>NC_142584.1:63837981-64442356 GCF_965207765.1 Zootoca vivipara | reverse complement strand
TTACTAAATATGGGCATAAAAAATTCTCTGACACATTTGCCCTTGACTTTTATCCAACAGTAGCAAAGTAATCCTGCCTTCCTAAACTGGATCTAAAGTGAGCAGAATTTGTCCTGTTATCCTGTAGAAAATAAAAGTGGGATGGAGGTGGACTGTGCTTGCATTTTTATTTTTATTTTTTTTAAGGATTTGTGTGATGGTAGGAGGAAAGGCTTGAAGTTGGGTGAATTTTTACAACCAGGATTGGCCACTTTCAATTTGTTCTGATTATATAGATGTCCTTGCTGCTACTGCATATAATAATTTCGTTTATCATTTCAAAATGATAAAGAACTCAAGCAGATTTTCCACCAATGGCCTAGAACAGAGATGGATAACCTGTGGCCCTCCAGATGTTGTTGGACTCCAGTTCTCATCAGCCCCAACTTGCATAGTCAATGATGAATAACATCAGAAAAAAGTCCAATAACATCTGAAAAGCCACAGGTTCCCCACCCCTGATCTAGAATTCTTACTGCTGCAGCATGACATAGACTCATGCCCCAAAGGTGTCCATTGTCTCATCTCCCTGCTATGGTCTTTCTCAAAGTGGGAAGCTCTTTCTGGGGGTGGAGTAATAGTTATGGTTCCTGGACACTTCCAGAGGTTCTTCATGGAAGCACTGTTCCCGTGCTGAGGTATTGCACTGAAAAGGGAGATTGGTCAGTTTTTAGAAGGAAGATGCTGTTTTAGCTGCTGTGGGGCATATCTTTGCTTGTTCTGTAACTGCTAAAGGCAGCAAGTAAGAGGATCGGACTGCATATGTGCACAGAGGCTTTCCTCACTTGTAACAGTGATAGTGGATCATTTAATACTCTCCTTTCAGAGGTGCTGTGAGCTGGCCATTTTGCCCAAGTGAGTTCCATGGCCAAAAGAACCCATGAGATCTGGATTTTGAGTGTAGACTTCACAGGTCAAACCACAACATGCTTCTGTGCTGTACTATACTCAGGGCCTGACTTTGAGACCCTGGTTTTGTTTTACTTTCTTTTCCTTTTGTCCAATGTGATTTATTGCTTGTTTCTAATACCTTTTAGATTTCATGTTTAAACTATCCAAGTTTGGAGCTGGGTGTCTGGTTTGTGTATGTGCACACACACAATTGTTTGTATTTGTCTTATTATAGTTTATAAAGACTTACAATTTATATAGCTTTTTCCCTTGCTCTTCCTTTTGCCATTCTCACAAATGCAGTGCTTATGCATATTTGATTGCAGTTCAGCAAAGTAATCCTAACAGGGGACTGGGCAAACACAACGATGGATTCACCACTGCATCTGCATTTCCTGCTGGGCAGATTAAAAGGGTCTTTCTGGTTTGGGGGTTTGCATTTTGTTTAAAAAAAGTCATTGGGCAGCACCCTTATGTGTGTGTGTGAGAGAATCAGGTTTGGCCCCATTTGGCCTTGAATTCACTTGAGCAAATCACTACTTCACAGCAGGTTTTTTTATTTGTAGAAGTTAAAAAAAATACCCAACCACACTACCAGCAACCTACATTTCCCTTTGTCAATATTATAGTGAGGATTTTTGCTGTTGATTTGTTTCTGCAAAGAGTGTGTATTAGATGGATGGTTGAGAAGCAGGCTGCATTTACTGATAGGCTGCATTGTTGACACTGTTGTTTACATGTTTGGAATGACACCGCCCCTCAATCTGTTTCAGGCTTATCAAATCACTTCCACTAGCTCCTCTACTACCATCAACATTGGTTCAAATCTGTTACTACTGGCAACCTTCAGCATTTGCTGGAAAAGCTGGCTAAGCCCACTGCAAAAGCAGCAAAGTTGCAAGGCACACATCGATTTGTTGCAAACCACAGCTGTAGGCATGCTGTAAAATAATATGAAACAGAGGATGCAATCTTGTTGGATGCCTACCTGGGGATATATGCCATTGAACAATAGCTGGGAGTAAGTGCCATTGAACTCAATGGGGCTTACTCGCAGGTTTGTATTGTAAGAGGTTCCTTCTTTAACTATTTTGAACACGCGTGCATTAATTTTGTTCCCTATGTTATCCTTTTTTAAAGCTGCTGTGTGAAAAGTCAGAGCAATAGTAAAAAGGCACAGACTGAATGATGTTTTACTTGCTCGAGAGTTAAAGAAAGGCAGGTGAATCCTTGATTGGGACACAATTCAAAGCAGGTTTTTTTTTTTTTTGCAAACCAGGACAAAATAGCTTCTGTGGCCCTTTGTGGGATGTGGAAGGCAAGTTTTTAAAAAGAGGGAGAGAGAGAGAAAAGAAAAAGCATCTTGTGTGAAAATGCCCTCCTTTGGCGCACAGAGTCTGTCAAGTTTTGTGAATGGGGAAAGTTTTGTAACTGGCCTTGGAGTTTGACATAATATCTCTCAGTTGGAGTCGGTGCTTGTTACTGTGAATAACAAGGACGTTTCGTGCCATAAAAGCAGTTGGGCCACTATTAGTGAAGCTGTGATGGCAGTCAAGCCCAGATTTTGACATAAGATCAGGGGTGCGTTTGGAAGCGGAAAGAAGGACGAGGAGGATGAAAGATGTTGTGGTAATTGTAGTGTATGTAGAAAGCATATCTGACACTAATCATGGACTGATGCGAGGGAATCTAGCGCCCATAGCATAGCATGGCGGAAGGCAGAATGCATGCCATTTTTTTCAAATGCAATTATTGCAATGCGGAGTAAGTTTCAGAGGCCTGTGATGCTTGTGGTAAAAGACGTAGGCGAGCCAATCAGCCGCACAAATTGGAGCCATTTGATTTGCATGGATTAACAAGGGGAGGTCACAACCTAGTGACAGGTCAGTGATACCACCAGGGCTCAGGAGGCAAACTTTGATTCTTCTTCATTTCTTTCTCCCTTTACTTCTTTCTATGAAGTAATCATGCTGTTCTATTGTAAAAGGAGCACCATTGCTGATAAAGGAAGTCTTGTCATTTAAATTCATCTAAGTTAGGACCCCACTGAGCTCTGTCAGATATCAATCACAATACAGTGGGGAGATGTTTTCTGACAGATGCCTGTCTTCCTTTCTCTGCAATAAATTGTGGTGGAATAAAGCCCTGTGAGCACGTGTGTGACACACACACACACACACACACACACACACACACACACACCACATGAAATCCTGCACAATCCTGTTCATATGATCCTCTGATTCTAGTTCTTGTAGCTACTTCTCAAAAATACCTTCTAGATTGAAAAGGGGCATTATCGTTCCTAGGAGAGCAATGGGAAAGAGATACTGTACATTCTTTCTTAAAATCTAGTGAATTTAGTAGAGATCTGTGAGGAGCTTGTTTGTCTCCCCTTGACAGGGGTTGACCTTTCCTTCCCCAATATAGTTTGTATTTCTATATTTGAGCTGTTCTGAGTTAGGCATTGGCTAGTTTACTTTCTCTCTCACTCACTCACTCTCCTCTCTTCTCAGTTCTGAACAGTGTTCTATATCAGGGGTGGCCAACTCCCAAGAGACTGCAATCTACTCACAGAGTTAAAAACTGGCAGGGATCTACCCCCCTTTTTGGGGTTCAGGTCAAAGTTGTTGAGTTTTTTCCAGGGAGGAGGTAAAATGTTGAGCTTTATTTAGAGGAGCCACAGTTGTTCAGCTTCTTTGGGGGGAGCCAATGATCTACCAGTGATCTACCGCAGACGTCCAGTGATCTACCAGTAGATCACGATCTACCTGTTGGACATGCCTGTTCTATATGATTAGGGTTGCCATATTTTAAAAATTAAAATTTCCACCAATATTGTTGAGTTTTTATGGAGAAAACTACCCCCAAAATAGTGATTTTAAGCTTTTTGAGCTGTTTCCGCTGCTTTCCCCATTGTGTTGCCATACACCCGTGTTTCCCTTGATGACATTTTGCCAATTTCCCCTGGCGCCATTTTTACACCCCAAAACCAGGACATGTTAGAAATTTTCCTGCTGTATGGCAAGCCTATATATGATGTCAATTCTAGAATTGGGCTCTGCCATCACAAAAATAAACTCCTAGATAGGGAACCTGGAGTAGCTGTCAGAATGAACTCTACACTGTTGATATGAGCCTCACTTCAGATATGAGCTGTCAGGTCTAGAGTTAGAGTGGGGAATTTGCAGTGTCCTAACATGTGGTAGATGTGAGGAGGAGAAAATGAGAGCTTTCAGGGTTGCCACAGTAGTAATTAAACCACTATTTAACATTTGCAACATTCAGTTTATTCTAATGAAGACTGTGGAGAGATCACTGTGATTCCTGCATTGCAGGAGGTTGGACTAGTTGACCCTTGGGGGTCCTTTCCAACTCTACAATTCTATGATTCTATATTATTCCAACTTCTGTAACCACCACATTGTATCTGTGTAAAAACCCACCATGGTCATGTTAGTCGGAATTTAGTTGCAAAAGATCAAACATCCAAGCAGTGTGATAATAGTGGTAAAATCATATGTAGCAAAATTGCCAGAGAAGGTCAGAAAGTCATTAGAAGGATCCGCCAAACCGGTGTCTCTGCATAATCTTGGGTAATTGGCCATTGTGTTGAGAATGGTTTCTAATGAATGGACTGTTGGACTGGGACTTGTTTGAGGTGTTGCTCAGCCATGAACTGTCATGTTCTTTTGGCTTTGATTTTCCATTAGTGAAATAGATTAATGACTTTGTAGAGGCCTGGGGAAATGGCTATCCTAGTGGGATCTCCTTTTCTGAAGAAAAAATGGTGAGCCATACTGGAATTTTCTTTAGAAATACTTGAGGAAGTGGAGGAATTGCCAAACTATATTTTAGAAAAATAACAGATGCTGAACTTGGAAGCAGCTAGTTTGCAAGATATGATGTTCTGAAAATTCCTGGCAACTATTTGGAACAGTTTGTGCGAATAGGTGTGGCTATAACTAGTTGTTAGGAATGGCCAAAAGAGTTATTGAATAAAAGCTAACATTGGGTTGTGTTTGGAGGCCCTCTATTTGAGATTCTAGAAATACACTGTCCTGTTCTGAATATGACCCTAAGACACATGAACATCTTTGCAAGAAACTATTTTCTAAAGTGACTAAATTTATGTTTCTTGAGATTCATCCTTTTACTTAAAACTCAACTTGATTTTGTGTTAGATACGGAGGGCTGCAGACCCAAGGATCAAGGATGCATTGATAGAAATATTTACCAAATGTCAGGCAGTAAGCAGGGCTTAAAATGCCTGGAGAAATGGAGAAAATGATGCTTAATCAAGTGGAAAATGTTACCATTTGCATCAGCACAATAAACAGAGAGATAGGTTCTACTTTCAGTTCCTCAGAGAACATAAATGGCATAACAAAATGCATTATGAAGTTGAGCATCACATTGTACACAAGAGTACATTATCAACTTGAAAAAAATGGTTCAGAATCCCCTATTATGCAAAAAAGGTGTAATGTTTCCTGAATAAAGGGTGATACTGTAAGCAAGAGGGTTACTTTTATGACTCATTGAAACTCTGTTAGCATTCTGGACACTAAAAGAGAGAAAGAAAGAGAGTGCCTTCTTATTTCATTTCATTTATTAATTAAATTAATTAATAATTTATAGACTACATTCACTGTTGATCATATTCCGTAATAGCATTTGTGATAGATCAAATTCATACAAGATGGCAGTAAAGAAAACTGTAGAAAACTTTAACATATTTATTAAAACAAACCACATTTTGTTAAAAGCTTTTGACAACTGTTGACTTTTGAGAACCAAGTGTTTGGGGCCTGTCTAATATATGATTCTGAATACTGGCTTGGTTCAAATGAACACATAACATAAATCATTGTTCGGATCAGCATAGCTGCTGCTAGCATGGCTTATGGGATTTGTAGTCCAAACCACCTGGAGGGCCACATTGGCAAGGGATGGTTACATTATAGGGAATGAGCTGTATTGAGACTTGGACGTTCATACTCTTTTTCCTCTGCTGGTTTGCATGTGAGAGAAGTAAAGGCTTCTTGTTTTAATGTAAAACAAACCACTGTTCCATGTTACAAATCAACTTGAGGAACTGTAGTGCAGTGGTACCTTGGTTTAAGTACACAATTGGTTCCGAAAGTCTGTACTTAACCTGAAGCGTACTTAACCTGAAGCGAACTTTCCCATTGAAAGTAATGGAAAGTGGATTAATCCGTTCCAGACGGGTCTGCGGAGTACTTAAACTGAAAGTCCTCAAACCGAAGCGTACTTAAACCGAGGTATGACTGTATGTACTAACCAAAGCTGCTGCTGCTGCTGCTGCTGCTGCTGCTTCTTCTTCTTCTTCTTCTTCTTCTTCTTCTTCTTCTTCTTCTTCTTCTTCTTCTTCTTCTTCTTCTTCTTCTTCTTCTTCTTCTTCTTCTTCTTCTTCTTCTTCTTCTTCGCTGAAGCTGACACCACAGCTTGATTCTAGTTTGTTGACATGAGCAAATAGCAGTTCCCTGACTAGGCTACCCATGACATGGAGGGCTTATAGAACACATCAGCTACCCAAGAACTGTATCACCTCTCTTCAAGATTAGGGGGTAAATGCTTCCACTGGTCTACCAGCAGAGCCCTAACCTCACCACTCCCCTGGCCCACCTCCACACTGTTCCAGTAAGCAGCAGCAGTGATGCTGTCAGGCAGCCTGTGGTGCAGCACCACATCACCATACTGGCTCATCCTGCTTCTCTTCAACAGGGCAGATATAGGAAACTTCTGATCCGTGCAGATATAACCAAGTGCAATGCCACCTTGTGGCTCAACTATATAATGACACTATTGTCACACACAACTGTGGTTTGTTCTAAGGTGAAATGGAAGATGCCACTCTCTTCCTCTTTTGCATGAAAGGAAGTGGAGCATATAACCCAAAGGCTTGCCATAGCTCATTCTTAAAACAAAAACAAAAACCCTGAACCACAGTTAAGATGATCTGAATTGGGCCAATGTATTCTTCTGCACCCACTGGGAGACTGAATTTGATTTGCAGTGTAATTGGCCTGCTTCCTGGACTATTTATATCTGTAGTACTGTTTACACTGGAGAAATCCCAGCAGATGTCCTCATATGCAAGCCCCATTGAAACAAATGGCAGTTTCGTGAGAGCAGTACTACGCTCTTACATAGCACCTATTACCGGTAATTTCAGGAGGGCTTTCACATTTTCTTTGATGGTATTTGCTGGCAGTTCTGGTGAAGGCTCAAGGCTTTGCACTATAGGCTGTGGGTCAAATTTTCCAAACTTCTCATCTTCCATTTCAACAGCATGCTAAGCTCTTCAGAAAACCAACCCAGCAAAGAGCTTTTGGGATTTGAGCTGCAATTCCAATTTTGGCTGCTCAGACTTGAAAAGTCTTGCCATGCAGGGCCGGCCCTATCATTTAGATGAATGAGATGACCGCCTCAGGTAACAGGTGCTTCGGGGTGGGGTGGGGGTGTGTTATGTAGTGTGTCCTGCATCCTCACAACATTTGTTCAACATTATGTTGTGAACGGCCTTGGGATCTGCGGATGATATATATTTTATGTATACAGATTTAATACATAAAATAAATAAATAAATGACTCAGGTGCAATGGTGAACAATATCTCATTGCCAGTACTGATTAAAGTAAGTGTATAGCAATGCACAGCAATTACTTGTAAGTCCCCAGTGAGGGGTATTTTCTCCCTTTAAAATATCTGAGCCACTGGGAACTTCTGTAAAAGTTTCACTGAAAAAAACAGCAGCTCTTTCAAGAGATACTCATGAAGGTTTTTTTGTACAGGTCCTATTCATGTCAATAGGCTTTGCCCCGGGAGATGATCCAACTAGACTGTAAGCCAGGCAAAGAAGGCAAAATAATGTTTGAGCACTGAGCCACAGCATAAAAGTCAGGGTTGCATTGTGCCCATTCTCAAGACGTACTTATTTGCTTAAGTAGAGCTTTGTTACACATAAATATACAGTTCAAGGAAGCATTCATGATAGATGGGGTGGATGAGGGAGCTGCACATTGACTTACTGTTTACTGGTGCAGTTAACAGATGGATAAGCCAACTGATCCACAGATGTGCAGCTTATAAATATAAACCAACGTCTTACTGGTGATGTATATTAGCAAGTGGCAAGAAATTACTTCCTATTTAACGGTGGTAGTTTGTAATGGCCAAATAGCTGTCAATAGCCCCAGTGAACATTTTAACAGTCAAACTGTACCAAAGGAAGAATAATAAGAATTATTGGATCTTAACATTGTCCCACAGAGCAATAAATATGTTTATCCTTTAAAAGTTTTTTTTGCTGGAATCCGTGCTGCTCGAACTGCTTTTTAGTTTTTCCGGATGCTTATATAAACAAAAAGAACTCATTCATTCTAAAAATAATTTCTTCAGTGAAAGTTGGTGAGGGTGGGAAATGCATTGAAGGCTGAAACAACTTGGATCAAGGGGGCAAATTTTGAACCCACCCTTAGGTATATACCTACACACACACAAACAACATATGCTTTTGACTTGCACATTGCTAAAAGGGGGTGGGTGGGAATATGCAGGAGGGGGTGGGGATATGCTTTCTATTGTTATATTTGCTGTTTAAATAATTTAGCTGCAAAAATCTGAAGGCTGCTTTAGCTGCAATTAATTATTCATTAATGACATGCTAATTGCACGGTATCTCTGAATATTTAACAGAATGCAAAAACATGCACCACAGTCAATGTTTTTTATATCTATATCTGTCTATCTATCTATATATATGGAAGGAGGGAGCATTCCATCCTCTGCCACCGCTGGGGGTTTTGGGGGTGGGGTGCTGGGAGGGAGGGGGGAAAGTCTCTTTTCAGAGGGGTTAGGAAAAGTAGTAGTAGTAGAGTGGCCTAGTTTCCATTCAGCCTCTTCAGTCACTCTTTGTTCCGCAGGATATAATGTCCTTATCTAGACTTCACAATTGACAGGGTGGCAATGCCTTGACTTTTGTCCAAATGATTTCTCAATACAAAAAAAAATGGGTTAATTATCACTTTCCATAGCTTTTTGACTAACAAAAGGCCACAGCTCCCTTTCTTCCTTTTCTTTCCTATTTACTGTATGGGAGCCCTTTGAAATGCGATAGTTTAATCGGTGACACCTTTTAAACGGAGGAATTCTGAGTGCCCAGGCCTGCTGCTATGAGCTCATATTGCTGGGTTGCGAGCATTACCATGATGAAGAGATAGGCTCTTTATTATGCCAAAGCCACCCTGGACTTTGAGGACGAAGATCTCATAGGCTTCTAAACAGTGCAGCAGATTGATTCCCTCCTCCCAGCTGATAAAAGCCAAGCCTGCATGCTAGCAACACCCTTTCAAATCAATTAGAACTGGGAAGTCTGCAGCCTTTAATGGTAGGCTGCCTGGCCCTTTCTACTGCGTTGGTCACAAATTTCTGCCTGTCCCTTGTGTTTTGGGGCATTTGACTTTGGAAATAGCTGGCTCTTCTTAGATCTGGATTAGGGATTGTTCTGCTTTGAGAGAACTCATTAGTAAATGCTTTTGTTTTTGAGTTTTTACCAAGGACGGAGTTATATGATACACTTCAGTCCACTTTCTTTGGGCCAAATGGCTTGGGAGACTTCCAAAATATTCAGATAATCAGGCATTTGGACAAAGGGGAGAACTAATATCCCAAGGGTTACAGTGGCATGGGATACGTGAAGGAAATGGCAGAATCAGATATCTCGGACTTTGTAAATAACCGAGCCTTGAACGACAGCGTTCTCCTGTAGTTAATTTTTAGAGCCGCTGGTTCTCTTTGGCTAGGGTAGATGGAGGTGGTTACAGTACAGCAGTCATACCAAACAGTGACAGGACTAGGATAAAGTAAAGTAGGCTAAGAGGGCGCTAGAAACATGGAATTGTTTTGGAGGGGGGCAGACCTTTTGTTAGGGGGGGCAGGCCTTTTGTTAGTCAGGCAGAACCTCAGTTTGCTATGTATTTTTATTGAATTTTATTGATTGGGGGGGCAGCCTCCCTGCCCCCCCCCCAGCTATGCCCATGGCTAGAAATGTAATCACACAAATTGCTTGTCGGTCAGAGGATGCTTTCAGATGCCTTTGTCTGAGCACCCTGCTGAACTTGGTCCAAGCAAGCTTCATCTCAGTTAGACATAGGCCCTATATGCCAGGCACCCCCAAACTTATCTCTCATAATACTAGAATTCATGGTCATCCACTGAAAATGAATCATGGGTTATTCAAGACAGACAAGAGGAAATAAATACTTCACACAGAGTGTATGGTTTAAACCAGGCATCCCCAAACTTGGCCCTCCAGATGTTTTGGGACTACAGTTCCCATCATCCCTGACCACTGGTCCTGTTAGCTAGGGATCATGTTGTAGGCCAAAACATCTGGAGGGCCGCAGTTTGGGGATGCCTGGTTTAAACTATGGAATTTGCTGCCAAAAGATGTCTAGATGGCTTCCAACTTGGATGGCTTTAAAAGGAGATTATACAAATTAATGGAGGATACGGGTGTCCGTGGGCACCAGTCATGATGATATATTATAACATGCCTTGCGATACCAGTTGTTGAGGAACAGAAGTGAGAAAGTCCTATTGCAGCCATACCCTTCTTGTAGGCTTCCTAGAGGCATCAGGTTGGCCACTGGGAGAAAACAGGATTCTGAATGAGATGTACTTTTGATCCAGAATAACTCTCTTTATGTTATGATCGCTTCAGACCTACCGGCTCATACCATCAATTCAACTGGTCTGTCATTGTGGTCAAATGTAGATCGGCCTGTCTTATGATTCCAATATCCTCTGATATGTAACCATTTTTTAAAAAACAAATAATAATAGTGAGAGTTTAGATCTCCACTATGAAGCTGTTAGCATTGCTCTGGCCAAGCGACTTATGCAGGGTCTGGTGTGATGATGCACTCCATTGGATTAATTTATATTGAAAATAATCTGCCCTCTTCTATACTTTGCGAGCAGATAGCATAGATCAGTGCTCTTTTTCTTTCAACGTTCAGATATTACCATTTGCCCAGTGTTGTAGCTCTGGATGCACTAGAAAGCCTAACGGAGAAGTAGTTGAATGTGTAAGCTGGAAGGATATGCTACACTGACAGGTCCAATCAAAACAAATGAATGAAAATTATGCAAGGCTCACTATGAGAGCAAGAGAGGGCATATGTACATCTATCCGCCAACTGCACCCGGGGCCTCATTCTCACATCCAGCCTGTTAATCACTCTGCTAACTCTCTGGGATGAAGGCTGGTTTTCAGTTTTATTTTCTTGCAGCATCTCACTTTCACTTTTACGCTAATAATGCAGTGCCGAGCACAAAGGGCAACAAATCAAAGCCCAGCCCTGAAAGCCCACACTGTGAAGCACAGATCCACATTTGCAGATGCTAGTGGGAGGGGTTGCCAGATGGCTCCCTGGTTCAACATATGGTCTGCATTCAAACATAGGTAGATGCAGATATAGTTTTCGGAGCTAGCTTGAAATAAATGTCCAGTTCCAATGTCTAAGAAGCACTGGCTCCTTAAGTGTATTACCCAAGATGTAAAGAGTGTCCAAGAAATCAGGCTGACAGTATGTAGGTATATAAAGCATATACATGGGCTTTCAGGAAACTGGCTGACAATAGATAGAGCAAAACCAAAAAACAACAACAAATACCCCCCTATTATTCCAAAGCACGATATTCCCAAGCTGTGTTACTGTGGCTGCGGCTGTTGTTGTTTCCATTTAATTTGCATTCTTTGGCCTTTAGCTAATGGGTGTGATAACTGGCAGAGTGTATATTTCAGGCAGAGTGTATATTTCAACCCATTTTAAATATGGTGATGCTAACTATGGCCAGTTCCAAGAAATAATGAGTCAAATGACAGCTTTGGAATATCACTGACTTCTGCTTAATTGTAATTGTGCACTGTGGGGGACTGAATTGTTCCAAAATTATATTTCAGTGCTATAGGAAACAATAATAGTAATAATTATATTAGTGGCAATTTGTTTACTGCGGGAGACAGATGCTTTACAATACAGATAAATGCACACAATCCCGCTCCTAAGGCAGTTACCAAGGACATTTCAGTTTTTCGCCAAACACAGAGGAGTAATCTGGGGGCCATGGGAAGATATTTACAGCTGAAGAGAAATGATAGGGATTGACTGTCCCTAAGCTTGTTCCTGGGGAGAAGTCTCACTGATGTCAATAAAGAATTTAGAACAGAGTTTTTAGGTGAAATCTATTTAGTGTTGTTCACTGCGGTTGGTGTACCGCATAGTGGAATCCCAAAAGTGCTTTGTTGTTTAAGGAATCTTCCGTGCCGGGTCTTCAAGGTACCGTTCCTAAATGCAGTATGGTTGGCTGGCAAAGGCAGAGTTGTTTTGGCTGCATTCTCACTGAGCTAGCAAATTGCACTTTTTTTGTATTGTCAGAAAAGATACGTAGCTGTCTTGCATTTCATACATTTTCAGGAACTGCAAATAAACCGATCCCAAAGAAGGCAACATCAGGCACAATGCCACTTAGGGTGGCTGGTCTGTTATTTAATTGTAATTTACTGGTCCAGCTAGTAAAGAGCACCTCTCCTGTGTCATTTAGAACATCATTTTGGGGTTGAAAAGCTTCTAGACTCTAGGTTCTGCCTTTGATGACAGCTGCCATGGTTCTGTCTCCTTTAAGCGTATAAAAAACTGAAAGTAGGCAAACCTGTTGATGCCACCATCTTGGCAACACCAAGGATTTTACAAAGTAGCTCTAAAGTGGCACATGTGTTCCCAACAACGTTTGCAGTTTTATTCTTTATAAAAACCTATCTAGAGGGCTAGAAACAGAACAAAATCTTGCACCAAGAAATGGACAAATGCAAAATACCGGCAGTGACAGTATCTCTTACAGTAGAGCAGGCATGTCAAACCTGCGGCCCTCCAGATGTTTTGGCCTACAACTCCCATGATCCCTAGCTAGCAGGACCAGTGGTTGGGAAAGATGGGAATTGTAGTCCAAAACATCTGGAGGGCCGCAGGTTTGACATGCCTGCAGTAGAGGATGTAGTAGTCTATAGATTCCTTCTGAACCAGTTAAAGAGGTGTGCCATTCACCTGGACTGAGGGGAGAACAGAGCCACATGATAAAGCATTAGCCTTGGAAGTGCTGTGTGAGTTCCAGGTACCTTACGATTGTCACAGGTTGAACTGCTTTCTTTGTTGTGCAACAGGCGCAAGTGAGAAATCTGTTGTCTTGTACATGCTTACTTACTGCCAGTATGCGCCACTTGAACTGGGTTTATAGCAGGCATCCCTAAACTTCGGCCCTCCAGATGTTTTGGACTACAATTCCTATCATCCCTGACCACTGGTCCTGTTAGCTAGGGATCATGGGAGTTGTAGGCCAAAACATCTGGAGGGCTGCAGTTTGGGGATGCCTGGTTTATAGTCTATGAGTGTGCCAAGCAACTGCATGGTACACTAGGTAGAACAAGTTACAAGTAGGTAGCCGTGTTGGTATCTGAAGAAGTGTGCATGCACACGAAAGCTCATACCTATGACAAACTTGGTTGGTCTTTAAGGTGCTACTGGAAGGGTTTTTTATTTTTAGGTAGAACAATGAGACTAAACCCCAGTCCATCCATCTCCTGCAAACGTGGCCTTGCTTGATCTCATCTTGACTTATGTGCTGCACCACAGGAACGTAAGAAGCTGCTTTATGGCAACTCAGACTGTTGGTCCATCTAGCTCAGTGTTGTCTACACTGGAAGTAGCTACTCAGGGGTTCAGGAATTGAACCAGGAACCTTCTTAATGCAAAATAAATGCTCTGTCACTCTAGCCTTTCCTCAAACTAATCCTAGTCCTAAACAGTCAAAGCTTTCAGAATCCCTGACTTTCAGTGCCCTTTGGTAAAACCCAAGGAGAGGTACTGAATCTGTGTCACATCTGCTGAGTTGATGATAATCATTCATGCAAGCACAGAAATTGACCAATGCCAATTACTAAATTAAATTAAACCACTCCCAGTGCATTCCAGATGAGACCTATTTGAGCTTTCGCACCACCAGCTACGTAACCCCTTGGTTTATGTGTGAAAACCAGTGCCATAAAAGCTATTTCTGTGTCTGGGGAAGACTTTTAATTCTACATCCACCCCCCACTCCTCTAAAAACTTGTGGTGGAATGAGTGAAAGGTGGTTGTGATTGTGTCATTCCAAAGTCTCACTGCATCAGACGTTTATGTACAGAAAAACCTCCTGAGTGCTGCTGTCCAGGACCACATGATGACTTCAGCTTTTCCACTACTCTCCCCCCTCCCCTCCCCACAGAGTGTTCAGTGGCTGCTGCACTGTTTTAAGTGACAGTTGGAGGACCCTTGGAAAGTGGAAGTTGTCTATGCTAAACCTTAAGCAAGCTGCCATCTGCTGTCATGAAGGTGTTTCCTCACAGGGAAAAGAAACCCATTGCATTTATTTTTAATGATATTATAGCTTTTGAATTCCACAATACCTGAGGCCAAAAAAGGGGGTAAAATGGACTGAAAATAAAAGCTACCTCTTCTAAAACCAGGCAATGCGCAACCTGATTTTGGTCCATGTTGTGTCTGATACAGGTGTCAACAAGGGAGGAATTCAATGTTGAATTCCCAAGCATTTCAGCTTGTCAAATGGAACAATATACCCCCTCATGTGCTGTTTTGGATGTTCTTCCACCCCTCTGAGCTAATTTCAGGGGGTTGTAGGAGGAAGATGGGGAAAGCCCCGCTGTGCAATCAGAAGTCCTTGCACAGGTCTTCTGCTGACAGAACTCATTAGGTGAATTGGCTTGTATCCAGTGCTAGTGCTACTCAGAGTAGACACACTGAAAATAAGGGACATGACATTAACTCCATCCGTTTCAGTGAGTCTACTCTGAGCAGAATGCACTTGGCTACAAACCATTGCCATTAAAATATCGCTGCTTCTTGTGCAGTTGTTGCTTTGAAGCATTCACATTAGTTCCATTTCCATAGACTGCCTTAGCACACCTTACAATTGCTGCATCATCACACTGCATGGTCAGAGGTTGTGCAAGACCAATTTCCCACATAGCCAGGACCGCAACTTGGGATGTTTTAAAGTAGAAACCTGCAGGAATTGATCGGCTCTCTATTTTAGCCCTTCCTCTTTAGCTTCTTAGCAGCGCTGCCTTCACCATCGTTGACTAGGGACCTGTAGTGTTACAGTTCGAGCCACAAAGACATGTTGTACTTTCAGCCACCCTCATGTACAGAAAGGCCGGTGTAGTGTGTTCTGCCTTGCAAGAAAGACTTGCTGCAAATGTGATTTTCAATGTTGTCTGGCAATTAAGTGCCACTTGAAAACCCTTGAGAATAATTAAGGGTTTAGATGATGAGCCCTTTTTTTAGGGCTTTCATGGCATTAAATGTAGCAAACTGTGTGACGGAAAGGGAGGGGGAAGAAGGTGGAACCAAGAGAGAAAGGTCCTACTAAAACATATTCAGACATGACATTTTCTTATGTCAATAACCATCAAGAGCTTTGCTTCCCCATCCATGAAGACAAGAATGTCACATGTCAGTCAAAGGAGAGTGGCCAACAATAGGCCAAGAATGAATTGAACAGAACAATGCTGGGCTTTGAAAAGGCATCAGCTGCTTGTGTGGTTGTTGTGTTGAGGTTGGGGAGGTGGCAGGCATCAAATATTACAATGCTTCTTCCCTTTTAAAAGCTGCACTCGTTCATGGTAGGAAGATACCTTATCATTAAAAATGATGATCTATGGCAGAAAAAACTTTTTTTTAAAGAGTCTTTCAGTATCTTCCCCCTCCTTTCCCCCCTCTTTGCAACTTCCTACTGCTAGTCTGTTCAGCAGCTGTTTCTGTGGCACTGTGAGGAAGTGCTCGGTAATGAGGCATTTGCAATTAATCACCACTTTATCCATTTGTTTTTTGCTACTTCTCACTAGTAGTCCAATTAATTATTATTATTATTATTATTATTATTATTATTATTATTATTGGAATGTATATACCGCCCTATACCTGGAGGTCTCAAGGTGGTTCACAGAACAAAATCAAAATCAAAAACCACAAACTATATAATCAAAATTAAAAAACAAAAACCCAATACCCCAAAAAAAACCACATTTTAAAAGGGCAATTTGGCCAGGAAGCAGGGAATGAGCCTCTCTTCCAGCCGTGTGATCTCTGTGTGTTCCTTATGGATGAATGTGCACATGTGCACACACAAATGCGTGTGCACACACAGTTTGCAATGATTTGCATGGCTAGCTGTCTAAGGAGCAAGACACACCCCGCTACTTGACTACATTGGTGTCTGCTAATCTGCTGGCTTTAGTCTATAGTTCCAAATTGGGTTGAAGCTGATTAATTCAATTTGTTGACTTACAAGTTTTGAGCCACGCTGTTCCTATTCTACTCACCCAGCTCTTGTGCATAGGCGAGCCTGAATTGTGGCCCAGCAGGGAGCAGAGCAAAACTGCAAGAACTGAAAAGGCAGTGCATGAGCTAAAATTGTCACAGCTTCAGCTGGTAGAGCTCACACCGCAGTTAGGAATGGCAGTGGCAGGGATCCAGTTTCTGACAGCACAAGGCGAGCTTCGGGCCACTGTGATGTGTGCTGCTACTACAGTGGTACCTCTACTTACAAATAACTCTACTTACGAATTTTTCTACTTACAAATAGAGCTCCGTCCGCCATCTTGGATGTGGTTTAGATAGGATTTTTTCTACTTACGAATTTTTAGATAGGGTTGCTTCGACTTACGAATTTTTTCTCCCAATGCATTCCTATGGGATTCGACTTACAATTTTTTTTGACTTACAAATGTGTGTTCGGAACGCATTAAATTCGTAAGTAGAGGTACCACTGTATATCCACCTCTGTCAACCTGGGGTTATGGGCAGCCTGCCAACTCTCCAAGATGGCTTGGACCATGAGCCCATGCATCCTAAGGCCAGAGGGAAAGGAATGAGCCCACTCCTCCATCCCAGACCAGATCAAGCCCATTGTCCCAGCACCAGCCAAGATAAGTTGTGACCATAGCTGCCAAGTTATCCCTTTTTTAAAGGGATTTTCCCTTATGCTGAATAGGCTTCCTCGCAAGAAAAGGGAAAACTTGGCAGCTATGGTTGTGACAAAATGGAAGTAATAATATAATAACAATAATAATAATAATAATTTATTATTTATACCCCGCCCATCTGGCTGGGTTTCCCCAGCCACTCTGGGCGGCTTCCAACAGAAACATTAAAATACACTAATTTCTTAAACATCAAAAGCCTCCCTAAACACGGCTGCCTTCAGATGTCTTCTAAAAATCTGGTAGCTGTTTTCCTTTTTGACATCTGATGGGACAGAACCATCATGCAACCATTGATTTGTTTTTGTTTTTGTTTTACTTAGAAGCAGTGCTTTTTTTCTTTAAAAATGTTTAGGGGCACTCTCATTTTCCTACTCATATTGAAATACTGTCCCTCAATGAGGCCAAACTTAAATTCACAAAATGTTTAGGGGTATGCGTGCCCCTGTGTACCCCCAGAAAAAAAGCACTGCTTAGAAGGATTTATAAACCACTTTTTAAAAATCTCCAAGTGTACATAAGAACAATATACAACATTTATTGCTAATATATAGATAAAATCAGCCATAATAGCTCAATTATATGTCCTGGTTGCTGTGCTGAAGGCAAATAAAAACAAAACAAAAAACAAACCTGTTTCACCTTGGAAAAATGGTAAAATTCCTTCCCATGCCTGTTGATCAGCATCTAATGCCAATATATATCAAAGGTAATATAGCAAGATGGTTTAGTAGGCAAGTAAGACACTGGCTAGTGCCCAGGCTGGACCCCCAATTTATAGTGCAGGCATGGATGTGATTGAAAGATTGTCTCCCAAGTCCATGTCTGAGCCTGCCAAAGCAGACTTCCAGTTCTGGCAATTGGCCAGGAGCACACTGGTATCCCAGGTATGTGGTTGGGTTGCAATCTAGTTTGCCTAAAGCTGCAATCCTATCAACACATACTTGGGACTAAGTTCCATGGAACTCAATGGGGCTTACTTCTGTGTAGTGCACTGTTAAGGTGCCAAGTTGTCTAAATGCAAGTTGATCTCACGTGGCATTTTTTCATGCTTTCCAGTAATCTGATATTTGATGTGACCCTCTTTTGTTACACTCTTGCTAAGAAGTCAAAGTTGTCAGCTGCAAGCACAAATAATACTTGTAAAACCCTGTTAGGTACTAGAATTGTGGTATATGCCTATTTACTTGGGAACAAGTTAACAGCACTTGGTCAGCAGACTGAGCACGCAGGCAGGCAGGCAGGCAGGCAGGCAGGCAGGCAGGCAGGCAGGCAGGCAGGCAGGCAGGCAGGCACATAAGGCACCCTGTTTTCCCCTCACTATGGTGAGATGTATTGTATTTCTATTTAAATCATCACCATTATTTCTAAATTTGCATCTATATCTATATAAATCCCCATGTGCAAATTAGTGTCCTCTTTTGGATGGTGATGCAAATCGTCTGTTATGGGAATGCATAACTGGCCACCCTAGCTGTCAATCTTTAAACCTCCATATCATAGGCTGGAAATAGGACATAGTCGTTCAAGAGCTACCGTAGCTCAGAGGAAATGCAAACTGGATTGATTTGTTTAGCATCTATATCAATGATTTTCACATGCACTGTCTCTGCAATCTGTACAGTAACTCTGTATATGATTTCCATCTTGCAAACGGAGGTCTGAGAGAAAGTGGCCGACCTGAGGCTATGGGGTAACTTTGCGGCTGAGGCCAGATCTGAACCTGAGGCAATGTTCTGGTGGACGCAACATCAGCACACCAATTCGGTCAGGTGACTTGGCACTTAGAATTATGCCTAGCTGTTTGCTTAGAATTAAAACCTCAATAGGAATCCCTGAAGAGAAAAAAGGCAAATGTCTGTTTCACCACACTTCAAGACAAACCAGCCTATTGACCTTCTGATTTTGAAGTGACAAGACTGCTTGTTCAGTACATCTGTGTTTTTGTCTCTGTTTCTGTCTGTAATTATGTTCTCTGCAGTGATGATAGTGGTTTATCCTGCTATAGAAATGCTATACTTTGAGGCTAACTTTCCCATGGGGAAAATTTTCTTTTGTTTCTTCTTTCCCCTTTCTCCCCTTGTGTAAAACAAACAAAACATAAAATCCTATTTGAAGAACAGAAGACAGGAAGCAAGCCCTTCTGAGAAGTTAATGCATCTTGCTCTGAGATTATTTGTGTCATTGGGGGGAAAAACAGTAAAACACAGTTACTTTCCGAAGGCAAACAGAGCCAGATCTTATGGAATGCAGATAGACAAATGTCACAGAGCTCAATGGAGAAAGAGAGAAGGTTGGGGGCATGTGACCCAGACATGTTCCACCCCCCAACCCATGAGGAAGAGCAGTGTTGCTGTGACTTTCATCCTTTTCTTGACTTTTGGGCTGTGATTTATGGATCACTCAACATTCTTGTGTTTGCATCTCAACAGAGATGTTGAATCTCTTTCTTCAGACAGTAGGCTTTTCAAACATATAACTTTTAATTTGGGATCCAGTGCTGGTAATCCCCTAAATCTTTACCATACAATTGTCTTTGTCTGTTTGTCTTCCTTATTATTCTAATTTATTTGATTATTATTATTTACCTGTCCGTCATCATGAATTCCCAGGGTGGGTTGCAACTATTTAAAAATACAATAATAAAAACAGAACAAATTACAGTCAAGAAAATAGGGTGGATCCTAACTATATATCTCAGGTGTCAAAGGCTAGAGTAGAGAGGTGAATCTATAGAAACATATAGATATACATAAGCAAAGTTCTGCAGGTAGGAGATGTGACTTGCTATTACTATAAAGCACATGCTGAAAAACTCTCTGGAGGATGGAGAGGTAATTCTTACATGAAGGAAGTATTCCTCACCTACTGTGCAGATAATATCGAGTCTGAACTGGCCAAATGTCCCATTTGTGATATTTCCCCTTCAAAAAAGAAGGGGTGTGAAATCACACAAGCCACATTAGTATATTAGTATATATAAAGGGCTCCTGGACAGTTAAGTCCAGTCAAAGGCGACTATGGGGAGCTTTAAAGCCCTAAATGGCCCCGGTCCTGTATACCTGAAGGAGCGCCTCCACCCCCACCATTCAGCCCGGACACTGAGATCCAGCACCGAGGGCCTTCTGGCGGTTCCCTCATTGTGAGAAGTGAGATTACAGGGAACCAGACAGAGGGCCTTCTCGGTAGTGGCACCCGCCCTGTGGAACGCCCTCCCAGCAGATGTCAAGGCAATAAGTAACTATTTTACTTTTAGAAGACAACTGAAGCCGGCCCTGCTTAGGGAAGTTTTTAATGTTTGATGCTGTGCTGTTTTTAATATTCGGTTGGAAGCCGCCCAGAGTGGCTAGGGAAACCCAGCCAGATGGGCGGGGTATAAATAATAAATTATTATTATTATTATTATTATTATTATTATTATTATTATTATTATTATTTATTATTATTATATGGGGTATTAGGCATTCACAAGAAGTGCCTTGCACCATCCCTCCAACATGTGTATTGAGTTCTGGCTTAGGGTTAAGAAAGTCAACCTGACATTTAAATTATGAAGACATTTCTAAAGGATGACTGAGCAGGAAGGTTTTACAGCATCTGTAGAACACTGGTGAGGCTCAGCAAAGGGGTAGGGACCACGATAGAAAAGGCCCAGCATTGGATTCACATCATCCTGGTCACCTGTACAGTGGTGAATCTAAGCAAGAATTGAATGACACATTAAGGGAGGCATATTAAACTTAAGATAATGACAGCATCATAGAACATAGCCAGCTCCAGAGTCTGAAATTACCATTTTCTTAGGTATAGATTGCTTAAAATTGGGTTGAAAACGTCGTCTACTTGCTGTTGCAAAGAGGCAAGCAACAGCATTTTCTGCACCCTCTGCAGTTTCCAAATATGTTTCTGAGGCAGCCCAATGTGAGGCATCTGCCAGTAATTGATTTTTGAGGTTGCAGGGGCCTGGGTGGTGGTTGCCGGGTCATCATTGCCCCTAGGAAGGGTTTCAGCCTCCGTGCCAGCTGGCAATGGCAACAGGTAACCCTTATTACAAAGCAATACACCAGAGCTGTATAGAACCTAAAGCTCACATGTTTCAGAGGCTTGCCTCTCTGCAACACCATAGAATCCACAATGACATTTCTACAAGTTTGAAGAGTTCTAATATTTGAAGAGTTTCTGACCTTTCCCCAGTGGCGCTTCAACTTTGAATTAGTGGTGGGAATGTGAAAAGTCCCTTACTTTTCTGAAGGGAAACGAGGTGCCTCTGTTGTTAAGAGGGATACTGTAAACACTTCCTGTAACAAATCACCAGGGTCTGAGGAAACCCCCACCTGACTTTTAATTCTAAGAAGAGCTTCATTAGGTGAACAGTTCCACCCTTCCTGCTGACTTCTCAATGATTGAATGCATTTCTTCCCACCACCTCCCTCCTTCTTCCCACTGCTGTGTATTCACTTGTCCCCATCTTGATGCAACAAGTAGTGATAGAAGATCAAATTACCATGTTGTTGTCCAAAAAGAAGCAATATTGCATGGCGACCAGCAATCACAACACACACATGCATAGAATTTATTTTCAACTGATGCATTTCAAATTTGGGTGTCTACTTGGCACACTGATCAGGGCTAAATTCCAAATGGCACCAACAATGGTTTGAGCTTTTAAAGAAATATATAAAGGAAGTAATGTTGCACTTTGAAGTGTAGTTTAAGCATCTAATCACTTTGGGAGGCAGATTAAAAGTGACATGTAACAGAAACACACCTGACTAACTCGCATCTTGTATTTCTTACACTCTGAAGTACAATGCTTATGGTAATGAATTTTATCTATTACAAGGGAAAACAATAACCTTTGATGACATTATAGAATAAACACATTTAACAGCATGCTGAATTGCTGAAGTATCATTTTCAACGACCTCATTAGTGTCACTTAATTAAAACTTCCTTGCTCTTGACTTTGATGCTGGTGCAGGCAAAAACACAGAGGGAACTGAACAAACAACTAAAAAGGAAAGGGGCATCTTCTTGTGATAAATAGCAGTGGTTGCTAATGAAACCAAATTATGTACCTTTTTCCTGCAACTTCGATAAAATAATATGAAACACACAGCAACTTTGCATCAAACAAATTAATCAGCCGTCAGCAGATTTGCCTGATAATAATCTCCTGCCCTTATTGATCATTTAAAGAAAGTCCCCCCCCCCCCCCGTACACAAGCATTAGGGTTGGTGATAATTAAAGCTTCAGCTTCAGGAATGCCATAATAACCGTTAATTAGCAGGATGCTATTTTCAACATAATTTGCTAATTAGGCGGGGAGCCGGTATAGTGTACGTACCTAATTATGAAAGGGTCTTGCGCTTTAAGCTCATGTGACTGGAGTGTAAATGACACCATTACATGGGATCTGGCAGGGTTGATTTTCTTTTTAAAGTGTGTTTTCCTCTGGAACATTTAGCCAATTTAATACTATGGGTTAACCATTTAGTTTAAACGGGCAGGCTTTTGCTTAATGCCTCGTGTTTTTCTCAATGAGTAAACAACAGTGCACCAAATCCTCTGCTTCCAGATCTCAGAATGGACAAGGTTCCCATTGATTTTATTTTTATCCAGTTCCTAGTAAGTTCAATCACTTAAGAAATAATAATGACATCAGCGGAGTGAATTGGTCTCTGCATGCTTCTTCCACATGGATGTTGCAGGAGACGGATTCCAGGAGCACTTGGACTGCTATGTTTGGTTGTTACTCAGTTTAGGCACAGGGTGATTCCATGGAATTAATATCTGTTTGGCAGCCAAGCACTATTTTTGCTCACCTCAGGGCTCTGTAAAGCAACCAGAATTACTATGATCACATTATCTTAACCAGTTCATCATAGAAGGCAAATGGACATGCATATCCCAGTTTCATCCAGTAAGAGTTGCTATGGTTCACATTCATCCACTCTTAAACCACTTTTAACAGTTATGGCTTCCTGGGAAATGCAGTTTATTAAGGATGCTGAGAGCTGGTAGGAGGCACAGAACAAAACCAGTTCCCAAAATTCTTGTTGGGGGGGGGGGAGAGCCATGTTGTCTGTTGAAGTGCAATTAAGAGTGCTTTAAATGAATGGTGTGGATGTTACCACAAACTCAGAGGGAGAGGCCACAGCCACTCATCATCAAAATGCCATCACCATCACCATCCTGAAAAAATTATTCCATGTCCATATTTTTGCGAGAATAAATAACAGATTACCCTGGCGTAAGATACAAATCTAAATGAAAAATAAGCATGTCAAATAATTTCAATTATGTTTTTGTTTCATTGGTCAGAAGTTCTGTTTTAATATGCAGTGAAAAGTATGGAAAATCATAGGGAAGTGGAATTTTTGTGCAAACTACAGTCCCAGATGTCAAGAACATAGGAGGGCTTTTGCCTCTACATTCTTTAAAGCTTCTATAGTCCTTGAATTGGTTGTGGTGTTGAGGTGGCAGCCAGGAACACATCGATCAATGCATACTCAGTTTGGATAAACAAGAGATGCATTCCTCATCTTTTTGTTTTAATTGATTTACCATTTTGTTGTTTTTTGTAATGTAACACTGTTTTATTGTATCTTGTTTCTATGTTTTACGTACATTGTTCTGGGCACAAATAAACAATAAAACCCACATATATGTGTGCCATATGACATAGGCAATTTGAATGGCCATGGGCATATGCCAAATTCTGAACAATCAGAAGTTTAGGTAAACTGGAGTGTTGTTTCTAGACCTACAATGACATAACACTACATGGGAAGCATTTCATGTTTTGGATAATTTGCAGGTTTGGACAATTTGAGGTTTGCATAACGGAATGCTCTGCACTTAGCATAGTGCAAGTCCTGCGTGTTTACTTAGATTTAAACCCAATGGTGCTAAAGTTTGAGCACATAGGCTGGTAGACTTAGCTGTGAACCAGAAACGCTGCAGTTCAGATCTTAGCTCCCTTTCTCACTATTAGGCACACCACTATCTGGCAGCCTCAATTTCCTGTCTGTAGTATGGGAAGAATAATACCGCTGTAAAGATCATTGAGTTTGCTGTAAAGATCATTGAGATGCCGTACGTGAAACAATCTGAGTATGAACATAAGAAGAGCTTGCTGGAGCAAGCCACTGGCCCATGTAGTCTGTGTACCAGATGCTCATGGGAAGCCTGCAAGCAGGACCTGAAAGCAAGAGCACTCAGGTTCCCAGCAACTCACATTCAGAACCATCGAGGCAAAGCACAGCGATTGTGGCTAGTAGCCACTGACAGTTTAGTCCTCCATGAATTTGTCTATAATCAAAAAGTTCACTAAAGTTGTCGTTGGGAGGCATGTCAACCTGAACTGCTGGCCCATATAGACAAACATAATTGGCTTGAATCTGTGTCTGGTTTAGTGGAAAGTGTCACATTCAATGAAGTTCTTCCATTGGTGAAAGTCCTTTCACCACTATTTGCATGAGATCTCTCCTCCTTTCCCCCTCCAGATTCCATATTTTCAACTGTTTATATTGGGGGTGGGGGATTCATTCTGCATATGGAATGCATGTTGCTCTCTACCGCAAAGCAAATCATAATGGCTGGAGTGCACAGTTCCCCACTGGAAGGTACTTGCAGCAACGGTTTGCAGGCACAACTGTTTTGAACCCCCTGATCCCTGAGATCAAAGCAAACCCTAACAGCTTGCTCTGCACTCAGGGCTTGAGATTTAAAGGGGTCAGTGGGGGACTGTTTGTGTTTTAGCCATTAGGGCTTGCTTTCCAGTGTACAAATATGGCTCCACATACATTGTTGTGCACAATAATCTGCCCGCACTTGCACAACCATCTGCAGAGCAGTGCTAATGACTGAACTCCTTCTACTCACGCTTCTTTGGATCCAGCCCAATGTGCAAACTAGGCAATTATGGAGACAGCCAGTTGTAGCAAATACCTTGTAATCATGGTGGATGTACTGCCATCCCCCACAATGACTAGAGTCATTTGCTAGGCTTATCCACGATTGCCTGGCTCACAACACAAGTTGTGCTGTTTCCATGAATGTTTAAATTGGAGATACAAAAGGAGGACTTTTGTGAATTTACTTATGTAAGCACAGTTACACCATATTTATATGTGAGGAAGATGCACACATGCACACAGAATATGTAACCAGTGCAAAATAAAAATGCTTGTGTGTGTGTGTGTGTGTGTATATATATATATATATATATATATATATATATATATATATATATATGCCCATCGCTGATGGTAATAGCTGCCTTCTTTGAACAATTTTACCTTGTTTCATACAAAGTGATATTTCTCTTTTCCCTTTAAAAGGAATGAAAATTTAATTCAATAATAAATGAGCTCCAGCACAGCATAAGAGTTACTTAACTTAAATCTTTTTGTAGAGGTTCCCACTTAAGCAGCTTGAAAAAGAGTAAATCACGTTGGGGGAATGGACATCTCTGTTTCATTGCCACACAGTGGAGCTCTGAATTAATGGCCGTCTCTTTAGAATGTATGGATATGCCTTCCAGCTGCTGGGCCTGACAGTGTTATAGCTCAATTAATGTGATTTTGATGTAATTGCAGATAGGGAACAGAGCAGCTCAAAGTTATATTTTTCCATGAGAATTGTTTCCCCCCCCCCACCTTTCAGACGTAAGAATGAATAGGCTAAGAAGGCTTCTATTTATTATAGTATTCTGATCACTCCTTTAAAAGAGAATTATGCATTAAAGAAATATTCCATGTGTCATAGAGTCGAGATGGAAAGCTAACATGTTGGGATAGTCAGAGGTCTCGGTAGCAATAACACCACCACCACCCCAATTGGAAAGTGCCAATTGGTTTGCAGAAGGCATAGCACGCAGAAACAGGGAAGGGTTGGTGGGCAAAGCTTGGCTTCTAATCATGGCTTGTTTAGCGCAAAACAAACCACAGTTCTAGGTTCAGGCTTCACACTGAGCCAAGGATTGTGGTTTGTTTGTTCATGCTGAAGAGGGAGTGATGTTGCAGTGTGCACCAGCCTGCCGCTTGTTCACAGGAAGCCATGGCTTACGACTTACCAAAACGTGTGAACATAGTCACCGGGTTGCAAGTTGGCAGTGTTGGGCAGTTATATTAGTGGCATGATCGGTGACCAAGAGAGAAAGCATGGTCCCAGTAATGCAACCAGGACAGAATTGTAAATTGGATTGAGCAGCAACAACGAAAAAGTGCCAATTGGGCTCCCAGTCCTAGAGCTCTTTGAATGGCCTGTGTGCCAGATTCATGCCAGAGCCAGGAGAACAAGGGCAATCCTATTCATCATGAACTATGGTTGTAAAATGGATGGCTTGGATCCTTCACTTGTCCAACATAATTCCTCCAAAAAGCAGGAAAGAAAGAGCAGT
The DNA here is from genome assembly GCF_965207765.1 of Zootoca vivipara. Taxonomy (NCBI): domain Eukaryota; kingdom Metazoa; phylum Chordata; class Lepidosauria; order Squamata; family Lacertidae; genus Zootoca; species Zootoca vivipara. The sequence goes on along the minus strand of NC_142584.1, from coordinate 64,415,893 downwards.
GAATGCCGAATGTTAGTAGCCCTAGAGTGAGCTCATTGGTTGCATTTGGACATCATGATAAATGATGCTTCTTTTTGTTTGTTTATAAATAAATCTTCTATTTTTTACGTGGCTGCAGCTTTTTATGTCATCCAAATCTGACTGTGGCTAAACTTAACTTCAAGTTTGCTTCTTTCAACAAACCATAGTTAAGATGAATCACAGTTTTTAGTTTGGATGATATGCTAAATAGAGCAGGGCTGAGCATATATCACCCATCTTTAAAGCACTTCTGTTGGCTGGCTGCATGCTACTGAGCCCACTTCAAGGCATTAGTACTGGTATGTAATGTCTTTAAAAGCTTTGGGCCCAGGTACTTGGAGGAACACCTTCTCCCAATATCTGCTGACCCAGGTCTTTGGATTTGTGGAGGACGTGGCTAGGGGCTGCTGCATGGTGATATGGGATGATTTTCTCCATTGTAGCACCCTGATTGTGGAATTCCCTCCCCTTGGAACTACGCTTGTCCCTCTTAACATTAACATTTAGGCACAATTGAAAATCACACTTGTTCCCCTATTGCTTTGGGGGAATGAAGAGGATTTGGTGTCCACTTGTTATGGAAATTGGCTGGGTTTTTTTTTATTTATTAAAGAGATCAGTTGTTTCATTGATCAGATTGTTTGTGTTTAATCAGACTATGCTGTACATCATCTTCCTTTGGGAGGATGAGTGATGCATAAATATAATAATAAAAATAATCTAACATAGCATTGGAAGCTTCTACTCTCCTCTTGGCAGCTGCTCCAGAAGAAGAATCAAGAGGTGGGAGTGCAATAGCTTAGCTCACTCCCATCATGACCAACCATAGTTTATTGTGATGTCCAAATGCAGCCAGTGTAGAAATATATGGCTTTTTACAAGAAATACAAATGAAAGGTCAATGTATCCACACAGAAGTGGAGTAGTTCATCCTTGTCACTTTGGGGAGCGGCAAACAATTCCGGATATTAAAGGCCACACTTAGCAGGAGAATATGTAATATAATCAGCTATCTCAGCCCACCAAAACAAGTATTGGCACGCCTGCAGAAGCTGCAACCACTAATGATGAATTCCGTATTCATCACATGGACTAATTAATGCACTATAACATATCCCCATGCAATTTGCAAGTCACAGATTTCATTAGGTGATACAAATGACTCATTTGTGAACCTGAAGGGTGACCTTTGGCAGGACTAGCTTCTGACCTCACAAATATTAAAGAAAGGTTATTTCACCTTGCCATTGTCTCCAAATGCCAAAATAGCCCAATTAAAAGCCTTGACATGGAAGCATAGGAGCAGATGTGAGTCCTAAAGGGCATTAATTATTTTCAGTGTCAGCTGGTTGTATAACGGAGGCCAAATGAGAGTTTGGGAAGCTATTAAGCCCCTGTCTTACATGTACTGGGTCTAAGGTTTGAATTCAAAATAAGGTACGTAGGGGTGTATTTCATTTGGGCAAGCTGTACTGAATTAAACTGCAGGATGTGCTGGTGAGAATCACAATCTGCCTTTCTGATAAGATGTTGATCTTTAAAATATCTCCCAGCAGCAACAATCTGCCTGGTTTTCATTGTATATTTATGAAATAATCATAAGTTACCATCCCATGAGGTCAAAAGCATGTGCATATATTCGGGACTGTTGCCTTGTGTGCTGTTTTCCTTCCCTCCAAGACTCAGTGCCAGCACTGTGTGTTTGTGTTTTATCCAAATGTGGTGACAGATGAAGATACTGTACCACAACTCAGTCTCCATATGGCTAATTTTTACATTTGTTTTAACAACATGCAGATTTAAAATAAATGAAAACACAAAGGATCGAGTAATCTCTGCTTCTTCCCCACTGCTCTGTAATTCCTTCTTCCAGGTGGGCTTTTATTGACATACACCCAAGTGACTTGATGTCTCTTTAAAGAGAAACTAGTAAGACCCTAATGTACTCAAAAGGTTTCATTTGATGAGGGCATGGTCTGGCAGAATGCTCATCCTCTATTGACTCCGCTTACTAGAATCGCTTGAAAGTTGTGCAAATAATGGGCACGGTGGTAAATTCAGCCAAGCTGGTGGCTATTGCTGTATTTCTATGGCTGAAATGTTCTTCTGTTCTGCTTAAATCTGTCCCCCCCTCCCCTGACCTTGTGTCTATTTTTGTCCTGATTGCAAGTGGCAAAGCGCTCTTGAAAACTAAAAGCCAAGTCTGAAAACCTTCACCAATGGAAGACCCTTTTGAGGAAGGAGGACTACTCCATTTTTGTGACTCCAGGAGTTTTCTCCACCTTCCCCCCCATAACTGAGGCACTGAAAGGAAGCCCTTTTAGCTATGCTGAGAATCAGACCAGCTAATTAGGTCCCAGCATGGAGCTTGCTGCAGTTCAATGGAAATTTTGTTTGTGTTTGTTTGCCTCTGAACAGCTGACCAGGCTCTTGGACCATATCGCTACTGATTCTGAAATTCATCTCAGTTTCAAAAGCAGTTTGGTATGTGGGGAAGGGAGAGCTATTATTAGGAAATGGAAACAATCCTGTGTATACACTATACCTTTAAAGCACATTCTAAACCAGGGCCGTCTTAAGCACCTTTGGTGCCGTGGTGTGACGGATCCCTCCGGCGCCCCCCGGCGCCCCATTTTCCAGGGTGGGCGGGTGGGCTCAGCGTGCAGCGCCACCCAGCCTGGCCGTAGAGCCGGCCCTGTTCTAAACTCATTTGTCCCCTCAAAGAATTCTGGGCATTGCAGTTTGTTAAGGGTTATTGGGAATTGGAACTCTTTGTGGGGCAAACTACTGTGCCCAGAATTCATTGAGGGAAAGAATGTCCTTTGTTGCAAAGGTTTTGTGTATACACAGCCTATACCTTCTAAAGCACCTTGGACTCATATAACTGGTCCCTTGGTTGTTTGGATCTGGACTTATAATGTATTTTACCACCTTTATTATTACTTATTTTTAAATGCTGTAACATGTTCTAGCTAATGAAATCAGGCTAGACTCAACCCTCTCTTGCCCAAACGTCTTATTGCACGGGTGGGCAGGCCCCCCAGAACCCTGTTATTCACGAACTGGAGCCAAGTTCAAAACTCGTAAACTTAGAAGTACAGAATTCTGAATCCAGGAATTTGTACGGAGTTTGAGAACTGAACTGAGCTCATAAGTCCTTCCACCTCCCCATCAACCCATAGTTTTTCCATTTCAGTAAAATAATATAAGAGTTGGGGCAGCAATTTTACATTGCCTTTGCCGATCTACTTCAAATTACCCAAAGATCTACCAGTAGATGGTAGTCTAATATCTGACCACTCCAGTCCTTTTGCAACTGATGTTATATTCCTTGTCTTCCCACAGGAGGGCAGGTGGGGGGTGGCAGCAGACCATTTATAGCCTCCGCTTGCTCCTCCTCCTCATTGGCAATTGCCAGTTCTTCTTGAGAGGAATAGACTTCTTGCCGAACTTCCTGTCCTTTCGCAAAAGCATTCCTAACCGGATATCTTTTGGTAAGGCACGGCAGGGAATGGCACTGCGCTGATTGTAAGCTTCTCTGGGCAAGGAACTGCCCTCATGCACACTGATAGATAAGGTAATTAAATGGAATGATGAACAGAGCATTTAAATGTGAAAGATTAGGAAGGCAAATTAGGTAGTCACCACTCACCGGGACAGACTCTGTATGTTGCCAAGTCCATTGGCCATGTAAAGCAATGTCTATCATTTCCAGTTCCTTTGCTTTCCTGTAAACAAGGAGCACATTGTTTCCCTCATCCACCCTTCCACCACCCCTCTGTTCCAGCTTCCAGAGATGTCAGCAATCATTTGGTCAGAAGGGTCTCATTCTTGCTGGCTTTCCCTTTATCTCATTATTATTATTAAATTAATAATAAATATATTCAAGCATTCTCTCCCCTCCCCCCCCCAAAAAATCTCTCTTTTATCCTAAGTCCAAATGTTAAAACAAAAGGACTAATTTTACATCCCACTTGCAAGAGAAACAATGGACCGAAAGCCAGGTGTAAATAGTGTACCTTTCATCAGTGGCAATCTAATGTAAAATAATGCCTGTGATGTATTATAATAAACTTGATTCCACATGGCTTGCATTGTTCCTTCTTACTGTTATTGTGCGAACATTTTTCTTCTTCTTCTGGAAGCAGCTGGAGAGTGTAAATTTCCGATTTAACTAGCTGCTTGCCATTGCTTGTGGGTCTTTCCCCCCACTGAGGGAGTAATGACACAGTGCTATCGTCTGTGAAGGCTATTATAAGCAGACCATCACATATCACCCAGCTGAAATGCCCCTTTAGAGAAGGCACACAGAGTTCACTTTCTTAAGTTCATTGGCTTCTGTTATCAATAATGCAGGGTAATATTCCAGGGCTGTGTGAGTGCCTGGACCGCCCCATTTCCCCTGTCAGCTTCCTCATAGCCTAGCAGTCCAGTGAACTTGATAAGTGTCCCATCATCCAGTTAATCAAATTACTTATGAACCAAAATTGACAGTTTTCATTAATTATAAAGGATTATTCTAATTGCAATTCAAATTTATTCATTTAGAACAGACGGCATTCAGTAATATTTCAGGAAATTTGCATATTAAATGGAGGGGGTCGTCCATTAAGTATGGTAATGTATGCATATTTCCTTATTTTTAACTTCTGGGCCATATGCACGGCTGCTACTTCAGCAGGTGAAAAACCAGAACGTGCTTAATTTGTTCAACAAACACAGGGCTGTAACACATCCTTTGGCTCGAGCCACCATTGTCCTTCGCTTTCTCTGTTACTCTCACCTACCACTCTCCGTCCTCTTCCAAAATATATTTTTTTTTTTAAAAAAAATGACTCTTATGCTTTTCAACTTTTTTTATTTATTAATAAACCTGTGTTTTTTAAAAAATAAAAATAAATAAAAATAAATTGTAAGCACAGCTGGTAGGGGCTGATTGAAATGTTTTGCCATCGAAGCTGTGTTCATTAATTTCTTCAAGATGCTGAAACAGGCATTAAGGTTGCCTGTTGGAGTCCTTCCCAGTGTCATGTGGAACAGCAAGGGGGCTAATCGTCAGCCTTGTAACATCAACTGGTTACCCCCCTCGTGCGGTGTGAACCTTTCCCCTCCAGTGAAAAATGAACCTGTCTGAGACAAAAGCACAAAGTATGCAGGCAACGAGACAATGCCATTACTCAAGCCCCTATGTAGGTCTCTGTTCCCAGATCATTAAGAATCATATCTTCATGATATTAATAAACACCTACCCCAAAGCCCAGATCTAAACCTGCAGCACGCAGGTATATTTATATTTACCTCTTTGTCAATATCATTCAGCCCAAGTAACTCTGAGAGCAGCACGACTTTGCTTCAGTTTCCTCCTTTTCGACCTAACTTTTCAAGAGTTAAATCCCCCCCCCCCCAAATCACCTTGGGTGGAAATTGTGTTGTCATATATCATGTGGCCCAGTCAGCAAGGAATTTAACTAACATCTCCAGAAATTATTTCTATCACGTCTTAATGATTTTACTAAAACATCTGTCATCTCATTCATCTTTGGGAAGCGGCAGGGAGGTGCGGGAGAATAGTTCTTCAAGGAATTCATTTCTTGATTCACTTTTTTGCAGCAGCAGTTTTGTTCATTTTCTTTGTGCTAACTACAGACCTTTGGTGTTTGTGTGGTTGTGTGTGCGTGTCTTTTGGATCATTTTGGTCTAATTAAATACCGATTTGGAGTATTTTTGGGGGGGGTTGGACTAGATGACCCTCGGAGCTTTTTCCGTCTCTACAATTCTGTTTTCAAAGTTAAACCATGTATTGGTGACTACCTATTACCTTGTATTCTAGTTTTCTGTGCTTGTATCCTATTGAAGGGTCTGGATAGATAGAAAAGGAGGAAGGTCAGACCCTGAGTCAGACCCTCATCTAGCACAGTATTATTGACACTGACTGGCAGCAGCCTTTGAAGATTTCACACCTTTCACCTGGAAAAATGCTGGAGGTTGATCCTGGGACTTTCTGCCTGCAAAGCAGATGCTCTACCACTGAGCTAAGGTCTTTCCCTAAGACCAAGCATCCCCAAACTTGGCCCTCCAGATGTTTTGGGACTACAGTTCCCATCATCCTTGACCACTGCTCCTGTTAGCTAGGGATGATGGGAGTTGTAGTCCCAAAACATCTGGAGTGCCGAGTTTGGGGGTGCCTACCATAGACGGACGTAACAGCAGTGTTGCAGCTGGTGGCACCTGGTGAATTTTGGAGTTGGTGGGGTTATACTGATTTGTGAACATAGTGCATCACTTCAGCACACCTGCACATTTTTCTTACCCTTGAGCATATTCTCTTCCACCCAATAAATAACCACAGCCATCCTTCATTCCATGCCAGTGATCATATCAGTAGCTGTATTAGCATTATCTGTGACTTTTCAGGCCAGTTATTGCCTCTGAACATATGCAGAGTGTGTTTTCTTAGTGACTGAATAATCAAGCCCAGGCTTGATGATACCAAAACAGAGTATCATCCCTACCTTGTTCTTCTAAATAAATTTTAAAAATGCAGGGGTTTTTTTACCATTAATTGTCCCTACTATTTATTTATTTGATTCCGTTTATGTATCTCTTCCCCTGAAATATCTCAAAGGAATTTCTCAGTGAAAGCATAAACAATGAAAACAATGAAAAGCAATCCCATATGTAAACGATTAAAAACAATTTCATATGCAAAAACAATTTCAAATCCCAATACAGATGCACACTGAGATATAAGTTGAAAGATACCTATAGCTAGTGCAAAAATGTAATATATCAGATTATGTGTGTGAGGAACAGCAAAACAACAACAAAAATACAGGGATAGTAAACTAACACCCTTATCTGAAAGCTCCTAAGGTGGTATGTAAGCTTTTAAGTTACACAGAACTCTTTCCTCAGAGTGAATTCAATTAAAAGGGGAGCAATAGAAGCTTCTGATTGTGAGACACCACCATGTTTAGTCTTTTTCTGAAATCTATTTCAGTCTTAAAGTGACAGTAGAAAAAGATTGTGCAGACTAAGAACTATTTATAACACTTCTGTACAGTCGGGCAGCTCTCCAAAGCTATTAACATAAAATACAAATAAACATCTTCATGATAACATGCTAAAACAGCAAAATACTCCAAAATACTCCAAAAGGCTCCAATTATGATGACACCAGGGCCCTATCCCTGTCTACTCAAAAGTAAGGGATGAAGGGATTACATACAGGTACATGTTCTCTAAAAATACCACTTTTGAAATACAAAAATCAGCAGCCATTTGCAAAATTCTGCCTCTAGCATCAGTGTTCTTAGTTAGCTTGAGAAATGGGTATCAACAAGGTCCTCAAGAGGACACTATCCGTCGTAAGGACTCCAGGTCAGGGAGAAGAGAGGCAATGGGTCTTCCTTGGCCAATTCCATCTCATTTAGGGGCCTTAGTGGTGGGCCACATTATTCTCCGTTTCTGTGTGGGCAGAATGTCCCTGGTTCAATTCGTGGCATTTCCAGCAAAAGAGAGAGCCAATGTCAATCAGAACGAACAGCTCTCGGTTTAATGGACTCACTTAGTAGTAGAAAGCATGTTCATTATATAAATGAATATTACGCCGAAGCAGAGGATTTGCATCTAAATGCAGATGTTGTCCATCTGTACTGCATGACTTTCAATGGGATGAGTGTACACCCGAGTTTTCCTGGTTACCAATGCCCTAACTAGGTACCCATAACTGCATATGGCAGGGGCTGGATTAAGGCAAAGGTTTTGCTGAACACCACAGGTGGGTAGTGAGACTGCCACTGAAACACGGCAAGGCACAGAGCGTCGGCCATATTGCATGCACAATAGGGCTGTGTTCCCTATTGCCAGTGAGGCGTAATGGCTAGAGAAGGGGTCAGCAAGGTTTACCTCACCTGGGCTGATTCACTCCTGCGGAGATTGCTCCGTGGGCTGGATCGTGTCGGTGCAGACGTGAGATTTCTGGCGCCGCAGAAGCTAGTCCCCGCTCCACGCTGCACCGGTTTAGTGCAGTGCACAGGGACTCGCCGAGGGGTGGCTCGGTGGCTGCTCAGGGGCCGTTTAAATGACCCCCGTGGGCCACTTGTGGCCCATGGGCCACAGGTTGCCAACCCCTGGGCTAGAGCGTTGGACTAGGACCTGGGAGGCCAGGGTTTGAATCCCCACTCAGCCATTAAACTCACAGGGTGTCCTTGCGCAAGGCAACATCTCTTAGCCTAATCTACCTCACAGGGTTGTTGTGAGGTTGAAGTGTGTGTTTGTTTTGTGTGTGTGTGTGTTTGTTGTGTGTGTGTGTGTGTGTGGAGAACCATGTCCACCACCTTGAGAGCCTTGGAAGATAAAGGTGGTAAATAATTGTAATAGAAAAAACAAACAAGCAAACTTCCTTCTGAGTCAGAGTGGAGTGAAGGTAATGGAAAGTCTTCATTTACCCTTATTGATATTGTCACTCAGCCAAGTCAGATTGGCTATGGGGAGCTGTGAAATGAAAAATCTGTTATCCCTGTGAAGAAGAAGCCCCCTCAAACAAACAAACTACCACTACTACTACTACTACTAATAATAATAATAATAAATGGTGCCAAAGCAGCAGAAGGTTGACAAATGAGATCTCTGAACAGCTCGAAAAAAATGTGGAAAAGTGTTATGTCCCCCAGGAATAATTTTGCATCATATAACAATACTTGAAAATACATTCAGCCTCTCATAAAACCTAGAACTTGACACTGCTGATCCAGCAAGTCCAGGCACTTTAACTGGCTTGTGATGGGTTATGATACTGAGCTTTTGAGCTAAAGCTATCGCCCTCATAGCTTTCATTGACTTCTTTTGTCAACATAACTTTCATTGACTTCTTCCTCCTTAGCTCTATTAGGATGGGCAAATTCAGCATGTTCCTCCACAGCTGATCAAAGTGATGTTAGCTATGCTGTTCCACATGAACAGAAGCAGAACACCAGTAAGATTATGGCTTTCAACGAACCATTTGGAAGTTGAGAAATGCTGCAGAAATATTTTGAGTTCCCCAATTAAAGAGTAGCATATGAAGTCTCCTGAGTTTGTTGTAGCATTTTTTTGCACCAGATTGTTAACTATGTTTCTTGAAACAAATATTTCTAGTTTTCTAGTTTCTCTGACAGCAGAGATAGACCCCATACAGAAAAGGACGGAACGAACACACACACACACACACACACACACACACACACACACCAAGTACCTAAATCTATTTGTTCTAAGAAATATTTAAAGATGTGAGAAAACTACCAGGTATTGCTGAGATTAGTCAGAGAGCACACATCGATGAATTTTTTATTCCAAAAAGGAACTTGTGCCTACATTAAATATATATGATTTCTTTTCTTCTTTTTTTCACTTCAAAAAAGGTCATCTCTGTCTCCTAGATTAAGCACACTATTTCTTTACTGTACTGCCTAATTTTACTAAGGTAGAGACCACAAGTCTCCATGACCCATAAGTTAAGTTATAAATAGGCTGATTGTATGTATCATTCTGAGTTTTATAGCTTCAGTTAATGGTATAAGCCTCAGAGATGCATGCAACATACTGAGGAAGGATTGTAGCAGAGTCCTAGAGTGTCTGCCTTGTGTGCAGAAGGTCTTGGGGTTCAACATCTCTGGGTAAAAAAGATCAGGTAAGCAAAGATCTCTCACTTCACCTGCTGTGAACTGGTGTGCCACCTACATTTAGGGTAAACTAGGCTTCCCAACCAGGGACGCAGGTGGCATTTTGGTCTAAACCACAGAGCCTAGGGCTTGCCGACCAGAAGGTCAGCAGTTCGAATCCCTGCGATGGGGTGAGCTCTTGTTGCTCGGTCCCAGCTCCTGCCAACCTAGCAGTTCAAAAGCATGTAAAAGTGCAAGTAGATAAATAGGTACTGCTCCAGCGGGAAGGTAAACGGCGTTTCTGTGAGCTGCTCTGGTTCACCAGAAGCGGCTTAGTCATGCTGGCCACATGACTTGGAAGCTGTACGCTGGCTCCCTCGGCCTATAGAGTGAGATGAGCACTGCAACTCCAGAGTCGTCCGCAACTGGATCTAACAGTCAGGGGTCCCTTTACCTTTACCTTTAGGCTTCCAAACCAGATGCCCTCCAGATGTTTTAAACTACAACTCCTAACAGTCATGGCCCAAATGACATTACCAACAAAAGCTTTGACCTAGGCAAGGAAGGAAATGGCATCTGCAGCAAAAACAATGTCCAGTCAATGACATTTCCTGCCCACAAGTATTTCAGTGTGGTAACTTTGCGGCAACAGCGATTCCAAGATAATTTTCATGAGATGATAATTACAGAGACCTCAGATTGCATTTGTGGTAAACAAGTGGTGCAAACAAAATAATTCAGGGAAGATTTGCAGAATAAATCAATCCAAACGCATATCTTAAGTTACCAGAGCATAACTTTGAGAATAACACCCCTCTGGTCTTCTCCAGGGATCCTCTAACTCAGCGTTTCTCAACCGCTGTTCCGCGGCACACTAGTGTGCCGCGAGGCGCTGGCTGGTGTGCGGCGACGTGCGGCGACGAGAAGGGCGATTTGCATTGTCACGTGCCTGGCGGCCGCCAATAAACAGCACTGACCCGCCGGAAAGGAAGCCGGCCGGGTCACGACGCGGGGCGAGCGCAGCTCTCAACAGCCACCACCACGGGAGGGTGGTTTTAGACAAACTTAAAGAAGCTGGCTGGATGAGCTCAACCTGAAACTTGCTGAGCAAAGGATTGTGCTGGCAGAGAAATCAGCGGCTTGTGAAGCCTTAGTACAGGAGATTGCAACCAACACAGCAATTGTCAAGTGTTTCTTACAGTCATAATTATATAGTCAATATAGGGCGGCACAGAGTTAACTTTTTTAACTTTTTTAATGGTGGTGTGCCTCGTGATTTTTTTCATGGAACAAGTGTGCCTTGGCCCAAAAAAGGTTGAGAAACACTGCTCTAACTTTCTGTCCTTACTGGGAAGCTCATGCAAATAGCATATGCTGTGTGTGGCACCAGTCAAAGAAAACAGAGCAGCTTTCCTGTAAATGCTCTTCTTTGAATCACAGAGTGACACTCCTCCCCAAAGGCCACTCAGAGCAGCAATGGGCTAAAGCCCAGGCTATTTCATTACTTTGGGGCATAGCTGTCAAGTTTTCCCTTTTCTCATGAGGAAGCCTATTCAGCATAAGGGAATTTCCCTTAAAAATAGGGAGAACTTGACAGCTATGCTTTGGGGTTGGGTGAAAGCATGCTTAAGATTGGATTAATTGAGGACAGGGGGGATGTAAGAACTTTTGGGTTATGTGGGCTTATCCTTAAACTGATGTGGGTCAGTTTTACACACCCACACCCACCCAGAGAGAGAGAGAGAGAGTTTTGCTGCCTTTTCAAGCAGTGTTTGGCTACCCTTAGCAGTGTGGTAGTATTCCCTTTGTAATTCAGGACAGACTGCTCCATGAGGGAATGACACTACATTATGGCCATGGGTTAGCTCCTGAGAAATGATGCTGTAACGTGACATAATTTGGTTCCCACGGGGAGGGAGTGTATATCCAAGTTGTTGGGAGGGTAATGACAGGTGTTGAGGGCACCCAAACTACTGCTTGAAGTTAATAACAGTAAAAACTTTGGTCCCTTGACTTTAAGCTAAGCCTGTCGCCTCCCAACATTTCTTTGAATTCACTTCCCCCTTCCTGAAAGTTGCAGATCTCTCTGCCATCCCACAGGGAACAAATGGCACTGTATTCACACTGTGTGTGAATATTCAGGCTGGCCTTAATTTGGAGTCATGAGTTAGATCCTTCCTCCATTCTCATGTGTAAACTCTGAGCTGAAGAGGTAAAGTCTCTCTTTCAGTCACCAATGTGGTTGCCTCCAAAAACAGATGCTGGAAGCCTGGGCCTCCCTTCTAGCATGGCTGACCTGCATGAGATTGGGGTTCAGGTGATTTCACTGATGGGAGAAGCCTTAGCCACAGAGCATGGATTTTCATCAGTGATGCTTCAGACTGTGGTCTTGCCTCCTCAGATGCCACCAGGTGGGAAGAAGGGCTTCCTGTCAGTTTGTTTTCTCTTTTATCATCAGAGAATACATTGCATTCTTTTACTCAGAATGCCTGCCTTAAGTGTGCTAGGAGAAGGCAACATGCATAATTAGGAAACAAGACAGTAAAGTTGCAAGTCCTCAGCTTTTTTGTATATGATTTGTTTTGCATGCATAAAAATACACAGCTTCAGCTTGTGAGCATTTTTAAGCGCTCGGTGCCATGTGTGCAAGAAGAAGCATCGCATTTCGCTATGTAATTCACTTTGCTGGCACTGATGAGGGATGATTTCCCCCCCAGTGTGGCATAATATTAATGTTTCTCCCTGCTGGCTTCCAAGCCCGTGGGTCAAAGCTCATGTTTCACAACACAGAACAGCCAATCATAAATCTTCTTAAATCATACAGAAGGCAGGAGAGGGTCACTGCAGGGAAAGCTAGTCAGTCTGAACAAAGTGGCATTGATGCATGGAAGGAAGAAGAGACCAGTTTTGGAAAGGTATTGCATGAAACCATTCGCAGTCTTCAGAAGGACTGCTTTATCTGTTTATGTAATACAGCAGCAATCATCTATGACAGGTCCCTGTCCCAAAGAGCTTACAATTCAAAGTTTGACAACATGGAGAAAACAAAAGATGAAAGAATCAACAGTATGACAACATCAGACCTCTTCCTTTTCGTTGCTTCTTTAGTGCTTTATTCAGCACATTCAAGATCCAATATGTTACACAGAACCATTGAATAGCCTTGACAGACAGCAACCCCCTAAAAATAGACCCTGCTGACCAATTCTCTTTGGCTTTGGAGAAATTATGGGTCTTGTTCCTGCATTACATATACAGTACAGGATTGCTTTGGTTTTGCACATTTAGCAATAATATAACTCATAGCTTTTATCCTCCCCCCAATACAATTTTTGGTATATGAAGGATTTGTATGAGCCAGCATTCGGTGGCTTTTTAGTTTAATTCTTGATGATCATTTAGCAGAAATTCATGATTAGGCCAACATCACCTCTCTGGAACCCCATTATGTGAATTTGCTTTCGGGTCTCACTGTGTACATTTTACCTGGACTTTTGCAGTTCTGACTGGTGCTTTTTATCCTCTTTTGTACAGATGGGGTGGTTTGGCAGGTATTTCCATCAATAATTTTTTTAAAAACCTTTGCTTGCTTTAATTTCTTATGCTAAATATGATATTATCACTCTACAGTTCTGTTTTAAAAAACACAATGTTTCTAGAAATTCCCTCTTTAAAATACTGCAAAATGAAAAAAATGCATGTTTGTTGTAATACACACCAAATAATTCAAGGAATAGGGATTAGCTTGATGTTATTTACTTTTCAGGATCAGTTTTGATAGGACTTATAAGTGCCAGAACCCTTGGTTGTAATCAGCAACTGTTGTTGCTAACATTTCTTTTTTGCAGCTTAAGCGAAAACAACTATTACTCGAACCCCCTGCAGTGATAAGTGAATGTGTCAGTGAAATTATTTTAAACACTTTCAATTCACTAAAAGTGTGTATTTATTCTCTGTATTTGCAAGCTGTTCCTATAATTTCACCCTCTTATTTAGTTGCCCTATAATATCAAATTACTCTTAAGCCATTTTGGTGTAACACATATTGCTTGAAAAAAAAGAAAGCACAGAAAGGTAATATTTCACTCTAGTATACACATCTCCACCCTGCCCCCAACCCTGTGATCATAATAATAATTCAGAGAACATTTATTTAAATTCAGACGGCATTTAAATAATGCCAATATCAAATGGGCCAAACCTTGCAAAACAAAAGCAAATACCCCATGATACAACTGTTAATATTGAGGAGATTATGGAATAAAATAAAAATATGAAATACCTTTCAGCTGTAAAGAAGGAATAAAGTCAGTGATGTTTACCAGCAAACCACAAAGTCGGCAAATAAGACAGGCACTTGCTTATTTGCAATGTATGGCCACATATCAAGCTTAAAGTTCAATTTGCCTTTTTAATGTGATGCTGGCTTCTCATCTTTCCCAAAATACTTGGATGAACCATAAAGAAGAATGGGGATGCCTCAAAATCAGGCACCATGTTGAGTCCCTGCCCCTGAATCTGGAGGGCAAAACCTGTGAACTTAAAATCTGGGGCCTTCCAATCCTGGAATTTGTATTTGTACAGAAATTTCTCCTGCTCTGATTTGTACTCTTTAATCTCACACAGTTTTTAATTCCACAAAGACTGTGTGGAAGAGACGTTGAGAACTTTTTTTTAGAACCACCACAGGATTTTCCTCCCTAGTCAATAGTAGGGCAGGTGGGCAGAGATGTTCTCCTGACCCCAGCATTATTGATGCTTACCTGGACAGGGCTGGGATGGCAAGGTGGCAAGTTCTCAGCTACACGAGTGCACTGGCGGGAGCACTGGATTGGTGGCAGCAGCATTCCCACCTGTTCAACCATGTTTTGGAAGGACAGCAATGCAGCTGTGCCCTGCAACAGTTATTCTGTAGCACCGACCCAAGGCATTTTGGTATCTGAAGTGAGCCACACCTGAGGTGAACCACAAAATGGTTTCCCCCGCCTCCCAGGGAAGAAGGAGTGAGTGAAGATGTAAATCAAGTACAAGGGGGAATAAATATCTATATTGGGATCTGCTGCGCCTGTGGATCCTGCCACCTAAGGCATTTACCTCACCTTGCCTCATGAGTGGGCCGGCCCTGACTGTTTCTGGTTCCAGTCTGGACATAACTAACAAACCAACTGGAGAGGAAAAACTGAACAAAACAGTCCCCCCACCCCAAAGAACTATGTCAAGATTACTAAACTATATAGTGGAGGAATATCCTCAAACACCACCAACAAATATCCATGTAATTCAAGTCAAGATGGCCAGAAGAAGATGAGAGACATCCAGGATAATTTTAGGAAGTCAATGAAGGATAGGGAAAATTCTGCATTCCCACTTTTACATCCATTTGTTGCAAAGATGGATGAAGGACCAGTATATAACAGGCAAACGCCATACAGAGAACCTTAGTGGGAGATAGGTATGGATAAATCTTGATTCCTCAGGAATCTTTAAGTATGTGCCAGACAAGTTTCAAGTCAGTTTGAGAGGGGAAATGGTGAAGTAGTTAAGCAGTGCCATCTTAATCTCCCCACTTTCCACTTTCCTTTATTCTATTTACTGTTGCGAGGAACCAGAAACCAAACAACAGGATCACACGTGTCAGCTGTGCCAGAAATGGCAGACAAGACCTCTTGAACCACTGGGAGATTTTCTCTCCCCACTCCCCCGGCTTTTACACATCCCAACAACAAGCACGAAAAATTGTTTTATGGTGGCTTAACAAAACGGGAGACAAATGCTGGCCCCATGCAAAAGAACTGAATTACACACTTCATGAACCAAATTAGTACCACGGCGCTTTGCTTTGTCTGAAAGGTGATGTGCGTTTATGGGCCCATTTTTCAGCAAGATAAATATGACGTGCGCCAAGTCTTCCCCAAGTAAATATTGTAAATAATAAAAGACTCTGCCAGGGAGAGCTGAGAAATGACTTAACCCTCACCCATTTGTACTGTGCGATGCCAAAATGCCACTGGCCAGATTTGTATAACAAACTGCCCGTTTAGTCCTCTAATATATTGCACCACAGCCTTCCTTAATTCCCCGCGATCATCAACATTGCTGGTTTAATTGTGTGCCATTCAAGTGGAAGCATAATGCATGCTGAAAGGAGAGTTCTTTACGGTTGGGTTTTTCAACCTTGCCCACACGAGGGCTGCTCCAGGACTTGCCATGTTCCCTGAGGCCTCCGTTCCATAAAGCAAAACAATGTGCAGTGTCACTCTTTCGTAATGCGACTCCTTTGAGAAACACAGCTTGCAGCTGTGATGAGAACGTAGGCTGTTGTTCCAATTACTGAAGCAGTCAGGCTGCTTTGGTCGAAAGACAAGGTTCCTACTGGCAGAGGCGGTGGTCGTGCATACAAGGCATGGACCCCTGCTCCATGTCACTAGGGATCCTGCAAACCTGCATCTGACTGGGGTGGCTTTAAGGTTGAATCAGCCTTACAGTAGGTGCAAACATCATCAATCTCCAGATGTTCAACACCAACCATTGTGATCAAGATAACAGGCTGCATAACTGGATGTACGCTCATCATGTGTAAGAGCAATTCAGACCATACAGCTAATTTATGATCAAAGGCTGCATAGGAGGGGCAAAGACTAGGAGTGCATGCCTTTACCTGAATTTGGGGCAGGTTGACATTCCAAGATGATCTTAAATAAGGCAGTAATTCAGGAGGTCATGAAAATTTCTAACCTGCTGAATCAAAGAAATCCCCCTTCTCCCTTGAGAGAGGAGTAGTGTACATGCTGTGCATGAAGGTGGTCCCAGGTTCAGTTTCTGGCATCTCTACTTAAAAGGGTCAGGTAGCAGGTGACTGGGAAAAACAAAACAAAAAAAACCCTCAGACCCTGAAGAGCTATTGCCACAATCCTGGGCTAGACAGAGCCTTACTTTCATAGGTTTTCCTTTTGATTACTGTTGCCAGTTTGGACCAGTTCTAAACAGGGGCCTGGATGCAAAAGAGAACAGGGCTCTGATATCTTTAATAGCAATGTCGAAGAGAGAATTCCTGCAGGTGTAGCCAGGTGCAGCTGAAATCTCTGAGTGTCTTTTCTCCTGCCACTGCAGCATTGCCATTGCCTGCACCTGGTGAGATCTTGCCCCTTCAGAAGTACAGGAGTCTTCCTTGGGTATGAATTTGAAACACATTAAAGGAAACAATCCAATTTCCTGATGGATCATCCCAGTAATGGAAAGCTGTGACCTGGAAATTTTCCACAGAATACCTGCTTGTAAAGATGATAGCTGTGAACATGCACTTATTCTCAGTAGGAGCTGAGTTCTTCTGTCGGGTTAGCAATTTTCTGAAACTTCTGAATCAATAACTGCTTTGCTTGAGATAATGCAGGACTGTAAAGGTTTATTATTATTAATTAATTAATTAATTAATTAATTAAGTATTTATGAAAAGCTAACTACTTAGATGATTTCAGTCACCACCTACCTTTCTCGTGTTATTTAACTTCATGGACAAGTCCTTGTATCTTTGGTAATAGCAGCTCTTAATTAAAGCATCATCTGGGGATCCTGTTGCAGAATTGGGACCTGAAGACTGGAACACGGCCTAGCAAAGCCATACAAACAATGTTGGATGACTTCATAGATGACCATCTTTTTTCTCACCCTAAGCAATGGGTAGCACCAGGCAGAGATACATGTGCCTGGTTTCTGCCACAGATTCTCCCAGCTTACTAAGCCCTGTTACTTCTTAAGCTTCTTAACACCTCCTCTTCCCAGTCTTCCCCCTCTTCCCCTTCTGACCACTCATCACTCTCCCACCACCACTCCCAGGGCTCTGAGCCTTCTTCCCTTGGTGGTTCCCCAGCTGATTCCTCCATCATTCCTGTGCATACAACCAGCCCATGGCATTAGTATTATGACTGCTGCTTTTTGCATAGTTTGGCATGCATGGCTTCAGGAGTCTAGATGTGTTTTATTTAAAGTTGCATTTTATCTATGTTGTCTATATGGAATCCCGTGAGGTGAAGGGAGGTTTAAAATTGCTTTAAAATTACTTTACCTGTATGTTGAGAGTAAGTTCATGTCAACTACTACTGCCTTAGACCTCAGTCCTATGTGTATGGAAATATGCCCCAACAATCGCAATGTGATATATTCCTTGGTAAACAGGCATAGAACTGGGTGTTGTTCATACATTGTATGATCTAAGCATGCACTGACAGCAATTACTAATTCTAGATTATAATGTTCTGTATGAATGGCTGGTTTATAATCGCCAATTCTAAGTACCTTTGTGCTTAAAGGTTTTGTGCATGCATCTGCAACTGGATGACGAGCATTAGATTTTGGCTTCCCTTTTTCGGAAAAAAAAGAAGAGCTCTAATTTGACACAGTTGTGTAGTTTGCTGACATGTGCTCATGTCGGGTGTTGCGCATGACTGCACATGCGTTAAGGAACACTGTAACTGCAGTACGTGCTTATTTTTTAAGTGACCTGTTAAATATTTGTCTAATGCTGTGCATGTTGAGAAATGGTGGGGAAGCTGAAACATGAAAACATTCTTACTGTGTCTGAGCCATCTACTCAGTAACATTTCTCTTAACTGTTGCTAGTATCTGATGAATGATTATACAAGAGCACAAGGCAATCATGAGTACAGTACTCCACTCCCTGTTTTTTTATTATTATTTATTTTTATTAAAGGTTTTCTCAGTTTACAAAGACATGGGCAGTGTCTCTCATAGCATTTTTACAGATCAGTTTCAATTGTTGAGACATTGGGGAGGAAAAGGGGGAGAGCGGTAGATAAGGGGAGGGGGTGGGGGTAGTGTGACAATGTTTCTAGTTTACTTAAAGTGTGTTGGGGGGGTTGTCAGCATCGGTTGTGCAGGTTCTTTGTTGTGCATTTGTTTTCCTTTGATGGTGAGAGTTGTTGGGGTTGGCCTAGGATATAGTTTTCTTTTGTGGTTGGCTGTGGTGGTCTGTTTTATGTGAGTAGGGTGGGCGGGTCAGGTTAGCCATATTGATTTGTATGCTGTTGGTGGATTTCTGTCGTCTTGTTGCGCTGTGTATGTGATAAAGGGGAACCATACTGGGGTGAAGCCGTCTTCTTCTATTTGACCCCGTGTCAATTTCAACTTATTGGTTAATTTTTCTAATAGGGCTATTTCCCATACCGTCTGGTACCATTGGTCCATGTTTACTCCTGCCAGGTCTTTCCAGTGTCTGGTTATGGTGTTTCTGGTAGCTGAGAGTAAGTGGGTTATGAGTTCTTTGTGATGTAGGTGGGCATTATTGTCCTGGAAGATGTTTAGCAAGGCCAGTTCTGGGGTAAGTTCTAATGTTTGTTGGGTTATTTTACCTACTTCTCTTACGGTTGTTCTCCAGAATTGTTGGGCTTTGGGGCATTCCCACCACATGTGGAAATATGTGCCTGTTGATCTCCACTCCCTGTTTGTAACTGTGAATTGACTCCTGTTTGGAGTGAAATTGTAGACTGCCCCCCCCCCCCCGAGACGACCAAGTAGTTATTTTTGTCTTGTTAAGGGACAAGGGCTTTCTTTTGGCTGAAAGTAGCTCAATTTATATATTTTTATATTGAAGAGGTGATGGGATGGGTAGTTTGGGGCAGTTTTATGCTTCCTAAATGCCCATTTACCTGTATGTTGAGAGTAAGTTCATTTGAACCAGGTAGAGTTAATCAGTAGGTGGAGCAATTGTGCATTCCCTTAACTTCACACTCAGCACAAATTTAGTTTTAGTTTACATTCTACTTGGTATTATGTAATCGATCCTGTGTCGCTCTGGACAACACACATGGATGTATGTGTATCAATCTTTATAATATTTCCACTCTGCTTTTTTATGAAAATGTTGAAGGCAGTTAACAATAAAAAGCCAATAAAACAACATTAATAAAATGAAAACATTTTACAATAAATATATAAAAGCAGCAGGAGGGGCTTCAGAAACCTAGTTTGAAAAACAATGGCTTCTATCTTCTATTCCATTCACAGAAGGCTTTTTTTCTGCTGTGATGTTTTCTCACAGAAGAGGGATATAGGAAATTTTTGCAATTTCTCCCATTCTCAGACAGCCATCTGGGCCACCTCCTAGCTTACCTAACCTTCTGGGTAAGATTTTTTTGTGGGGTTTTTTGTGGGGGGGAGGGAGGAATCAGTTAAAATTGCCTTTCCTGCCTCTATTCACTAAATGGAAGGTTATTGATGGATGGAACCTGATAAACGGAACAAGCTCATTGGAATAAGGGTGTCTTTATGGCCTATCATAAGTTAACTGTGCCTGTGATGGGACATGGTGATCCTCTCTTTTTCAAATAGCATCTTTAAATACTTTGAAGCAGTTTACAATCCAAGGGCCAAAACTCTGATATTAAATATACCTCTGCTCTAAGATGCAGGTTATTAAAGATGCAGATTGCATCTTCTGTGGGATATGTGAAAGTTAATGGGATAAATACATGCATTGGGGGGGGCATTTAACTCCCTATTCCCCTGCTGAGGTCCTGTGGAAAACCCTCTTGCAAATGTGGCCTGTGCTTTTGTGGGAAGCAAATGCTAGCTTCAGAAGAGGGATCTTCCCCAGGACCATAACAACAGGAAGGGATTTAATCTCCCCTCCACACCATTTGCAATAACAATAATTGTCAACCCCATCCCAGCTAATGCAATTTGTGCTGGATGCAAATTTTGGTTTTGATCCTAAAATTCAAAGCACAGGGGAAGGAAATGTAGATAGGAAAAAAAGAGAGGTATGCACAGTATTACAGATAAATGAAATATGTGCATGTTTTCTGGGTATAGCCCCATTGGGTATCATTCTAACACCAGAGAAGGGTTGGAATAGTAGCATGGCAAATGTCTGTTCTCTTCTGGAGCTTGGCACTTAATAAAGGAGGCACATAATTGTTATGTTTTTGCAATTGGATGCAACAATGCAGACCAAATTCAGCATTCTAAGCTGTCCCTAAAGTAGTCCCACCGTAGTAAAGTTTTGGGATCTTCTCAATGGCACTTCCAAACTGTTGCTGTTTTGTGGGTGGGATTCCACACCAGCAAATTCAGGCCTCACAGTTTAAATGGCACTTTTCTGTAACAAACCTGTCCCCCCCCCCAAAAAATCGGGCTTTAGTAAGGAAAGTGATGGGGAAATATATTGGGCAGTGTAAGTTTGCTTAATGTGAGGTCATATACGGTAATCTCCCTGAAAACAACAGAATGGATACTTAATAAACAGCCAACGTAATGTAACCCCCCTGCAAACGTTGTGCAAACAAGTCATGACGTGTGTTCATTAAACAGGCTTTTTTGAAGCAACCTCAGTGTTTGTTCATTTCTGGCTATTTCAGCTGTGGACAATTCTGTGAAAACTTTTCATACAGCCCTCTGAATAGCAAATGTCTCAGATTTTCTGTTCCAATATTTCTGGTCACTCTTTTTACAATTCACCTGGTTGTTAATTGTTTGCATCACTTCAGCTGTATAAACCGACAGTTGAAGGTGGGGGCAGTTTCTGAAATACTAGACATTGACCCTGAAAGCATTAATTGCTGTTACAAGATGTGTCTCCAAAAAGGCCAGAGCAAGATGGGACATCAAGGTAAGAACTCTGCTTTCTAAGAAGAAAAAAAGCTACTCTTGGTTTGCTTATATGGTGATTATCCCAGGGCAGGAATGAAAGATCCCTGTTGGTCAAAATGGGATTTTTGCCTAGATGTGAGCTTGATCAGATGCAGACTACTGTTTGAGTATGTAGCTCCCGACGCCCCCCACCCCACCCCACCCCCGCTACA
This sequence comes from Zootoca vivipara, assembly GCF_965207765.1. Taxonomy (NCBI): domain Eukaryota; kingdom Metazoa; phylum Chordata; class Lepidosauria; order Squamata; family Lacertidae; genus Zootoca; species Zootoca vivipara. The sequence goes on along the minus strand of NC_142584.1, from coordinate 64,394,412 downwards.
AAAACATTCCAGTTTCCCTTGTTGATCTTTCCATCCCAAATCCCCATTTCCTTCCTGCTCTCTTCACTCAGCGAACTTTTATCATATGCTAAGGCCATGCTGTCAGCATTAGAAGTAGAGAAGAGTTATAGGAAGAACAGTAGTAAAGGGTCTGCTATGGGAGCCCTCCTCCAGATGGAGATTTCCCTGGCAGATTAATTTTCTGGTTTTATGGCCATTTTGTGCCAGCTAAACAGCTGCACCGGAAGCCTCCAGAAGGTCCTCTGCTTTGCTTCCTGGATTGCACGTAACGTTGTAAAATATTATGCATAACATCAGGCATGTGGGAGCAGGTTTTAAATAAAACAGGGTGACTTGGGCTGCTGTTTCTGAATGGCATGATATGGGGGTCAAGCCATTGGAAACCAGTGCAATTCAGTCAGTTTGCTTCAGTTCAGTGACCCACAAATTTAGACCCATCTCTGATCCACAAGCTCGGGGCGGGGAAATATGTAGGAATTGCTACGGTCAAATATCTAATTCACAATACCATTTTTGAGGGAAGAAACTGATCTTGTGAAGGTGACCTGTATGATATAATTGCAAGTTATTGTGCCTTGAACTTGTTTTCTTAGATATCTTCAGCATTTGTTTCGCCGTGTCAGGGACCATCCACAAGCCACATTCCCATCTAGCTATCTGCATTGGTTCAAAGAAATGACCTCAAATCAGGATTATATTATAATCCCTCTGTTTAAGAGCATAGCTGCCAAGTCTCCCGCTAAAAAATGTGGGATCAGCAGCGGCGCGGCACATGGTGCCCAGACATGGGCAGAGCAGCACCCGAAATGGAGCCTCCCTGGCAGGTAGGAAATCCAGGGGATTTCCGGGATTTTTTTTCTATTTGGGATAACAGCAGGAAACGGATTAAAATCCGGGCGTTTCCCGTGAAAAACAGGAGACTTGGCAGCTATGGTTAAGAGTCATGCAATACCTTCTGCATTCTGCGCCACACTCAATACATTGCTGGCACTGCACAAGTGTTAAGTGTGACAATTAAGTATTCACAGCGCTGGTGCCACCAGGTTTAACCAAAATAAAAAGAGCATGTAATATATCTGGTGCCCTCCTTCGAGTTTTCTCAAGAATGCCAGCAAATGCCGTCATTTCCATGGAATGCTAATAGGTTTTATAGATCTCTTTGGAATTCTGGATGGACACCTTTAAAAGTCAATTTTCAATGACAGCCTTCCTCCCCCTTCATATTGCATAATATATATTTTAGTGACATATGCCTCTAATCAGGCTAGATGCTTTTGCAGAGCTCTGAAGGACACACGGGCTCTGTAACATCTCTCAGATAATATTGTCATATTCTTGGAGCACAAGGCCCATTTTGAAACAGTAATTTGGTCCCTAAAGAGCTCTTTAGCCTCTGCCTCGCCTGCCAACCCTGGCCAAGTGTCGAAGAGAGCGGCCTAAGATAGATGGTCTGGACTTGGGTAGAGTAATTTAAACCATCCTGCTTTTTCTTGCTTTCTGGGTGGAGAATTTACTCAGGAATCTATATCATTCTCTCTCTCTCTCTCTCTCTCTCTCTCTCTCTCTCTCTCTCTCTCTCTCTCTCTCTCTCTCTCGTATGAAGTGCTTCTTTCCTTCTTGATCTTTTATTTTTATTTTCTCTCCATTTTCCATAGGAAACCTTTATTAGAATGCAGATGAACTTGACTTCTGCAAAGGGATTAAGTGGAGGTTCTTTGAGTAATAAATCTAAAAGCATATTACAAGCAAGGAAAAGGGATTTCCCTAGTGTTTTTGGATTTATAAGTGCTAGAGGCTAAACAACTTACAAGGGCACTAAGATTGCTCCTTTTTTCCTCCCTGTCCTTCTCTCCCCCCCCCCAAGTGTAGGACATGTTCTAATATTGTGACCTAGCTGAAAATTAAGCTGGTTTTACTAAGCAGAAAACATGTAGAGTAATTGAAAATGTGCCATGCAGACAGGAATGCTCAATGTTACATTGTCTTGTTTGAAAGATTACACTGATTTGCAGGGAATGTCTTAACTCCTAATCCCAGTGACACAAGATCACGTTGACTATTTATTCTTCCATAGCCGGTAGAATCTAAAGGAAGGGTGATAATAATAGGTACTCTACGTAGATGCTGAAAAGAATGCTCTAGGAGCCTTTTTTTGAAACACGTTGAATTTTCAGTTTTACATTTTGTATAGTGTGTTATGTTTTCCAAAAGGATAGCATAAATTGGAAAAGTAGAAGGGGTTGGTAGGATGCTGTTCTGTGACATAAAGGGATTGGAGGGGCAATAGTAGTGAGGACTCTGTAAAGGCAGAGGAAGTTCCCTCTGGATGATGCAGAGTCTGGAAGAAGCTGAGAAAGATACAGAGCCTGTACTACTTGAAATGAACAAATCATCACAAGAAGAGGTGTTGAAAGTAAGGATTTCCTTTAGCCGTCTGTTCCTAAACTGTGGTCTGCCGACCCCACTGGTGGAATCATAAGCAGATGCATTTGATCCCACAGGGGAACGATTAGAAGGACAGACTGCCACTGCCATTTTGGATCTGTAGCAGCTGAGAATTTGAATTCTGATAGGAGGAAGCAGATGGTGGTCTATGAAACGTTAGGAAGAACGTTGGCTATTTTTGTGTTTATAAAAGGGCTAGGTATCTGTGACCCACGGTGAGACAGTTCACAAGTCTGTATCCTACTCTAGTTATGGATCCCCGTGAGAGGTTCATAAAGGATCTTAGTGAAAGTTTTGCTGTGAGTCACATATGATAATTCAATAAGAAAAAGCACATTGGTTTAATTAAAAACAATTAATTGTGGCTGGATTTGTGCACAAGCGTAATCATGTTACATTTTCTTTTGAGATTGTGGAAACCTGCACTCTGAACAAAATATGTCCCATTCATACAACCAGCCTTCAAATGGTTCTCTGCCATGAAGTGTGAAAACAAAAATGTTTTACCACTTGCAGATGGCATAATCATGTTAACTGATTACTAAAATTCAATTGCAAATCTTCCCCCTATGACAACCTGCTGCTTTGAATATCTGACCCTTATTTTGAGTCCTTTAAAATATTGTAATATTGTACTTAGAACATTTGGCTACAATGTAGCTGTTACATATTTCTTTCTAAACAACCAATAAACAGATCAGTGGAGTTCCCCACTGGACTACTTTGTGTGTGTGGTTTCAAGCATCTCTTCAGATATTTTCTGAGATTTTGGCCCAATGACTGGAGTTGGAACTAGAACAGAGATATCTAGAGCTCTGTTTCCCACTCTGGCTGAACCATAATTTACATATAACATTTGTGAGCTGTTGGAAGCTTTGGACACTACCTCTCTTACTCTTTTTGCATCCAAAAGGAGATTTAAAACTTCCGCTTTTGGTTTTCAGCAAAACAGGGTTCCCTGCTACAGTGCTTAAGGGAACTCTGGCTAGCTTAAACTCTAGCTGGTTCAAACAAACCAGGATCAAACTGTGGTTTACAATCACTTAACTAGAGTTTCAAGTAACCAGAGTTTAGATGTTACCAGGAAAGTGCCAGATTTAAAAATGGAAGCAGATTATTTCAATCACTTCCTCTGGTGCATGGAAAGCGGGGAGTGGGAGAGTTCCAGGCTTACTGTAATGCTAAAACACAGTTTGGCATGGCATCTGAATGAGTCCATTACCCTTTTAATGGCAAGAATGGCACTTGAAAATTGGCCCTTTTCTATTAGCTTAATTTAGGAAAGACTGTGGGTTAAGTTAAACCACTGAGCCTAGGGCTTGCCAATCAGAAGGTCGGCGGTTTGAATCCTTGCGACAGGGTGAGCTCCCGTTGTTCGGTCCCAGCTCCTGCCAACCTAGCAGTTTGAAAGCATGTCAAAGCGCAAGTAGATAAATAGGTACCGCTACAGTGGGAAGGTAAACGCTGTTTCTGCGTGCTGCTCTGGTTCGCCAGAAGGGCTTTGTCATGCTGGCCACATGACCTGGAAGCTATACACCGGCTCCCTTGGCCAAAAGAGCGAGATGAGTGCCGCAACCCCAGAGTCGGTCACAACTGGACCTAATGGCCAGGGGTTCCTTTACTTTTAACCCACACTTTACTACACCCAGGAATACACATGCTGATGAGAGATTCAGCAGTGCTTATTATTCTAGAGTTAACAACCAGCATTAACCCTTTCCACATCACATTTTTAAAATAAAATGAATGTTTTATAAGACCTAACCAGATAAGCATTCCTGAATCACATCTCCCCATATCTTTCCTTTCCACTCTGCCATGTTGCTTCTCTCTGCACAGAAGCACAATATTCCTTCCTCGCTGCCTGTCCCCATTTCATTCTGCTAGACTGGTGGTTTCACTTGTAACATTGACATTCACAGTGCACAAAAAAAAGTATGGAAAGCAAAGTGCATTTTAAGAGCCCCCTTTTTTATTCCTTCCATGACTGGGAAAGATGGAAGAGAAATCCGAAGTAAAAACTGTCAATATATGATGCCTTTTGCAGCTCTCTTTCTTGATCAAATAAATAATTTGTAAGGTTTTGATGACAAAAGGATGTATCCTCTGCTCAGCTTTCACCTGCCAGCACTGCCCTGTGCAATCTGATTTAGAGATTTAAGCATAAAAATCTTCCTTTCCGCTGTTTCCCCTGGAAACAGGAGCCCAGCAGAGAGGTTAATCATTTGGGTTTGCAATTCATAGCCGGAGTGGTGGTTAGTAGTGGTGGTGGTGGTGGTGGTGGGGAGTCAAAAATAATTCTGCTTTCATGCACCTAAAATGGATTGCAGAAAATGTTTATTTGAGAAACCGTTGTTTAAACCACAGATCTCAAAATGCTTTTATGCATTTACTAGGAATGGATTTATTCTTTTACAATTGTGCACATTCACATCAGATTGTTTTATTTAAGTGTAAGGATGTTCATTGACCTAAATTCTGTTGCACAATATGCCTTTGATGCTTACATTTTTTTTGTTTTTTACAAAGGTTTATACTCTACTCCTCCACCCCCCCCCCCCAGCAAGGCTGTTAAAGTAGCACTGGGAGGGTGGGTGGGGGGAAGAGACTTTTTTTTTCTTTTCACATTTATATCCTGTCTTTCTTCTGTCATTGAGCTGTGGATGGCTTACACAAGGGTCTCCAGTAGTTTTCCATCCAAGTACTAACCAGATCCAGACCTTCTTAGCAGCAGCTAGGTTGCTGTATCATGTCCATTTGGATTATAGCCCCTGGCCCTGTATTAGCATAGCCATGTATCACTTGATGGTCTTTTAACAGATTTATCCTCCCAACCTACAGTGTGGTTTAGAGAAATGGTGTTATGCTTGTTTGATATATGAGAGACCCAGGCACAAGGAGATTGATATATTTTGCAACATGAAGAAAGCAGCTGTGGATTGTAAGCTACAGTCATTGCATCTCAAGCTGCTGAGTACTGTACGGCTCTTTCTTTTTTGCCTGTCCTAATGTAGAAATGAATCCTAGTGATGAGCTCTGTTGAAACAGGAGGGCGGTCTGTTGATTTAGATTTGGGCAAGCTTAATTCTTCATCATGGTTCACTAGCAGGGAGTGCCTAGTGCTGCCTGGGAATCTAAAGAAACCTATGAAAAAGTGGGTTTTTTATGGATAGTGTCATTTGTGAGTATTGTGGCTGTGTGTGGGGGGTTGGGGGTTGGGTGTACTCCCCCCCCCTAACCTGAGGCTCCTACCTCTCCAAACCAGAAATCAATTTGTGTGTGTCAGGGTGCTAATGTTTAATTACGGCTTACTTGGCCTGCTATCTTGGTTCAACATGGTGCCTGTGTCAAAATGTGGACAAAAAACACCACCTCCATCTCAGGAACCTCGTGCTGAGTTGGATGATGTTATCTTCAGAGGCTTCCAATCTGGTAGAAGTTGGAACTTTTCCACCAAATTGGGCAATGATATCTTCAGAGCCATCCAAATTGGTCCTGGTTGGAACCATCACACCAAATTTGGTGCAGTCACACCAAGCTGAGTGACAGTATTTTTAGAGGCATACAAATTGCCACAGTTTTCGATCCTTAATGCCAAATTGGGTTGTAGTCACCCCAAATTTTGGTCTGCCTCCTTGATTCTGAAGGGTCCAAATGAAGACAAAGATTGTTGCTATCCCCTCAAGAAACCCTTTGTCAATCTAGGCAACAATATCTTCAGAGGCATCCAAATTGGTACAGGTTGGAACTGGCATGGTGAAAATTGGGCAAAGTCATGCCAAAGTCATGTTTCTGTCAGCCATCTTGATTCATGAGTGATTAAAGGCAATAGCTTTCCTTTGCTACCTCCTCCCTGCAACCCCCAACCCTCAATAACTTACCTCTGAGGCTAGAGGTTCCATTTATCAATAGCTGTTGGTGGACATATACTTTGCAAATGTAAAAGGAAATTAAAGCCAGGAAAACTTGTAGCCATTGTTGCAGCTTATGGAAGCCAGTTCTATGAAATAATGATATATGAAGTTTTTTTTTGTCTCTCCTGTATCTATTGCCAGTCAATCTCACTGGGTGATCCTGAGTTCTTGTAGTATGAGAGAGAGAGAGAGGAAAAAGTTGTTTCTAGCCACTGTTTCCACACTTCACATCATTTTGTCAACCTATATCACACCTTCCCTTAATCATCTTCATTTCCAAACTAAACAGCCTCAAAGACCGTTAGCTTTCTCTTCCAACAACTCGTTAATTTTGGTTACTTTTCTGATCTGCGATGGCCAGAACTGTGACATTCCCCCAAATGCAGCTGCACTACGGATTTGTATGAAAATATTACGATACGTGTTATTTTATTTTCAGTTGGTTATTTAATAAATCATAGCATGGAATGTGTCTTTTTGACCACTACTACTGCACACTGAGTTGACATTTTCATTGAGCTATCTACCAAAACCTCAAGATCTCCTTTCTCGATAGTCACTGCCAGTTCAGACCCCATAAATTTATATGTAAAGTTAGGACTTTATTTTTTCTCTCCAATCTGTCTCCCTTTACATTTATTTACACTGGGTATCATTTGCCATTTTGTTATTCAGTTGACCAGTTTGGAGAGATCCCCTTGAGCTGCTTTGCATTCCACTTGGGTTTTCATTATCCTGAATCATTTGGCAATATCTGCAAACTCGGCTGCCTTGTTGCTAACTCTGGGCCATTCAATAGCATGTCCCAATACAGATCATTGGAATATTCCAGTGCTTTCATTCCTTATTTTATTAGAACTGCTTGTTTACTCCTATCATCTCCTTCCTGTTCTTTAACCAATCACTAGTCCTTAGAACCTTTATCCGATGATATGTGATTCTAGTTGCACTGGTATAACATTAGACGGATGGTATCCCAGTGCCTATGGTCAAAACTTTCACATCTGTAACCAATAAAGTTTCAGCCTCATTTGATCCCATAAAACCAATATTCTGGTATTGTCTAGTTATTCAATCGTGGGAAATGGGGTGGACACGGGGCCTCGACATGCAAATGGTTTGCTCAGTAGATAGCAGTGTGATTGTTTCAAATACCCTGCAGAGCATGTGGGTGAAATAGTTGCAGCGGGAGTAGAATCTCCACTGGTCATAGCTGCCAAGTTATCCCTTTTTTAAAGGGATTTTCCATTATGCTGAATAGGCTTCCTCGCGAGAAAAGGGAAAACTTGGCAGCTATGCCACTGGTTGCTCATATCCAGTCTAGTGGAGGCATAAGTAGGTCATAGTGGATAATCCCATTACGCTTCTCAATACTTTTGTGGTGGATATTTAAATTGAAAAGTAATGGCATTTCCAAAGAAATTTGCCTCTGAAAAAGAAAGCCCAACACCACTAAGTGACCTATGGTCAATGAAACAAGGGTATCTTAATTTTCATGTATAAAATCTCTTCTTCGTATCCTTTTATATCCGTAAGTTGGTGAATAGCAGGTGGGGTTGGATCCCATGACCTAATCTACTAGCAGAAAGCTGAGTAGCACACGCCATCTTGGATACAACCACATTGGGCATGCCAGCTGGTACCATATACTGAGATGGTTATAAAACTGAAATACCTCTCTTTTATATGTGCTGCTGTGAGGGGTGTTTTTAAGATCACATTTCTGTTTCAGATGACTCAGTCCTGAAACACATCATTTATGTGACTCGTGAACTTGGTAAGGCAAAAAGTTCTGCAGTTGTGGAGTGGTCCTGTGAATGCTTTTTCAAAATATACACGCCTGGTGTGTGCAAAGAAGATGTCCTTGGCTGATCTTAGATGATGTGATTGGGGCAGAATGGAACAGGTGATTGTTTGTTATATGGTATCCAGCCCGTTTAGTCCTTTCTAGCATCTGCCTTGTGGAAACTTTGGCACACTGTGGGAAAATCTTGGAACATTGGTGCAATTTACTCCTAGTAACACAATTCATTATGAGGTGACCTGCCATATTCATTTAATTATTGCAAACACTTATGCCCCACTTCTCCAAAACTCAAAGCAGCTTCCAACAGAATAAAGGAATTCATTCTGCTTTAGCTGAGATTCCTGCATTGCAAGGGGTTGGACTAGATGATCCTTGGGTTCTTTCCAACTCTACGATTCTAGGATTCTATAATAAAACTAGCAATAAAGCAAATAAAAAAGCAATAATCAATAAATACAAGAGAGTCAACAGTAACATAGGACCTAGCCTGTATTTGTAAGCCTTTGGGCGAAAAGCTTGAAACCCTACAAGAAAAGAGTTGCAGTCATTCATTGATTGATTGGCACCACACCATTAGCTTCTATGTGTACTCTCCCTTAAAAATGGTCTAAGGGTGGTGTGGAGGACAATCTCTGTGTAGTAGTTTTAGCTGGAGTGGCTTTTCACCTGAGTGGGAAGTCCTACAAGGACCCTCGTGATTTGGCAAGAGGCTAGTTATCATTTACAATAGCAGAATGTGTTTAACTTCAAAAGCGTCTACCAGCAAATCCTAATGTCAGAGAAAAATGACTAAAACGTATTACGACAATAAATTTGACATTCATGTACTCATGCTTGATAACTGATTTGAGGCTTTTACACCTAACTGCAAAGCATTACTAAATGAACCTTTCTGTCTCTTGTGTAAATAGATAGATTAATGACATTAAGCGAAACTCAAGCCTGCTGAAATGTTTGCTTCCTTGTGGGGTTTTCAATTTCCCTTATTTTTGATAAATGAAGCAATCTGGCAATAAAATCCTTGCACAGTAGGTTAATAATGTCATAGCTGAACTGTGAAATAGTAATGTGTGTACTATCTCTTTGCAAACAATAATCCTTGAAGCCTGATAAATCTATTTCCAACCAACTTGTGTATTCATTGTTGTTGCTCAGTGTTCCTTCTCTGCAGACACAAAACAGTTTGCTTCCAGTGTTTTTTGAAGCCACAGAAGACAACTTGGGTCAGGAGGAAAAGAATGCAAGTTTCTAAGACAAAAGGCAGATTAACCTTTCTTCCTCTGCATCATCACCTGCCTTTTTCTCTTAATAGCTTTCCAGAGGTTTTAAGAGATGAGGTCTCCTTCCTTACCTCTGCAGTCACAGCTCACTGTTTGCCTGTGCAACATTCACCTGATGTTTGTCAAAGTAGTATTTCCTGTATGTCACTCACGAGGGGAACTGGATTTTGTTTTTAAGTGGAACACTGTACTAGTTGCCTTGAATACTGGCAAGGCATAGTGTAGGTGGCTGGTATTTTTCTGGCTTGATCAGACAGTGTGGTCCTGCACACACTGCTTGGGTAAGTCCTGTCAATTTTAATGGAATTTGGAATGGACTCACATATTGCTGTGTGTGTCAAACTTCCCCAGTGTTTGATTGTATGGTCTCTGCACTGCATGTGCAAAGGAATTAGCTGCAATTATTTCCACTACAGATAACAAGTCAGTGAAAAAAAGCCCTTTTGCATGCAATGTGCTTACAATATGGATGTGCACTTGTTTAGAAGGGGCCACTGCAAATTTGTGTTTCTTCCAGGTTAATAGGTTCAGTATTGACACCTTGACAGAGGATGGCTAATGTGATGTGTTGGTAGGTTACCAGCTGCTGCCAGTGACTGTGGGACAGGGACCTGATGCCCTTCCCAGAAGGTATAATGAGCTGGCAACTATGCTCCTTCAGTTCTGTGCAGTTGGAGATAGCTCAGTTGGTTAGAGTGCGGTGCTGATAATGCAAAGGTCACAGGTTCGGTCCCCATATAGGACAACTGCATATTCCTGCATTACAGGGGGTTGGACAAGATGATATTCGAGGTCTCTTCCAACTCAACAATTTATGATTCTATATAGCTGCTGAGTGGATATACTAGGCACAAGGTGTAGACCATGAGCAGGCCTAGTGCTGCCACCTTCACCTCATGAAGAATTGAATTTTGGCCTCATTTAATGCAATCATCTGGGTAGTGACGTGGAAATGAAAATTTTAAATTTTTCAGTGTGGGGAAAGAGCAGCCTTCAATGGAAGGAAAGGCTTTCTTGTGAATTTTTATTTTATTCTATGTATATAAATTGCTTTCCCCCCCTGTCCTGAAACCCAAGGTGGTGGCATAGAATGTGGCCAGATCCATACCTTCTTAGCTTCAGCAAGGCAGTGACTTCCAAGTCACTTCCAGACCATGCCCTGGGACCCAGCTGATCGCTGCATGAACTGAATTAATTGTTAATGAGTTGTTTGACTCCACAGCAAGGGCCAGTTCATTTAGGGTTAAAAGCAAACTTGCATCGTAAGAAACACAGGCTAAAGCATATTTTGCCTGGCGTTTGAGCAGATATATAAAATGTCAATATGAGAGAATGTTTTATTTTATAGTTTAGGATTCAATACATTGTAGCTTTGTTGGAGACAGTGGCCCGGGCATAGCCACCCAAGCTGAATTTGTGGCTAACATACCCCTATTAGACATATGACCACAGGCCACACCAGCTGTACGTTTCTTATGAAATTCTTCTGGAATTTTAAGCGATGCTCACAGTGCCTCAACTCCAAAATGGTTAAAAAACATAATCTTGGCAAGGCTGAGGCTCATCAGGAACTGCTTCTTAGCTTTGTGAAGTTCCTTTGCCTTAAGACATAGCTACTTGCAATATGGTTATGTGGTTTGGATAGCGTCAAGAGCAATGACATGGCAAGTTTACCTGCAATGGGCAAGTACGTCCCTCCACCCCATCCCAGGAGTTCTTCTATGCAAACCTAGAAGATGGTTGTTCAGACTGGAAAGATTGCTTGGGTCCCACAATGCTCCCCGTCTTTACTGCTCAGTGAATGAGTGGGAGCTATGATGGGTTGGAGCCCTCTTGAACCTAAACAATTCTCAGAAATTGTTTTTAGCATAATCAGTGTTCCAACTTAACTGCAGGCAGGGCTGTCCTTCATGACCTCTCTGTGTACAAATTAATCCATTTCATCAAAGGTTTTGAGTGGGCTTTCTAACGTCATAGTAATCTCAAATGAATAGAAGGGAGGGGGGAAATAGCATTCCGAAAACCCTCAACATGACGTTTTCCTATCTCAGTTCACCATTATGTGTGAGGTAGTAGATTTGCTTCCCAAAACAATGCTTTCATGTGTTGGTGCCTCCACACAGCTGCTGCCATGTAACATAAGGGGCCGACTAGCACTATCACAGGAAAGTGCACAGGCCTGTAGCAATGATGGTAAAGCACTGGAGTGGAGACCAGATAGCAACTATTGATTCACAAGATGAGCCCTTAGTGTATGTTGTGACAGCAGCAAGGAACTCCTGCAGTGCATAAATTCTTTTCAAAAACAACCATACCATTGCGGCAACACTTATTTATTTATTTATTGGAAAAACACCCAAGCAGTTTACGAGATAATAATAAAATTGTAACAATACAATAAAGCAGATCAATGAAACAGCACTAATATTTCACATAGTAGCCAGGCATCAGGAGCCAACACCAAATGCTCCATTTTGACAACCAAATGATAATGAGGAGGAGGAGGAGGAGGAGGAGGAGAGCACCTGGTTGAACAAATATGTTTTAAGTTGGTGACGAAAACACTCTCCCAGTGGGCAGTTTGTTCCACACACTGCATGCCACAGCAGAGAAGGCTCTCCTCTTCGCCACTGCCAGATGAATCTGAAGGCTGTGGCGTGGATTGGCTCCACTACACTGTACCACACACATCCCCCTCTCCTCCTGTAGTGAGTGCCAATGGCAAGCTGTGTTCAGAAGCCAAGGGAGAAAGGGTGCCCCACATGGGCTGCTGCTGATGGTTAGCAATGCCTCTCTTACAGTCTGCAGAGAACTGTGGTGGCCTATGCAGGAGATACTTTGGCCACCTCATGAGAAGAGAAGACTCCCTAGAAAAGACCCTGATGTTGGGAAAGATGGAGGGCACTTGGAGAAGGGGACAACAGAGGATGAAATGGTTGGACAGTGTTCTCGAAGCTACGAACATGAGTCTGACCAAACTGAGGGAGGCAGTGGAAGACAGGAGTGCCTGGCGTGCTCTGGTCCATGGGGTCATGAAGAGTCGGACATGACTAAACAATAAACAATGCAGGAGATAACATGGCTTAAGCTGTTTAGGGCCTTTTAATCACACATACATACACACACACACACACACACACACACACACACACACACACTGAACCTGGCTTGGTGGCTAACGGGCAGCCAGTGTCATATGTGTGCAGTGGGGAGGTCTCTTGAGCACCCCAGCCATCACATTCTGCACTAGTTGCTGCTTTGGAACTAACCTCAGGGCAGCCCTGCATGAACCTTGCTGCTGTTCTCAAGCCCAGGGGACCTGCCAGGATAAATACTAGATTACTTTAAGCAGCCTTAGAAAATGCTCGGCTTGGTGTGGGAATGGAAGCCTGTTCAAAACACTTGGATCAAGGCTATCAGCTACTTTAACCAGATTATAGATGTTTGGCTAAATTAGACCAAAATTTGTTCTGCCTTGGATAAATAGTAGAAAGGAATGGTAGCCCTTAAAGGCTTTGTTGGTAGCTACGTGTGTTACCTCAATTAACAGGGGAAAGAGGAATGTTCCAAAAGACTCTGAGTGGGTCCTGTGGCATGTGTCTGATTTAGGTAAAAAAAGAGAGAAAGAATATTATATATTTATCTCATGATGTATTGATGTATGATAATATATTGGAACTACTATTAGTTTAGACCATAAGGGATAATTTGGTTGTTTTAAACAATTTTTTAAAGATATTATATTTTTATACTTTTCTCTTAATTATAATAACCACTGATAACTCACATTATTATTTGACCCTCAGAGGCTAAATGGCTCCAGACAACGTACATAAACTTGACAAACAGGCCACTTTAATGCTGTCTGTTTCTATCCTTACAATGTGGCAATGAACCTTTTATTCTCTGAAAGAGATGCTGAGTTTGATTGACAGGTTATTTGCCTGAACACTGTGGCCCCCTTTTCCCAACACTTAACTGCTATCAATTACAGTTTTGAATGTGGGTTTTTTTCTAATGTAAAATAATGCCAGCCACTGCCTCTAACCCCGAGCTCTTTTGTCTTTTCTCTCTCCAGTCTTATTCAGGTCTTGCTCACTCACTCTGCTTTATTTTTCATGTATATTTTCTTTCAGCATGTAAATGCTGGAGTGCTGTCCTTAGAAATAAGCCTCATGCAAAAACATGCCTCATCAATAACTTTGTGGACAAGTGGGCTACAACAGTGGTTAAAACAGGAAACCTTCTGAGGTATTGTGATTGCTTCATCCTGGTCTCATTTAGTATAGTGATATGCAGTATTCTAAATACTGTACATACATTAGGGGCAGTAATTTTGTGCACAGCTACAAGTTGGCTTGGCTCATTCTGTAGCATGATTTCCCTCTGGCAGTCAAGTTAAATTCTCCTCTGAAAATTCGCCTGAATGAATTGAATACAGATCTTATTTAAATCAGGTGATTTGCTTTAGCTGCCATCTGTTGGCCAGTTTGCTATTATTATTCTGCTGTTGTAGTAGTTACCTGTCTCCCTGTATTGTGGAAACCCAGATATCACATTTAATAAATATTTGAGGTATTATACAATAGTTTTAACCTCAGGGAATGTGTTTGCTTGTACACACACACACACACACACACGCTGGAAATTGTGTGCTTTAAACATCCTCATCTAAGTGTAGTTAAGCAATCCTCCAGATCAAGAGAGCACTATATTTGTTAAAGATCAAAATGATGAGTGCCCCTGTTGCTGCTGAGCCCCACATGCCCTCAGTGAATGGCACTTTCTGCGTGATTCAAGAATAGGCCCCACAGTGCACAGTCAAGAATCTCTTGTGATTTCTGAAGCCTCTTGTAGGAGTGTTTCATAATTTCCTCTGTGGAAGGTTTCCTTTTATGAAGCCTCTGAAGATTTTACATGAAGGATTAAACTCCTGCCTATCTGAAGTCTGATCTTAATCAGTGCCTTTTGACCACAACAGGGATCTTTTCAACACCAAACACAAATGCTCTTGGTCCAGATAAATGGATGGGCTTGGTTTTCTCCTTTTCCTTTCCTCTTTTCTATTTTGGAAAGTAACACTGTGCAGTACTTTCACATTCCAGTAGAAAATTAGCCATCCTTTCACAAATGGCAGATTGGACCATAAACCATTTCAGACTGTAGGACATGACTGAATGGTCTTCCTTACCAAAAAATAAAAAAGTTTAGAAAGCTAGGATAGAACCTTGCTTCCATTCAAAACCACACACCGCCATTTTGGAATAGTGTTGCAATTGTACACTGCTGGGGAATGAGTAGAAATACAGTATTACAAGGAGTTGCGTGTTCAGACCCAGAGACCTCCCCCTAAATAAATTCACACTTGACTCAAATTTTAGTTTGGTTTTTGGCAGAATTTAGGCAACAACTTTATTGATTACAGAAAGTGAGTGGTTGCATAGGCTCTTGTTCAACTAGCTCCCTGCACCCTTGCAGGTAGCACAGACCCAGGGCACCAGCATAGGTCAGCCAAGGGTGAACACCCGGATAGGCGGAAAGCTGGGAACAGGCTACCGGTATGCCCACCACCCAGATGTTCCCCTGGACTCAGGCATGGGCACAACCCCCATTCAGGGGTTGACCAAACCATTTGAGTCCCTGGATTCCTTTAATAGAATACCCTTCACATAGGGATGGCGAGAGCGTTCTCCCATCCCTATCACCTGAACCAGTGCCTATCTGCAACTTTACAAGTTGTGACGATTTGCTACATGGCAGGCGAAGCCCAAATGGCAACAGCCAATCTGCCAAGTGGGGAAAATTCCTGCCGTCCCCCTGTCCCAACGACAGACGACGCACGACGGCATAGCAAGGTCAAGCGCAAAAGCCCTAAAGGTAGGGAGAGGTGTTCCGAATGCACACGCCAAAAGAGGAAGCTCTGGGTCACTTGCATGGGTATATAGAGGTCCCTTGATCCGTTTGGACTGCACCCCATTGGCCAGATTGAACCCAACATCAAGGGACCTACCGATCGGGTGTTGTGGCTGACCAATCGTACCCACCCACAACACAGGAGGTCGGTCTCCAGGTCTCACCACAACACATGCCCTTTTTTAGGGAGGACACGATTAACAGTGAGTGGTGGCAAGAGAAGAGGAAAGCAGTTTTTGGGGAGGAGCCAGTTTGCTTGGAAACTGGCTGGTAGGAAAGGAGTTAAGCAGACCCTCTCCTCCTCCTCCTCTCCCTGCCTCTCCTACACTCAAAATCACAGCACTCCCAAGACTGTTGGGGCATCATTGTATGCATTTGCATGTAATGTTTTATTTTCTCATAGCTGCAAAAAAATTCACTGGATTGTGTCCACGCAGTCTAAGACTTCCTTAATTACCCACAAATTATTCATTATATATATCCTTCTCTATCCTGTAGCCTCAGGGCAGGTTACTGTGTTTTCATCAAAGACAAATCTATCAATTACTATCCCCAAATAGCTCACAACATAAGGGCTCAAATTTAATTTCTCCATTCATCCATTAATTTCCTGATAGGGATAAGAAGGGAAAGTCTTCCTTTGCACTCTCATTTTGCTGACAAAGCTGCTCTGAAATAATTGTCCTCCTTGAGAGACTGGAATGTGGAGACAGAAGTTATGTACAAAACAACTATAAGTCTAAATACTGTGCCCAGAGCTACTTAGGTTCATGGTTTTACATGTACAATTCATTATACATAGGACTTCAGTCTAGTATACAAATAGCAGGTGACTGTACAACTTCAGACTATAAATGAGAGCTCACATTTGGAAGTACAGGTATTATAACACAAAAAGAGTTTGTGTATGTGAAACATGTGGTGAATGTAACATGTGAAATGGCTCTTGGATATTCTTTTCTAAGACAGAATGAGAAAATCTTCTGTCATGTGGCCAGAGGATGATGCATTCTGAAAGATGTAAATTCCAAGATGGGTTCATTTTGCACATCAGATTATGAACCTTGTGTTCAGAGGTTAGGTAACTGTAGCAGCAGTAATTGGAACCAGTAGTTTGGCTTTATCTTATTTGTTTTTAAATCATTTATATACTGTTTGTTGTTATGAAAAACTACAAGTTGGTTTACTACAGCATTACAATAAAACAATACACTAGAATATCCAGCGTTCACTAAATCTAGTATTAAGGATAAGTACCCAGGAATGCCATGCGAACAGAAACTTTTTTTAACCAACCAGTGAAACACCTGGATGTTACGTGCCTGTCATGTCTCTAAGGGGATGTCAATCCACACTGTGCAGAGGCCACCGAAGATAAAGCTTTTCTTTGAGTAGCCGTGCGATCTTTCTCCACTAGATGCAATGTAAGGAGGTGTTCTCTCAGATTGCCTAGTCCTAAACTGTCAGGTACTTATAAATCAACAACAAAACTGTAAACTCAGTAGTGAATAGGCAACAGGTGCAATTCCTTCCACACCGGTGTAATATGTACAAAGTAGGAGGCTCCAGTAAGTATCCTAGCCATTGCATTTTGCACTAGCTACAGTCCTGAATTGACCCTAAGGACACATAGAACCTGTTTGCAACAAACCAGTCTAGAGGTTACTAACGCATGAGTAACAGAGGCAAGCTGTCTCTGTTCAGGAATAGATGTACCAGTAGCTGGCACACCAGTTGTAGCTGATGAAAGGCACTCCTAGACACCAATGACTCTTGAGCCTTTGGTGGTGACAATGATGGATAACTACTTGACTGTAAAATTTGGAGACATGCAAATTTCGAAGGACGGCTGTGTTGTAGATAATTTACTGTTTAGGGAAGTGCAAATCACCTAAGTTTACTTTTGAATGAAACTGGAATCTAATTTCTCCCGCAACCCTAATTCAGAGGACTAACAAGGAATTCTGATGTCTGTAGCTATCAGTCCTGTCAGCTGGTTATACATTCTCCAGAATCCTCTGAATACATGTGGCGGATACACAGGCTGATGTATGAACCAGGCCTCAATTTGTTTAAAAGTGTTCTTGGCAACAGAATGACTTCATATAAATTCACCAGGTCTTGTGAGATTGCAGGGCTTTTGTGTGCCCACTTAGCAGAAGAGGTGGAAATTATCAAACAATGCTTTGTGATTGCTATTTGTGGAAAACCTTCAGTACAGTCATGCCAGTTTCGGTAAAACAAATAAAAGATGCATAAGAATTTGGACAGGGATGCGGGTGGTGCTGTGGGTTAAACCACTGAGCCTAGGGCTTGCTGATCAGAAGGTCGGCGGTTCGAATCCCTGCTACGGGGTGAGCTCCTGTTGCTTGGTCCCAGCTCCTGCCAACCTAGCAGTTCAAAAGCACCACAAAGTGCAAGTAGATAAATAGGTACCGCTACAGCGGGAAGGTAAACGGCATTTCCGTGTGCTGCTTTGGTTCGCCAGAAGCAGCTTTGTCATGCTGGCCACATGACCTGGAAGCTGTACGCCGGCTCCCTCGGCCAATAATGCGAGATGAGTGCCGCAACCCCAGAGTCGGTCACGACTGGACCTAATGGTCAGGGGTCCCTTTTAAGAATTTGGACACATGATTGAGTTGGGAAAGTGATCCAAATTGTTCCTTAGTATTATGCTGATTTTGTGTATCAGCTAGATAGAATATTCTTTCACAGTAAACGATGGTACTCACCTTAGTGAGTTTCATGGAAGAACTCTTGAAACTAGTGGGTCTACTCATAAGTCAGCTTTCAGTCCAGATGTTTGCCTGAACATTCAACACAGACATGCTACAGAGAGGCAGCTCTTTTCATGAATGAATGAGTTACGAAGTATCAGGATTTGTAACAACCCTTAACTCAATATCCAAATTTGAATAC
Source organism: Zootoca vivipara (assembly GCF_965207765.1). Taxonomy (NCBI): domain Eukaryota; kingdom Metazoa; phylum Chordata; class Lepidosauria; order Squamata; family Lacertidae; genus Zootoca; species Zootoca vivipara. The sequence goes on along the minus strand of NC_142584.1, from coordinate 64,376,113 downwards.
GTGTTCATTTAACCATGGTTGGATCCTGTTCTTTTCCCATGTATTGATTTAAATGGTTAAAGATGACTGACAGGATCAGTGAGTGACAGAATCAGAGTTTGGTTTAGTCACATACAAGAAGGCCATCGGGGTGTGCTTCTTCCATTGCACCTCCCTGCTTACATTTGCATTCCAACTCAAGCCGCCTTACAGTCATCCAAAGCCATTATTTTCATTGCAACTGATGGCAGATGGAAATGACTTTTCCCCGTTACCCTTGCAGAGCTCAGACATTATCCCACAATAATGAGGTGGATCATATTTCCCACCACAATACCGTAGAATTCCCATTATACAGTGATCCCCTATCACTGTAGCCCTATGTGAATAAAACTCCCATTTACATGAATTTCTGATTCAGTCAAATATTTTGGATGTCCCCCAGTCACTTAATCATAAATAAATTGCTTGGAAGTAACCCCAAATGATTTCAGTGGAATTTAGTAGTAGGAAAGATGGTTAGAATCTCATCCAAAGGATACCTAAACTTTCTTTATGGAAAAGTACTTGTTTTGGACCAGATGACCACTTTGAAATTCCTTTCACCCATGGAAATTATCCTGTAGGGAGGGTTTTAAATCACAGGTCGCAAGTCAGATGATGAAGTAGCTCAATTGTACATTTTTGTGTCCTATCATAGTGCCTGAATATTCGTTATTATTGCTACTAATACAGTGTTTCGTCTTCTAACACAATCTTACGTAGAAGGACACACTGTGTTTGGTGGGACTTATTCCCAGGTAAGGGTACACAAGACTGTAGTTTCCATATGGGATTTTATAAAGGAAGGATATTTTTGGAAGAGTCGGCACTATCCTGCCATATTTCTCTGAAAATGTTGCAGAGTTTAGAATGTTCCTCTGTGGAGATAAATAAGCTGTCAATTCATGATGAAGAAAATGCAAACTTGCACAGTTTGTTTTGGCCAGGGTTACTCGAAAAAAAATATGAGAGAAATTCCTGACTAGCCACGGAGTACTCCATGTGTTAACATACAGCTTTCCTATCCTTTATCATGCCTGTGATGGCTTTTAGAAAAGGTAAACAGGAATGTCAAAATAAAAGATTAACCCATTCAGGTTTTGCTTTTTTAAAAAACCACTATTACAACTCTTAATTAAGTGAATAAAAAGTTTGATTATGTTAAGCAAATAAACAAACTCAACATTTATGCCAGCTGCCTGTGGTTTCTCCCCTCATTTGAATGCCCCACCCCACCTTGTATTGTGAAATGCCTAAACTGAGATCCAAGCAGAAACCCAGAAAGTACAGAAAATATGCAAACATCAAATTAGTTGACTTACTTCATGACTTTGATACAGCCTTGCAATTAGTAGGGTATTTTCTTTTTTATTTGTGGTCTGATGATATGCATTCCTTCCCACCACTGCACACAGAGTTTACATTGGAAAAGGCCTGCTTGCCAATTTCCCCATGTTCTACGCCCCTTGAATCCAATCCACAACTTTCCCAATACAATATTTAATTCTGTTTCCCAGATGCTCTTCACTGCATGGATGCTGTAAAATCAACAGTGCTTGGTTACAGTATTCATTTCTGTGTGTGCATATGGTTTAAAGAACCACTTTGCATATCTCAGTCTCTCTAATCTGTGTCACTTTGGTAAAAACCAGAAGAGGAAAAAGAAAGCATTAATAAGTACAGAAACGGAAACAGAAATGTGCCAACACTTCACATATTCTAATAGCTCACTACTACTACTGATAGCATCTCTGTAGTGTTTTCCCTGCATATTCATTGCTTCACTAAATCTGATCAGAATCGTACTCCATGCACACTCCTATCAATAGTAGGAACAATATTTGAAAGCAGTCGGATTTCCTCCTCTGCATCAGTCTAGCAGATTCTTTAATGATGGGAGAAAACATGTTCGTGGGCCTACAGTTAAAGGACCCTCTCTTCTACCACACACCATTCCAAAGCAAGCCTTTTATAGCACTCAACAATACTCTCTCCCTTTCCTAGTTTTCAGATTCCTTTAACTATTCATCAAGCTTGTCTTGTTCTTTGCCTCCAGTCTTATTATAGCCTTCTTCTTCACCGCCATCCCCATTCAGATTTCAGTGTCCAAGGATGTTGTGTAACTCACCCTTAAGTGACTGGCATTGCTGGTGTTTACTTTGCTAAATGTGCACCCCAAATGACACCGTCTTAGCTTGATGATCCTTCATTTTGCAATCCCTCAGTCTTGAGGCATAAAGGCTAGCCCCCATGTCTCCCATGGTGGCAGCCACAAACTAACTGAAACAATTGCTCGTCGCGTTTGCCAAAACCACAAAATTGCAGCAGTCTCTGTGAACCAAGTCACAATTTCAGACCCTTCATAGTCTTGCTTTTCTCTGTGACCCCATGACCTTGCTGCAAACGACTGATCCTATGATTTCAGCCATTGTTCTTTGATTGTAGCATCTGCCTCCTTCTACAACAACCGTGCATTATTGTTCTTTGTATTGTTTATTAGAGTGACTTTGGACGTTCAAATGTCTGGGGCAGAATAGGGAGTGCAAACCACTCATGGTCCTTGCCTCTTCAACCCTGGTCAAATGTCTGAAGCATCTCTAAGTAAGCATCATAGTAAGCAAAATGATGATGCACTGTCAGTGAATGAGAATATGGCAGCTCAGACTCAATGGTGCAATAGAAGTTCTCTCTCTGTGTGTGCGTTTGAGATCTAAGCCCGAATTTCTCAAACAGTGGGCCTTGGGCAACTTTCAGGTGGGCCTCAGTGCTGCCACCTGCCCATTGTCTCCTTACTTCTCTTTTGATTGGCTTGATGCAGCACCAACAACTCCTGAGTAAAAGGTGTCTGGGAGACTGAGAAGTCCAGGGAGGAAAGGCAAGATGGCAATGAGATATCAGGAGCAGGCTGTGTCTGTACCACTGCTTGTTGTATCTCTGGTACAGCTAGAAAGCAAGGGAGGAGAGTATACCATATCTTTAGAGCAGACCCTTTTACCTCCGCAGACACCCAAGCAAGCATCTCAGGAATGAGCAGCTTATTATCACCAACCTTATATTGCACCCAAAAAAAGGGTGGCTTGAAATCCTCATTGGTATCCTGTGTGCATGCTGAAGACTGGTGTGTGGACTGCACAGCTTGAGCACAAAAGTGATTCCCAACAAAGTGCAGATCCCACAAAACAGTTGCATATCAGGGATACAAGTGTGACATTGCACTCTCAGAAACAATTGACCCAAACCATCCCTATTCAAGAATTATGCTGTGGGACTCTACTTCTAGCATCAGCTAATTACCCGGGCAGCTGGTCCACTAGTTCAATCAATTATGATTATTATTATTTATTGAATTTATATCAATCAACTTATAACAGTCAATAGATCAAAAATAAAAAGCTAGTTCACTACTAATGTTCAGTTTCTCAGCGGGGCAGGAGGTTTACTGCCTCGGGCTGCTGTTCTCCCGAAACCAGCAGGAGTTGCACACTTAAAAGTCCAAACGCATCGCAAAAGTTGTTCTTAGTGCAGAAAGGAAGAGTCTGTTCTCACCAACCTTGTCTTGCACCAGAGAGAGAGAGAGAGATGTTTACAGATAGATAGAGGTGTTGCCCTTTTTTATCCATTTCTCCCCTTCCACTCCCTTCAGTACATTTTGTTGAATGTTATTTATTTCTTTATCAAATAATAAAAAAGGGATGCCATTTCTCTTTTTCAGGGTAGTGGTGCTTTGGGGTGGGTTGGGTTTTTTTGGTGTGCGTATTCTAAGGCTCAGATGTAAGGCATGTCTGGAAGCAATACTTGGTGTGTGTGTGTGTGTGTGTGTGTTCATCTCTCCATGATTCATTCTGAGGGCTGTTTTAGCCTTCATAAAATATTCATGCTGGTTGTGCATGGCTCTATAATTGCCATCTCAGGCCTTGAATTATTTATAGGTTGTACTGTTCACATAGTCTCATTTACTGATAGAGCAGATAACACCATAGAAGAGGATCCCAAACACTCTAATGCCTGTTACTTTGCATTAAGTAGTGGAATTATATTACTGTAGGTGTAAAACGCTGGCCTTTTCCTCCTCTTGCTTTAATATATCGTTTTTTGTATTTATCATATGCTAATTGTTGGGAGGCTGTTAAGCCTCATAATTCCTGCTGGGCTTTTGCAGAAATCAAGATGTGGGCTGAGATGATTTTGTTCTTGATCTCAAAATGATTGTTCTGAAGAACCCTCCCCTGTCCTTCCAGCCCAGATAATTTATTGAAATGGAGGTATGAGAACACATTTGTACCTGGGCTCCTTTGTTTTGCACTATTGATCAGTTTGCCTGCTCTACTGGTTAACAAACATTCAGCAGTTCAGCTAACACAGATGTTTACTGAGCTTTCCCCTATTTTTTTAAAAGCCCTTTCCCCCATCCTTTTGCCAAGTTTGCGATGCTAGTTAGTGGTTTTTGGGTGAGGGCAGAGGAAAGCTTTGAGTTCAGTCCATACCCTTTCTCCAATAATATAATCTATCAAAACAAATTCAAACCAAACCTTTTATTCTGTGCATTTTTTTAAAAAGTTGCTTTTATTTGTGTAGGTTTCTATCAAGCACTGCCATCCCACTTGTGCAACAGACTTCTGCATGTGCAACATAACTTCTCTCTCCTCTCCTCTCTTCTCCAATGCAGCCCCCTTATACCCTCCAGATCTAACCTGGCAGGTTGGGGGACCCTAAGGAGCAGATTTGGAGGGACACACATGGAGAGGAAGGGGAAGCTCCATTGCATGAGCGATGAGCGGAACAACCCTCAGTGTCATAAAAATCAATAGAATTATACACTAATTATAGTGTGTGTGTGTGTGTGTGTGTGTGTGTGTGTGTGTGTGTGTGGTGGGCAGTTATCTTTCCACAAGGGCCAACATTGATGCCAAAATCCAGCATAGCCTGAGCTCTGCGAGTGCAGCTTTCTCCCGATTGAAGTGCAGAGTGTTTGAGGACTGGGACATTCGCAGGGAAACCAAAATGCTTGTTTACAAAGCTATTGTACTACCAACCTTACTGTATGCTTGTGAAACATGGACCACTTACAAATGCCATCTCCAATTCTTCAAAAGATTCCATCAACGGTGTCTCCGAAATTTTTTACATATCACTTGGGAAGACAGGCGAACTAATGCCAGTGTACTGGAAGAAGCAAAGAACACCAGTGTTGAAGCAATGATTCTTCAACATCAGCTTCTTCGTTGGACTGGTCATGTTGTGCGGATGCCTGATGATCGTCTTCCAAAGCAACTACTCTATTCTGAACTTAAAAATGGAAAGCGTAATGCTGGTGGTCAACAAAAGAGTTTTAAAGACTGCCTCAAGTCAATTTTTTAAAAAAATGTAGTATAAACACAATCAATTGGGAAACACTTGCCTGTGAGCGCTCCAATTGGAGAACAGCCTTTACCAAAGGTGTTGTGGACTTTGAAGATGCTTGAACTCAGGATGAAAGGGACTTAGGGAGAAACGTGCTAAGAGGAAAGCACCTTTGGCACACCCTCACCATGATCAGCTCCCACCCAGAAACCTATGTCCCCACTGTGGAACGACGTGTGGATCCAGAATTGACCTCCACAGTCACTTTGAGTTCACTTACGGACTCATTGTTAAAACCGTGCTTATGAAAGACAATCTTACTCAGCTACAAGTGATCACCAAAGAAGAAGAAGAAGAAGAAGAAGAAGAAGAAGAAGAAGAAGAAGAAGAAGAAGAAGAAGAGAGTGTGTATATGCGCGCGCACGCGCGCGCGCGCGCACACACACACACGTGGTAGGAGTTGCCGTAAAGGCACACCTTCACTGGTACTTGCCCATGCTTTGCTAACTGCACTTCATGAGAAACAGGAATGTGAGGGGTTGTATCTCCTGGAGCAGGAGCAATGCAGCATGGAAGAATCATGGGTCAGCAGTTGTCATGCTCTGCTGTAAAGCATTCCTTAAAACTATGCCTGGTGATCATGGCCAGCTCCATTGCTAAGGGAGCTGTCAGCAATGTGATGTCTTGAGGGTTTCCTCTTTTGATGGTAGTCTCCCACATGGTTAGTGGAAGCCCTGGGAATCTTGCCACAGTGGTAGGTGATTCTCTAGGGTTTCAGACAAGGGATTTAACCTGCAACCTTCTGCATGCAAAGCACATGCTCTGCCACTGAGCTATGGTCCTTCCTCATATATGACTGTACTATAGATGACTATTATCCATATTTTATGGATGCACATATATTATGCACATTTAACCACATTCACCTCAGATATAATATTTCCAGGCTGCATCACATAGACATCTTTTCATAGGAAAAGAAAGGTGTAGATTGTATGATTTATTGAGATATATATATTTTATATCCTCGACCACTGGCACTGGCAATACTCAGCTTCCCATATTGGAAGATCTCCTATCATGATTATGGCCCCTAAATACAAACCATGTTCTTTAAATTTAATGACTTATCGTAAAAAATGAAATGGGCTTATATTCTAATAGGTATGCATGACAAAGGCCAATGCCAAGCCAAGCCATTTTTCAACCTCAGGAGTTGTGCCCTCTTCCCTGACAAATCAAAGTGCATAATAATAAGTTGTTTTGGCACCTGTGGCAGAAAACCCCACAAAAACCTCCTCTTAGAATGAAAATTAATTGAGCAATGAACAATTTCCTGCCCTTTCCAGATACCCCAAATAGGTTGCCTGAGGCCGCCAGCTCACTCTGTCTACTGGTAGGAATGGCCCTGTCTAAGGCCTACCTTAATTTGCTTAAAATGAGAGTGACTGGTTGAATTTTGTGGGTTTTTTCCCTAGTATTTAGGGTTTGTTTGTTTGTTTTAAATGTAATTTTGTAGTCAGATCAATATTATGAATTATTTGACTGCTATATATAATGTCTTTGACACCTATTGATGGAGAGGTTATTTTTGATAAAAATAATGTAAATATACCTCAACCTGTGTTGATAATGTTGCTATGTGAAACTATTAGAAAAGTAACTAAGGAAAATGCTTTGAAATTACACTGCTTTTTGCAACTTTGATTTGAAAATATTTAAGGGTGACTTTTAGTCTCTCCTCTGCTGCCACTGATGCAACTCCTGCAACTGAAATGTCTCACCTGCTATTTCCCAAGTTCTCTAGGATACAACTGATCCCATCACACTAACTGCCAGAGCAACCCTTTCCTGTATTGTTAGAGTGATAGCTGAGTCCCAATCTTCAACCACGATTCTGCCATGAATTGTTTTAAAATAACCCACCCAGAGCCTAGTTCAATGTAGTATCATTACCAGAATACCAACATATAGTGGTGAATACTGATACTCAAAATCCTTACATGGCAGAACAGCAGGTAATAGAGGGGAGGAAAATTTTAAATGACTGCTATAAAATGAAAAGAGAACTGTGGATGAAAGCAAACCTGTGATGGAGCCACAGGGAACTGCTGAAAAAAAAACCCAAAGAGAAAGAGAGAGAAGAATTGTTTCTTCAAAACAAGCCATTTTGGTGAACAATAAATCCTTTAGAAAATATGTCTCTGCCTGAACCCTCATCCCCTCCCCCCGATAATAAATCATCATTATAAAATAAACCATATGACATCCACATTCCATATCATGGACTGAACTGGAAAATGCTGTGGTTTTCCTTTACGATTTGGTGAGTCCTGTTAGTCAGAGGGGAAACTATTTTAGCACTATGCCGATTCTGATGCTCAGTTAAAACTTGGTTAAAGGGAATTTTTGTTCAGCAGATGGCATGGATGACTTTATCAGTGATTTCTACACACCCACTAGAATTTATAAAGGTTTTGGTGTCGAGTTTGAATGATCTGCTGTTTCTCGGTGGATCTCCACAGAGATGGATTGAGGGCAGTGTGAGCGGTGCATGTGGCCACACTGGGTATGCAGGCGCTTTGGGAAGGAGCCATGAGGGCTCTGACAGGGTCCTAGAGTCCTCCATTCTCATTCCCAAAGCCAGGCAAAAGTGCTTACCAGGCTTTGGGAAGGAGAGAGAAGGGCTCTAGGACCCTGACAGAGCCTCATGCCTCCTTCCCAAAGCCCAGCCTAAGCTGGCAGCATGAGGGCTAGGGGGGAGGGTGTCAAATGTTGGCCTTGCACAAGGCAGCATATTACCAAGGTCCAGCCCACTCTCCATTTCCCTTTAGTTACCTTTCAGAGTGTGAGTTACTGATCGCTCAACCAATAAATACATTTTTCATGACAGTTGAGCCATTATAAACATAGGGAAACATTCCTCAGAAACGCCTGCTTCCTCACTGGTGCACACAACCCTTGGAAAGCGAGAGGACTTGGGTAAATCTGATACTTAGAAGCAGTGTTGGATTTACGTGTAAGCTAAACAAGCTATAGCTTAGGGCCCCACTCTCTTGTTGTTGTTGTTTAGTCGTGTCCGACTCTTCGTGACCCCATGGATCATAGCACGCCAGGCACTCCTGTCTTCCACTGCCTCCCGCAGTTTGGTCAAGCTCATGTTCGTAGCTTTGAGAACACTGTCCAACCATCTCATCCTCTGTCGTCCCCTTCTCCTAGTGCCCTCCATCTTTTCCAACAGCAGGGTCTTTTCCAGGGAGTCTTCTCTTCTCATGAGGTGGCCAAAGTATTGGAGCCTCAGCTTCACGATCTGTCCTTCCAGTGAGCACTCGGCGCTGATTTCCTTCAGAATGGATAGGTTTGATCTTCTTGCAGTCCATGGGACTCTCAAGAGTCTCCTCCAGCACCATAATTCAAAAGCATCAATTCTTCGGCAATCAGCCTTCTTTATGGTCCAGCTCTCACTTCCATACATCACTACCGGGAAAACCATAGCTTTAACTATATTCTTTAATTCCTACTCACTTTCTGCCATCAACGTTGTGTCATCTGCATATCTGAGGTGGTTGTTATTTCTTCCGGCAATCTTAATTCCGGTTTGGGATTCATCTAGTCCAGCCTTTCGCATGATGAATTCTGCATATAAGTTAAATAAGCAGGGAGACAATAACCTTGTTGTACTCCTTTCCCAATTTTGAACCAATCAGTTGTTCAATATCCAGTTCTAACTGTAGCTTCTTGTCCCACATAGAGATTTCTCAGGAGATAGATGAGGTGATCAGGCACTCCCATTTCTTTAAGCGCCCCCCAAAGGTCGACAGTTACATCTGCCCTCCCTAAAAAAAGCGCAACAACTTTGACTTGCCCCTCCACAGTCTCTTGGGAGTTGGACGTCCCTGCCATATAGCATATATTCAACACAAAAAACAGCAACAATTTGTTGTTGACAAAGGACAGCTGGACATAAAAAGGGTCCCATTACCTTCAGTGACTTAGGGCCTCATCAAACCTAAATCTGGCCCTGCTTAGAAGCAATGACGAATCCTGCTTCAGAAAGTTTGTTCTCAAGTACCCTTACCCTCCAGATTGCTAGAAAGGACCCAGCGAAGGAGTTTTGTGTTTGATAGAACATGAAGCTATTATCCAAGGGGACTTAAATGTATGTGCAGAGCTGTGACTTATGAAAAGTACTATGAATACTAAATACCTCTTATTAGAGCCAGTGGCATTCCCCATTCTCACTGCACATGATGCTCTGAGTACAGGAGTGTCATGACTGGCTGCCCTTGCAGAGAGCTGTGTTCACAGGAGGGCTGCGGATTCCTAATGGAGCTCATGTGAGACTCATTTAGTTGGTTCTCAAGTATGGTGGCTCATCCATTCCTGGTGTGGCTTGGACTGAGGGCTTGAGCCTGCCCATTCAATGGCATTCTTGGTATATGGTCCAAAATAAGAAACTGCACTGGAGCAAATTTTGTTATTTGTTATTTTGTGTTTCCAGCTCATTTAGGGCTATGTCCTAAATATATTTCTGGTAGTATTGATGCTGATGCTTTCCCTTGTGGTGGCTCAGTGGAATTGTTTATAGTAATTTTCTTAAAAATACATAAAGAATATTTCAAACTGGAGAAAGATATTTTCGAGCAGCTGATATATATTCTACTGGAGAAAAAAATGTAACTGGTGACCAGAACACACCAAGATACAAGGTTCTTAAGAGAAATGTTAAAATATAAATTTTATATTTATAATGATTGATTATAGCTTTAATAAAGAAAGAAGGAAATGGAGGGAGGGTAGGGAAAAAAAACCCAGCACAGAATGTTGTATTCTAGCATGAACCTGATCAGTAACTAAGCTGTAACAGTAACCTTAAAGTACATTGAAATTGGACTGGTATTTGTCAGTTTTTGCTGTCTTGATTATGGCTTTAATTCTGGGTGGGAGATGGGGGGAAATACATTGTGCCACTATTGTATAGTGTGTTTGAAATCCTTTCTTGTCCTTTCCTCTCTTAACTGAAAATTTACATATTTTATTACTCAAACATTTAATATATTAAGGGCCTCTCTATATATATTTTGCTGCGTTTGGGGGGGGGGGTAGAACAGGGGCAGAGGAGAAGTGTGCTGCATCTGGCATCTTTTGGTGCTTTGAAAGTTGTGCAAATGGTAGGAGGGTGCTCCTGAAGCCAAGTCATCACTTAACTTTAATTGGGGAACTAGCCTTTGCTCTTCTGGGCTTATAATGCTTCAGCCTGTTGTCTGACCTCAGTCTGCACTCTGAAAGAGTTTACTTCAGCACTAGTCATTTCCCAATTATGCAGAGTGTTAAGAGTAGCAGTGCCCTTGGTTCTCCACCCAATTTTACCCTTAAGTATTAGTGTGACTACATGCAACTATTTTACAGAATGAACCATTAATGACCCCAAAGAAGAGAGTGGATAAACATCCTCCTCACAGAAGGAGTGTATGTTAAATAATGAAATTGCTGAATATTTAGATGAGACATTAAATTTATTTATTCACTTATTTATTCAATTTGTATTATTTATACTGTTGATTAAAACATGCAATGTAGACTTTCGGAAAGTCCTTTATTACACTTTCCATTTTACTTTCTGTGATCAGCATGTTGATCTGTTTTATAACAAATTGTAACAGAATCATACTCACATTCAAGTGTCAACCATCAATTGGCTGATTATTTTTGGAATGCTTGGTGCAATATGTAAGTGGTTTTTAAAAAATAAAATAAAAATCTTTAATCTTGTTTCTCCCTTCTCTGGGATTTTGAGCAGTGTGAAGGGAAGATTATTATTTTGTAAAGATCTTTTCTTGTGGAATAATAGAAATAAATTAAGACATCTTTCCCTTGTTCATTATTAATTTATTTCTAGTAATAAATCAGAAGTTAAATAGCTCCTGTTGAAGTGAGGATGTGTCTGCAGTCAGTTGGGGAGAAACGCTAGAACAGATTTTCAGGGTTTGAAGGGGGGCGGGGAGAGAAGGCAAAAAGTCCCATTGCCCAATCCAAAGTTGTTCCATGAGTGGAAAGAGCTACGGTACTTGGAACTACTGTACTTTGAATACAGCCCTTAGCCTGGATCCAACCCAGTGTTTTGTTGTGTATATTTGTACTTCAAAACATATATTCACTGTTCTGTTTTAGTGAGAGAGCATAGATAAGTGTCTGTATGTCTGAACACATGTCTGCGACTATACTATATAACTATAACCACTCTGGTCTCTAGCGCATAGTTTGTATTTTGGAGAGAAATCATTTTCTATCATTCGTCATTGCCTGGCTGCAGCAGACTGGGCCAGCACATCATTTGTTAGCAACGACAAAGCCACACTCATAAACGCCGACATGTTACATTAATTTATAGGCACTGAGTGACTTATTAAATGTGACGTGTGAAATATAACAGGGCCTGGTATGGATGATTAGGTTTTGGGCTTTGAATTGTTGACAAGGCAGAGGTAATGAATTGCGGGACACAAGCTAGAATGTTTCTCCCTCATTAGTCAGTATTAGCTGCATTAATAGTAATAATTGGATATATTCATCATTTTAAATGTTTTAATAAAATGTTTGGACAGCACCTGATCAAGAATGTCAACTATTTGCTGGAAGGTTTTGTGATAGCAGAAGAGTGATGACACATTTTGGGTGGAGATGTACATGACCCTATTAAGGTGATGTCTTAACCAATGTCCTTTCTGTAGCAGAAAGTGGCGGTGGTTGGGAAAGCTATGTAGCAAATGGAGTGATGGACGCTCTCAGCAACTGTGCCTCCACTTGAAACTGTAGAGGAAAGAGATTCCAGTGATGACTTTGAGGCTCTAAGAATACAGTATTTCGCTACTTCCCCCAACACCTGACTGTCTTGATTCCAATATCTTGTTTTAACCAGCTCACTAGAAATATTAAGTTTTCTGAAAAGTAAGAACATCATTGTCTGCTCTGAAGGGTTTTTGAAAGATGCTTAAAGATCAGTTTGAGCACTGTGAACAAAATCTTAAAGATGTTCCACGTGTCATTTTGCAAATACTACTTACTGAGTTTTCTTCTGCCATTCATTTCTCTGTGTTAATACTTGCAATTTTCTGACAGCACCTAAAAGTGTTTAACAAGCAAGAGATAATACTAAATTACCACCTGCAAAATTCCTAAGAAAAATACACCAGGCCCTTAAATGCTTCTAAGAAACGAATGATTGCAATAGAAATTGATACCCCCTACAAAACTGTTGCTGGTGAGAGTTTTCAGCTATATATACTTAACATACATCTGTTAAAATATGTTCAAGGCAAACCAATGAATATATATAATGAATATATTTCAGGCAAACAGAAAGAAAATCTTGTTTGCACCAGTCATTTTGCTGTCTGCCTTCCGGCCACATTGAGCGACTGCTGTAGGTTGTATCCAAAGCTGTGCAAACAGATTTCCTTTTCTGCAGTGGGAGTTTACTCTCCTCTCCCCATGCACCCCTCCAAATCTGCTCTGGAAGGTCTCCCAACCCTCTGGAGCAGAGTTTGAGGCTGTGCAGGGGGCTGCAGGTGAGAGGCAAGAAGGTGGGTGACTGTTGCACGAGTGTGCAGGGCTGAATACAAGCCAGTTACCTTCCTGTGAATGTTCAATATAACATAACTGTTGTTGTTGTCCGACTCTTCGTAACCCCATGGACCATAGCACGCCAGGCACTCCTGTCTTCCACTGCCTCCCGCAGCTTGGTCAGACTCATGTTCGTAGCTTCGAGAACACTGTCCAACCATCTCATCCTCTGCCTCCCCCTTCTCCTTGTGCCCTCCATCTTTCCCAAGATCAGGGTCTTTTCCAGGGAGTCTTCTCATGAGGTGGCCAAAGCATTGGAGCCTCAGCTTCAGGATCTGTCCTTCCAGTGAGCACTCAGGGCTGATTTCCTTAAGAATGGATAGGTTTGATCTTCTTGCAGTCCATGGGACTCTCAAGAGTCTCCTCCAGCACCATAATTCAAAAGCATCAATTCTTCAGCGATCAGCCTTCTTTATGGTCCAGCTCTCATTCCATACATCACTACTGGGAAAACCAGCTTTAACTATACCGACCTTTGTCAGCAAGGTGATGTAACTGTGGAGGAAAGCATTTCTGCTCCTCTTGTCTCCTTGAGATGGATGAGAAGGGAAGGTCAATGTGTTGATCACACACCTTAGCAGTGATACAGTTGCTGCCCTTTACTTTTACACAAATCCATGGAAGCAGCTTACTTTTATAGGAAGAAGTAACTATAGTCACTTTGTAAGAGGGGTATGAACAAACAGCTCAAAGCAGAGTCTGCTTTATTTTAAAGAGTGCTGGGCATTCTGCACCAATATAAATAATGTATAGAATGGTTGTTTTCTGCAAGAACATGATGACTCTGTGAAACACACCATTTGCAGCTTGGGTGCAACCAACTCACAGCAATAAATAAATAAATCAGTGTGGATCACTTGCTTCCTAAGGGAGCTGGTCAGGGGGCACAGCACAAAACACTATTTGGGACCTTGAAGGTGTCTCCCCTAGGTCAAGACAGATGAGACAGAAGCCTAGGGCATCCAGGCCCCCTGATTTTCCACTGGGAGACATCTTCAGCTTGAAGTGTTGTGACAGGAACTTCCATACAACTTCCAGCTTTGTAGATCCCACAAGAAATTGGGACCATCCCAGGTTTAAAACACAGACTCACTTTCTAAATAGGACTCTTCTGTTTTCTATATTGTATTTAACAACATTTGCAGACTAGGGAAAAAAACTAAAAATAACCCTCATTGCATTTGTAAAAATGCTGCATGAATACCATTGTCGAACAAGGAAATAAGTCTCCTTTCTGGAGACGTCATCTGTAACAACAAAGTCATGTGTATGTGTTTGCTATCAAATTTGTAAAATGAGAGCGCTTCCTAAGAACAAAAGTTTTTCATTTATTTGGAGAAGAAAGAGTTGTGAGCCCCCCATCTAGAATGCACCTGTGATTTTAGCTAGTCCATGAGGCTGAATATTCAACAGATAAAACATGCCATGTCATTTGCAATTATATTGCTGTATGCAGTTCTGAAGTCCCACTTTGTTGATCAGTGCATATTATGTCATAAGAGACCAAGTGTCACTGAATGGGGAGGGCAATTAAAACTCAGTCTAGACAGCAGTGCCTCTAGTTTGTCTAGAACCTGAGTGTCATGTTAAAAGTGTAAATACCAATTCATTAACTTCAGTGAACCTGAGAGCAGAGTACAGGAGGCAGCACCTATATTTGCATTGGTTTGGCAGTCACTGCATTAAACTGCTTTGACGGACTATTTGTTACACTTGCATGTTTATAGATAAACTAATATACATTTTTAAAGACTTTAGCAGCGAGGTTAATTATTGTACAATTACAGTCCTAATAAATAATTCTTTCATTGGTGCAGACTGCGGGATTCAGCAAAATAACCCCCAAAACCCACAAAGCTCTTGACATTTCAGTATTGATGTGCTCCAGTTGATGGTTTCTGACTTGACTTCCTGGTAGGAAGGTTTCGGATGGAGCTGCCTGATTAAGTTTACATTAAGGATGAATTAATTTTTGTCAGGGTTTTACTGAAGAGGCTCAGCTGTAAATTTTTGTTGATTTTCCTTGCTCTCAAACAGTTGGCAGTGCTGCAGTCGTCAAAGAACTGGTGAGGGAGATGTGGGCCTGGTTAGAATTTCTAATACTCTCCAGCTAATTGAATTACTATTTTGGAATGTTCATGTTTTTTGTTACATTGAAGATAAGTGAGGGTGTCCTTTTTGCCCTACAGCTTGGATCCCATCATTTCCACCACTGCCCTTAGGATGACTAAAAGAACAATGCATGGATACTACTGTAATACAAGAATACTAATGTCACCCGCACAGCTTCCAACACATCTCATTGTTTTTAATGCATATTATTTTGGGCACTGACCCAGATTCAGCTGTGAAGTCGGGAATGGACTAATAGATGACTAACTAGTTTATTTAATAAGATATTACTGGCACATTCTGAAGAGTAACTAGCTTCTTTTGTGTGAAGCTTTGGAGACATGTTTCTAGTTCCCTCCCATTGCACTCGGGACACTTCAGGAATGTGCCAGAAAGCACTCTGTTATTCGGATTAAAGTTCACATTTTCTTCTGCATGGTGTAAATATTGCACCAAACTGATTCTACATCCTTGAAATCTCAGCTTCTACCTACAGAATAAAAGTGGTGTTGGGCAATGGTTCAGAAACTTCAGGATGACAGGAAAAGGCATCCAGCTGTCAAATGAATCACTAATCTTGTTTTGTGCAGCTGTCTGCCATGAAAACTGTGGCACACCACCCCAATCTCTGAGCAGTGCAAGATTCCAGAGTTCCAGGCACTTACCTAGGATTCAATTTTTTCAGAATAAGGCACAGCAGGGGCTGTGGTGTGTTTATGATACATGGTTTATTCACATATATACAACCTGAGCCTATGATGGAGGGGCTCACAGCATTGACATCCTATATTGCTTCTCCCATAGCCGTACACAGCCTACATAGGCATCAGTCTGTTTCTCTAGCTTTCCATCCTGCTGCCTCTAGATTCTAGCTCACACACCTCAACTCTCAACTCTGGCCTTTGTCTTTCGAACTCCTAGCAAGTTGATGTAGTGGGGCCCATCCATTTGCTGTCTGGCAGAGAGCCACTTCTTTTGTTAATGCCCTATATTTAGAGGACCATCGCCTCACCAGGATGCTAGCCTGGCTAATCCAGGAATTGAATCCTTGCTGGATCCAGGAATTAGAAGGTGACTCAGGAATACAGTTTACCCACACCCACCCCAAACTCATAACAACACTACTATCTGCTCTTCTGGTGCTGTTGGCCTTCTAATACAAATTTATACACAGGATAATAATCTTTGGGGACCTTTAGGGACACAAGAAGCTGCCTTATACTTAGACCATCTAGGTCTATTTTGTCTGCATTGATTGGCAGTGGTTGCCTCCAGGGGTTCAGACAGGGGTCCTATCTCCAAATGGAGAGGCCATGGATTGAACTGAGACCTTCTGAATACAGTACATAGGAGATACTCAGCCACTTAGCTATGGCCCTTTCTGGGTGTCCCCTCTGTCATAAGTGAGTGGTGAGCAGGCATAGGGCCTTCTTGGTGATGGCACCCATCTTTAGAAAACCCTCCCCAGGGAGGTTCAACTGAGACCTAATCTTTTCAGCACCAGGAAAATAACTTTTTTATTTTTCCCAGTCCTTTCTAAATCCTGTTTTATGCTTTTCTCTGTCCTGTTGTATGTTTTGCTTATGTGGCTCTTCTAACAGTATCTTTTGTGATTTCATTGTTTTCATTGTTACCAACCTTTTAGCCACCTGGAGAACCTATTAGCCAGAAGGGGAATGATAAATACTGTAGTGTTGCTTCCAGTGCTGCCTCTGTGATGATGGAAGGCTCTTTGAGCCAATGAAGATTTGTGTCAGTGGAACAGGGAGGGTGGGTTTTTTTGTTTGTTTCTGTTCGCCAATTTACCTTTTTCCCTCACACCATCTCACACCCTGTTCCTAAGGGTCCCCCAAACTTTTGGATCAGATTTTTTTGGAGAGAATGAAGGCTGCAGTGGGGTGGGTATATATGCAAAATTCACTTTCCTTTCCCATTCTACTATATTCAAAGATTCCATTCTTCCCCAAAAATGAATCCTTCCATCAGCAAAAAGGGTGATGCTAACATTAAGAAGGTTGAGTAGTCACTTCAGGTGGTTGATTTGGGATGTCATGAAAGGATAGCAATTTATTGATGTATAAATATGTATAGTATTGCACTCGAAATAAAATAATAATAAGAATAATATTGTCTAGTAGCACCTTATAGACCAACTAAGTTTGTTCTGGTATAAGCTTTCATGTGCATCACACTTCCTCAGATATTATATCTTCTTCAGATAATATATGCTATATTTTTATTCCCAGTGTATGAAAATAACTTGGCAACCCTTGGGTGGTATGCACCTTAAGTGGGATGATGTGGTGGTATATTTTGCTGTTCTGCCTGATTTTTTGGGGACCAGCTCTGGATCCCCTTGTAATTGATGTAAGTTTCTGCAGCCACCTCTGGAGGCATGTAGACTAAGGACCTGCAGCTTTGTTTGACATTCTTCTAAGATTGCAACTGAATAGCACACAGTGGTATGGACAGATTCCTTTTGTTCCCCTGGTATCACTAGAGAATCCAGATGGAACTCCTCCAGATGTTGTTTCTGAGATGACTAATTAAACACTCCCAATGTCTTGTTACTGTAAAATTGACATGCACTTGCAATGTGCACAATATATACTGAGTCCAGAACAACTCAAGATGTCATCACTTGACCAACAAAGTGCAAAAAAGAGGGGGAGGGGGGGAGCCAACAATGAAACACCACACCCTCAGAACAACAGCTTGTAAGAATAATGTAGGGTGTATACTCTCTCTCTCTCTCCTCTTCCAGGATTTCTTGTATGAATTATTGGGAGGAAGCGGGAAAAACAGTGCGGAGCAAAACAGCTAACAAGTTGTGGAACTTAGCCATCCTTTTAAAACAGGAATGGAGACATGTTTCCCTGCTGCTCCTCTATGACTGTACACACTGCTCAGATGAAGCACTTTGGCCTTTCCACATACAAGCCCCTTCCTTGCAGCCCTTAAAATAGTAACCACATGCTCGATTCCATCCTCATTGCCAAGGCTCCCTGCTGCAAAGGAAGTGAGAGTTGTATTCTCTAAGTGCCTCAGAACAATGGGGGCACCACTGTTTTTCTTTAAAAAAAAGACATGGAGGATTTGAGCTTCTTGAACTGTTCCTTCATGTACTTCTTCAGCGTAGCTAAAAGCAAAAGTGTGGAGAGCAGGGGAAGGAGACTCTGCCTCGAACAGGGGAAGAGAAGAAAAGGTCCTCCTCCTCCTGCTGCTGCTGCAGCACCCCTCAGCTTAGGTGGTCTGGTGGCGATAGTGCCAGCATCTCCCATTGGGGGGGGATTTCCTCTTTCTCATTCGTGCTGTTATGCTTGTAGCCAAGGGAGAGGCAGGAAAAGGGAGGGAAACCAGAAATGGGTGTGCCTTACAGCTGCAGGCCTGAACGCACAGGACTCGCTGCTGAGCAGCCCGCACGGCTTGCTGCGTTCGCTGGGTTTATGGCTGCTTGTTTTGGTTTCTAGGCACTGAACCAAACAGAAAAAAAGAAAAAGAAACAGGACAGCATACTACTGGAGCAGCTCTCTGGGGAGAATGCTAAACAGAAAAGAGGCAGTAGTGTTGCGCTGCCCTCCATGGCTCACAGCCAGTTTTATTTCTTCACTGCCTGGCTGTCTATGGAGCGTTTCCTACTTTTGTGAAGATTCACACAAAGCAGGCCCCGTGTCACCACACGACATCTTAGGGTGGCAGAAGGAGCTCACTCCTTACAGTGAAAATTCCTGGGGGTCACTACCAATGTTGACGCCTGCTGGGGCTTCCAGACTCCCTAGGGATGCAGCTCTGGTGGTTGTTTTAATTTCCCCCAAATTCAGGGTTCCAGATTTTCCTTCATTCTTTGGTGTTGTTGATTAAAGAAAAAAAATCCTATATTATCCACCATGCTTTGCAAAACCCTTCTTTACTTCATTGCAAATTTAAGAGATAAGATAATCACATTTCCCTGAATAGAGAATGAGCTGGGGTGGGGTATTTTAATTTTGAACAAGGTTTCGGCTGGTTGTTTTGTTTCTTTAAGTTGCTGCCCTGCCCTAAACAGTCACTTATCATGTACTTGTTGAAACATTGGCTTGTCCAAAAGTGTCCCCAATGCTTCGCTGTGTTGACACCTGCAGGCCTCTATGTAAAAACAAAACAAAACAAAACAAACCCTCAATTGGCTGGCAGGGAAATCTTCCCACTCATCCTCTTGGAGAGTCAGTGTGAAGAGGAGATTTACAGTTTAGGTTCTAAATCAGCCATGGCTGTTACAGCTTTGGTGGGGATTTAGTGTGGCTAAGGCTGAAACTGGGTGTCATCCCAGAGGTTAATCCCTAGGCCTAGTCTCTGGAATGCATCTCACACTCTCTCTGATACTGACACAGTGGAACAGCTGAAGCCAAGAGGCCTTTAACTAGTGCTATGTGTAGAATGTGGAAGCAAATATAATGACAGCGATGTAAATGTTGTAAGTTGAAAGGCTCTTGCTTATAGACACAACTGCATGCCATTGGAAGAGAAGCAGTGCATAAGCTGGGAAAAGGTGGTTGATCCCTGGTGATGATTGAATTGAAATGGTAGAAGACGATTAGGAGCAATTAGAAATGAATGCTGCCCTTGTTACTTGAAAGAGGTCATAGGCCTTCCTCAAAATATTGAATTCAAACACATGTAATTTGCTGGTGTAAATTGTGAACTGTATGCAAAAAGCAGAGTAGGGGGATGGCACCAGGTCAAATTTTCAGATTCCAAAATGTGAACTAGGGACACAATCATTCAGTGTGAAAGAAATTTTTGGAAAGTGTTTGACCCAAATCACTCCCTGACTGGAATTTTCACTCAACTGCTAAAGTCAATGATTAAAAAAAAGATATGCCTCAGAATTGCATTATAACATATGCTTAAATAATAGTTGAATCTGATTATGTTGCCAGTTGCGCCGGCAGTTGCCAGTTGCGCTGGCAAGACCTAACTCCTGATTTATATCCAGTTCAGGACATGAATCTATTATCGTACTTGGAATGTGGCATAATCTCCCAAGTATTGCAATTTGTGTTCTGGATAAGGTTAAATTTAGAACTACACTTTTTTGTGAATTGTGTGCTAGATTAGAACATGGGTCATTGGGAAACAGAATCCCCCCCCAAAATACATATTTGCTTCTTTTCCTCTTTCTGCAACTATTTCCCCTCATTGTTTCCTGTTCCCTTGTTTTAGTTAATCACAAGCAGATCAGTATGAAAGATGGGGAATACATAAAGCAAGTGATTTCAAATTGAAATCATTATGTGGTGACAAGGGAGGGGTCCACAACTCAGACCTTCAAAATGTCACTTGGGTGTGGGTAATGCCTTTTTTGTTTTTAATTATTTTTTTGTCCACTTAACTCTGCCCCCCCCAAGTTTGCTAAATTCCAAATACTCTGGAAAAGGAATGTCACCACCCAATGACATACAGTGGTACCTCAGTTTGTGACCGCTTCGGTTTCTGACCACCGCAGACCCAGAAGTATTTACATCCGGGTTCGGCGGCGCCCAGATGCGCAGAAGCGATCTGCGCACTGTGCACGTGCGCAGAAGTGCTCTATCGGCGCTACACGCAGAAGCGCGCCTCAGGGAGCGACCAACTCGGGGAGTGACCGGCTCCCCAGAACCAATTGTGGTTGCAAACCGAGGTACAGTGGTGCCTTGCTTAACGAATGCCCTGCTTAACGAAATTTCCGCTTAACGAAAGGATTTTTCGAGCGGAGGTTGCCTCGATAGACGAATTTGTTTTATGAAAAATTCGTCTAGCGAATCGCGGTTTCCCATAGGAATGCATTGAAATTCAATTAATGCGTTCCTATGGGCAAAAAAAAAATTGAAAAACATTCAATGCATTCCTATGGGATTCACTAGACGAATTTTTCGTTATAAGAAAAGACCCGTGGAACGAATTAAATTTGTCTAGCAAGGCACCACTGTACCACTGTATTTGAAAGAAATCTCTTTCCACATTTGAAAGAAATCTCTCCACATTCGCCTACAATGGTAGACTTGCATCCCAGTGACACAGAATAAAATCACAGCTTCTTGAGTACAGTGGTACCTCGGTTTGCGAACGCAATCCGTTCTGCGGAGGCGTTCGCTCGCCAAAGGCACACTTCTGCACATGTGCAAAGCGCCGAAAGAGCACTTCTGCGCACTGCGCAGATCGCTTCTGCGCATATACGAGCTGCGCAGATCGCATCTGCGCATCTGACGCCGCAGAACCCGGATGTAAACACTTCCGGGTCCGCTGTGTTCGTAAACGGAGGTTTCCATAAACGGAGGTAGGTATTAACCGAGGTTCCACTGTACTGGTGTAACAGAAGGCGTTTTCCATCTCATGCCTTCATTTGCTTGTACACTTGATTTAGTGGCCTGTGAAATGTGCTTTAGTGGCTTCTTCATGTGGAATTAAATTGCTTTAAATGTATAGTGTAGATGGGGCTGCACTTCTGATATAAAGGTGGTGGAAGTTCTGTGAGCAACACCAATGGAAACATACAGAAATAACACATTACAGGCAACTACAGTTGAACTGTAACACTTTAGATTGTAGGTGTGGGATTTCATGTTTGAATGTTTCTACCTTAAAAAAACACAACCCTTTCCTACATACATTCAGGATGGAGGGGAGCTTCTTATCTGGCATGCTAATTTCCCATGTACAGGGAATGGGGTTTTCAAGAGTGATCTCCCACCTGCAGTCTGAAGAGGTGCAGTAAAGGAGAGGGGGAGAATGTCCCATCGTGCAAGGAGAAATGGTTGAGGAGCCAGAATATTTGCCTTTGCGCTACATTAAATTCCACCTAATGTTTCCTTAGAGCAATGACATAAGTTTTGCAGATGCAGCAGAATGAGTCCTGATGTGACAGAATGGACTTCAAGCTGCAGGCAGCAGATACAATTTTTAATGCTGGCCATATAAACCCAACCAACCAACCAACCAATTCTAACTAGAGAACTAGCACTTCAGGTGGAAATCATTCTCCTTTGCCTCCAATGCAAGCTTTGTTTATAAACAACAAGAACATAGAAGTTGAGCAGTCCGTTCTAGTACCTGACCCACACCACATACTCACCTAATTCTGCTGCGAGTATAAAGCCAGTGTTAACTGATCCCAATCCTATACACCAGGGGTCAGCAACCTTTTTTCAGCTGTGGGCCGGACTATATTTTCAGCCGTGGGCCGGACTATATTTTTTTTGGGGGGGGGAATGAACAAATTCCTATGCCCCACAAATAACCCAGAGATGCATTTTAAATAAAAGGACACATTCTACTCAGGAAAAAACACACTGATTCCTGGACTGTCCGCGGGCCGGATTGAGAAGGCGATTGGGCCGCATCCGGCCCCCAGGCCTTAGGTTGCCTACCCCTGCTATACACAGTTACCTGGGATTAAGTCCTATTGAGTAGACATGTGCATAGTTTTCCTGTTAGAAACTCAACCCCCCCCCCCCCCCGAAATAACAGGCGCTTGGACAATAGTGTCATATTACAATTAACGGTAATTCTGTTACATGCCATCACTTAATAGATTTTCTTCTAGCAAAAGTATAATACTGGCATGGCTGCTAACTCAGTGGCAGCTTGTGAACTGTGACAGACCCTAGTGCCGTTTTTTAACGCTTATTTCAATGAATAGTGTCTAGCATCCTAAGTGGAATTAAAAAAAGAAGACTTCACACATTTCTGTACTCTACTACTTGAGGGGTCAAGGAAGGAAAAAAAAAACAGTGTAAGGGAAAGTAATTAAACAGAGGCAGATTGATTGAATATTAGTGCTTTTACTGAATAAATGAGGATAAATTCCGTTAATTATGTGTCTTTCCCCCATACTAATGTGATAATAAAGTACTCTAATTCTGGAGAGGCCTGTCACCATCTCTGCTAAAGCAATACCTCCTTGGCTGCTACATAGCAGACAGTGACTATGAACCATGAAGAAAGAGGAAAGCACAGCTTGATTGCTTGCACTGCTCATGTGTATGGGGATAACATAGTCAACTTGCCTCCCTGTGTCACTGTAGAACTAAACAATGAATCTACATTGTACTTACGTAGTTCCTGGTCTCAGCCGTCTGGATTGGGGCTTGTTTAAAGTGAATAGTGTTGGTAGTTACACCCCTTGGTTATGCAAAATGCCTCCCTCTTATGTATTAGTAGTAGTAGTAGTAGTAGTTGTTGTTAATTGTGTCCCATTTGCTCAACATGTATGTGTTTTTGGTGCTCATTCCTGCCAAAAAAAACTTACCAGTAAAAGACTGCCTGGGAACAATCTATCATTTGTAGAAGTACGGTGTATGAATCAATATTTTGCATAATATTTTGGGTGATGGTCAATCGAATCATACTCAGAATTCTCTGTCCTTTAAACATAATTGACTTAACTTCATGGATTTCAGTGGGCTTACTCTTGAGTATGACTAGCATTGGATATCACCCATTATTTATTTATCCATCCTGCCCTGTTGCGAAATGCTGGGAGTGTGTAGCAGCATTAAAAAAGCAACACAATTTTGGCTTTGATTCAGAGAATTGTCAAGTCCTTCCCACTGCAGCCCTCAGTTCCTCCCCAAAGTCGGTTCCAAAGGTCTCCCCCCATTACTCTACCCCTTAAAATAATTTCTAGTCACACACAGGGCTACTGGAATTGCTCTGCAAGTGGAAGAAAAATTACCTTCTTTTCTACTGTCCCAGCCCACTGCCTGCCACATGAAATAAAAGGTTAGTCCTTGAGAGAGAGAATCATTGTAAAATGAGACCCTGGGAAGCAAGATCAAATTAGGGGAAAGCAGGACATAAATCTTACCTTACTTATTTTGTTGTGTCTTCTATGGTAATTCTCTGTCTGGGTGTGCAACATTAACATGTTGTGTGAGATCTCTTTAGATTCCTCTGAAAAACCTAAACATTTTTGTGGGAATGTTGTCTGCTAGGAAGGGAATGACGATATAACCCTGGCACATTTCTCTGAAATGGTCTGGATTTCTGTGGAGTGTTGTAAATTCTGAAAAAAGGGAACTGAAGAAGGTAGAAGAGTGGCTGGAAGTTTAAAAAATTGATGTGCTGTGCTCCAGTGCACAGAGCACGAAGAGGCCTATAGGAAAGCAACTTGAAAACTTTGGTGAAACAGGCTGTGAGTAGTTGAAGGCTGCCTCTGGGCAAGAGTAGCTTCTGCTTCAGTGATTAGGTGGGTTCTTTCCAACCATTTCCAGCACTGAAATAAATATCGTTTATATTCACTGTAACAAGTTATAGTCTTTGTTAGAAAGTTCGTAAAAATAACCCAGTCTGTTCTGCTTCTCGTACTCCCATTATCCAAGGCCAGGTGTTGGTACTGAGATCGTGTCTTGTTTTAACCACAGTTTCCAATTAAATCAGAACTGGGAAACCATGATTTAATGCCTCCTTAGCAACCTGCTTTCACTTCCTGATTAGGAAACAGAAATTCCAGTACAGTTTTCTTGCCCAGAGGTAATGTGAAACTGGATCAGAGGGAAAGTTTTGTTCTTGGGCGAATAACCACAGTTTATTGGCTTGAGATTTTTATGTCTGAACCAGGCCCAAATCTCACTGACCTCACTAAACATGCATAGGTTTGGGCTGTAAGACAGAGATAGCTCTACTTGCTTCTGCTAAAGTCAACAAGCAATTTGTAAGCATTGTGATGCATAACTTATGCCCTGAAGAATTATTTTCCTGTTGTGAGCGTGTCGCAAAGGATAGCTAATGCTGATTATTGATTTAATAGACATGTACAAGCCAGCTGTGAACCTGTGGGTAAAAAAGTGGCTTTTCCTGTTTCTGTATTTGATTTTCATGTTCAATTTCATGCTGATAAATATGTGTAAGCCTTCTGTGGATCTTTGATAAACAGTGGCCATCACGTAACCCCACACGTGTACGCAAAATGGTCCAATATAAAATAGTTGTAATACTGGGAGGGCTTACAAGGAAATAAAAGGTAGTTTTCATTTCAAGTTGCTGTGTTTTCAACTATATTCCTTGAGTACTTGGTAGAATTTATTTTCACAATGGGCATTGATCTAAATTACTTTAACCAATGATCAATGAACATAAAACACATGCATAGTCTACACGAAAAAGATGCACTGGATGTCTTCAGTTTGAATAATTCAGTACTACATCTGATGGCCAGTGGAAAACACCATAATGTCCTCACCGTTTCTCCCCCCCCCCCCCGGTTTAGAATCCAATATTCAATTCATACTCAGGAGTTCTGTAAATGGAGAACAGTATTAGAAAGTAAAAATCATAATTAAATAGCAAACCATATAATAATAAGGGAAATAGCTGAAGCATTGTCCTAGCAGCAGGGGAGCAATCATTACTGAATGAAACAGCTAGGCCTAGTTCAGATGAAACAAGAAAGAGGGCTGGGTGATTGGAATTTGCTCAGATTTTGGATTATGCTTCTAGCAGTTCCATGCTAGAAGTAATTGTCCCTAGTTCTTTTTGTTATGATACCTTGCGTGCACTGTTGATTTAGCGACAATACTACAGTGTGTTTACATGGATGACATTCATAGGCAGTTGTGAATTCTTGCTCTCTCCCCCCCCCCCATAACTTAGAAAAGAGTGAATGTGCTGTAGGACACTCTTGCAAGTAGTAATTGTGGGAATGGTTGCTTACTGCATGCTGCTTTTGTCTGAGATTTCCTCCCTATTTTCTGCTCCCCATTGGCCACTGTGCTCTTTGAAGCATCCATCTTGGCTGTTTGAACCCATAACTGGAATGTGAGATGCAGCTTTCTTCCTGAAAACACAGCACACCCCTGTTGTCATACACAAAGCTGTTTTCTTCTTCTTCTGGCCTTAAAGAGTCAGAAGTCCTTTAGGGTGAGAAAGATGCAAATCAGCCAGTGTTGCAGGCACATACCCTCTGCGAGAGAATTCCTCGGAATCCAGGCTCGCTTTCTTCACTAACATGTTCATAAAACTTGAAATAGGTAGCTTGCAGCTTCCCTTTCATTCTAGACAGGTTTAAGTATGCAGTTGACACTTGTACTGTGGAATCACCACTTGTTTCACTGACTCTGGCAGCCTTACTGCTGTCATATATTTGCATGGATGAACCGTTCTCAAACAATTTCTCCAATGTATTAGAACAAACGTGCTTTTCTTCAGTACCAGGAATGTAGGTTTTCCCTTCCCAGCTATCCCCCTTTCCTCCCAAAGATTGTGGCAGTGGCAAATGAAACCCTGCTTCATTTCTGAGTCCCTTTGAGTTCTGCATCAGAGCAGTGACAAGACCATGGCATTATAAGTGGCCCAAGTTGGGGTAAGCAGGAGCCATTCCTTGGCTCCAGCACATTCTGAGTTCCCAGCATTCCACATACCTGGCTGGCCTGTGCCACATTTTCAGGAGAAGCTGATTGTGATGAAATAGATTACTCTTATGGGATCCTTCCCAGGACTGAGTATAGCAAAACTGATTATCTGTGATATGATCAGTGCTGGCTCAGGACATTTTGCTGTCTGAAGCATAGCACCAAATGGTGTATTCCCTAGGGTGGCCACTTCTGCATCCCTAAAAAAGAGAAAAATGCATTATCGGGGGCGGGAGAGTACACAGATTTGCATAATATTTGTATATGCTAATTCATATAAGTAGATGGAAATTTGAACATAATTTGTGTATGTGTGTGTGTATATATATACCCTGTTTCTCCAAAAATAAGACGTAGCCATAAAATATGCCGTAGCAGGATTTTTAAGCATTCAAGGAATATAAGCCATACCCCGAAAATAATACATAGTAATAGGCACAGCAGCAATGCAGGCCATGGCAGGAGAAGGAGGGAAAAAATAAGACATCCCCTGAAAATAAGCCATATTGTGTTTATTTTTAGGAAAAATAAATATAAGACGGTGTCTTATTTTAGGAGAAACACGACACACATATATATATAGTGTATATATATTTAAAATGTGATACATCTCACCACAGTGATAACTAGGTGATCTGCAAGTCTGCTCAGTCTTCTGTCTAGGCATTAATTATAACAGGCAATTTCAAAGACGTGCCTCTCCCTTATAGTTATTTAATTCTGAACTAGACTTGGACCAGACAGTCTTCAAAATAGGGGATGGTTCTCAGCAGAGTAGGACACAGCACTACCATATCTCACCCCAGACTGGGAGGACCAAAGCTTCTGGGAGGACTAGTTTCTGCCTTCACCTATTCCCTGCTTCCTACTCTTTGATGGGGCCAGTTCCTGGATAGAGTATTGAGACCTTTTCAAGGTCCACTGGTTTGGTTTCTTCTCACCAGTGCTTAATTTCTAATTTCCAGTCTACAATACCACCTTCTAATTTGGAAGGCCTTCACCCTAACAATAACTCTGTTTAGTGAAGGAAATACACTTTCTACTTGTTTAGGGGACATTATCAGTCTAGCACTGAAAACAACTGCTGGTTTTCTACTGTAGTTCACAACTAGACAAAGTAAGTCCTGCTCCTCCCAGTTCATCCTGTTTTCTGAGTCCTGATCACAGCAGGCAATTCTGAATCGCTACCCATTGTTTATTTACATGTTACTTTTCTGCCTAGGGAATTTTGTATTTCAGTGTTACCATTGTTTGTGGCTGTTTACCCCCTGGATGCGTGTGGTTTACATGTTAGTATTTTGTATGATTAAAGAAATGGAAGGAACACAATACCCTGAGCACCCTACTCATAAACAGAGGCATCTTTAAAAACAAAAGTGCTGGAGATGTGGAGCCTTTGTTTAGAAGTAGGTTGCAGAATGTTCAGGGTTCCTTCCTTGTGCACATGATACAGAAATACTTTGCTAGCCTTTTGAAAAAATGTCACTGAGAGAAACTAATCTTAGTACGGAATCCGTTCTGGAAGTCCATTTGACTTCCAAAACGTTCAAAAACCAAATCGAGGCTTCTGATTGGCTGCAGGAAGCTCCTGTAGCCAATCAGAAGCCGCAGAAGCCCCTTCAGACGTTCAGGTTCCCAAAGAACATTTGGAAACTGGAACAATCACTTCTGAGTTTGCGGCATTCGGGAGCCAAAACGTCTGAGTTCCAGGGCATTCGGGATCCAAGGTACAACTGTATTACAACTGTAACTCCCATTTACAATGCATGTAAACATATATACTCAGAAGTCCTACTAAAATCAATGGGTCTTATTCCCAGGTAAATGGATATGCAAGTAGCCTTTACATTTTTTAAGGATTTGTTGTTGTTTTTAAAGGAAACTGCCTTTAACTTTGATATTTTTGGTAGAATAAGATGAAATTTGCATACATGATAGCCCTTTCTGAGATGGTGAATGCTGCCAAATTTTAGTAGATAATTACTGTTGAACTCTAGGTTTTTGTGTGCAATGGGACTTTCTTTAAGGAGAGATCCATTTACTTGTCTATGGTTTGGGTGTGTGTATAGTTTCTATGAAAACGGCATATATGGTCGAGGTGTCTCTGGTTAAATAATCTGGAAAAAGATCAGAAGGAAAATGGCAGAAGTTTTTGAACAACAGCTTTTTGGGGGTGGGTGAGTAGAGTTCATTTATCCTCCACCATGGTTTGGGAGGGAATTTGTATAACAACATACGTCACTGAGTGTTCCCTAGAGAGCCAGTGTGGTGTAGTGGTTAAGAGCGGTAGACTTGTAACCTGGGGAACTGGGTTCGCGTCTCCGCTCCTCCACATGCTGCTGCTGGGTGACCTTGGGCTAGTCACACTTCTTTGAAGTCTCTCAGCCCCACTCACCTCACAGAGTGTTTGTTGTGGGGGAGGAAGGGAAAAGGAGATTGTTAGCCGTTTTGAGACTCCTTCGGGTAGTGATAAAGCGGGATATCAAATCCAAACTCTTCTTCTTCTTCTAGATAAGAAAGCTGCAACATTTAAGCATTGGTACAATAGCTAAGGAGTTATGATGAATGAAAGAGTTTGAGAGGTTTTGTTTGTTTGCTTCCTGCTCAATTGACATTAAGTTTCCTTCGGCATCCATCACAAAGCACCTTTATTGGAAATAAAAAAGGAAAGCCTTGGTGAAGTTAGTCCTTGATCGGAAATGGAGAGCCTGGGAATAGCAGTTTTAAAGAGACAGACAGTCTGAATCTGATGTGGCTCCAGGGTTTTAGGAGTAGTCTGTTCACTTTTCCTCAGGAAAACACCGTTTTACTTCGGAAGAGTCCCAGATCTCTCTCAAGCTGCCTGATTCATTTTAGGTTTCGGAATCTGTCCAGGCCAAATGCACACGCCTGCTAATTACTTTATTCTGTTACACATCACTGTAATTTTCACTTTAGAATAGTGTGTTAGTTTACAATTATGAGATTCACATTCCGCATCCACCTGTAGTTGAAACTTGAAGATGTGATTTGTCCATTTAATAACAAAAAAAAAGTGTTACAAGAGAGATAAAACTATCAGTTTTTGATGTTTGGAAAATTTTAAAAGAATTAAATTAAATTAAGAAATTTAAATGTTCAGGGCCGTTTGCCAGCCTTTTTCAGAATTACTCTAAAATTAAGCAGGCACCTAACCCATATGCAAAAACCGATTCCTCTGTCCCCTAAATAAAATTTTAATCAAGTTTATGTTAAAATTCTTTTTATCCTTTCCCCAAACTGATTGCAGTTTATTGTTCTGTCCCATTTTCTCTGTTAATCTGCACTTTGTAAAAATAAAAGGGCAAGAAATTTCACATACAAATACGCAGAGTATTTTCCTCCCCTAAAATGCATATAAAAGCATGTTCTGATATGTTGTCTTTGAGCCAAAAACTACATTAGAGTACATGGGAGGTGTGAAAGCCAATAGATAAACCAAGTTCTGAGCCACACTTTAGGCCTCATCTGCATTATGCATTGAAAGGTGTATCATACCACTTTAAGCACTCATGGCTTCCCACAGAGAATCCTGAGAAATGTAGTTAAGTGTGCCGAGAGTTGTTAGGTATCTCCCATTCCTCCCATAGAGCTACAGTGTGGTTTAATGGTCAATCCCTCTTCCTACGGAACTCAGGGAATTGTAGATCTGCGATGGGGAAAAGGAGTTCCTGTGGGTTTGGGATCAGGTATGTTCTCAGAATTTTCAGAGACCAAATTCATTAGGTATCCCTGCCAGAACTGCCATTAACGATTATCCCCAGCCTCTACTGCACAAGTATAAAGTTTATCTATTTGTAATTAGCCAACGGCAGGGCTTTTTTCCTCTCAGGTGGGCGCCATTGCCTTTCTAAGAGAAGGAGGGAGGTGTTCATGGTGAGTTCCGGCACCTCTTTTGCTAGAGAAATAGCACTGGCCAAGGGACAGGCAGACAAGCAGACATATCTGTTCTATGAACTACCCCTTCCTGCTCCCCAGTCCACACTCTCACTATCTCTAAATCTAGTGTGTTTCCACACATTCAGCCTACGTTGGAGATGTTGCTTTTTACTTGTTTTATTTAATGCCACTTTTCTAGTCAAACTACTTGCAGTAGGTTGTTTTTGAAGCAGAAGAAGCCTGGAATTTTGCAAAATGAAATGAAATGTTATCCATTTTAATTTTTTTGGTTTTTTTGCAAATAGCCTCCTTGGCCAATTAGCCGACACACTTGCCCCTAACATTCACACATGCCTTCTACTAGCTAGGATGATCAATCTTTTCCTGCATTTGCAGAGCTTGTTGAAAACACACTCTTGGCTGTGAGTAAAGATATTTTTAACTATTACATCCACCTCCCCTTTTTGGTAATCTATTCCTTTAGGGAAGGGCAGGCCAAACTGGTCAGCTGCTTGGCTCCTACATTCTGGAAAACTCTGAAGAATTCTCCAGCAAACCTCTGGGGCAAAGCAAACTTTTCCCCAAAGAATAAGGGCTTCTGAGAGACTTTGCCACATAAGGGCCTGTCGGAGGCTCTGAGCAGGCATCAGTTGACAGGGAAATCTTTGCCTCCCGACAGATGGCCAGGCTTTTCATTTCAGCAGGCAGGAGACCGAGCTCAGGATTCTGCCAGCATTCCACGCGGCAGGGCCAGCTTAGGGCAAGAGGGATTTAATGTCCATGCCCTTCATAGCTCGCGAGCTAAACGATGAGCTGCTGACAGGAGAGCCATCGAGTGGTCATCCTCAAAATGTAAGATCCCAAACTTCTCTCTCTCTCCCCCCTCCCCGCATTTCATTTCTCTTTGGTAGAATTAAAGTACTCTTTGCTGGCCTCTCAAAATCCATTTTGGCACAAATACAAACCACCTCTTGGTGGCAAGCAGTTGTCTGGATCTGAGATGCCATTACTTGTGCTGACAGTTCTTTCTGCACATTCAAAGTCACAGCTGGCCATTAGAGGCTTAGAAAGCCCTTCTGCCCCCCCCCCTCTGCAAACACCAGCTAGTGCCAGTTTACTGATATTAGATATCAGGCTGCACTTGAAGGGACAATGCAGTAACTTATGTCTGTCTTTAATTTAGTGTAAACAAACAGAGCCCTTCCAGCCCTCCTTTCATCTATGCTGGGGCTTCTTTGCATGTGTTTATAACACACAATCTGGAGTAGACACATTTACATGTAATTTTCAAAACATATTGGCTATATTATCATCATTAAACTAATCAACCCATACATGAAGATTTAACAACTACCCCAAATATTTCATGGTCTTCCCTAGTTATGCTAGAATTTCATGTATTTATGGTTGTGTTTTGGTCGAGACCTCCTTCTGGTTTATTATTTTAAGTTGAGGTGTTTTTGTTTTTTTAAACTATTAAGAAAGTAGCCCATAATCTGAAGCCAGCTGTTCCACAATCACTAATGGTGAAAAATGGGGAAATATTTTTTTCAGCAGGTTTTTATCTCTTTGCCTTATAGAATACAGCATCATTTCTTGGCCAACTGTGCCAGGGACATGAGACTGCTCCACTGGTTTGCGCATAGTGGGGAACTCAAAGTATCCCCCATTTAAGCATTTTGTGTACTGCTATTTCTGTAAGCAAAGCTAAATTTCTTCTTCACTTTTCCTTTCTGGGTATAGGTAATTTGCTTAACTGTGTATTAATCAACACCCAAGCTGTAATTAGAAATTGGATTCAGCTGACAGCAATTTACAGACTGATTGGAGGTGTGCATTATTAGCACCAGAGTCTTTAGGGTATATCTCATTTGTTTATGGGAAGGAGCTAGGACACTGGAGTTGTTGGGCAAATCTGGGGCATCCTGTGCGTTTGGGAAGAAACCTTGAAACAGCATTGGCCTAATACCAGGAAGCAGCAGGAGTGTCAGCAGGAGAGCTTCGGAAGCTGTACTTATTTGTGAACAACTGATCAAGAACTCAGCATAGCAGCTAAGAGCTGCTACATAGGTATGACAGGCTCCAACTAGTTTCCACTGAGCTATGGAGGGAGCCATACCCAGGGAAGTGAGTTTCTATTACACAACAGGCATGTCTCCATACCAAATCAGTTGCCCCTCTCATTTCACCAGCCCTTGAGCTGATCCCCTGTAGGCCATATACATTTGGCTTAGTTGTTCATAGGGGACCGCTTCATCCCTACAGATGGCACTAAGTAGACAAGGGGCCTCCCATTTGAGGCAGGTAGTGTAGGAAAGGATGTGGGGTCCCCACCCTTCTCTTTGCTTTGAGTGGCAGCTAGCTTCTCCCTCTATGTTATTCTATAGGCCTCAGCCAAAAGGATGTTTCATGGGAAAGGGATATTTGTGTTCATGCTGGTATTTATAATTACCCAGGAATGTTTGTGGCTGGAGCTCACTGAATCACCTTTTTAATACATATTAGTAGCATCCCTTTCCCTCGCCAGACAAAAACATAAACTGAATTATGCAACGTTGTATTCTTTTGTTAGAATTAATTACAGATTAAAGTTTAGATTTTAAAACAGAGTGATGTACAATGTTGAAAAGAGTGCTCTGTGAGCAAAGCATTGTATTGCTGTATAAAGTAACCATCAAAGTTTGTTGATGGCCTCTGATTTGAAATATGTATGTGGTTTGTACTGTATATAGATACTGCTGTAAACCACTTCGGTACTTTTTATATAGCGATATATATACAGTATACAGTAGCACCTCGGCTTACATTACCCTTAGGTTACCCTTGGGTAACGTAAACTTTGGGTTGCAAAAGCGGCAAACCTGGAAGTGTTTTGCCGCTCGTGCATGCGCAGAAGTGGTCCCTCCAATTGTGGAAACCTCGGGATCCGACAACAAGCAAAACTCAGCTTTATAATTTTCTGCTAGTTTGGGAAACACTTCAGTAATGACTCTTAGAATGTAACCTGTACTGAGATACTGTAATATTTTTTTTAAATAGTGAATCAATTGATTTATCAGTTAAATGCAAGGCTGCTAATTGACTACAACCTTTAATAAGTTGACAGCTCTAATTGCTGGCAAATTTAGTGAAAGAGGACTTCATCCTAGCTAGAACATTTTTTCTTTTGTTTGACAGAGTCCATAGTATGAAACTCTGATAGGAGTTGGGGGTTTAGGATTAAGCGCTTAGGAGTTGTTGAAACCTGGAAGTTGACATCTTTCATTGTTATTGCCAATGACTGCCATCTTCATCTCCATATTCCTCGTACTTTTAAAATGCACTGAAAGGATAATACGATTGAATAACACCAACAACACTAGTAGGGCCATTTTTATATTAAGTAAAACGTATAAAGATGGTAGCAGCAACAGCAGTTTTGCAACCCAACATGCAGGGCCACAGGTGAGAGAAGCAATGAAGCTGCAAGCTTACATTGAGAGAACATTTAGTGTTTAACGCCTTAGCTGAAATCACACCCACTCCCTGTACACTATTACATGCACAAATGTTTTTCATCATAAACACATTTTGGAATTCTGTAAATTATAGTATGTGGGAGCCAGAATTGTGACAGTGAAAATATGCCAATTTGTCGTCCCCAAATGCATAACTGTTTCAAGTAGTAGGGAAATACGATCATTTCCGGAATTCTGTAGTTGTGACTGCCAGCCGTCAGACTCCATGGAAATGGCAGCTTCATTTCTCCTCTCTACCCTTGTTGTGTGATGAAAGTTTCAAGCAGCATGTTTTAGAAGACAGATAATGACTTTGCTTTTTGTCAGAATAATTTTGTGTTACGTTTATGCCTATATATTTGGCTCATTGGTCTGGTGTGTTAGAACTGTGATAGGACAGTCTTTATCTGTGTGGTAAATGTGGACAGACAATTTTATATATTGTAAATTGTTTGCTGGGTGAGCAAGGGGTATATTGGGGCAACTTGTCAACAACTGGTATATTCAACATGATATCCCTTTTCCAACAGGTTCTTCTTGAAATTTTTTCTTAAATGTAACCAGAACTGCCTAAAAAATGCAGGAAACCCTCGAGACATGCGAAGATTTCAGGTCAGTGTCACCCCCCCCCCCTTAAGATAAATAATGTTTAAATGATGTGGTCTGGGAAGATTGTCAACCTATGTAAAATGATTACGTAGCTCTTTCGGAAATTTACGTTTTGCATTTTATCATTGTTCTTGGCATTGTATTTTGATGTATTTTCTGTGAGTCGCTTTGGTTCACCCTTTGAATGGGGAAAGCACAATATAAAAAATAAAAATAAATAAGAGTTGGGATATGGGGCGAAATGGCAAGGACTTGCATTTTGTAAGCCACCAGGCTTTGCTCTGCGATCAGAAGTGTCAGAATGCCAGTTCGAAAACAACAAATCTGAAGTAGGGGTGGCCCTTCCCCTTTTACCTGAAGCCATATGGCAAGATGCCACTTCCTGGTCTCCCCCTCCCAGTGCCGGATTTACATATAAGCTAAACAAGCTATATCTTAGGGCCCCACTCTCTTGCCCCCCCCCCAAAAAAAATATAAAGGGAAAAAAACCCAGGATGTACATTTCCAAAATATAAGATAAAAAAAACAAATATAATAAAACCTGCATACAGTGGCAGTGTTTTGTGTTGTGTAGGCTCCTATGGTGTAAGTAATGGCCCCCACCTGCTAGGCCCCACTTGCTCATTTCTATATATAGGGTGCCTACATTCTGCATGTGCAAATGGCTTTAGATACCTATTAGGTTCATAAATTACCATGTAGCATACAGTATATTCAACACAAAAAACAGCGACAATTTGTTTTTGACAAAGGACAGCTGGACATATAAAGGGCCCCATTATCTTCAGTAGCTTAGGGCCTCATCACACCTAAATCTGGCCCTGCCTCTCCCCCCCCCCCAGGTTGCAAGGCAGTGGCTTCTCTGATGGCTACAGAGGTGGAGACACCTGTGCCGTCACCAGAGAAATGGTGGCAGTGGTCCAAAGCCGCCAGAGAAGTGAGCAGAAGTGGTGGTAGCAGTGAGACCACATCTCTCTGGAAACTGGCTCCCCTCTGCCGGCTGTGGTGCCACACCTCGTGGGTCTCTGCCGCTCGAGATGCTTGCCTTGCAAGTGGGATGGCCCTGATCCGAACGTTCCACTATTATTGCTCTTTGACTTTAAAATATTTTTAACCCCTCCTCACAAGACACGGGAGCAATTTGCAAGGGTTTGACGCCCCAGGTGTTAACAATGACTGCATTCGCACAGCAGCTCTATCCCTAACGGTTAATTCCCACCTTTCTTTCTTTTTCATACAACGTTCAAGCCACTTTCAGAACTACATTGGTACCTCAGGTTACAAACGCTTCAGGTTTGCACATGCTAACCCGGAAGTAGTACCTTGGGTTAAGAACTTTACCTCAGGATGAGAACAGAAATCGCACGGCGGCAGCACAGCAGCAGTGGGAGGCCCGTTAGCTAAAGTGGTACAGTACCTCAGGTTAAGAACAGTTTCAGGTTAAGGACGGACCTCCAGAACGAATTAAGTTCTTAACCAGAGGTACCACTGTATAGTTGGAATATAGCTCGTTTAGCACTCGTTTTTATATTATTTGCAAACAGGCGTTTTTCTGGAAACAAGTAAAACAGGAATGAGCACTAAACCTGCTCCATATTACACTATTGTTCCATATGTGGCTTTTACATTGTGTGAAAGCTCAAATATAATGTGGAGCTTGGCAGTTAGGGAAAAGTCGTGAAAGCAGAATAAACTGCCATGTGGATGCAGCCAACGATAACAGAGAATTTCCATTAAAAAGAACAACACAATTTAATACATTATCAGTCATGAAAGTCACTAGGTAAGTTAGAGGATGATGCTAGATTTTAGCAGTGGTTCCTAGCCTTTTTGATACGGTGGCTCAGAAATCCAAATTTGCTTGATATGGTAACCTACTGAAATATTGTCATATGAATTTTGGACCTTAGGTCGTTGGCAGCTGTCTGTTTTGTTCCCCCTAAGTGTAAGTTTGCCTATTTTATAACCATTTACTTAGCACCCATATTAATGTGAAATTCATTGAAATATTTATGGTACCGACAGTATCACAGTTTTGTTTATGGGAATACAAGACTAACCTTTCTGACATTTGGTTACAAGTGTGAACATAGCATTATAATGTGCCAACAAAACAAAAAGCTGTAAGAGTTGTAACATCATACCAGTGATGGATTACAAGCGATAATTATTTTGTGTTTAGTAATACAGGAATTGCACCCCACTTGCAGGTCATGGCCCACAGGTTGGGAAACTCTGGACTGTAAAATTACCTGAAGGAATACAGATGCTAGTTCTCAACTGATTTTAATCCCGTAAATCAACAAGCTAAACAAATGTTGCCTCTTTCTAGTTCTAAAACCCAATTTGAAGAAAAGTATTATTTTATTCGTTCTCTCAAGTCTGTGCAAGCTGTAACCTACCAATATGAACACACTAGCTGCTTGACAAAACTGCCTCTTAGTGGCTCAGTACAATTCTGACTTCAACACTAGCACCATTCCTTTGCATGTTGATGGGGTATTGGAGGATTTAGGATGGGAGGCAGATGTTGCTCCCCACTGGCCTCCATTGGTGGAGATGAGGAGAAGTGAGGCAGCTTCTGCTGCTGTGGAGTACCCAGTTTAGCCGTAATTTGTGGATATTTACAACTGCCAGTTCTCCCACCAACAGGAGCCCGTAGTAAGCCCCACAAAATGGGGCAGTGTGGTGTGCCCAGAGGCTTTGGATCCACAAGATCCAATCCCCTATCAATCCCCCAAGTTGTGCCAGTCTGGATTCGTACAGCCCCAAAAATGGTGTAAAAAAATCACCCTCATCTTCTGCCCAGGCCAGCTGGGAGAGAGGGTTTCGGACACAGTGGTGGATCCATTGATTCTCTCCACCCCTGGGTGGCCAGGATTTGGATTGCTTTATTATTGAGCTACTGTAGAATGCCTAGTGTTTAGCTTGATAAGACAAACATTATGTAGGCTTCACCTTTTGGGATTGGTAAAGTAAAGGTAAAGGTACCCCTGACCGTTAGGTCCAGTTGCAGATGACTCTGGGATTGCGCACTTATCTTGCTCTATAGGCCGAGGGAGCTGCCGTTTGTCCGCAGACAGCTTCTGGGTCATGTGGCCAGCATGACTAAGCCGCTTCTGGCGAACTAGAGCAGCGCAACAGAAACGCCGTTTACCTTCCCACCAGAGCGGTACCTATTTATCTACTTGCACTTTGACGTGCTTTCGAAATGCTAGGTTGGCAGGAGCTGGGAACGAGCAACGGGAGCTCACCCCATTGCAGAGATTCAAACTGCTGAACTTCTGATCAGCAAGCCCTAGGCTCAGTGGTTTAGACCACAGTGCCACCCACGTCCCCTCTTGGGATTGGTAGCCTATCCTATCTCACAATATCACACCATATATAAGCCAAAGAAGACAGAGTGATAAGGGGGAACAACAGAAAAGACCTTAATAATAATCATTCTGTTACGATCTTCCTATCACACTGTGTGCTGACATTTTCACCTCCCCAAACAGGTATGGACTGGAGGTATTGCTCTAAATGTACAGGGTGAAGTTCACAAACAATTCTGAAACAAATGAAAGTACCCTAATCTGCCCGTATGCAGGTTTCCCCACCAGAAGAGAAACAACAAAGCTAATGCCTCTTTCTGCTGCAGTAAACTGCTCAGATCTTTCATATGAACTGTCCATAAAGTTGGCTACACTTCTATAAAAACTTTTTTTTTTGCCAAATGACAGTGGTGGAACAGCCTGGCACAATTTATTATTATTATTACTGTAACACCGCCAGATCAAAAACAATAAATCACTTAAATTCAAAAAAATGTGGTTGATTTTGATGGGCAACCTTTATGGTACAATTTATTTATAAAGTATTTCTATACTGCTAGGTCATAAAATATATGGGAAATATGCTACATTAAAACAGAGAACTAGATAGTAACAAGATGTGGATTTTATGCCTTCAGTGTTAGAAATGCAGGTGTTGGCTAGGAACAGTGCTTTTTTTCTCGGGGGACGCATACCCCTAAACATTTTGTGAATCTAAGTTTGGCCTCATTGAGGGGCAGTACTGTATTTCAATATGAGTAGGAAAATGAGAGTACCCCTAAACATTTTTTTTGGGGGGGAAGCACTGGCTAGGGTTATTTTAAGTGTGTGTGTGTGTTGATTTCCCTTATTTTTAATATTTAGATCTTCCATATGAGATAATGGAATTATTAGGCTAATAAGCACCCTATGCATGCCTACTCAAAAGTACATCTCACGTAGTTAAATGGGGCTTACATAAGGTTTATTAATCTAAACACAGAAGTAGAAAGCCTCACTGAACCCAGTGGGTCTCACTTTTGCGTAACCATGCATAGGACAGCCCTGTTAATTATGCACTTTTTGACTATCAGTGTGCCATATAATTAAGAAAAATGTAAATAAGGGGGGAAAGCCCAATTGTTTCAATATTTTCAGTTTAGAGATTACTTAAACATGGGGTAAAAAATGGAACATTCAGAACAGCTTTAACTGACTTTGAAAAGCTAGTAAATAACCATTAAATTCTTAAAGGACTATTATCCAAAATTTATTGTCAATTGTTCCGTTAATTACCACTCTGGACTTAATTTGAAGCTAAGTTGGAAAAAATGCTTGATAGAACTATTACAGCGTATGGTTGGAACCAAATATTTGCTAAGCTTTTACCCATATTCAATTTCTGTAATATGAAAGAGAGTCATTAGGAAACGATTCATAGGTCATTTCCTAACTGCCCATAGGTTGGATGGAGTTCTTCTTCTACCTTGGCGATCACTCGTAGCCAAGTAAGATTGTCTTCCATAAACACAGTTTTAATGATGAGTCCATAAGTGACTGTGGAGGCGAATTCTGGATACACACGTACTTCCACAGTGGCAACATTGGTTTCCGGGCGGGACCTGATCACAGTGTGCATTTGCCAAGCGTGCTGTCCTCTTAGCACGTTTCTACCTTGCGTTCTGAAGCTGAGTGTCTTCAAAGCCCATGACACCTTTGGGAAAGGCTGTTCTCCAACTGGAGCACTAGCATGCCAGTGTTTCCCAGTTGTCAGTGTTAATACTACATTTTTTAAAATTTGCCTTGAGACAGTCTTTAAACCTCTTTTGTTGACCACCAGCATTACACTTTCCATTTTTAAGTTCGGAATAGAGTAGTTGCTTTGGAAGATGATAATCAGGCAACTGCACAACATGCTTTACCCTCTGCATATTTTTCAGTTTATTTATTTAAAACCTTTATATGCCACCTTATATCAATGATTTCAAGGCAGTTTGCAGAAACAAAAACAAGTAAAGCAAATAGTGTTGAGAACACTCTGGTCTCAGTAGCTGGGACATACTCAGGTATGTGAGGGTAGATGAGAAGATATGTTGTTGCAGCAGTTGAGCATTTCTGACCTGTTCCAGAGTTCCCAACTTCTGGCATGGGGACTGGCTCCAGGATGAGGGAGACTTGTTGAGTCTTCCACAAGGGCCCCAAAGGACCAGCAGGCAGAGTCAGCAGTGGAACCACCAGGATCTGGGAGCGCTTGATAAGATACTTGCTCCAGCAAAGCCCCAGGGTGGTCTATGTTACTGCCTGATAAGCAGCATCTCCTGACCCACCCTGCACTGCTGCATGCTTAGAGTAGGAGCATTGAGGAGAAGACCTGGTGGTCCAGCAGTTTTTGTAGTGGATGCAGTGTTGGACTTCAGTGCAGACTGGAATATCTAGGGCTAGACTAACTTACCTCAGATTGGGTAAGATCGTACATTTCCCTGAGCTCCTTGGAGGAATGTGCAATAATTAAAGCGAAGGCCATATTTGTGACCATAAGTTTGTATTTCCCTCACAGTTAATGTCATGTTACCTGGAAGCGGAACAGTTTTGTTTGACTATCTTTTGTTTTCCGGGCCATATAATTTCTGCTATATCCACATGGAATTTGCAGATTTCTACACAGCATTCTTAAGGGCCTCCCATCTGTTTCCCTCCCGTCTCTGCCACTGTTGCCTCGTATTTATTAAACATTGGTTATTCTGTAAGAATATCCTCCAGTCAGACATGCTCTCGCAAACAGGGCAATCTAGCGTGAACAGCCAGGACCGCAGTCTGTCAAAGCAACAGTTTGTGCTTACCTACGTGCTGCCAGTTTGCAACTCCCCCAAGATGTGAGCTGATTTTCATATGGTAATGCTCTTGCATGTTCTGTCAGAAGAGCAATCAGGAGCTTGTGTAGGTGACTAGGTAGGACATAAGAGGGGTTGTTGATCTCTTGACTCGTAAAGACATTCTGTCAGGCAAGCCCAGTCTCACAGCAGTCGAGCTTTCCGTGTGTAAACAGAGACTGCTTAATTACACAGGTCATGTCAATTAGCGTGACCTTCACATTTTAAAGAAATTAATCACTTTCGGCAGAGCACATCACTCCTCATACTTTAATATTCAGTGTGGCGGTAAAGTGTGCAGAAATGCATTCAGTGACAGAGCATTCCTATTTTTATGAATAATGGTTCAGTTTAATTGTCAGTCCCACCCCAACCCCCTGCTTTCTCCCAGTACATTTCCGAGCATAATTCAAAGTGTTGGTGCTGACCTTTAAAGCCCTAAACGGCCTCGGTCCAGTATACCTGAAGGAGCGTCTCCACCTCCATCGCTCTGCCCGGACACTGAGGTCCAGCGCCAAGGGCCTTCTGGCGGTTCCCTCGCTACAAGAAGCCAAGTTACAGGGAACCAGACAGAGGGCCTTCTTGGTAGTGGAACGCCCTGTGGAACGCTCTCCCACCAGATGTCAAAAAGAAAAATAACTACCAGACTTTTAGAGGACATCTGAAGGCAGCCCTGTTTAGGGAAGCTTTTAATCTTTAAGAAATTAGTGTATTTTAATATTTCTGTTGGAAGCCGCCCAGAGTGGCTGGGGAAACCCAGCCAGATGGGCGGGGTATTATAAATAATAATAATAATAATAATAATAATAATAATAATAATAATAATTACTGCTACATCTTACACCAAATACAACCAATGTACCGTAATAGGGTAGGTGCTTCTTTGCTTATTGGAGGCTCCTTGCATGGGATTAGCTGCTCCCACCTGGCTATGCATGGCTTCCTTTTTGTGACGCATAGGTTCCTCCTGTCTTCCATCTCAGCACCTGCTTGCCCTCCCCACTTGGGACATTTCAGGTTAACTTCGTTCACCTCAGTCCAGATTTAGAAGCAAGCATGGAGCAAACAGCTCCTTTCAAGTAAACTCCACCATGACTCGGCATTTCTAATTAAAGAGTTGGTTGCAGAGGTGAGGAAGTAGAAAGCGCCATGGTGCCAAATGGAATTAGATGGCATATATCCTCTGTCATACAGCAGGATGATGTATTATATCCTGGGCTTATTTTAAAATATTTTTGACTATCTAAGGAAAGAAGTCCAAAGTCCCTTGAATATTTCAATTAATTCATTAGTTAATTAATTTCAGTCGATCAATTAATCAAAATCCTTTCTAACCAGATTAATATTTTAAAATCTCTAGGCAGTATACAAAAATCCATATAAAGCATAGATAGAACTTTAAAAAAAATACCTGTAAAACAGTACAGTCGTACCTTGGAAGTCGAACGGAATCCATTTCAGAAGTCCGTTCAACTTCTAAAACGTCCAAATCATGGCTTCTGGTTGGCTGCAGGAAGCTCCTGCAGCCAATCAGAAAGCCCGTCAGACATTCGGGTTCCAAAAGAACGTTCGCAAACTGGAACAATCCTGGGTTTGCAGCGTTCAGGAGCCAAGGTAGGACTGTATTATGAAAACAGGAATTTGGTAATAGCAGGTCCAGTCTTATAGGTCATGGAAAGCCAGGGCAAGAAGGTATGTCAGAAGCACGGATATGGGTCCACATATGGGTCGCTGCCCTGTGATATTCTGTAAGATGTGGTACCACAATTAAATTAACCCATGGTCCTCCCAGGTCTTTCGAGGCACCAACAAAAAGGTTTTCTTGTTTATTTATGCTAACATTCTACGGTGGTACCTCGGTTTATGAACACAATTGGTTCCGGAAGTCTGTTCATAAACTGAAGCGTTCATAAACTGAAGCAAACTTTCCCATTGAAAGTAATGGAAAGTGGATTAATCCGTTCCAGACGGGTCCGCGCAGTACTCAACCTAAAGCATACTTAACCCGAAGCATGTGTGTAATTGGTTCCGGAAGTCTGTTCATAAACTGAAGCGTTCATAAACTGAAGCGAACTTTCCCATTGAAAGTAATGGAAAGTGAATTAATCCGTTCCAGATGGGTCCGCGGCGTTTGTAAACCGAAAATTCGTAAACTGAGGTGTTCATAAACCGAGGTTCCACTGTATTAGTGTTATCCCTTTTAAGAGCTAATTAACCCCCCATCTAAGGATAGCCTCCTGGCTTCTTCCTCCTACTGACAGGACATCACCTGACCACACCTTTCCCTGTAAAAAGTTGCTGCAGTCATTGCTGCTGCCCTGGGGAAAGGGCAGCACTCCCCCCTCCCCCCCAAAAAAGGCTACAAGTGTGCGCACCAGCATTGAAATGTGCAATATATATTTTGAGAACGTATATATTTCAAGATAAAGCCATTGCCTTTTAACTAGAGCTCCTGCCAGGTTTTGGGTGCTGGAGAAACTTTCCCTGCAAAATCTTCCACCTGTTCTTTCACTGGCAGCTGCTGGGAAAACGTGCACTCGTTACTTTCCCTGCAAAATTTGCCAGTGTTAATGCTGCTGCTGTTCCAGGAAAGGAGTCGTGACCACCCCCTCATATGCCTCACCAGTGCTTGGGGGGGGGAGCAGTGTGTATATTCATTCATGTTTATTTTTAAAGAGAGAGTGAGAAACAAACCGGGAGGCGAACATGTAGCCCATCTTAAGTTGTTAATTAGGGACCAATATAACTTTGGAGAGATGATGAAGAAAGGTGGGGTTGCATAATGTTGCTAGCCAGGTAACGGAGGCAGCTGAGGTCATCAACCATATCAAAAACCACTCCATCCAAAGTAGGTGAGACCATAGCACTTCGTCTGTTCACACGGGAAATAACTGCACTACTGTTGGAGACAGCGTACTAAAAATGAGAAATTTTAAAATAATACCTTGGATTCTCAGGAATACAGTGGTACCTCGGGTTACAAACGCTTCAGGTTACAAACGCTTCAGGTTACAGACTCTGCTAACCCAAAAACAGTACCTCGGGTTAAGAACTTTGCTTCAGGATGAGAACAGAAATCGTGCTCCGGTGGCACGGCGGCAGCAGGAGGCCCCATTAGCTAAAGTGGTACCCATAGCTGCCAAGTTTTCCCTTTTCTCGCGAGGAAGCCTATTCAGCATAAGGCAAAATCCCTTAAAAAAAGGGATAACTTGGCAGCTATGGTGGTACCTCAGGTTAAGAACAGTTTCAGGTTAAGAACGGACTTCCAGAACGAATTAAGTTCTTAACCAGAGGTACCACTGTAAATTACTGAGTGTAATTACTGGGGGGGGGATGCCTTTTGCATCATCATAAAATGACAACTGAAAAGATCTCTGGTTTGCTCCTTCCCTGGGTTTGTTACAATTCATTATTGGCATATGTACGGTTAGAATTTTGCCTATCAGTCAATCAGACAGCTGATAATACAGGAATGATATTGCTGGAAAACAGGCACCTGTGTTTCTATGAATTTCTACGAGTATGCAGAAGTGTGTAATTAAAAGTCTTCTTCTTTGGCGATCACTCGTAACCGAGTAAGATTGTCTTCCATAAACAAGGTTTTAACAATGGGTCCGTAAGTGACTGTGGAGGCCAATTCTGGATCCACACGTCCTTCCACAGTGGGGACATTGGTTTCTAGGCGGGAGTTGATCACGGTGTGAATTTGCCAAGTGTGCCTTCGTCTTAGCACGTTTCTCCCTTGCATCCTGAGATCGAGTTTCTTCAAAGCCCATGACACCTTTGGTAAAGGCTGTTCTCCACCTGGAGCCCTCGCAGGCCAGTATTTCCCAGTTGGCTAGTTCAGAATGAGCTCAGTTTTTTTAACAATCTCTAAAAACTCCTGAAGACTCTTT
Source organism: Zootoca vivipara (assembly GCF_965207765.1). Lineage (NCBI taxonomy): Eukaryota > Metazoa > Chordata > Lepidosauria > Squamata > Lacertidae > Zootoca > Zootoca vivipara. The sequence goes on along the minus strand of NC_142584.1, from coordinate 64,331,586 downwards.
TTAAAAACAATGGCCAATTAGAGTTTCAAAGTTGGAGGGGGCGGTTCATTACTGCACAGGCACCAGCCAGTCAGCACTGTGCACAGCCAGCTTCTACTGTTACATTGCAGAACTGCCTCCTTCCCCCACAAGATTGTGCATGTATGGATTTTCCTGAATGGTACATCCAAACCCAGAGAGAGCCTCAGATACTGCTATTCCTCTGATTAGCATTTGTTGTTGTTTTGCTGCTTTACAAAATACACAAATGGCTTTTTATATATCTAATATTAAAGAACAGCAAGAGGAGACTACATGTTAGTAGCCTCGAAGCATCTACCTAAATTTAGGCTGGGACTTTAATATCCTGCTAAAGCTGGGACTTGAGTCAAAATAATAATAGATGTGTACTGCGAGGTGTAGTCCGCCCAAAAGTCATTCCAGCCTCTTTCACACAGTGTTTAGAAGTGTAAACAAAAGTATAAATTTGCTTCCAGTAAAAATGGAGATTACTGAAAATACCAGGAATGTGCCCTAAATTGGCTAGTGAAACCTAATGGGCTGTGGTTAAAAATGAGGAGTAATGTGATTCCTAATCTTGAAATATTGGGTGGTGCACCCTAACAAATAAATTGGCTCCGTTAACCAACTCAGATAAACAGCTTGATTTCTTAACCCCTAGCTTTCATTTCCAGAAGATTTTTTAGCTTCCAGAACATTTGCAACTGAGCTATCCAATAATGCAAAAGAGGGATGTACATAGCGGAATGCAAATAACAGTAAATTTAGGATACACAAATTTAACCAAAAAACCCCACACATAATCTGACCTCCAGTGCTGCATATACATTTTGAAAACTAACAACCTATGAAGATTTGATGCTAAAGCTGATTCCCCCCCCCCCATGTTTGCCTGTCCCAAATTAAAAACTGCATTTTCTTCACAGCATTTGGATAGGTTTGAGATTTGGCAGGCCTGTCTGTCCCCGTGTTTATATGAGTGTGTCAGCACCTCATTAATCAATTTTTAAACTGCAATATGCTTACCCCTCATGTTGTTGTTTTTTCAAAGTTGCTTCACTGCCTGCTCTACACCTCCTGCTCTCGTTTTTTTTAAGCTGAAACAAAAGTTGTTTCCTTTGTAAATTAGTTTTGCATGTGCTTTGATTGAAACACAACCCACTCATTTAAAAAAATTGTTTGCTTTTCAAGAAATACACACAGACCATATTTGCAACACATTTGCTCCCGAGAAGTCCTGTTGATTTTAGTAAGATTATTCTAAAGTAAATGGATTTGTGGGTTTTAGCCATAAACTTGTGAAGGCTGTTTGGAAAGTATTCAGTGCATATTAGATATTACTTTTGCTTAGGCAGAGGACATTAATATTTAAATAACACGTGGGCCAAATATTTCTTTTTCTTTTATAGTAATCAGACTTTTGATTTCTCTCTCTCTCTCTCTCTCTCTCTCTCTCTCTCTCTCTCTCTCTCTCTCTGTGTGTGTGTGTGTGTGTGTGTGTCTGTCTCTGTCTCTCTTTGTAAAAAGAATCAGTAGAGAGTTTCTTTTTGTCCTACAGGTGCACTGTGAATAATCACTTCTTAAAGTAGACCACCACATAACCACTTTTATTTTTTTTCACATTTCCTGACCCTAGAAACAGTTTCTCTAGGGGATTCCTTTTATAGTATTTTCTCTTAATGACTCCAAAAGAGCCCAGCCCACCCCCAGCATGGCATCTTTGTAGTAAATCAAATTCTATTCAAGGGAACTAGGTAGCAACAGTCTGTTATTGCAATTCAAAACGTATTTTAAAGATGAATGGCTTAGGTTGAGTGCCTGATGTTGCAGATGTTGCCGACAGGGAAAGTTAAGTAACTGATCTCAGTGAGATTACTCTGGAAACTAAAGTTACTCACTGTTCATGCACTCCTATGAACAAAATAGTTTACGCTAAAGGTCCGGGGCCCTTGTCATAGAATTGTTTGGCATTGTGTTTTATTTATTTTAAACGAAATACTTCTTAAGTGGTTATGTTTTTAAAACCTTTTTTGGACTTGGGTCCCCAAAACACACTTTTCTGTTCCTTTTTTCCTGTCTTTTATACTTTGTGTTTAGAGACCATTTTCAGGTGGTTAAAGTCTTAACAATAAGAAGGGTTATTAAAAGTGGCTTTTAAAATCCACAGGAAAAAAGGAAATATAAAAGGACAGCTGAAAGTTTGGTGAATTCTCAATGCATTTTGAGTATGTCTTTTATGGGGGGGGGGTAAAATGCTCATATTTGTTCCTTAATCAGCCTTCTTAAAGCAATGGTAGCATGTAGCTTTTATGGAGCAGTTTTTTTTTAATGAAGGAGCAAAAATGATAATTTTCCTTTGATGAAGCCATACTCAAAATGTGTTGGGAACTTAACAATCCTTGAAGCTGCCTTTTTGTGTTTGCTTTTTTCAGTGGACGTTTTCCCATCTGAGAAATCCTGTAGCTTGCTGTGGCCTCCATCCATGAGGTAGGTGCCAGGTGAAAACGTTCCTCTTCAACCAGGCCTTTGGCCAATGGACATCTGATGCCCTTTTAAATGTATTGTGGGAGGGGGGATTATTGGTTTGTTTTTGTTCTTAATTTTATTGTATATTTTATGTTGTAATTTTATGTTGTGAACCTCCCTGAGATCTATGAATAAAATTAGTAATTTTAGTAATAAAAATAATAGGTAGGCTAGACCGTGGAAAAAATGTCCTGAGGGTATTCCTCTCTAATAGCCCTATGCTCTGGAACAGCAGTAGGACAGTGTCATAGTCTGTGAGATTCTTTAAGCTTGTGTCTTTAGCTTGACTAAAGTAAGGTAAAAGGTAAAGGACGCCCGGACAGTTAAGTCCAGTCGAATTCGACTATGGGCTGTGGCGCTCATCTCCGCTTTCAGGCTGAGGGAGCAGACGTTTGTCCACAGACAGCTTTCCGGGTTATGCGGCCAGCATGACTAAACTGCTTCTGGCACATGGAACACCGTGACGAGTGCCAGAGCGCACTGAAACGCCGTTTACCTTCCCACCGCAGCGGTACCTATTTATCTACTTGCACTGATATGCTTTCAAACTGCTAGGTTGTCAGGAGCTGAGACAGAGCAACGGGAGCTCACCCCGTCACGGGGATTCAAACTGCCGACCTTACGATCAGCAAGCCCAAGAGGGTCAGTGGTTTAGACCACAGTGGCACCTGCGTCCCTGTGCTTGACTGTTTAGCGGAGGCTGGATGGGCATCTGTCATGGATGCTTTACTTGAGATTCCTGCATTGCAGGGGGTTGGACTAGATTACCCTCAGGATCCCTTCCAACTCTACAATTATTTGATTATGTGTGTCAGGAAAGATAAAGGCACTAGGACACGAAATCACTACCTATCCTCATAACAGCATGTGACTAGCCAGTTCTTACTTCCTGGTTGCCATGGTCCTTGCAACAAGTTCCTTATGTGGGCTTCTACTATAAAGATGTGGGGTCTGAAGAAATTGGATTGTTCTGTATAGTTCAGTATTGGAAGGAAGGGATACTTGCAGCTCAATATGCAAGAATAATATTAGGCTAGCACAATTGTTGTAGTTGATGGATCTTTTTCTGGTCCACAGTTCTGTTTGTTTCTTGGTGTCTGCTTGAAATGTCTATAATTTTTTTAAAAAGGAAAGTTGACTAAGTGCCTTCTTAGGCATCACATTCTAACTTGGCAACAAACTGAAAGCATTGTTATAAAATTTTAGGGTCCCTGTTCTCCCTTCTAATACCTGGGGTCTCCACCCCATCCCTGGGGCCGGACGTTGAATTTAGCATGTTAAAATACAAGCCAGGCTGGCTTCCTGATGAAGTAATCGCCTGGAGAGATGGACCATCAAAAGAGCAGAAGGTGAAGGGTGAAGACCTATTAAGAAAGCCATCAGCAAAGCTAAGACTGTGCCAGCTGGGAAATGGGTGAAGCCCCTCCCTGAGGTCCCAATTGAGTAGAAGAACAAAGGCCATTTGTAGAGTTTCAGGATTGCAGTTTGCCTGATGTAAGCAAGAGGAGAAATAGTTGCATTTGGCAAGCAGCTTGCAGGCTGCAAAACGGGAGGGTCAGAGCAACGTGGGCTGGCAGTTTGAATCCAAGGAGAGAAACAGGGCCCTCTTGGAGTGCAATCTTGAAAGCTCCCCCATCCTAGGCTCAGGTCGTATATATGTGGAAATAAACTATATATATTATAAAGACACCACAGTCTCCACTGTGCTTCATTTCCAAACCCTGGCACCCCTGGAATCTCACAGTGCTGTGGGGATTGTGGTGGCATAGCAATATGTACATGTTGGGTTGCTTCTCTGTTCTTGCTTCAGCTAGCTGGAAATGTTGCAGGCCTCTGTCTGTGGGAATGAAAGTGACTTCTTCGCTCTCCCTGGTATTGGAAAGAGGGATCACTGGATTGCTACATGAGAAACTGGGCTCTCTGAAGCAAAGCACTTCATTTCTGTTTGGTTAGTTCTCAAAATAGTCTCCATGAGCACATAAGTGAGCTGGGCAGAGCAATTTGAAGCTCTGATTTAGGCCATTGGGATGTAATGAATCAGTGGATGCACCACTGCATCTGAAGCCCTGCCACTCACGCCAGCTAGAGTATTAGGAGAAAGCAGTTGTGTAACTTTTTCCCTGTGCAAGCTCCAGGCTGATGCAGTTTAGATGGCCAAATTGGGTCCCTCAATGGGAAACAGGCCAGCTTTGGAGACAGCCAATCTAGAGTTGGCCCTGTTCTGCTCCTGCTCCACCTCTCTGTTTCCCTGCTTTGGAGATTTACAAAGGCTATTCTTGTGCTTTCAGAGCATGCAACAATAGCCTTTGTGGTAGTGCAGCTCTGTTGCTGGCAGGACCCACCGGAGGGACACCTCTGCCTCATCCTAACCCCTTCCAGCAGCAGGGTCAGGGATAAGGATTGTTTGGTAACAAATGAAACTGCACATCTCCCCCCATCCCTACCTTCCTTTTTGCACTTGTAAAGCATGGAATAGAGGTGGGGAGAAGAGGTTAAAAAGGACTGCCATGTGCTGAGCAGTCTGCTTTATGGAAGTGAGTCATTGTCAGAAGCCGGAGTCAGAGGCAGGTCAGTAATAAAACACCCGATGTCAGTGAAGTTAACTCTTTATTCAAAGAAACTAAAACAGCGCAGGCCTAGTGATCACAGCAGTTCTTCCCAGTGAGGCAGTTGCAAAGACTGAAGATGCCCACCTTCCCATCGCTCTCTAAGGCTCCTTCCTCAGCAGCCAAAGGCTCCTTCACCTTGTCTCTCCTCCACCCTCTTCATTTCTCTCTGTGTTCTGGGAGTCTGGGCAGAAGGGAAGCTGGCCGCAGCAGGAGCTGGCCACTAGGAGCAATGCCTTCACACCTTCCATATGTGCTGTGTCAGGAAGATGTTGGACACCACTTCTTTCAAACAAAGAAGCCCCCTCCCAAGCCCCCATTCCCACTTTGTTTGCATTCCTGTCTCAGCGTCGTCTGCGCTGGCTTGGTAGACCAAAGATGTCTGCAAACATGACAAGAAGGCAAGTATCATGAACCCCACCGTTTGGGAATTCCTTGTAGGCAACCGCAGTGCCTACATCTGTAGCAGCACAACCTGATGCCTTCATCTGCCCAGCTGCAACAAAACATGTCTCTCCCATATTGGTCTCTACAGCCACAGCAAGCGCTGTAACCTTCAAACAATTTTACTTCACCCCCAAAATGTACACTCCTCCATTGTTTCCCAAGACAGACAGGTGCCAACAATGGCCAGGTGATACATTATGTAGAAGCTATCATTTAAAGCTACCCGATTAAAACAATTCAGTATTATACACACACCATGAAATGTTGACCAACTATAGCTATGCAAAGCAAGTTATGGACGAATGCCCTTTTAGAGTGTGCATGTAATCTTGCCCATGTAGACATTTCTCACACTGGAAAACTGTTTCTATGGATTGCGGTTATAGGGAAGATTGAAACTGACTTAAACAGTGAAATGGAATATAACACAGGAATATCAAAAGTCCTTCTCATGTGTCTACTGTTTTTCCTTCAGAATTCAAGTTTCCAAATCTTGTCAAATAATTTTGACCCTGTTTTAACCCAATGGGTTTTTCCTTTTTAAACCACACTGTGAAATGAGCTAACAAGATTCTGACAGACTATTTTTTGGCGCAAATCATTTTATGTTCACAATCTTAAAGGCCTTATTAAGTTTGATGGGGGTGGGTAGGGATTGCTTTGCTGGAACTGCTCGACTAAGCAATGTTGTAGGTCAAGATCTGACAAAACATGTTTTTAAGAATTTTATTAGAGTTAATAAAGTGTTATTTGGAGAGTTTTGTTTCGATTGCCTTCCCCTTTCTACCCAGTTCAAGCAATGTAAGGCAATTCTTTGCAAGCAAATCTCCCTGCTCAGGCAACTTTGAGAGGGTAGCGGCTTCCTTGGAGAGTTGAAGCAATGTTTGCCAATCCTTGTAAAGCATTTCACCTCTTCAGAGGCTAAAGCCTCTCAATACCAAGAACAATTAAAGCAAGAGCCTTTTGGAACGACTGGGGAATTCAGCAAAATAAATCAGAAATCCTCTGCCTTGGCTCTGGAGGGTTGCCTCATTATAAGAGCAGATCTATTAGCCCCCTTGCCATTGTCTTTCATTTCTCAAGTGAGGTGATTCTAATTAAATTAATCTGCATGTCAATCTATCGGTGATCAATCAAAGGGGCCGAGGTCCCCCTTTGCGGCAGTGTGCTTGCGGCTGACAGGGCCTGATAATGGAGGAAGAAATAAACTGTCGAGCAAAGTTAATTAGTCAACATAATAGGTGGATTAAACAGGAGCCGGCTGATTGCTGTTTCACATGTTGAAGCATGAGGTGGGAGCTGAAACTGCAATTAACAGACAATTATTATATTTGGTTGTAAGAGGTCGCATGAATAAACATATCTCAGTGGGTTTCAGTTTTTAATCCCCCTTCCTTGTTTAATATAAGGAGAAGTGTAGGTCATTTCTTCTTATTGTTTTAGCCAAAGTTCTGGAAGGCAGCACATGTTCTTGGGTAGAATACTTGGTAAGTGGTAGCGGAGAGAGGGACGTTGCCATTTTGTTTGTATGGGTGATTAATACGGGCTAAGAGGTGATCAGGGCAACCATGCTCAAGAAATTAATCCTGGAGCTGCTGCTGATGTGCAGTGTATCATTATCAAAGAAGAGGCGCTCTCGTATTGAAGGGCACCATGCTGTCCTTCACATCCTAATGCTTGCACATCCTGGGGCTGTCCACGAGGCTTCCCCATACTTTTAGGTTTCAGCAAGGGCAAAATGGTCCAGTTTTACCTTAATATACGTCGCCGGAACTCAGGGACAAACAAGGATAAAAATAGGCATCCTGGGCAACAAACTTTGTCACTATCACTAACCAAAATTTCAGCAGTACCTTGCAGCAGTAGTCATCTCATTAGAACGTAGCATTATTTATCTGAACTTCTTATTGGGTAACCTAAGGACATTTTGATAAGAGACTGAACCTTCATAATGAGTCTCCCTAAAGAATCTCACTTACCGGTACTTGCGTTGTATAATGGGTTCTGATGAAAACTGGAAACGTGTTTTAAATTTGTTGAGAAATATCTCAGTTGAGCAGCTGTGTGCTTGCAAGCCATACTTTTGAATTCACTAGAATCTGTGATTTAATAATCCCATGTGCCCTGCACATTACAGCAACATGGTATCTCCATTTTGAGTTGTTTAAATGAATTGAGACAAGTCAAAGTTTGCCAACTGTGTGAATCCAAGCTTGATTATTTGCTAAGGAAAAAGTCTACTTAGATTTGAAAAGCACTATTCATTTCAGCTCTGAAATGCCTTTGACACACATACTGTACCCTGTTCTGGAGAATTTTGGAGTGCAAACACCCCTGGAAGCTACAACTGTAACAGCATAATGAATACAGTTGCTCTCATCCCAACTTTTGCAGACCACACTTGCTTTTCTTTTTTAAAATACATTTTCATTTGCAATGACAGCAGCTTTATCTCTTCTGGCATATATGCTGAAGAATGGTGTGGGGTAAAATTCAGTCAGCACTTAAAAAAAAAAGTTAATAAAGTGCTCTTGTTAAAATGATGGTTAACAGTGTACGTTTCGCCATACAGCTACAAGCTGTGCAATTTGACTTAAAGCGACATCAAAAGCCTATGATGCCGAAGACCCACTCATCAATAGCACCTCTTGTTAGAGTCTTACAGTCTAAGCACTAGTTATTATGTGAAATAGCTGTGCAATTTTCTGCAGCTCCCAGCTGTTATTTAAGATTCTGGGTTTATTATACTCTGTGCTCATCTCATTTTAAATTGCATTAAAGTGTTTCCTTATATTGTTGTCCCACTCACAGGTTGTGGTATCTACAACAGTCAATGTGGACGGTCATGTCTTGGCAGTGTCGGATAACATGTTTGTGCACAACAACTCCAAACATGGTCGGAGGGCTCGAAGGCTTGATCCTTCGGAAGGTACGCCTTCTTATCTGGAACATGGTAGGCATTTTTTGTTGGTTGACGTTGCTTCTTTAACTGTGGGTCTCTAGGGTTGTGTGGGGGTCCCCCCTTTTTTCCATTACTGGTTGTCCTAGCGAGATCATAGGATGAGAGGGTCAGTGTCTTCTCTTTTTTTCTAAGGAGTATTTTGCTCAATACTGGTACATAATTTGTAAGCATTTGGGTAATTCCAGCAAAATCAGTTCATGCAGTGATTTTTGGCTCATATGCTTACTGTGGGCAAGCTCTTCCCATCAAATGTATGGATATTGTTGGTGCATTTGAAAAGGCCATGGGCAGGATATGTAGAGAATTAAATTGTGCACAGAATGTTCTATGTGCCCAAGAAAGCCCAGTTCTCTTCTGTGAGGCAGAGGAAGCTCTGTAGGCTTTTGGAGTTTCCCAGCTACGAGGCACATAGGAGACCGGTGCACTCTTTGCAAATTCTTAAATAACTGATTCGCTTACTGTGGCACATTGTAACTATCACATGGCAGTTACAATGGTCACATGGTTGTGTGAATCAGGTCTTGTGTTTCAAGAAACAGAACTGAACAAAATGGTCTGCTTTTTTTTTTTAAAATGGAGCATAATCCAAAATTGGTTTCCTTGGGTTATATTTTACATACTGTGATTTAGGGCAAGATTAAGAGATGGGGTAGTTTTCTCCTCTTTGTCCCATGGACAAAGTATTAGGTTGTTTCCAGACATCCACACAGAAGCCCTCACTTGATCCGTTTGAGGATTATGTTGCCAGACTCAAAAAAGAGCCAAGGTCAGGTTTCAATAAACCAATCTTCAGAACAAAATCGTATGTTAATATTTACATGTGCCTCCTATAACTGAGAGCCAGATTAGGACGTAGAGTACTTTCTTGTAGCTAACTGGATATTCATTTAAAACTGAATCTAAAAATTCAGACTTTCATCACAGCCTTGGTCAAATGACCATTTATCACCCCGATTCTGGCATCTATAAAATGAGAAAATAAAATTTTATTTATTTATTTATTTATTTGAAACATATCTGTCCTGTCATTCTTCCTTAAAAGGAAACCAACATAGCTAACAATCCATAATGCAAGACCTTAAAAAAATGCAAAACATGGCCAATAAATTCTTACCAGCATATCAAAACCACATAAGTCAATAAGCATACAGTACTCATCACCTGCACACACTTCCCTCAAGAGCTCTGAAACAGAAATGTTATAGCTGTCCCTTGAAAAAGATGTGGGTGGGTGTGGCAGATGTTCTTTACTGGGAAGCCAATCCATAGCCTTAGGCCACCTGTCCATAGCGACTGCGAATCTAGTCTCTGCTTGTAGAGGCTCACTTGGAAGACGCCAGATGCTACAAATGGCTAAAGGCCTGAGAATTGAAGTGTTTGGGTTTGGTCAGTGGCACTGGCAGAAAAACTAACATGCCAAATCTACATGGCTAAAGGAAGCCTCTATTTTTAACACGGCATGGCAACTGTTTATATCTTACATGAGACAGGAGCAGCAGGCAAGGATTCCCCGACATTCCCATGGTGGCCTTTGGAGAAAGCTCCTTGATTAGAGTATATTCTTGTATGCTATTTGTATGTATGGCATGACAATGTATTTTCCTTTCATTCGTAACATCCCGAATGCTCGTATGGATGAATAACTCAAATGCAGTCAAGTTGTTTGCAACTTTTCTTTATTTTTTTTAATTTCATTTTGAAATATATAATAAACCTTAAAAACACACACATTAAAAACAAAACAAAAGCCCTAGTCTCTGACAGAAGTGGGATGCTAGCAAGAGGCTCAAATGATGAGACATGCAGGCTCTTATGGGAGCAAGTTGTTCTTGCAGTCACTGAAGGTCTAGGGATCTCTGTTGCTGGTAGTTAACTAACTTCCCTGGGCTGCTGAGAATAAATAAATAAGCAATGAAAAAACAATCATTTAGAAATAGTTAGTACCAAAAAACTAAAAGGCAACTATACAATGTATGATGGCTGGGGAAACTGTGGTCCTCTAGGTGTTGCAGCATGTCAACATCTGGACGTGCTTCAACATCCCCATCCCTGCCATATACATTAATCATTGCAAATTAATTAATCATCGTGAGTTGTTGCCACCTTAGTTGTAAAATAGAGTGTGTAAACTATAATTATAAGAGCTGATAGTGGGCACAAACCAGATATATCTGAATCTTGTGTGTGGCTTGTGTGACTTGTGTGTGGCTGACTTCACTATCTCATTCCTAACTTCACACAGGTAGGCTGTGATCCTATGTACACCTACCTTGGAGTAAACCCCACTGTATATAGTTGGCTTCATTCTGACGAAACGTGCATAGGATTGTGGGGTTAGTGAAGCCACATGGGAAGGTTCAGCCAGATTTGGGTATGTGTCCTCACAGTTCCCATTCAGTGGGGTGTGTGTGTGTGTGAGAGAGAGAGAGAGAGAGAGAGAGAGGGAAGTCTTCTCATGCCTGATATCTAATCTATTTTTCATGGAGGGTCAAGGAAGCTAAATACTATGGAAAAAGCTGCAGAGTGAAAATGTGCTTTCCCATCATTGCCGTATATGCCGGCCTATAAGGCAACTGGGCGTATAAGACGACCCCCTACTTTTCCAGTCAAAATATAGAGTTTGGGATATACTCGCCATAACGAGTATATCCCAAACTTCCAACGCACACCAAATAAAAATTGTCTGTATCTCTTCCAGGCACCGAGGTGAGTGGTGGTGGGGGGGGAGAGAGTAAGCGGCTGCAGCTTTCTTTCCATGCAGGGAGGAGGGAGGAAAGCTCCGCCCCTCCCCTCTTCCTGCAAGGAAAGAAAGCGGCAGCCGCTTACACGGTCGCCGCATAGGGTGGGGATGCGGCCGTGGCCTTTTTGAGCTCCCCCCACCATATGCAGTGACTGCAGATCTTATACCCGGCGTAAAAGACGACCCCCAACTTTTGAAAAGATTTTCCTGGGTTCAAAAGTCGTCTTATACGCCAGAATATACGGGATAAATCAATATTCAACATACATTCTCTCACCTCAGTATTTGAGTGTGATATCATCACAACCTACCATTTTCCTTTGCATACATTCAGAATTTCTGGAACGACTTGTGTGAGTAAATGTAGTTATGCAGAAAATGCATAATGAACCAGGTCCACAAGTTTGCACTTTTTAACCTAAAATTCTTAGCTCTGCAGTGCTTCTTATTATATAAACATAACTTACATCTGTATTTATTTAGCTTTAACTTTTTAGGCTATAACTCATACTATAGATTTTTTCCATCCCTGCCAACAACCTAATTTAATAAACAAACCACTGTCATAATTTTTGCCTGATTTTGCTAAGGAATGTGCAAACTGTTATTTTATTAATTAGCAAGAAGCAAAGCTTTACAAAGGATATTTATTCATTCATCCTTGAAGTGTCCTAACATAAACCATAGTCCTTCAAAGCCTGCTTTTTTTATTTTTTAAGGAGATATTTTCCCCCTACAAGGAGGCCACATGAATACCTGCCAGTTATTAAGACAGCGCTAGATTCCTTCAAGCTTGGACATATTCCTGTTCTCACACTTAGAGCACAACTATCTGCTCTAAATATTTCCCATACTTTCACCCCATGAGATGAGGTAATGTTTTGGGGAAAGCAAAGGAAACTGTACTTTAGTATAGCGTTTTTTTTGACAGTTCAGCTCATGACAGTCAATACCAAATTCTGTAGTTCTACTACCGTATTATCTTCTAAAACTGGAATTAATGTTTCCATAGCCACTAACCAAATGTTTCCCATTTACTTAGTTGAAACAGTTTGGAAGCCATTGGGGAAATGCTCACCTTTTTAAGAGACCACTGTGCTGGAGAAGTAGCTCACTTCAGGTTTGGCTCAACAATTTAGCAACGTGAGCTGGCTGCCCTAGACACCAGATGTTGTGGAGCCCCTCTGGCCATTCCCCCAGAGCTTTTATGCCAGCAGTGGGAAGCCTTTGTCTCTCCATATGTTGTTAGCCCCATTAGCTGCAGCCAACATGGCCAATGGTCATGGATGATGAGTGGTGACCAACGAAATCTAATATCCTGAAATGGTCCACAGATTTAAGATTCAGGACAGGGAATCCTGTTCTAATAACCACAGGATATTGTGGATCTCTTTCCAAATATAGTCTTGTGTAGAAGAGTGTTTCTGGTACAATGTGTGTTATTAGTTTATTATTACATTTATTATTATTATTGTATAGCTGTAGAGTAATCAGACTTACATGTTTTACAATTAGGACTATTTTTGTTACAGTACTGAATCAGTCACACAAGGTGTCACCTTATAGAGCAGCCTTTCTCAACCTTTGGTACCGAGATATTGTTGGACTACAACTTCCATAATCCCTAGCTAGCAGGATTAGTAGTCAGGGATGATTGGAGTTGTAGTCCAACAACATCTGGAGACCCAACATCTGGAGACCCATTTATAGTCCACTTGTCAGTCAGTAAAAAGGAAAGTTACTCTCAGTGGTTTATCTCAGTGTAATCAAGATCATGCTTTTACATCCACCGAGTTCTTGATACACATACATAAATAAATACATTGCTCAACTAAATGTTTCTATATTTAAAAAGTAATAGTTGGCAAAGGCTAAGCAGCATTGTGTGGTACAAGCAGGGTAAACCACAGTAATCAGTGGCTTGTCATTGTTATTATGGTTTACTCAGTTAATAGGGTTCCCCCCCTTTTTTTAGAGAGAGAGGAAGAAATTCTGCTTGATTATTTCAAAACTTATTTAGATACATTAAGATGTTTACAGAGAAACCAATGTACCCAAAATCAATATTGACTTCCAGGGTTGTAGCTTTATAAGGAAAACTCCCACCACCACCACCACCACCAAAAAAAACCACCAAAAACCTCAGACCAAAAGACATTTGAAGGAAAGTGGTTACGATGCAGAATTTGCCAGATGAAATAATGTCTTTACCACCCTACCCACCCAGCCCCAACAGAGGTGGATGTGAGATGTGTAGAGACTTAGGCCTGACTTTTCCGTCTTGCCATGGATGTTTTGTGTGCCATATTAACAAGTCACTGTAGTACTTTTTTCTTTCTTTAAGGGTGAAAGAGATCATATCAGTTGTAAAGAAATTCCACAAGTATATGAGTTTAACTAGAGCAGGCATCCCCAAACGGCAGCCCTCCAGATGTTTTGGCCTACAACTCCCATGACCCCTAGCTAACAGGACCAGTGGTCGGGGAGGATGGAAATTGTAGTCCAAAACATCTGGAGGGCCGAAGTTTGGGGATGCCTGAACTAGAGTGATCTTTTTGCTTTCTGGGGAGGGGTGGATTCTTTTCCTGTGTGTGTACACACACACACACACACACACACACACACACACACACACACACTTGTATTAATCTATCTGTCAAATGTATTAATCTATCTATCAAATGTATATGCCAGCTTACAGTAAAATCTTATTAATGAGATAAGTTAAAATGCGTAAAACAACTTTTTAAATGCACTTATGCAACACCACCACTCTTGTATTTGACAGTTTTATATTAAGGTTGCACTCTGAAGTGGTGTTAGGAGTTGCTTTGTTAGCCTGGTGCTATTACCTCCTTTGAGTAATATTTTGACAACTATGCACCAAAGCAGTTATTACCTACAGTGATTACTTGCTAGAATGCAGTTTGTCCTTTGACTGTATCCCTGTAGGTTGCTCTATTCACAGCTCCCAGAAATTCTTCTGTGGGTATCCTCACCTCGCAATCTATTCAGGCAAACTTTCATTTCCTCATTGCTGAGGTTGACTTCAAACAGCCAAGGCAGTGAACAAGGTTGTAAAACCACCATGGGCTGCATTTTGACAGTTGTAAAATGTGTGCGTATCTTCTGACGTGCTATAGACTACTGCATAGTATAGGTGTGGTCAATGGCTTATCTTCTCCTGAACTAGAGGGACCTCGGCAGTAAAATGATGTGACACTTCAGAGGAATTCCGGAAAAGAATGAGGTGCAACCTCTTCTCTGGTGTCAGCATTGTAGCCGCTATCTCACCCCTTGGTCTGAATTCTCTGATAACCACAGTTCAGTCATCTGTAACTGGGTGGGGTTTGAGGCTGCAATATCTTAGCAAAACGTGAGCCTGATAAACTCTCTCTTTTTATATAAATTAAGCACTGACTAGAAGTATATAGATGAATATAAACACCTGGGTGGAATTAAGACAATTAGGAACCATGTTGTAACCCGTGGAGGCTTGTCCAGTGAGGGCACTGCCCCAGCAACGTTAGTCTGCCTTCAGCCAGCCTCCATCTTCCTGCCTCCTTTCTCACAACCAGTTCAGAGAGCTGCTCTGCCAGTCATTGGCTCTGACTTCACCTCCTGTTGATCTTCCTACCTTTCATTCTGTCAGTTTCAATGGGCACCTGCTACTGCTGGTTGTCACTGCTAAAAAGCTTGCCATGTGGCATCTGTAACCACAGTGAGGGTAATTATCTGTAGCTCATGACCCCATAGTAGACGCCAGTGTTACTAGGCAAGCAGCGCCCTGGGTTTTCAAATGACTGCAAGATGTAAGAAGACATTGTTTTCCATTTCACCTTGTATTTGGTCACTTGCAGCTCTGTTTCTGTTCCCTTGCAGTTCGTCTTCTGCCTTGCTGTCTGCTGTGGTCAAATTATGCAGCCTGTGTAGTTTGTGCAATTAATTATGTGAATTAGGTAATTACATTGTCACTATGTTATTCCACTCCATTAATTTCAGTGCAAAGAAAATGCAATTCAGTGTGTGTGTGTGTGTGTGTGTGTGTGTGTGTAATCCATTATGTATCATTTGTGGATTGAAAGGAACACCAACAGGAAACATGGATATAATTCACTGGTTTGATTTCCATTTTGGACAGGGAACAAATAATTGAACATTGACAATTTCCACTACCTGCTTCTGTTTTCATTGGAATCCCCCAACATCCCTCATTGCAAAGGAGTGGTGGTACTGGCCCTGTGTTATCAGAGGTGACATATATCACAGACTACCTCTTCCAGCCTGGCCCAATGACTTGTGGCAAGCTTTCTAGTGGCTAAGAAAGCAATCCACAGCTGCTGAGCACACTACAAATATTATAGTCACCTGGAGGCTCTTTTGAAGCAATCTCCATGTTGGGGCCGTGACACGTGTATCAGCCCTAAGTAAGCTGGAGGGAAATTGTCAGGTAAGGAAAGAACATGGAATTGGGCCGTACATCAGATTTGCAGAAGCAGGCAAGGTGGCAGTAGGCAGCACAAAATAAGTGAGCCCACAGTTCCCTTAGTGTAAAATAAAGATATTAGTGCTGCTCCGGCACATGTTGAGAAGATAGCTCAAATCTTGCATTTCCACCAGATAACAGAGCAGTGACGTTCAGGTGAAATCCTGCTTTGTTCAGTGGGGGCCAGGTTTCACTGTAGACGTGTGCAAAGTTTTATCAGCAAGCTCAATAGCCTCGCTTCAAAGTAATTTCCCAGCCTGCAGGTTGTATTTATTTGAATTTAAAGCCAATTGCACAATTGGTTTGTCTCTTTTCTCCCCCTCCACGGCATAATGCAGTAGCCTCAAAATTATAGTGCTAGAGACCCTGTCGGCTCGCATGCTCTAACACTTTATTATCTAATGATCTAATATGCAACAAGGCAAAGAGGAGGTGCTCATCACTCTGACAGGATGCCTAAGAGAAGTGACTAAATTACTTTATGTACCATTAGCGCTAGCAGCCATGGTGAACTCACCGTGAGCATTTATGCAAATACTCCCGAATATATTCAAGTGGCCTTGTCAAGCTGACAACTGACAAGCAGTTTAAATGGCTCTCTTCCTTTTTTCTCTTTTTTTAAGGGCCAGGGCTGTGCTTTTTTCCTTCTCACTTTCCCCCTCTACCCTGTGCAATTACTGAATCTCTTTGGCAACTGCTTTGATTCTATATCAGTCTCAACAAATAGCAGAAGCCAAAAAGGCAGTGGGGTGGTGGGTGGTGGGATAGCCAAGCTAGCCTGTGTACATTTTTCATATGGTAAAAGTACACATCTTACAGGTATGACAAATAGATGGGTCATTCCAATGGTGGAACTACATTTTGGAGGCCCTGAAGCTTGAAACCTCTGTGTGTAGGGCGGTATATAAATTCAATAAATAATACCGGTAATAGTAATAATAGTAATAGTAATAATAAATTCAATAAATAATACCGGTAATAGTAATAATAGTAATAGTAATAATAAATTCAATAAATAATACCGGTAATAGTAATAATTACCCCTTTGCAACCAGTAATGAGGTCTGTTATCTTCTTCAATGGGATTGTTCCACGACAGATCACCACAATTTTTTAAAAAATTACACCTCAGATTTGATTGCTGTACTGGATTATCTCATATGTCAAAGTCGCTGGTGTGAATAATAATTTCCTGTGCCTTATAGTTTTCAATTTGTGTGACTCAAATTGGGTCTAATAGACCCCCCCAAAATTAAAAATGTGGACTAAAGTCACTTCTGGAGCCTCTCTAGGATTAGGGGCCCTGAATCTTAAGCTTCATTAGTTTCATAGTATATCCGCCCCGGTCCAGTCTATTGGTCCATTTTAAATACTGCAGGTTTTGAACCTTTTTTCCTGTTCTCCTCTAGCTCAGTGACAGAGCATCTGATTTGCATGCAGAAGGTTCCAGGTTCAATCTCTTTCCCAGTAGGGCTTGGAGAGATCTCTTTCTGAAACCCTGGAGATCTGCTGCCACTCAGTGTAGAAAGTACTGCTTTCAAGTAGATGAACCTATGGTCTGATAAGGCATGTTCCTATGTTCCCATGTAATTCCCAGGGTCTGACCAAAATAGGATCAAGGATACATCTGACCATTGAGTATTTGGTTCAGTCATATGATGCATTGAAGCCATATATATTTATTTTATTAGTTAAGTTTCACACAGAACTTATTTACAATATTTGTTTGTTTATTACATTTATATCCCACCTTTCCTCCAGCGAGCTCAGGGTAGCATACATAGATCCTCTTTCCCCCAATTTTATTCACAACGACCCTGTGAGGTTTGTGAGGCTGAGCGTGAGCAGCTGGCCCAAGGTTACCAAGTGCGCTTCATGACTGAGTGGAGATTTGAACACTGGTCTCCCAGGTCTTCGTCCAGCACTCTATCTGCTATACCACGCGGGTTCCAATACACCATTTTTTTAATGAACGAATGCTATGGCTAGGAGGCAGAGGTGGATTACCACCAGCAGCAAAAGTTATCCTCTC
The DNA here is from genome assembly GCF_965207765.1 of Zootoca vivipara. Classification (NCBI taxonomy): domain Eukaryota; kingdom Metazoa; phylum Chordata; class Lepidosauria; order Squamata; family Lacertidae; genus Zootoca; species Zootoca vivipara. The sequence goes on along the minus strand of NC_142584.1, from coordinate 64,313,787 downwards.
TTTGGACTTGTGTATTAACATTTCCTGTATTCACTAAGTTCTGGAATAGACTTTGAAATAGATACTAAGTACAGTATTACAACAGGCTATGAAATAATGATTCATTTGCCTTAAACCTTTTACACCAGACCTGCAGTTTAGGTGGGGGTGATGTTCCAGGGATAGTACATAAAGTCAGTTGCAATGGCAGGTGGGATTGCCAAAGCCCCCCTTTCGCATTCCACCCATTAATATATATTTTTTAAGCAGCCCAGCGCATAAAGCTGAATGTGCGCAAGTTCAACGTGCGTAAGTTACGACTCTACTGTATAAACTTTCATAAATATGACCTATAATATCAAAGCTGCACCGAAATTGCAAACCAGGACTATTATTTTAAAGAATAGTCAGATCTCCTACATATGTCTTTGGGAACAGATTCTGGAATTATGTGACATTCCACCATAGTATGTCTCTGCATTGGCTCAAAGCCTTTCAAGGGTTTGTTTAAATCATTGTGGATGTTGAATTGAATATATTATTACTACTGTGATGAAATTTCCCCCCACATTTCCTCCTGCACACTATTAACCATCAGTTACTTGGAAAATACATTTTATTTGAAAATTATCAAAGGAAAGTTTTGTGTTTGTGTATTAAAATTCCCATAGGTAAGGTACATGGTTTTTGTTGCAGCTGCCTTACTTTCAGGGTGGTCAAGCTTTGTTTGGGGTTGCCTTTTCTTTCATTTTATAATTCCAGTAATTCTGCAGACTTTCTCAGTGCCCACATCCTGATGTCATCAGCTGGGCTTTTCTGTAAGCATGAGAAGGGGTCTTGCTGTGGACCTCGCAGCTTTTTTTTTTCTTTTGCTTTTTTTCAAAGTGAAGAGTTTGAAAAGCAGAGAATGCTTCCTTTAAAACCAAAATAAGTGAGTGCCCAGATCTCTGTTGTTAGGTAGGCAGCCTCTCTCTCTTCCTTTGCTTCACATAGCTCAGGGCAAGACATCATGGGGTAACTCTTACCTCATTTTTTCTAAATTAGGAAGTGCAAGCAACGGGGGGGGGGGGGGCTGCCGAGTGATGGAAAAATGTTTAATGGGAAGAATGGCCACCCACAACGGACCCAGGTGGCTCTGTGGGTTAAACCACTGAGCCTAGGGCTTGCTGATCAGAAGGTCAGCGGTTCGAATACCTGTGGCGGGGTGGGCTCCCGTTGCTCGGTCTCAGCTCCTGCCAACCTAGCAGTTCAAAAGCACATCAAAATGCAAGTAGATAAATAGGAACCGCTACAGCGGGAAGGTAAACGGCGTTTCCATGTGCTGCTCTGGTTTGCCAGAAGTGGCTTTGTCATGCTGGCCACATGACCTGGAAGCTGTACGCCGGCTCCCTCGGCCAATAATGCGAGATGAGCGCGCAACCCCAGAGTCGGTCACAACTGGACCTAATGGTCAGGGGTCCCTTTACCTTTACCTTTACCTAGCCACCCACAACCATAAAAGCAATACAGAAAGCTCAACTTTCTCTATGCCCAGGGTTGTAGTCCAATGGAGTCATCCCATTAGCGCAGGGACCTCTGCCTGTGCAATGGGACTTCCTCTCCCTCTCCTCTTCCTGTGCCCCCGCCCTGAGTCTGATCCAACATCAAAAACAGATTTGGGGGTGTGGGAGCAAAGACAAAGTCACACAGCACAGGCGGAAGCCCTTTTGCTAACAGGATGACTTCGCTGGAAATCACACCAGAATTCTTAAGAAACTCCAGAGTGCCCTGTGGAAGAGGCAGGAGAAATGGAAGCTTTGTTTTGCATTGGAGGACAAATTTTGGCATAGCACTAGAACATCTATCCTTGCTGCATATTTAAGGCAGCAGCCATCAGTGCAAGAAGCCAGTGGTGTCAATAGAAAGCTCACGGCAGAACCAGAAAGTACAGACCCAGGTTCCTTTTCTGTGTTATTCCAATCATCTTTCCCCACCCCGATCTGTGGCTGGGTTGAGCCAGAAATAACTGCAACCATTGCTCTTTGGGTTTTGCAGATTTGGAATATTTAACAGTCAGCATGTCAAAGCAAAACTGTATCCTGCATTCTAGCAACGTATAATAGTTTTCAAAGATTAAGCGTCTCCCTGCTTCATGTGCAGTCATACCTTCATCTGTGAATTTATGGTAGTATTATGGTTTAATGAATTGAACAAGTCCCTGAACAACAACAAACATCCTTTTTTGTTCAAATTTAGGTACTGCACACTTTGTTCTTCAGATGAATAATAAATCCAATATGTTTCTTTGGCAGTAAACTCCAAGCTACCTTTATTGCACATTACTAATAAGTGCTCAAGGGTTTGTGTGTGTGTGTGTGCACGCGCATTCATGTGTGTGTGTATTTGCAAAGTGCCACTGTTACTTATGCTGCAAGACACACACAGGCTGCAAATTTATATTCCGACAGGCAGAGGCAAACCTCTGAGAACAGATGGAGCAGAGTTCACCATAAAGGTTTAATCCTATCAAGATGATTCCTCTATGGCCATCTGGATTATCCAACACACAAATTCAGTGCCTGTTAAAAATACAACGTAGGCCAGGATTAACGTCACAGATTTTCCAGTAGACTTGTTCATGTTTGACTTTATGATTCCCAGGCTCTGGAAAATTGCATTAAATGATATCCTCTTTTTTTAGAAAAGAAATCAAAACAAGAATAAGAGCACAAGGATGTCGTGAATTTTTATTTGTAGAAACCAAATTACAGTCTGTTGATCCCCAACAATTCCCTTATATATTTTTAAGGGTTCCTTTAATTTGACTACTGTCTTCCTGTGGTGTCCAAAAAAGCAGAATTTATCTGCTTTTCAGTGATTTCAGTAGGAGAATTGATAAATGTTGTCACGGTATGAGAGCAAGTAGATTTCTTGATTACAACAAGCGTGGCAGTAAACTGAATTAATAATTAATTAATGATTCCTTATTTATACCATTTTATTTATTGGCCATTTTACACTTGTCTAACATTGGGAGTTCTAGCCTATAGACTTCTGTTTCAGTTCTACCTGCAGTGCTGATGCAAAACCTCTGTGCAGCTGATGTAATTTCATTAGCATGATTTTGAAAATATGCCTAACACAACACGCAGTGTGGGGCGAGGGAGGAAGTGGGATAGTTTCATTTGAAATTAGGCCACATTCAATTTAGCCTGCGGTCTATTCACCATATTTATAACTGCGTAAACAATTTACTAACAAGCTTGAATTAGTACATTCATACTTTAAATAATTACAATCTGTTATCAATCATTACCATGAAATGAATAGAGTTACTGTAAATGAGGTCAAAACCTGAGGTTCTCAGGGTAGGGTAGGGTGGGATGCAATTTCTTTTCAATGGAATAAGGCCCCATTTCCATCTTCCAGGCTTGACCCGGCCAGACGTGTTTGTGAAGCTAGGAGAGGCAACAAGCAGGTATGGCAGAAGCAGTCAGGCATCTGGATAGACAATTTTCTATATCCCCATGGCTTTCCCTGTGCTTAGGGTTTTCTCTTCTTCCAGGGCTTCTCCCGGGTTTGGATTTTCAGTTGTTGTAGGAAGCTGTTGTGGCAGGTGCCTGCCTGCCTCAGTTCCACAAAGGGTTCTGGCTTGGGTCAAGTGACTTTTCATCTATGTAGCATCCCAGAAGAGTTTTAAATCCATTTAATATGGGGAAACGGGGTACATTTGGCCATCCAGATGCTGTTGAATTCAAAATCTCATCAGTCCCAGATGGTCAGAGCCAGGGCCGTCTCAAGCTGGTCGGGCGCCGTGGCGCAGAGATTGCTCCGGCGCCCCCGCCCTGGTGGGTGGGTGCAGCGCGGCTTTGCCACGCAGAGCCCTACTGCCAGCCCAGCGCCCTGCCGCCCCGCGCCACCGAGACTACCCCTAGAGCCGGGCCTGGTCAGAGCTTTAGTCCAACAACATCTGAACGAACAGGTTTCCTTATTCCTGATTTAAAATAAGTAGACTGGTTTTAAGTCATTTTCAAAAGCAGTGGTATGGCACCCCCCCCCAAATAGATTTTATTAAAGCATCGCACTTTGACCACTGAAGTAATGTGACCAAGTGCATGTTTCCATCACTAAGACTACACATGCTCAAAGAATTTGTGCACATTGTGCAGGTCAATAAATCCCATCCTGATGTCCATAAGGAGAGCCTGATGGGTCTTGCCAATGACCCATCTAGTCCAGCATCCTGTTGGACTAACAGTGGCCAACCAGATCACTCTGGTAAACCCACAAGGAGGATCTGGGCACCAGAGCACTTTCCTCTGGTGGTTTCTAGCACCTGGTATTCAGAAGCATTTCTGCCTCTGACGATGGGGGCAAATAGCTGCTGCAGCCTCTGTTTCATGGTCCAGGAAAGACCTCCTGCATTCTGGGTCCTGTCCAGACATTCTGGCAGATTCCACTGAGGCTTTTCTACAGTGAAACCAAGTGGTCTCCACATCTCTGATCCCAGTAATCATCTGTCTACAGACAAAGGCTTTGGATCCCCCATAGTGCTTAAGCACTCGCTGTCTTTGTCCCAGCTCAGTAAACAATTAAACAATTAAATTACAGACTTGCAGCAAAATGCTTTATTGGGTATTTAAGCTGTATTTCCTTTTGCTTCCTTGCCTCTCTTGCCTTCTCTTGCTTTTCTTCCTCCTTTTCACCAACAGTTCACAGTCCCTCTCTCATAACCTAGACCCCCTGTGAGGTTTTCTCCCTAGGTCTTGTCTTTATAACTAATGGTCATAATTTAAAACAGTAATTTAAGCATAATTACTAGCATAATAATAGGAAATCCATTAAAAGTTTTCCTCTTCTGCAGTGGTTCCATTGACTCTAGTAGAACTGGTAGGGAACAAGTAGCGCAGAGTTCGCCTTTTAATTGCTCTGCAGAATTATAGTCCATATTGGGCTATGTACACATTAGCAGCTGAAAGCGCAGTGAGTTCGTTTTTCCCTACTGCGTTTCCAGTCTCATCTGCATGTGGCTGTGCACACCAGAGGGAGTGGGGGTGGGAATGTCTTTGTCCAATGCACATTACCTATTTGGATTCCCCATGGCTGCAACTCGCCCTCCTCCCCTATTCCTGGAAGCTGCCATCTGTATGGGCACAACAGCTGTCTCAAATGGACACACCTCAAGTGAATGTGGCTTGCATTTTCAAATCAGATGGAAGCTGGTTTGAGGGGAAATGCATCAAACAGCAGTATTTCTGAAGAAGATATGGTTTCTCAAGAAGAGAAGTGGAGTATATATTAATGCCACATTAGTATTTAGATCAGTTAGGCTGTAATAAAGGTAAAGGGACCCCTGACCATTAGGTCCAGTCGTGACCGACTCTGGGGTTGCGCGCTCATCTCGCATTATTGGCCGAGGGAGCTGGCGTATAGCTTCCAGGTCATGTGGCCAGCATGACAAAGCCGCTTCTGGCGAACCAGAGCAGCACACAGAAACGCCATTTACCTTCCCGCTATAGCGGTTCCTATTTATCTACTTGCATTTTGACATGCTTTCGAACTGCTAGGTTGGCAGGAGCTGGGACCAAGCAACGGGAGCTCACCCTGTCACAGGGATTCGAACCGCCGACCTTCTGATCAGCAAGCCCTAGGCTCAGTGGTTTAACCACAGCGCCACCTGGGTCCTGAGAGTAAATATAACCAATTTCAGTGGTACTTCTAAATACATGCATAGAACCAGTGTTGTTGTTTTTCTGCGGGTACACGAGTACACAGCACCGGCACCTTTTTTCTAGAAGAAAAGTACTAGTTAAAAGTGTGGCACTTACTGTACCATCTTCATGGTGAGTACTGGCACCATTTTTCCTTAGAAGAAAAGCACTGCACAGGACTGTATTGTATATTAAGAGGCTAACCCAATGGAGAAATGCTAAGAGACATGTGTGCATTTAGGTGTATGTGTGTGAAGTGAGTGTATTCTGCAATCAAACCAAACAAAGGTTTGGGCATCCAATCTTTATATGCTCCCTGGGCTTCTCTAAGCTTACAGAGAGTATGTAAAGGTCTCTGCTTACATTTTAGTTCAGGCAGGTTGGGGAACTTCAGAAGCTCCTGCATTACACACGCTGTTTTGCTTTCCAGTGTAATGAGTTTTCCTGATCTGTGCCTCAGGGACAGGCTCCTGGGGGTCTTCAACTCAGTGAGGGCCTTTTCACAGTTCCTTTTAATGCTCTGGCTGTGTGGGGTGGAGTGGAAAGGACAAACTGTTGAAGAGGCACATGAAGGCATGCTGAAAAATGGAGGTGCTTTTCAACCACATATGAAAGTAAAAAAAAAGAAGTAGTTTAAAATCCCATTTTGGCACACCTCTAGTAAAAACATGTTTTCACATTCCTGTAGAAATAGGGGTGTCCCATACTACATGTATACCAACTGTCAACTTTGTGGAAAATGCAGAAAGACCTCAATTATTTGAGGCTACTCATCAACGGGGTGAGCTACTGTTGCTTGGTCCCATCTCCTGCCAACCTAGCAGTTCGAAAGCACGTCAAAGTGCAAGTAGATAAATAGGTAACGCTCCAAGCGGGAAGGTAAACGGTGTTTCCGTGTGCTGCTCTGGTTCGCCAGAAGTGGCTTAGTCATGCTGGCCACATGACCTGGAAGCTGTACACCGGCTCCCTTGGCCAATAACCCCAGAGTCGGTCATGACTGGACCTAATGGTCAGGGGTCCCTTTACCGTTACTCATTGAACTGTGGCTCTGCTCATGTAAGAGATTTCTGTGTGCACAACAGATCTCCCTCCCCTGACCCCTCAAAATCTGCCCCAGAAGGTTGGGGGGGGGGAGTCTTCTAGAGCAGACTTTTTTGTGGGTGGGTGGAGGAGAAGAAATGGAACTCTGCACTGATGTGTTGAATGCAACCCTTTGTGTTTGCTTTTTCTTTTTAAGAGGGAGAAGTACACAACTTTCCCATTTTCAGAAGTCTAATAATTGGGGTTCCTTGGAGTATATATGTAACCAACTTTTAGCTGTGTGGGTGATAGGAAAGAATTCCATTTTGGAACCCTCAAAACGAGGGAAATTAAAGAATTGTGCTTCAAGGATGTGCCTCCTCTGAAGCCAGTCCCCTCTTCACATTCCTTTAAGGCAGAGATAGAAAGCTTGTGGCCCTCCAGATATAGGTGGACTTCTGTGTCCACCAGGAGGGGAACTGTAGCTCAGCAAGAATAAGAATACCAGATTCCCATCCCTGTTTGCCACAAAAGGATGATTTGTGATGGAACTGGATTAAGAGGGGAGCTGAACTCAAGCTCTTCCACAATCTGTGACTTCAGGGTGAAATGAATTTGAGCTTGCTGTCTCTTCTTTCCCCACCCCCAAAAATGTTTCAGAATTATTGAAGGGTCCTTTGCTAGACTAAGTGAAAGCAAGCAGCCAGCCAAACTCCCAGCCAGCCAGTTGGAAGTTCACCACCTGAACATAAGAAAATTCCTGCTGGATCAGGCCCATCTAGTGCACCATCTCTTGCAGGACATAAGGGCAGCAGCACACCACTGTTTGTCTGCAAGGACACATGGTCTCCAGCATCAATCAACAGCCAGTCCTACATTGTTACCATTTTAGGCTTCCATGGTATCTGCGCATAGCATACCCTCTTCAAAATACAGCAAATGATACTCTGTGCCTCAGTAAGTGTCAAGCAAAAGCAGTGTAACGAAATCTCTGCCCTTGTTTCTTCTAGGCATAGTGACTGGCTGAAGACGAAAACAAAATCAATAAGTATTTATTTAAGCACTTAACTAGGGGATGACACAAAACAGTTTCACCCCTCGTGCTGTTTACAAATACAGAACTTAAAAAAAAATTACTTGGCAGTTAAATTGACGGTCATAAATGGACAAATAAAATTCTACAGTAAAGCCATATAATTTATTTCCACACTATTTAGGGGGGGAGTTACCACTTTGAGGTACGTTTCTCTAAAATGTCATATTTCACATCTAAGCAGCATTCTACTTACTTGATTCATTAGGAGTGGGTTTTCAAATGAATATAATATAAGCAATGACTGCAGTGGCAACTAGAAAATGAAGCTAAAGGTGACCTCAGTGGACCACCTGGGGGAAACACCCCACTATTATTGCTATTATGAGAGTTGAAAAGAACTGGCAACTTCAGTTCCCTCCGTTTTTATTTTTCCAATCTTAATTTTCATTCTCCACATTTTGCAGCGATTAATGATTGATTTCTTTTTCTCCCCCCCCCCCCCTGAAATCCACCAGCATTTTAGTACAAATTTCTCCCAATAAACACATTTTTATATGCCATTTTGACTAATGTACACACTTTTGCAAGTGATTTGCCCTAATATATGGATTTTTGTAAACATTGTTTTGTTGGAGAACTACATTGCTAAATTAGATAAGTATGAATTTAAAAGGATAACTGTGTTTTGATTCACATATTGTTTTGGAATGTGATAGACTCAAATTTAAATTTGATTTAAATTAAATTTGATTTAAATCAAATTTCTCCTCTAATCATAATGATGTATATATAAATCACAATTATTTTCAAGGAGAGTTACACATTGTGGGATATTTAGAGGAAGAATCCCAGGGCTACAACTAGGCAATACCAGGAGTCCTAGAAAGTTGCAGACAGTTAGGACATATACAGTGGTACCTCGGTTTAAGAACAGTACTGTTTATGAATGATTTGGTTTACAAACTCCACAAAACCAGAAGTAGCGTCCCGGTTTGAGAACTTTGCGGAAGCTGAACAGTGGAAGGGCACTGGCGGTGGGAGACCTCATTAGGCAAAGCGTGCCTCAGTTTAAGAACGGTTTCAGTTTAAGAACGGACTTCTGGAATGGATTAAATTCGTAAACTGAGGTATCACTGTAGTATTAATCTTGATGGACCAATGACTTGATTTGATTTAAAGCAGCTTTGTTTTATGTATTTGTTTTGACCTCTCAAAGTGTTTAGTGTTTTGCTGAAAGTGCAACCCTCATGCTTATTTAGCATTACTGGAATATGCAGTCTTTTTGTTCCTGTGGGATGTGAGCTGTTGTTCTTGCACAGTGGACAGGAACCTAATTGCATGAACTTTATTTTGAAGAGATTATGTGAGCGCAGTAGGAATGGATGGGCAACGATCTCTTGTAGGCAACAAGAGATAGTGTTTCTTATGTCTCTGGGAACATGACAGCACAATTCCTATGCAATGTTGTTAGCCACATATGCCAAATTGCACAACTTGATCTTCAAAACTGTGTGAGTGAGCCCTTGGCTCTACTGCCATAGCATCTAGCCACCCTTCTCAAGGATAATCACTGTAGACTCAATACTATATTGACTATAGGCTGTGTTAAGCCCCGAAGCCCAGCAGAGAGCTAACCTGATAGTGAATTTCCATTTCCGTTGCTCTAAGGACTGTTTGATGTAGTCTGTTAATTGGTTTGCTTGCAGATCTTTGGACAATTATTTTCCCCTAGGACCATTTTAAATCCAGTCCAAATTTATTTAATCAGAATTGTTTGTCTCTCCCATAATTGTTGCTTTACATTTTAAAGATGTTGCTTCTTGGCGACGTCTTGCTTTCGTTCGTTGAACTGATTCTGTGCAGTTTGATTGCATTTGCCCTTTTCAGACGTTATCAAATGCATATATGCCCATAGCTCAATTTTGACGACGTCCACCGTTGCTGGAGCCTCCTCTTATGTAATATGGAAGCTTAGCCAGTGTTTCATGATGAATATTAGAGAAGAGGGCTAGGGGTTGGGTCTTTCTTCCTGAGACCAGCACGGACTGTCTGTTAATCACAGCACAAATAGATTACAAGACCAATGGCAGGACCTTGCTGATAGCTGTACATGGCACTAATTCGCCTCAGTAAGCCTGAACTTCTGAGTTCAATTAACCCTTATTCTCAAGGCCCACCCATAAACTCCAAAGTAAGCACAGTTTCCCGCTCCCTGTGTCTATGTGTGTTTTATCAATGTAATGGATTGTTTCTTTTTGAGAGTGGAAGCCAGGCACATTGCTTATATGAATTCTAACTACTAATGAATGGGGGTGATGGGACAACTGCATGTTGGTGGGCATCTGCATCACTGTCCCTTCGATCTGGCAAATCAGAATCTTTGACTCTGCCACTAGCTTCTTAATTTATTTGTGTCATTAGATACCCTGGTGGCCCAGCAGGCGCTGCTGGAGGCTTCCCCAGTAAAACTGTTTGCCCACACAGAGCATTAGCGGTTAAATAAGTACAGAGCAGAAAAGGTTCCCCCCTCCCCATTATAATTATTTTTAGTATTCATTTTCCTCTGTCTGCGCCATTGTGCTGAGGCAAATTGGAAATCTGGTAATTAGGCCCTGACTCTTAGTGTAGTATTAGAGTCCCAAGCCAAAGTTCAACACCCTGAAATGAAATTTAAACCAATTAATCAGTTAGATTTTTACCGCTTGTCCGTGTTTTCTCAGCAATTCCCACAGCACGTGGCCTTTGATCAATTCTCCTGCAAAAGCTAAAATGTGTGCCTGCTGCTAGCGAGATGGGGATGACATTAACATGGCACTCATAAAACAATCAGAGCAGTGAAGCCCTCAAACAGAACAGGGCATAGTAATATTTAATAAAAGCGAGCACATAATCTTCAGAATTAGCATTTTGTGCCTTGCAGTACCTTTGGGAGAAGAGCTTTTATTTGTGGAGTGATCATTATTATAACAAAGAACAGCTACCTAATAATTTCCACTTTAAGTCTGCAATATGCTATGAGCATTTCTGAACCATTATGCTAAACTGAGGCCCGGGTAATCATTTTATTGTCACCATTTGAAGGGAGGAAATTCCCCTCTACCTTTAGTGGCTGGAGAAATGAGAGAAAACCAAACCACAAACACAACACTGTAGTAACAACAACAACAACAACAACAACAACAACAACAACAACAACAACAACAACAACTTTTTTGTCTCTTCACATTATATGGTATGGAATGCTCTGTATTCAGAAGCATAGGGGAAACCTAGTCGGCGTTCTATAGGAAAAAGATCATGTTATTTGCTTTTGCTTCTGTTGATCTTTGTGTGTGACAAATAGTTCCACTCTTACAGATGCTATTTTACTTCATTGGTTGATTTGTGAACTGTGAGTAACGGTGCAGTCCTAATCCCAGGCAGGCAGCAACAAGGTTTAGAACAGCTGTTGCAAAACTGCTGCATGTGGAGCCCCAACACTGTTGCCAGTGAGAGAGGGGGGCGTTAAAAGTCTGCCAATTCCAGGCTGGTGCAGCAAACAGAATGGATCAGCCCTACCCAACCCCTGCACACACACACACACACACACACACACACACACACACACACACCCCTTCCACATCAGTGGAGTATCATTCCTGTTGAGATATGACAGGTTGAAGGCATTTTTGTTCCAACAGGCTTTCCCAGGTGGATAAATGGGTTTTGATTCCAAATGCTCACTTGCTAGGGTTTAAATCTTGTTTTCAACGTGTTAGTTGTTTTTGTGTTTTTTAATTATTTTATGTGTAGATTGCCTTGAGATGGGTGTTTAGAACAGGGGTCAGCAAACTTTTTCAGCAGGGGGCCGGTCCATTGTTCCTCAGACCTTGTGGGGGGCTGGACTATATTTTGAAAAATAAAATAAAAAGGAACGAATTCCTATGCCCCACAAATAACCCAGAGATACATTTTAAATAAAAGGACACATTCAACTCATGTAAAAACACGCTGATTCCCGGACCGTCTGCGGGCCAGATTTAGAAGGCGATTGAGCCGGATCCGGCCCCCGGGCATTAGTTTGCCTACCCATGGTTTAGAAGGTCAATAATAAATTAATGGTAGCAGCAGCAGCAATAACAAACAAACAAACAAACAAACAAACCCAGTGGATCCTTGGATAGTTCAGTTTTGTCCCTATCTTATACCCTGCTTTAAGAGTTTTTGCTGGCTACCACCAATGGAGATTCCGCCACTGGTAACTTTGGACTGTATAGGAGTTGTATAATAGGCCTTGTGGCACACAGCTCTGATTTCCAGAGCAGCTGGGTGCAGGGGCTGCCTTGGCTGCCCCCAGCACCTACTGACTGAGCCGCCTCCCTCATTCTGCCAAACAGTAGAACCAGCTCTGCTTAAGAGATTGCTATTGCATTTTTCTGTCAGTGTGAAAGTTTAGAGTTGCTCTGCACTGTCTAGGTTATTGGCTTTTAATGTTTATTTGATTGGCTCCTATGATCTTGTTAAGCTGTTGCCTTATTTGTTCACTGCTCAAAGAACATTGTGTCGCAGAGCTGCCGATAAATAAAATGAATAAATAAATTTTGATGTGATGTGGACATGCTTCTGAGAAGAGAGAGTCCTCTAGGGTCTCCTCTAGATCAGCATTTCCCCAACTTGTGGTTCATGACCCACAAGTGGGGTGGGTATCAAAAGCTTCTTCATTTTTGCTTGGATTTATCAAGTATCAGTAATAAAATAGACAAACATGCAGCTAAAATGCACAAAACCAATGGCCACCAAGGACCTAAGGGCCAAAAAAAATGTGCAAATAAACTGGTAAGTCATCATACCAAGTAAATGTGGACCCATAGGTTGCATACGGAAGGGGTTATGAACCACTGCTCTAGATGGTGTGTAGAATCAGGATGCTTTGAGCTGCTATCCCAAGACCAATAACCATGTCAAAAATGGTAAGGTAAAGGGACCCCTGACCATTAGGTCTAGTCATGACCAACTCTGAGGTTCCGGCGCTCATCTTGCGTTATTGGCCGAGGGAGCCGGCGTACAGCTTCCAGGTCATGTGACCAGCATGACAAAGCCACTTCTGGTGAACCAGAGCAGCGCATGGAAATGCCGTTTACCTTCCCGCTGTGGCGGTACCTATTTATCTACTTGCACTTTGACGTGCTTTCGAACTGCTACTAGGGTAAAATTAGACATGGTGTTAATTACAGTATCTGAATGCAGTCAATTTGCAACTGCAAGAGGGCCCTCAGTGGGATTGTAGGTTTCCCTCTTGCTGTGCCCTCCACCCTGGCCTGTCCTCTCTGAAGTTGCAATATGCAAAAGAAGGAAAGCCTTCATTGGTTATGTGAGTAGCAGCTGGGAGGTCATTTTTGTTGGGGCCACTGCAAAGGTGAAGAGAAAAAGCTTAAAGTCTCCCTTAGACACAGTCAAGAATAAGACCCACAAATGCTTCAAAGAGTCCTTCAAAGAACAAAAACAGGACAATGAATCATCATAGCTGCCAAGTTATCCCTTTTTAAAGGGATTTTCCCTTATGCTGAATAGGCTTCCTCGCGAGAAAAGGGAAAACTTGGCAGCTATGTGAATCATAAAACTACCAAACAACTGGTTATAGATCCATTTTGACCATCAAGTCTTTTTCAAAGATGTCCCAGTTAACACCAAGCCCTTGGGAAATGTTTCCTAAATAATCTTCTGTGGACAATGTGTCCAAACAATTTCTCTTTTGCAACAGTGGCTGATAAGAAGTCTTTTCGCTAAGCATTTTTCCTCTTGTTGGAAGGCTGTCCTCTACGAACACAGCTTTATGTTATTACATCACATATTATCCAACTTCACTGAGATGCAGATTAGATTTTATTTTATTACAAAGTATAGCTGCATGTCTAGTTTTGCCCTAAATGGCCATGTGAATTGGCTCATAGTTGGGATGCAAAAGAGGAGAGTTTGCCTGTCGTCATCCTGGTTTCCAAGAAACCCTGCAGCTTCTTCCAGTTTGAGACATCTGGGCTCCCTATTCTACTATTTTACTACGGAATTTGCTGACTGTTTTTCCAGTTCAATACCAAATATATAATTTTCATACCCATTGTTAAAAACCATGTCTTTTGTATCACATTTTGATTTCATTGATTTCTAGCTTCTTCCCGCCTCGGTTTATCTATTGCATTGTCTTATTGGTCAGCAGCAACCTTGTTAATAAGTGGCGCTGAGAGAGGGTGGGAAGGAGGCTTCTCTATTTTCATGCTGAATCTCTCCCCCCCCCCCACCATCAGTTGCCTGCTTGCATTGAAGATGGAAGGACACCGTTTTGTTTTGGATATGGGGAATAAAATTTCAGGGTGATACTTAAAATTGAAAACTATCCCAGAAGATACTAGCCCACCATGGACTGGAGAGTGAATGGATAGATTATCTTGTTGATAATGCAGCCTGCCATGATAGCAGTTGGAGTTCTTCACTGTCAACAAAAAGATGGAGGCAACTGGAAGGTTTTATTCCTCCAGGGACAAGAAGTTGAAAGTAGGGTTGCCAGACTCAATAGAGGACAGGACTTCTGTGCCTTTAATTGGCCTGCTCTCTTTTGAGTCTGGAAACCTTAAAGAGAAACCAGCAGACCCTTTGCTTGGAAATTAAACAAAGGGTCTGCTGGTTTCTCTTTAAGGTTTCCAGACTCAAAAGAGAGCAGGGCAATTAAAGGCACAGAAGTCCTGTCCTCTATTGAGTCTGGCAACCCTAGTTGAAAGTGCTGAATTGGTGCTTTAGTAATGGGTTTAATGAGGGCTAATAAAAGGGGGGTGATGATGGCACTTGTGGGTCAGGAGAAGGCCTGGCTGTGCCTGGGATGGAGACTAATGGACATGCAATGGAGGTTAAGCCAGATCTCATCCTGAGATTTCATTTCTCCTGCAGATGTGAGAAGAGACTAAAATCTTGAAACTTCCAGTTTAAACCCTGGAACCTGTTGACCTTATTTTTACATCCATGCCTTCCCTTTTGTTAAAAAGGAAGGAAACAGTCAACACCCCCCCCCCCTTTCCTACTGCTGCTAATCATCTCGTCAAGGAGAAAGGGAGAGAATGGCAGGTTTCATTGTGCTCATTGAACTATGAATTATTTGTAAATTTCTAGAAAATACCCCCCTCCCTCCAAGACATGTAGAATGTTGGTTAAAGTTTGCTTATGTGGTGGGGTGTGTGCATGTACCATCAGGAAGTATGTAATTGAGAAGCAATTTTAATTTTATTCATGCTCTGATTTAATCAGAGCATTTGATTCCTTGGAGGGCGTGGGACGATATTTTTAAACTACTTTTATTAGCTGTAAGCCCAGCACCATGAGTTGAGCTATTTTTTAAAAAAACAAGTGAGAAGCTTTCTGGAGTTTTTAATGCATGCATGGCTTTATGAGTGAAATGCAAGTCCAACACAGACATATCAAAGTTAGTTGAGTGTGTATGTAGCAATTCCTTGACTGTAGTGTTATAAGATTGCTTTCGTTAGCTCATTTTTTGAGGTGCAAAGCTTGATGCCGTGTAATGGATGGAAAGAGCTTCTTTCCGTTCTTCACTCCCCTTGTTGAGCAGGCAATAGGACCAGATTTCCCAGAAAGCAGACTAGGGACAAGGCAGACATTTTTAGAAACCTCAAAATCTTGTATGAAATCTTAGCCAAAGCAATAATCTTAATACGTAAATAGAAACAACAGTAGCACTCGTACAGTATACAGTCATACCTCATGTTACGTCCACTGCGGGTTATGTCTTTTCAGGATACAGACGCACTGAACCCGGAAGTCCCAGAACGAGTTACTTCCGGGTTCTGCACGCGCGCATGCACATAAGCACTAAATCGCGCTTTGCGCATGCGCAGAAGCGCTGAATTGTGTCACGTGTGTGTGCAGACGCGGGGCTTCAGGATGCGGCCTTTTCATGTTGCGAACGGGCCTCCGGAACGGATCCCGTTCGCAACCAGAGGTACCACTGTACACCTAAGGTCCTCCTATACTTTAGCACAGGGGTTCCCAACAAAATTTTCTCGAGGACCCCTCATCGAGCCGCTACTGTGACAAGGACCCCCATTAATTCCTAATCCTAAAATTAAAAAGTGAGAGCCAAATTAAGAGTCTTTTTATATTTTATATTTATACGTTTTTTTACAGTTACAACAGAGTACTCCATCAGTATACAATTAGGTTTAATTTTCAGTTCTTAATGAGATGAGTTAAATCTGTCCTTTGAGTCCATTATTTCTGAAATATTAGGTTCCAAACTTGAAACTTTCACTCTGAAATCCGACCGCATGTCGAGCCGATTCCTATATTTGTTTTTCATGAAACACATGGAAGAAAATGCTTGCTTTGTTTACAAACACTACTGTTTTGCAAAGAGGCAGCGCGCGCCAGGGAGGAGGGAGGGGAATGGAGAAGACGGGGTACCTGCGCAGTAGCGCACAAATGAAGCCGATGCGCGCAAAGCATCTTGGGGAGGTGAGCGTTAGTAGAATGCGCGCGCTGCCTCTTTGCAAAACAGTAGTGTTTGTAAAGCGCCACCTAACGGCATACAGCAGAACTACTGCCTCTATCTAATTCTAGTTTTGCGCTAGACTCTGCTCATGCAGGAAGCGGCCAAAACAAAAATCTGTTATCATACGAAATATATTTAATATATATTTTATTCTAATAGCATCTTGCGGACCCCTCTGGCATAGCTCGCGGACCCCTGGGGGTCCCCAGACCACCTGTTGGGAACCACTGCTTTAGCAGATGGCATTACTGGAAAAAATGTTTTTCACTGTTTGAAACACAGGCTTTTTAGCTACCTTGTCATGCTACCAAACTGTACAAATTCAAATTCTGAATATATTTCATGCTGCTCCCCAAAATATTGATGGAGAACTGCAAATGACTTTCAACCAGTTGCCTCTGTGGCTGGACAATGCAGAAGCTTAGATGGTGAACACAGTTGAACACATCCAACCCAAAGTTGAGTGTGCTCAAGTAATTGAAATCAAAGTGATTCCACACACATAGTTCTATTACTTCCCCCCCCCATGTATATTACAAAGTGTGTCAAATCTGTCTTCTAGACAGTCCTGTGTAGTGGATCTGTATTATTCAATTTTTCTAGCAAGGGACTTTGGCTGGGAGGGAGAAACTTGCTCAAGGCTACCCAAGATGGTCTGGATTTGAATCCAGGACCCTCTGGCATGTTTCTCTTGAGAGCATTTTTCTTTGGATAAAATTCATACATGCCATGTTAATTATGCACACATCAAACTACGGGTGAGGTAAATTTTTGAGAATCTTCCTATTCCTGTTGAAATTCTCATATTGGAAAAGATAAACTCTTCCTTTAAACTGCTTGGAAAATTAGTCAGAAATCAAAAGCATTTCTTCTGGTTCTTGTGTGACTCCTGGTGCTAACTGGTGCTCAGAATGTGCCAGGTAAAAGCTTCAAAGGGCTGGTGTTTGGAGAGATGTTCAGGCAGTTGGTGCACAAGAACCACTGAGGGAAGCGTCTGAGCCTCAGAAACAAGGGTGGTTTTCTCCACCCTGATCTGATGTGTAAGGATTGGGAAGCTCCACTACTGCCTTACAATGGCCAGGGAAAGCTTCCAAGGAGGATCCAATATGATCACATCTTACGCACAGTTAGCTTGTGCGATTTCAACCGTCTGCCATTCAAAGCTGGCTAGTTGACCTTGCACAAATTCATTACATGCAAGGCAGAGAGTTTTAATGCTCCCTTTGCACCAGGTTTTTACATACAAATTCAGGAATTTCATAGAACAATATTTGCCAAACTGATGGCTTTGGAGTACAAATCCCATCAGCCCCAGCCAGCACAGCCATACTGGCTGGATCTGATTGGAGTTGTAGTCCAAAACTTCCAGATGGTACCAAGTTGAGGAAGCACAGCATAGATGCACAGAAAAGGTGAGTAGGAATAGAAAGTGTCCTTTCTTGCTTGCATTACACAAAAAAAGTGTGTCTGCAAAGTCCCCTTGAAATAAATTTACACAATTATACCCACCCCCAATATTTTCTTATTATTTTCTTATTCTGAGGTTCATGCATGAGGTGAAGGGTTTGATAATTAGGAATGTGCCAGGTTTTCACAGCCTTCAGTCTTCACTTTGTAATAGGAACTTCCAACCCGGAAAATACTTCTGTCAACTCAATTCAATAGACAAATTGTTCAAAATCCTTTTTAAAAAAAGGCTATTTCACACAGGAGCTGTATAGTTCTAAATCCACCTCAAAAGGATCAAACCCACGAATCTTTTCTGAGTCTTGGAGCATCAAAACTGTGCAGTCACTGAGTTAGCCCACCACCAAAGGACCAAGTCTTGTGAATCTCCCCCAATTTGGGATTCAAGGAAAGCAATGGAATCTGCTCAGTCAGTGAACAAGATTAAAAAGGCCAAACTGAGGGGAAATCTCTAAATTGTCAGTAGCCTCTGGGCCCAACTCTCTTTTGATGCATTCTTTCAAGCCTTTTTGCAAGCCCTTTACAAAAGTGATGGTTGGTTGCCCACTCTCCGCCTCCATCTGTGGACCCACCCACAACCTCATAGCTTGGTACAAAAAATTATAGAGGATATATCATGGGAGGCTGGTCCTGCTAGTCAGTTAGACCATTGGAGGAAGGATTGGGCAAGTCTATTGTGCTAAGGCTAGAAAACTTAGGTGGAATTTGCAATGGACTCTTGTGCCCATTAAAAAAATTCTCCCCATAGAATTACTTCCCTTAAAAGATCGATCAACTACATACAACTATGGACTCACAGGGCATGTTGTTTTTATAACAATGGGGCGAAATACAGGCATAGGTAGCCTATGATAAGTGTAGCGCTGCTGCTTTCTTTCATGGTATTAAAATAATGGAACATTTTAAAGCATCTAATTCTTTCACAAATGTGAATTTTGCAGATGACTACTAATACATGACACCATATTGGTTGTGCAATATCATGCTAACAAAATTCAATAATGATTTTATAAAATGTATTAATTGGATAAAATGGTTCCATGACACAAGGAACACTCTAGACACAGTAAGTTCCTCAAATAAAATTTGAGCTTTGTTATAATGGAACTCAAAGACAGCCCAAGATCATGTTTTGTAGAGACCTGAATTCAGTGTTACAAAAATGTGCTCTATTCTCTAGTCAGGCTTCAGCCAGCAATGCTGCTATTTTCTTTATATGGCCTGCCAAACACGATTATCTTCTCAAGAGAAACAATGGAAACAAAATAAAATTTTAATGGCAAACATTCCCTTTTCAAAGATCTGGTTTGGGATCTCTCACACACAAAGTAGAGAGATCTCTCTCTCTAGAACCTGCATCATAGTATAGGAGAAAGAAAATCAAAGCTTTTCCTCCCCTTCCCCCTTCTCAAGTCTTCTATCATTAAAATCTTGTTCTAACAGCCGAATACTTCTTTTTCATGTGTGTTGGAAAGCAGCTACACCATGTATCAAAGCCATCAGTCCAAGTGAAGGATGGACTACAGGAGGTGCCACTGTCATCATCATAGGAGACAATTTCTTTGATGGGTTACAGGTCATATTCGGCACCATGCTGGTCTGGAGTGAGGTAGGTGTTGTCTGCACATTAATATCCAGTAACTTTGTGTAGTTTATAGCCAGCTTTCTTTCTTTTAGCCCCTGTTCTATTGCAGTAACAATGAGAAAGATTTTCTTATTCCTCCCATTTTATATAAAAGCACTGGAGCAACCCTTGGCACAAATAGAGTGCCACTGTCCTTGTTTACATTGACGGTTCTAGTCCGTCTATTGACATTCTAAAATATAATAATCTATGTCACAGTTCCTCCCTCCCCCCCCCAAAAAATAAAATAAAACCACTGGTAGTCTCGGTTACCTTAATTTGCCTCAACGTGAATAAAATCATCCAGCCCTTAATTATAATTCTTACATTTTTTTAACCAGGCACTAGTTTGCACAACATGTTATGGCAAACCATGGTTTAGTGTGAACGTGCAAGTATGTAGGCCCCAAGAGAGGAACTCAAAACTGTTTTGCTGCTCCCTGGTCATTCCTCTGTTGCATTGTGCTGTGCTAGGCCATAGCTTGATTTTGTGTGTCATTTGAACCCTAGCTTATGGTTTAGCATTCTCCAGACTAGCCATGAACTATAGCCAAAGTTGGTCCTATGATTTATTGCTTGTTTTTTGTCCAAGAGAACCGAACCATATTCCAGATGACTTACTAAGCCATCCAAATGACTTATTAAACTATGGCTAAGCTCACCGCAGCAGCTGAGAAATTGGGGAGGAGCAAAGTAGTTGTGACCTCCTCTTCAAGATCCTGTATGTTTGTGCTAAAACAGGGGTAGGCAACCTAAAGCCCGGGTACCAGATGCGGCCCAATTGCCTTCTCAATCCGGCCCACAGACGGTCCGGGAATCAGCGTGCTTTTACATGAGTAGACTGTGTGCTTTTATTTAAAATGCATCTCTGGGTTATTTGTGGGGCATAGGAATTCATTCACCCCCCCCCCTTCAAAAATAATAATAGTCCAGACGGTGGACCAGCCCACAGCTGAAAACGGTTACTGACCCCTGTGCTAAAATAAGGTTGGCTTAGCATGGTGTGTGAATGAGGCCACTAACTTTATATTCTTTGTGCTGCAATATCCATATCTTAGTTAATAACTTTCTCCACTCATTTGTTGACATTTTCCTTCCTTTTCCATTTCCCATCAATTTATGCCCTTTTTATCAACTGGTGTAAATATGTGGCCATGTCAGTGGTGACACAGCTGTTGAAATTACTTAATCCAATAGCAGTTGTTGGACTATAATGGGACTACTTCACAAAAAGTGATTTGAAAATGGCAGCTTTAGAGGCAATCGAAATGTGTAGGTGTTCATGTGATATAATAGATCACTTGTTTGAGTGCCTCTTATGTCAAGATCTTCCACATCTAGAGAACTAGTAAGGAAAAGGCTTCCAATCTACAATCATCTCTGATATGGGAGATCTTCATGTGCCAACAAATTATTAGAAGAACATCCCCAACATACACAAACATATTGAGACTTGCAAAAAATTGTCAAGCTTCAAACGGCAAGAGAGTGTAGCGAAGCTGTTCTAGGAATGAGGAGGATCCAGTTTGGATTTAAAGGAGAACATAACTAATTAGCATTTTTTATTAAAAAAACCAATCTGAAAATCAAAACATCCATCTTTCAAAATTCACACTTCTTTGAATTTTGCGATGCTGTTCTTCAGCCAAGTGATGTATAAAAAGTGTATACACTGGGAAGAGTGTGCATTAAAATGCATTTGTCACTTAAGATAACATAAAAAATGTATTATTTGGGGGGACATTGCTTTGCTGAAATGTGTATCTATTGCAAAACTGCACACAAATGTGAATATTAGGAAAAATTCACTAAAATGCGGAGGAATGCTCATGATGCTTTTTAAAAAAAATATGCAAAATGATGTGGAAATGTGGAGTACTGGATTTAAGAGTGGAAAAGTAAGAAAGTGAAAGTGAAATTGATGGATTCACCCATTTGCTGTGACAAAGGAGAATTCGGTGTGAATGGAGAAACTATGCCAAGATGAGAAGGCTTAATAATAACAACAACAACTACTACTACTACTACTACTACTTTATTATTTAAACCCTGTCCATCTGCCTGGGTTTCCCCAGACACTCTGGGTGGCTTCCAGCATATATAAAATCACAATAAAACGTATGACATGCACTTAGGGGAGAAGCGATACCTCTGTGGTAGAGCATATCCTTTGCATGAAAAGCATCCTAGGTTAATTCCCCAGAATCTCCTGTTAATAAGTGTCTCAAATATTAGTGCAGGAAATTATTTATGCTTAAGACATTGGGTGCCACTTCCAGTCACAGTAGATAGCACTGGGCTAGACGATGCAACTCAGTATATAAGGCCTCTTATATTCATATGTCCCATTCTGAAGTGGTATCATTCCAAGTGATGATTGCAATATGTGAGTGCCTGTATGTTTGAGCTGGCTCTCAAATGAATAATCATTTGATCATATGTTACTTAAGGTCTAGCCAAGAAGACAACATTTCTTTTATTTTTATGGTTGCCATCAGAGTTTTGCACTTTGGTCTTTGGTTCTTGAAAAGTATGGTGGATCATTTTACAGTAGGTACCCATAGAGATGTAAACTTCATCTTTATTTGTCTTCATGGGAATTTGATTTACCAATAAGGCACTGGCAGCTGTGCCATTGGCTGCAAGAGATGCTTCACCATGTTGCTTAAATAAACAAGATTCTCCCCAGGTGCCATTGCTGTACTGTGAGGCGTAGAATGCACATATTTCAATGTGAGCCACATCTTAGGTACCTTGTCCCCACTGCATCTTTTCCTTTAAATGTGGTCATTCAGGAGCTCCCCCCACAAACAAAACAAATAATCTGTTTCTTTCTTCAGAGGTATGAAACTTTCATTTAAAAGATTAATTTCTTTTATACTTCCCTTCTATATTTCTAACTCTATTGAAAATATTGGCATGGGGGTAAAGCATTCTTAAGGGCTAAGAATCAGTTCCATCCAGTTTACATTGCACTCCAAAATGAATTGATCCAATACAGTTAACTGCGGGAGATAAATTTTAAAAGGACCTTTATTTAGATCTCCCCCCTTAGATCTAAATTAATATTTTACACGTTACATTTGAGAAACAAGGGGCATGAGCTCATGTTCATTCTGAAATAGTATTGCTACTGTAAGGCACACACCATAAGCAATTTGCAGTGCAAATATTGCAATTTTAATGTATTTTGCATGTATTCAAGCTTTGTAATTGCAGTATTTATAGGCATGAAATGAAAGCTGATTATCAAGCCATTTATTGAGACTCTGCACTGGTGTATGTGCCATTGAAGAAAATAGGACTTTTGCTAGCACAGCACTTTGAGGATTGAGATGCATGTTAAATATGTAGATTTAAAATGATTTTGGAAACACATATTTATTATTTAAACATACATTTCAGTTATAGGCTCTCATAACATAATTACAACCTTTCTCACTCAGGGAAGTACATCGGAACATAATTTGTCACATTAATTGTGTGCAGAAATACAGATACTTCAGGCCAGGGCTTTCAATTAATCTTCAACTGCCATAATGAATTTTTTTTAAAAAAATTCTTTCACTTTTTTTTTAAAAAAAGAACAGGTTATTCACTTGAATTATGTCGTTCATACACAAGCAGCAATTGTATATACAATGGCATAAACAAGCAAATAATTTCAGTTCCAAGACCAGATTATTTGGCAGCCTTGATTAAACCTCAGAAAATGTTGACTCTTTCTTGTAAGATGAGGACTGCAGGGACACTATCTCTTTATGCTTAAGAGCATGAAAGCATAGCTTCTTCTTTTTATCCGTCACCCTTTTTCTGTTTAATTTTTGTTAGCTATATACATTTATTTTTGTGATTTGTTTTAAAACTATTTTTGATATTATTAGCTCGTTTTGGCACTTTTGAAGTGGCAAGATAGGGTAAAAGTCTTGTTGTTGGGGAGAGAGACACTAGTGAAATCAAGAGCATGCATAAAGTTTTTGAAGCCAGAATAATTATATCCAAAGTAGCCCAAAGAGACGTTCTCCATTAGGGTGCTGATTAGGTAGCTGGAATGGAAGAATTGTATATGTTGGAAATGGACAGTCTAAACATTTGCTGTAGGCCTTTAGTTCTTTTCATGTTGCAGTCGCAGATTAGGGTCTAAGGCCACAGAAATCGTCAGTGATAAAGCGATCTTTGAATTTGGGTATTTCTGACATTAGTGCCATTGTGCTGCCTGCCTCTCTCATATTCTGGGCTTCAGAAATTTGGGGAATTGTAAGAAGTGGTTCCAGGGCATGGTCTGATGAAACATAATGCAGTTGGTAACCTTGCTAAAGTGAAACAAATCTGGGTTTTATCCGTGCCTTGATGGGAGACTGATCAAGGCACGGAATTCAGTGGAAGAATTAGAATTAGAATTCAGTGGAAGAAAGGTGGGATATAAATTTTAATAATAAAAATAAGAAGAAGAAGAATGAAAAGGGAGATAGGCATATGGCTGTTTACAAATGCCCTGAAAAGGTAAAATCTTTAATATGTTTTGGGTTTAAACATTAAGACCTGTGCTAATTGTTCTGCAGAACTGAAGGCAGAAGACATAGCCATGTGCTTTGAAAGTACATGTCTCTTTTCATTATATTTATGTTGATAAATTTCTTCTTCCTCTTTGTTCCAGCTGCTGAAATTACTTATGTTCATGCATTCATTCTTTTATTTATGGATTATATTTAAAGCACAAGCCTTCCCCATCCACAGAAATAGGGAACAGTTAAAATAATAAAAGTACACAGAAAAATCCTGATAATGTCAGACCAAATAAGACATAAAGCCTCAGCCCAATTGAGAGCTTAAATCTTGAAGCCAAAAGGCAGCCAAAATGAAGAGGTCTCATAGTGTGTCTGAAAGAGGCTCCGTTAGTATTTGGCAAGACTCCAGGAAAAGAATTTAATAACTGTGGGGCAATTGCTGCACTTCTCTGCATTACACGTATTGCATAGCACACTGCTGGTGTGGATTTTAAGTACACTAATTTCAACCAACAGAACAATGAGACTGTTGGTACATTTCACTTTTGCACAGTAACTCAAATGAATTTCTAACAAGCTGTCAATACTTTTGTCATTCAGGACAAATTATCTAGAACTAACAACATTTTTTTTAAAAAAAATAAATAAATGTATAGCAATACCAACAACAGCTCCATAGGATGCAGTTACCGTATACAATATAAAAATAAGTGGAGTAGATTACGAACTTGTTACTGATGCAATGACCAATATACTTTGGGATCTTAAAATGATAGCAACAACATATGTCCTGCTATTCTTAAGCCCTGTTGTTCGCCTTGTAATATGGTTCATGTTCCAACTGATTTAAGAGAATTTATACAAAACAGATGACAAGCATAACATCTTAAAAAGTTTTAAGTTTACTTAAAAATCCCAGAAGGGAGAGGTGCTGTTGTGCTTGATTCCAACCTTGTTCCATATTCTCATTTCTTTTATGTCTAAGTAACTCACTTTATTTTCTTAAATCGATTTATATTCTGCCTTTTTGACTAAACCCTCGTAGTTGCTCGCAACTTAACAGAATGGAATGCATATATTAAACACCACACCCTTAAAAAAATAACAAGAAGAATTAGTCTACCTGGAGTAAGTGCCAGATGTTGACTTCACCTGCCTTTTTTCTCTGTCCTGGATTTGTATCCATGGAGCAGTTAATAGTAAATGGTCCTGTAATGAGAGGAAAGATAGTCTAGTGGCAGGCAACTGCAGTTATGTTAGTGTGTACAGAAAAACTTTAGGGGTTACTGGGAGATGTTTGAATGTTGACAAAATAATGATAGGTTGCTTAGAGCAGATAAATGTTCCATTGCATCACATTTGATACAGTGAAAGAGTGTAGCACAAACTTAAGTGCTTAAGGATTTGTGACATTAAAAAAAAAGAGAACTAGTAACTAGAGGTTATGTCTCAGGCTTTGGTATTCCTTTGGGGTTACTTTAGCAGTTTAAATCTCTGGGCAGTGACTTAGCCTATTGATACACCTGTATCATTAATGGCTACTGCTACACATGCATTCCTGAAGCATTGTTGGGGGGGGGTGTATATGATTTATAAGAATCCATTCAAAATTTCAACACAGGAAGTAGAAGGGCAGGGAGGAGCGGTTTTCAGATTTACCCTTTTCTGTAACCTGCAGTACAAAATGAACTAAATGTCCAGTTTGATAGAAAGTTCGTGCCCAGAATGACTGGACAAATATATATATGATTGTACTTTTAAAACTATAGTTTTTGTTTAACATATTTACTTAAAAGAGAATGGGGGAGCGTGATCGTAAAGAACCTTCCAGCAATCTGCTGAACTCTTTTCAACCTTAACACTATGCAACAATGTACCATAAATATGTCAGTTTCTTCATGGGAACCAAGTTGTTTTTATTGGGAAATGGATGAAATGATGTTGAAAGAGAGTTAAATTGGGGGCAGACGTATGGAAGCTGCAGAGATATTAATCTGCACACATACAGACGTATATACACACATATACATATTTACATGCACACCCACCGATCCCAAGATTTCATTTGGGAACCCCCCCCCCCGCTTCATAAAACAGGCTGATTTGGCTAGAACTAATTTGAAGGCTGTCTAGTTCAGCTCAGGGGTCCAAGCCTGCTTGTTTTCTTTCAAGGAATAATGGCTCACTTAAAAAAAGAGAGGCTACAATTGGATGACATTTTTGGCAAGGTCACACCTTCTGAGGGCAAGAATCATGCAAAAATGCAAAAGGATAGCTGTACTTTTTTTCTGCAAAGGCAGCCATTACAGTTGGGAGCTGGTAAAAAAGGAATCACTTCATCTTCCCTGGTGTTTTATGGGCAATTGGTCTGAAAATTGCAGACAGGAGAGAGTTGCTTCTGGGTAAGAATGGCAGACAAATGAGCCCAGGTGTTTTTGTTCTGGGAACCTTTAAATTTGATTTTGGAGTGGGAAGAACTGAAAGATTTGTTTTCCTGGGTGAAATCATTCTCTCTGATTACAATTTAAAGTTGTCAGTCATGAAGGAACTCTGCCTCCACTCTCTTCATCTTTGCATCTTACGCTTAAAGTTTGGCTGTTGCAAAGCTGTTCCCTCCCTCAAAGCACTGGGATTGGAGAGGGCTAGTAAAACCCTTCCCTCTAATTATGAGGTGAAGCTGTCAGTAACAACACAGCTCTTCCTCTGTGCCCTCTCACCACTCTGGTGATTGCTTTCCCATCCGTCATCATCCTGCTCTGGCATTATGATGTTATGCAGCAGTGATTGGTGGGGCAACACAGGCAGTGTGGTGTGATGGCATCTGGCTTCCAAACAGTGAGCTTTGCTGCTGCTTATAAGAGGGGAATGGCAATGTGCAGAGAGCTCTGCTTGGTGGAGGTGCAGCGGCAGAGCCAATCCACTGTGCCTATTGCTGCACCTACACTAGGCTGAGCTCCCCATGCTTCACCTTTGTTTCCTTTGGGAAGCGGCAACAATACTCCCTAGGAATTCAGGAGCACAATTCTGTGCTGCCTTCTTGCCACCCCAGCAACTGCTGCTGTTGTTACGGTAAGCTTAGAAACATTGCTTTTACTTTCAGCAAATGCCTGCCTGCAGATTTATTAATTTTTAGTGCCTGGATTGCCAAAGGGTTACAAAGTGCTTCTAAGGACCCTGCTTTGACTTTTGCCCGCCTCATAGATATGTGGCTGTATCTCTGACAAACCCCAAATATCTTAAGACATCTTGCTTCACCTGTGGATTTGCCTGAATCTGATGCACATCCTAATATATGCCGCACTGTAAAATGAGAGTGAATTTGGGCAGATATGATGCTATCTTATACTGAGTCAGACCACTGGTCCATCGGGTTCCATATCTGATGAACAGTGACTCCCCAAGGTCTCAGCCAGTGGACTGCCATGCCTGACATACTATAGCTCAAGATGCCAGTGATTGAACCTGTTTATACGAAGCCTTTGCTTTGCCACTCAGCCAATACCTCTCTCCATGGCCAAACCCTCTTTGAAACTTTCCTCTTTTTATTTCAGTTTGTTCTGTCTTCATTTCATTTCCCCCTGTGCTGTTTTTATTATGCATGCAATTTACCCAATAGATGAATTATTAGAAGAGTCATAATTTCATGTGTGTGTGTGTGTGTGTGTGTGTGTGTGTGTGTGTGTGTGTGTTTGTTTGTATAAAGGACCCCTGGACGGTAAGTCCAGTCAAAGGTGACTATGGGGTTGCGGCGCTCATCTCATTTCAGGCCGAGGGAGCCAGTGTTTGTCCACAGACAGCTTTCTGGGTCATGTGGCCAACATGACTAAACCACTTCTGGCACAACGGAACAGAAACCAGAGTGCACAGAAACACCGTTTCCCTTCCTGACACAGTGGTACTTATTTATCTACTTGCACTGCCAACTTTCGAACTGCTAGGTTGGCATGAGCTGGGACAGAGCAACAGGAGTTCACCCTGTCACACGGATTCAGACTGCTGACCTTCTGATCAGCAAGCCCAAGAAGCTCAGTGGTTTAGACCACAGCACAATGTAAAAGTCACTTCTGGAAAACTAGTGGAATCTAGCAGAAGTTTAGTGTTCATCTGCATGCTTTTTGCTTTCAGAAAAAAAAAGTTTGCAGCCCTGTTAACCTGGAAAATCATGGGAGTTCTGCATTGTAATTTGGCATGATGAAATTTGAAGTGCTATCCCAGCATACAGTTCTTTCTCAGCATTTAAAAATTAGCATGCCATGGAGGTATATCGATCAAAAAGCCACAGTCCCATAATGCAACAGGTAACACTGTATAAAAAGAAATGTTAGAATCCAGGATAGAAACACTAGCATTGTAATTCGGAAAACTAACATAACAATCCCCATGTCTGAGTGCACTCTCACTCTTGCATAGATATATGTCAGTGAGGCACAAACGGAATTTACTTTGACTGGATTATTCTCTTGTCATATGAGGTACATACTACATTTTAGAACTTGGGAATTTTCTGTTAATTTTCAATAATATGCTACGGAAGCTGGCATATGCTAATCCCTGAATTATTATTATTTTCCTTGAGATGCATGGATATATAGAAACTGAAAGTTGACTGCATTCAAATGTTGCAATGTGTCACAAACAATTTTCATACCCAGAAGCAAATGCCTGCCATGTATGAAAACAGAGCTAATATTGTTACGACTGGGAAGATGAACATTTGCAAATATTGTTGTCATTGGCTTTTATACTGGGTACTTCAAAAACGCATTCAAACACTGACAGGTTAATTACATGTTCCAAACCTTTGTTTATGTGATCTGAGACGAATGTGTTATTAAAGAACTATTTTGCATCTCACTGATTTCCTCCTTACTTATTTTTTTCCTCCTAGCTTATTACGCCTCATGCAATCAGAGTTCAGACACCACCCCGACACATCCCAGGTGTGGTAGAAGTTACATTGTCCTACAAGTCCAAGCAGTTCTGTAAGGGCACACCTGGAAGATTCATCTACACAGGTAAGGGTGCTTTAATTTTGACTATTCATAACAGAATGGGAAAAGATTTGTTTAATCCATCTTTGCTGACATTGCTGCTTTTAGATGGAATGTTACTGCAATAGGCTTTGGTGCAACCACGTTTGGAATGCAGCGGCTCAGACAGCGTTCTGGTTGCCTCACTTTAAAAAGGATATTGTAGAGTTGGAAAAGATTCAGAAAATGGCAACCAACATGTTTAAGGAGATGGAGCAGCTCCCCTGTGAGGAAAGGTTTCAATGTTTTGAACTTTTTAGTTCAGAGAAAAGGTGGTTAAAAGGTGACATGATAGAAATTTATGAAACTGAGCATGGCATGCAGAAAGTGGCTAGGGAAAAGTTCTTCTTCCTGTCTCCTAGCACTAAAACTCATAGACATCGGACGAAGTGGAATGTTGAATGTTGGAAGATTCAGAACAGAACAGTACTTCTTCTCAATGTTAAATGTGGAAATTGCTCCCACAGTGACAGCCACAAACTTTAAAAGAGGGTTAGACAAATTCATGGAGGACAAGGCTATCAAGGACTACTAGCCATGATGGCTGTGCTCTGACTCCATGATCAGAGGGAGTAATGTTACCGGTTGCTGGTAGCTGCAGTCCTCTTGTACTTGGGAATTTCTCACAGGCCTATGCTTTGCCACTTCTCAGGTGACGTTGATCTATTTGAGTTGTTGTGTAGACAAAAGCCTCTGTTTCACAGGTGTGTATTTACCTAGACTGAGAAGAAGGGAATGTATGGCAAGAAAGCTTGTTCCATATAATAGAAATATGAAATACAATGCCTTTAAAGTTGGCATGTAAAAAGGTAAAGGTAAAGGACCGCTGGACAGTTAAGTCCAGTCAAAGGCGACTATGGGGTTGCGGTGCTCATCTCGCTTTCAGGCCGAGGGAGCCAGCATTTGTCCTCACACAGCTTTCCGGGTCATGTGGCCATCATGACGAAACTTGCTTCTGGTGCAACGGAACACCGTGACAGAACCCAGAGTGCAATGAAACTGCTTCCGAACTGCTAGGTTGGCAGGAGCTGGGACAGAACAACGGGAGCTCACTCCTTTGCGGGGATTCAAACCACCGACCTTCCGATTGGCAAGCCCAAGAGGCACACTGGTTTAGACCACAGCGCCACCCATGTTTTGGGAACAACCCACTGTGCTTACCACCATTGGCCATTTGTCCAAGCAGTGTAGTCTACTAAGACATGCTACTGGTAACCTTAATGCACTCCTAGTGGAGTGCTCTCTGACCTAAACACAATGGATTGAGCGCAGCTTGTAAAGCAGCAATGCTTGAAGGTGGTAATCCTTAACTCTATCTCTTAGGCATCATGTTATAGCTCGCCAGGCTAGAAATGCATCTGGGTCAGGCATGAGCCTACGGCTGGGCAATATCAGGGCTTTGTTTGTGGCTCCCTGGCCCTGCTCTAGGTGCCTTTGGCTATCATCCTTCATTTTCCTTCTATACCTCTATGGCCTCTACTTGCTTGCTACCTAGCACTGTCTTTGTTCAAAATTCCTTTTAAATGGGCTTCCGAGGTTAGATGCTGGCCTGCAGTTGAAACTCTCTTGTGTCTCAGGACTTGCATTTCAGCTCTCCGCATACTTGGCTGCCTGTATATCCATTTATTGCAAGGGCTAACTTTTGCAGGGTTGTGTGCCTGTTGTCTTTGTAGAATCCACTTCAAAAAATAAATAAATGGGCTGGTGGTGGTGCTTTTTGTTTTCGTTGCATGATGTACTCCATTTTATACAGAATAAATAAGGATTTTTTTTCATAATTAATTTTTTATTAAAGATTTTATATTACAAAATAGACTAATAAACAAAAGAATACATAACATAACAATGTATATAGCTGATATTCAATACGGAAGTTCTATGTATCGCAGAATATCAACCATGTCGAACAAAGAAGGAATTTAGTGCAGTCTAGAGGACTTAAGAATCCACAAGCAGATGACTGTTTGGGTACAAAAAATTAAAAGGGAGGGGGAGTTATACATTTCTACACCCACCAGTCTCACCTTCAGAAATGCCTCCCAGCCTTTTAAACAAAATGCAGAATTGGAGCAAACCTGCTGAATAGTTTAAGTTAATTGAAAATTATAGGATTGACCCAAGAGGAAAATTTCGTTTGCACTCCAATCACTATTACAAATTAAGGAAAATTACTACAATTTTGTTTAGCTATGGTTTCACACTGAGTTCACAAAATTAGCTCAGCCGCCCTGACAAAGTCAGCACTTTGTTAGTGATCAGTAGAAGGGGGGAGAAATAATAGACTGTGGTGTGTACAAACGAAGCATAGAAAAAGCCATGATGCTTTACAGAACTAGGCCAAGTGGTTTTAATTAGGATTATTAGTTCATTGTAAATTTTGAAGAATAATCAAACTAGCAGATTAGCTGTTTCTTTTAAAGCGAGAATTTCTTGCCATTCATTTTTCCCATGAGAACTTCTTTTAACTCCCACATAGTTTACCCCCCCCCCACTTTTTTTTTTAACAAGTCTCATTATGGGCCTACAGGAAATGGACCAATTGGAAGTTCTGATCCTGCAACATTCCACAGCAGCGTTCCAGTCGGTGGGAGTTTTTCCACAGTGTTTGTCAGTGAATTCAGTGTTCTGGAACGTTTTACAAAACCACAGAGGCCAAATGTTTTCTCAGAGGAGTTTGGCCTCTGTTTTTGGCTGAAAACAGTGAGGCATCACTTGGTGTTTATTTACCCTGAGATTGAGAATGAGAAAAGAGGACAGAGGAGGAAAGAAAAGAGGAAAGAGAATTGGGGGTTGTGGGCAGTGCAAAAGCCATTCAGGCGTACTTTCCTCTCTGGTGAAAATGCCCTATCCATTAATGGCCCCATTTTGTGGTTAGGTCTCATTTAGAAGAAATTATTTTTAATCAGTGTTCAACAAAATATCCCCTCAAGCCACCTGGCTGTAAAGTTTTTTTTTAACTGTTAAGTGCTTAAATTCTCAGGAAAAAAAAGCCTAGTGGCCCATTAATTTTAAGTTATTTCCCCCCTCCCCTTCGTTTAACTGCCAACAACTTAGAAATTTGATCTGTGAATTGCATGTTGCATCTGTGAAGCAAGATCCTCGATGCAAGGAGAAATGTTATGTCTTATTTTTTTTTTGTAAGAACTACATTCCAAGCTTCATTAAGGGAGGAAAACAGTTCCTTGATCCCACCCACCCACCCACCCACCCTCCACCTCTGTCATTTCACAGGCAGTCTCTTGCAAAACAAAACAATTCACATTTAGATGTTAAAAAGATTTAAATATAGAAAAAAAGAACTCAGATACTTTCAGTGTTCGGCAGTGCCTGTTTTTCAGTGAACTCTTAAAAGGGGCCAGCCTTACACAAAGCAACAACGTATTTATAATTCACATAATTGTATAAAATGTAATGTTATTCTCTTTTCTTTTACATTAAATTCCCTGTGACGTTTACAGTGTGATAGAATACACACACACACACACACACACACACACACACACACACACACGCCCCTTCCTTGGAAGCACTTCAGAAGGATGTTTATGTTACAAACAGACTCATGAAACCTCCTGACAGGAATTGCTTTTCTGCATGGATTTTGCCTGTCACAAAAGTCGCTGAAGAGAAGTAAAACTGTTTTCAGCTAGAGCTGACAGAAATGCCTATGTCAGGCTGTCTTTACTGAAGGAAATGCAAGATGGTGTGTCTCGGAATCTGAATGACTGGGTGTGAGACAGTCCCATCTAGGGATGGCTGGGAATAGGGCTAATGTCATTGGGCACAAATGCTTTCTGTCAGCAGAGCCGACTTCCAATAAAATGTATGTATGTATGTATGTATGTATGTATGTATGTATGCATGCATGCATTTAAATATCCCACCCTTTTATTTAAACTCTAAAGAGCTTACAATGCAATTACTCCATTCAATTATATTTTAAAATTCTTTAAAATATTTCCAACTGTTGGAGATTTTTTAAAATAGCATGAATCACCTCCTATGTGTGTCAACTTCCAAATTCCATTCAGTAAATAAGGTCTGATCTAGGCACCTGGTATAAGCCTGCACAACATGTGACCAAACTGGTATGCATATCAATTTATTTTGGGGTGGACAAATCTCCAGTTTATGTTGCTCTCCAGAGACTGCAATACTGGGCTGGCATCATTTTAAACTACCTGGCAGTCCCTCAGTACATGGTTGCTAGACCTTGTACAATACAGTATATGATTCACGAAGCTTAAAATACTCATTTAAATGCAATATATTCTTTCAGTAGCTTCTTGCATTAAAATATGACTTTATGTTACATTGAGGATCCTATTCTAAAACAAAAATATACTGAGGAGACATTAAGCAAGACACTTCAAGTTCCTGTTTAATATAGAAAAATTCATCGCTGCCCCAAACAGTGTTCATTTGTTCCAAATAAAACAGTACCCCACCTCAAAAAAGAATTGAATGTTGCTTGTTTTCTGCCACTTTCTTATCTTCTGTAAATAGCATCCTGAGTAGAGCAAAGTTTTCTGTGTATCAGTCTCCTGATCTCCGTAGTCCTGCACTCTTTTCAAAAGATCACGAAGCCAATCCTTTCACTGATTGCAATTACAAACCACCAAAATACTACATTCTGGATAGAAGCCACCTGGGTGTGGGTGTGAAGAGTTCTCTGTGTTCTAGTCCACACTGCGAACATTTCCCCCCCGGGACTGAATTTTGACATTTTGAATTTTGTTCATGAAAAAGTTTCACATTTTCTTGAAACTATGTCAATAAAATGTTGGGCTTCTTTCAAAAAGGAAAGGTAGGGGAAAATCATTGTTGATTAGATTAAGAAGTAATAAGAGACACACTGGCTGTCATTAGTCTTGCATCATACTACCAAAATGTTTGGCTCCTTCCTTTTGTTAATCCATATTCCAACATTTGACCAGAGAGCATCATGGAAATTTAGTTTAAGTGGAGTAACTGCAGCACGCAGCCTCACCAGCTCTACAGTCTTCCACGCACCAGTAGTGGATGGTGTAGTGGGGTTGCAGATTTCCCTGACCTACTGGCATGAGAGTCGCTGCTGCTTGCGTGTGGAGGTCCCCAAACCACCCCTAAATAAATCACAACGTAGACAGGATTAAGTTTAATGGTTTTTGGCATGAATTTGGCCACAACTTTATTAAATCCAAAACAATGTGAGTGGTTGCGTAGGCATTGGTTCCCAACTGTCACCTAAGGACAGAAATGATAATAAAATAATAACTTGCCTTGTCAACACGGGGAAATCCAAACAGGGAGAGACGGGGACCGGGTGTACAGAACTCTCCCCTCTCCCTTCAGGCTCCCAGAGGCATCAATATGCCGTCCTGGCCCCTACCTAGGGGTTACGGACACAGCATAGAGCCCCTGTATTCCTGACCAGGATTTCCCCACCACTCAGGCATAAACTTGGGGCCAACTAATCAATAAGACCCTTAATACAACCAAAATAACCAATGCCTAACCGCCAACCTTACAAGTTGTGACTATTTGCTATGCAGTAGGCGAAAACCCAAATGGCACCAGCCAATCAGCCAGATGGGAAAAATTCCTACCGGCCCCTGAATACAGGCGACCAAGAAAAGTCATAGCAATGTCAACACAGAGGCCTAAAAGCAGCGGAGGGAGGGTGGGTATCAGAAACGCAGCCAAAGAGAAAGAAAAAACCAAGCATTTAAGTTTATATACCCTAGGGGCTTGACTTACTAAATTGCTACATACAATTATGCCCAACAACAGCCCATAACCAATCAAACGGTGGCCACTCATGCCCCCACCTTTGCCACAGGCGTGGTTTGCTAGCCCCCACCGCAAATCATGCTCTCTTTAATGGAGAACCCGCAATACCAGCAGAAAGAGCTGTGCAATGCAAGTGTCCTGATAGGAGCACCAGATTGGATCAGCTGGTGTATTCTCATTCCCCTTCCAACAACTCACTGCCTCTGCTCCACAGTGAGCTACGTGTTACTGCCACCCACTTTCTTTTTCTTTATTCAGGCTTCAATAGTTAATAACAACTTGTACAGTAGTAGATTGGTTTGGGGACAAGGAGTCTGTTTCACCGGAACAAGGGGAAATATTTCTTACTAGGAAATAGAATACAAAAGTCTCAAACTCTCATCCCCAAGGATAAGAAACAGGATACATTATGTCAGAGGTCAGTAAATATTTGGTGGAGGTTTTTTTTAATATATTCTTTTATATGTTCTTTGTTATTGAATGGTATAAGAGGATGAGGCCATGCAGTCAAGGAGCTAATGTTGAAGGCAGGGCTTCTCCATTTTTTGTTCTGTTGCTCTTGTTGTGCATCAAATAAACATAAGCGAAGCAATTAGAATAAATTACACTGCGTAGATTTACACATTAAAAACTGTAAGATTGCTACCAATTTTCAAAGTTCTACCAAGGATTAAAGGCAAACAAATGATTCTTAACAGCATAAAGTCTGCTAATCAGATGATGTACTCCAGTTCCATGTAACCACTTTTAAAATAATTGGGGAATTTTTTCTCTTTGTGATACAAGTAGAGAAAAGAACAACACACTGTGATCTAAATGCTACTTAAATGTTCCCAAACATTCCTGAGATTCTCCTCCTTCTTCTCTGTTCACATGCAATCCTATATATGTCTGTTTAAAAGTAAGACCTATTTAAGCACAGTAGGTTTGCTCCCAGGTAGGTGAGTATAGGATTGCAGCCTCAGTCTCTTACAGTCTTTCAAAAGTTTCAACAGAAGACATCTCAAAAGTTTCAAAAGTAAAGTCCCTCAATAGTGACTTCTGTTGAAACTTTTGAAAGACTTTTGAAAGACTATTGTGAGACTGTTTTTAGACACCAGTCTCTTACTGATCAGACTGTGTCACTGTGCTAGTAGTCATTGTCACCACTTACCACCCAACACTTCCTCTTCCCTGCATCTTCTGTTGGCTTCTCTGTGGTTTGTGTTGCAGTTTATTTGCTTGTTTGCTTATAATAACATTTATATCACACCTCGGGGCTCACTCACTTGCCCTCCAGCTGAGCAGCGCAAACAAGCTGCGTTGTCCCTGCCCACAATGCACAAGAGCAGGGGTCCCCAAACTAAGGCCCAGGGGCCGGATGCGGCCCAATCGCCTTCTAAATCCGGCCCGCGGATGGTCCGGGAATCACCATGTTTTTACATGAGTAGAATGTGTCCTTCTATTTAAATTGCATCTCTGGATCATTTGTGGGGCATAGGAATTTGTTCATATTTTTTTCAAAATATAGTCCGGCCCCCACAAGGTCTGAGGGACAGTGGACCGGCCCCCTGCTGAAAAAGTTTGCTGACCCCTGCACTAGAGTGAAAGTGCCTCAACTTCCAGGCTTGGGCCAATGCAGCGTGTTCCAACATCGTGGTGTATCACCAGATTGTGATGTTTGGTTGGTGATACATTGCAGTGTTGGAAACCAACATCACTGAGCCCTACCCAACAACTTGTAGGGATAGTGCTTCAGATTCTTAACTAACATGTAATCAAGTCCAAATATTGCTTCGGCATGTCTACTACCTCATTTGAATCTGATGCAAAGGAGAGATATTGCTAGATGGGGTCATCGGCATATTGATGACTCCCAGTTACAAAACCCAGGATGATCTCATTCAGCTGTTTCATGGAAACGTCAACAAGCACGAGGGACAATATAGATATGAAATCACTGCAGCCAAGTAGGCAAATAGTCATCATGTGGAACCCAAACATGGTAAACCTGAAGACAGAAACATGTAACTCATTTCATATAACTTTTTACAATGTAGTTTTACAGTAGAGCTAAAACCTGTACATAATACCATATCTGCAGAATTAATGCAATTACAGCTACAGTCAAATTAAAATTTATAGTCAATGAAATATATTATTTTGCATACTTCCCAATAAATATGATCTTTCCCTCTCCATGCCTCCTGGTTACCCAACAAAGCCTTATGCAGCACAGGGTCCTCAGACTATTTAAAGCAACAATGTCCTCCTCCCCAATATTATAAAGTCTAGATGTGCTTAAGGCCTTACAAAATCTTGACTTTTCCCTGTCTGCTCTAAGTGAATAAGTGATAAATCCAGAAGAGACATAAATCTTTGAAATCCCTGTCCAAAGAAAACATATTGACTACAGCCAAGCAAATAACAGCCCATAACCAATGGTCCAATTCATCATTTATGTAATAGGGGATATAAAGTATTTTCTACGTATGAAATCATAAGGTGGGGAGGGGGAAGGCTGATAAGAGTGCAGTCTAAGCTATGTGATTTGATTATTTAGGGACTTGAACTGTTTGTCACATACCTTTAATCTTTAAGATGTGTTGCCATTTCTAAACTATAAATTTGCACTAAAGGATTAGGAGAGTATTAACGATAAAGGGGTAAACCAGACTTTATATGGCTTTCTGGCAATGTTCATGCAATCCCATGGACTCCTGGATCTTCTAACCTATTTAATGTGGCATAACCAGTTATTTGACCTTCATAGCCAATAACTTCCCCTCTTTTTTTGCTTTGCAGCTTCAACAATAAATTAACCCGCAGGGTCACTGAAATTTATCTTGCAAATCCTTTCCTTTATCCTTACCCATATGCTCTCATTTTCACACCCTTGCTTCCAAATTTTGCTCTGTTTGATTGGCCTTATTAGGATTTTATATTCTATTGTTATTTTACAACAGCTGCTGGTGTATTGTTACCCACTTTTTTAAAAACGTGGCCTGATTCTCAAGAGATTTCCACTGAAACAAGCTTTGTTGTTTTAAGTGAGTCATGTATTGATGCTGCATTTTGAGGTCTGAACAGCATGTGGTATAAGCAAAGGTTTAACTTGTGAAATGATGAAAAAATAATAATCTTGTCCACTTCCAAAGTTTGTTCTGGGATTTCAATAGGATTTTCTAGTAAGTTTATTTTAATTTGGACCTGCAAATACAATAATTTGCATACTGCTTAGAGAAGATGTATTCATGATTACCATAGATTAGTGATTCCCAGTTTTAAAAAGGTAGCATTTCTGTGATCAGTAGATGGTAAAATCAATGCAACACAAGTTGCCATGTGAGAGTTCATTTTCATGTCCATTTCATGAAAATATGGTTATCAGAAAGGGATCCTATGAAGGGAGTAGGTTTTCTGAACAAACAGTTTGGGAACCACTGCTTTAGATCACTCAGCCCTTAAAGCCAAAGTACTATAGTGCTGGCATTAAAAGAGCCAAATAAATATTAGAAGTATTCCAATCAAGTTTAGATACCATTCAGTGTTGTAATACAAGGACTTCTGCTTGCCCAACAAAATTTCCCCTCTCTCGCCTCTCCCCATGCACTCCTGTGCTCAATCAGCTCTGGAGGGTTGCAGGAACACTTGCAACAGATCTGGGAGATGTATGGGACAAGAAAAGGAGGGGGAAATTCTGTTCTGCCTTGTGATAATGGGACAGATTTGCTGGATGCAACCTTTAGGAAAGAATTTAACATCATGCTATGCCCAATGTCCCATCAGTGCAAGCATTTCAGCCTGCCATGCACTGTTCTGGAGGTTCTCCTGACCCAGCTCAAATCAATTTTGGGTGGGAGAGTGGGGGAAAGCCCCATGATGGAAGCCCTTGAATCTCTCCCAAAGTCTCCACAGTGCTATGACATGTACATGTCCTGCTTATATAGTAAAGGGCTTCTTTGTTTACTTGAATTACTGAGAGCTTCTTTGAGGTGGTGCTGATATTAGGTTGTGGAAAAAACGTAGTTTGCATCAAATGTCAGTTCTACTCTCTACCTACAGTTCTACCTCTAAACGAGGTCCATTAATTTTAATGGGTCAGCTCTAAATAGACCGTAATTGGATGCAGTCCTGTGTATCTATGCTTTCTGTCTTGATGTTAAAGTAACCTTTGGAGGCAAACCTGTCAGTGTAACCAGGGTTTGGTGATTCAGGCATCATGCCAAATCATAATTGGATAAACCATGGGGTTCACACTCTCCTCAAATAATGTCTGCTGGTTTTCAAACCATGATTCAGACATCACACCATTTCTCACTTGCACTCTGATGTAGCTAGGGCTGAGAGAAATGTTTTGTTCTAGAGATGGGCTGATTTGTTTTTGCCCTAGCTTTTATCCAGCAATTGGTTTGGGGACAGTTTTAATTTTTTTTTTATAAAAAAAAGCCTTGCTGCATTTCTTGGTGATTAAGAGATCAGAAGTACAATACTTTCCAAAACTGAATAGAAGCTTAAACCACCCCTGAAACAGGGGTGGTTCTTTTTTCTTTTTAGCAAGGTAGAACAGCAAAGAAGTGTGAAAACACCATATATTTCTGTTATACTCCTTGTTGTCTCTCTTGCCCATCAACAAGTTCAGCACAACCAACATAATATTTCACTTTCTTCCGGTGAACATAAATTATGGTTAACCTCCAGGCATCAGGAGCTGCCACTTTGAACTGCTTGTTCATTTGCACCTGGATTTTGCACTGGTGGTTACCATCAGGAAACCTTGACTTCCAGCAGATGTAGGGTTAATTAAAGAATACAAAAACACCTATTACCCCCCCCCCCACACACATCTTTGTGGAACAGAAACTGAAGAAGAAGAAACAATGGTCTGAAGACACTTCTGTTTGATATTTTGGATGTACATTTTTCTTCTTGTCAAATTATAACTTGCATTTTAATTTAAAGAAGAATTTCTAAAACAAGCCCTTCGGTGTCCGAATGCAGATTTGCAACTTTAAAAACAAGCAGTAGTTTCTTTATTGGAACTGGGCACCCATTTCTGTGGGTTTCCTAACTAAGATGTTGCACGTATCTGTCATTGAGCACAGTGGAACTTTCTTCTGAATAAAAGTGTGTAAGGTTGAATTCTCTTAGCTACATAATACCAGATTAAGCACTTGATGAGTCAGAATTAGCCCTGATAAGCCCATTTTTGGCCATGGAAAGTATTCCAATAGCACCTGAACTTCATCAGCAGTGGCCTGTTCTCTTGATTAAACTAAGGTAGCATCTATGTAATCTTCACCTTATCTATACTAAAGCACTGCCACAATGGCCAAGGCAGTGTCATATATAATGTTACAGGTACAGTACTGTAGCCATATTTTGTATGTGTCTCAGCATCTTATGTTTACAGTGCTTTGACAGTATAAGAAGGTGCTATGTTTTTCAAACCAGGAAATGCTGGACTTTTTGTCCCAAATCCTGTTGTCAGCACCTGCAGTTTACATGTGGGTACCGATTATCGATTCTTAAAAGATATGGGATTATTTTGAGATGCTTTTGCTCTCAGAACTCACTCAGAATTTTTTTGTTTTGCAAACAAAACAAAACAAAAGGAGTGGGTGCTAAAAACCAATCCTGCCACAGGTTTGCAGGATTAATGGGATAGCACCCTAGCAGGCTTGAGTCATGACATCACCCTTTTTTTCCTGCAGTAACTGGTAAACTGGATTTAATACTTAATAAAAAAACAACCCATGAATGCCAAGATTATCCTGGCAATTACTTATTTAATTCTATTAAATATAACCCCACAGTTGATGTAATCAAGGTGTTTGCCCTCTTTGGGCCTTGCAGCTAACCCAAGAACTTCAACCCTTTCTTGAGGGTTGATAGCGCAAACAAAACAGCTTATTTGATGCTCAAGAAACAGGATGATCCCCAGGGGTCATCCTATGGCACAGTTATTGGTGCTGTATAAAGAAACCCTTTAAGCTCTGATGTCAGCTCCCTTTGTAAATGCCCTTAACATATATAAATGAAGGCAGCCCATAACGAGAATTCAGGGGAAAGCTCATGGATACTTTTCAGAGCAAGGAGAAGCAGAGGTTCAAGGGCAGGCAAGCAGATTCACAAAGGCAGTACTCTTTATGCAGCATTCTCTAATGATTCCTCAATGAGGATGCCTACCAGCAGTCTCTTTCTGGTTCATTTGCAGGGGCTGCTTGAAAGCTGTCCCTTGATAAGAGACTAAAAGTCTCAGGTACTCATTCCATGCAAGCAGCCTGGTTGAAAAGTGAATCTGTATAGTAAAACAGCTTGATTTCTACACTGAGATGCAGGCAGAGGCTAAAGCGATAGCACAGGAAAGTGATGTGGAGCCAAGCAGTTCATCACGCTGCAGCCTCTCTTATTTTAGCGTCTGTCCGGCTGAGAGTTGCACTTGGGATAGGCACCAAGAACTCTTAGAATGTGCTGCTGCTGGTTTTGCTGTTGCCCTCCCAATTTCTGAAAGATTTTTACCCCCTTGTATTCTTCTGCCCCATTCTGAGGGCACTTGAATTATTTCTTTAGAATTTTACTGGGGTTTTGAGCTTACCTTGTTGCTGTGAGGTAGTTGAGGATGGTGTATGTTCATATATTTCTAGTAAACATCTTTCCAGCACTCTGCAGCCTCCTCAGCTGCTTGGATTTCCTAGTCTG
Organism: Zootoca vivipara; assembly: GCF_965207765.1. Lineage (NCBI taxonomy): Eukaryota > Metazoa > Chordata > Lepidosauria > Squamata > Lacertidae > Zootoca > Zootoca vivipara. The sequence continues at coordinate 64,272,450 of NC_142584.1, read as the reverse complement.
AAAAAAGGCCCATGGAAGGAGTTTTCTTGCATTGGCTTCCCCGGGCTTTAACTGAAGTGTGGCCTCCTGGGAAGGCTGCAGAGTGCAGACCACTGGGGAAATGATTTGTACAATGAAAGAATAGACAAAAAACCCAAGGTAAGTTCAAGAAAACCCTGGCACCTCACACATGAAAATACCTCAACATTTTTCTCTCCCATTTTTATAATTTTTATGTGCAAGTGCTTTTCATGTTGATAGATGGAGAATGTTAAAAAAAACCCATACAGAATACTTCTGCTCCCTTCTTCAGGTCCTTCCTCATACCCAAACCATTACGTATTTTTGAAGCTATAGATTCTCTGAGTTTGGACTCTTTAGAATGGCTGCAGCCTGGAACTGTATTACCACTGTATTCTGCTCTGGTCAGACCTCACCTGGAGTACTGTGGAGTACTGTGTCCAGTTCTGGGCACCACAGTTCAAGAAGGATACCGAGAAGCTGGAACGTGTCCAGAAGAGGGCAACCAAACTGGTCAAAGGCCTGGAAATGATGCCTTATGAGGAACGGCTTAGGGAGCTGGGTATGTTTAGCCTGGAGAAGAGAAGGTTAAGGGGTGATATGATAGCCATGTTCAAATATATAAAAGGATGTCATATAGAGGAGGGAGAAAGGTTGTTTTCTGCTGCTCCAGAGAAGTGGACACGGAGCAATGGATTCAAACTGCAAGAAAGAAGATTCCACCTAAACATTAGGAAGAACTTCCTGACAGTAAGAGCTGTTCGGCAGTGGAATTTGCTACCAAGGAGTGTGGTGGAGTCTCCTTCTTTGGAGGTCTTTAAGCAGAGGCTTGACAGGCATATGTCAAGAATGCTTTGATGGTGTTTCCTGCTTGGCAGGGGGTTGGACTGGATGGCCCTTGTGGTCTCTTCCAACTCTATGATTCTATGTATTTAGAAGCATATTGCCTCCAAAAGTCACGGTAGAGCATAGTAATTAAGCATGGTTTGCAAGGGGCTGCAACACCAGAATATCAAACCACAGTTTGTACTCACTGTGGCTTGATGTCATGTCTCACTTTACAAACCATTGACAAATTAAGGAAGTTGTTCTGTTTCAAGAAATTGCTTCACTATTGAAATGGGATTAACCATACGAACTTTAGTGTTGAGCAGATGGAAACTGGAAGCAGCAAGGAGCTCAAAACCATGGCTTGTCTGCTCTGTGTCTGGAAACATAAACCATGGTGTAGATTCCTATATATGGCTAGCACAAAACATGTTTGGGCATTATGTTTGATTTAAGCCAACCTCCTTTTGTGTGTGTGATAGCCTAGTCCTTTGCTATATTGTTGCTGTGCTTTCAAGCATAGGATTAGTTTACCGACATGTTATGTAAATGATCCTGGCTCAGCTGCATCGTCTGACTTATAAAAGCTCTGTATGGCTGAGGACCCCAATATTCTTCAGAGCACATGGTTCCATATGAACCTACCTGATCCTTTCTGCCTTCATCTGAGACCCTTCTTTAGGTGCCCCCTCTGGGGAAGGTTTGAAGGGTCATGAACGTGCAGATGCAGCTCTCTACTTGTGGAATCTTCTTCCCAGTGAGGCCAGCCTGGTGCCACCATTAACATATTTTTGGCACCAGATAAAAAAAACTTACCTTGTCTAGGAGTTTGGCACATAGTGTTAACTATTCTGTTGTTTGCTGATTAAATGTTTTCTGCTGATGAAGTTTTCAGCTGTTTACGGATTTTGTTAATAGTTTTATTGTACTGTAATGTATTGTCTCCTTGTATGCTATACCATTGGCTCTTGTTTTTTTTGTAAGTAGTAATCATAATAACAACAACAATAATAGAAATTTTATATTCCCACCGTAACCTGTTTGTAATGGATCTTCAAGCATAGTCTTAATAGCAGTGACTACTTAAATAGCCCATAAACCTTTGATTAAAAATGTTTGAAGATACCAAATGAATTATCTTTTTACATGCTAGAGTAAAATGCTTGGTACTTACATCTTGGAAACATTTGGAAATTAAGGGTAAAGGGTTCATGTGTGTGTTTTAGATTCACTGGTGAATTGGATACTGAATTTGCTACTTTGTGCTTCTGATCATGTCATTATTTGGAAGGCTGTTAAACCTTAAAATCAGTACATAAATTTATAAAACTGTGCTCTCCTAGTCCAGTTTGGGGAATACCGTGTTTCTCATATTATAAGACATGTCTTATATTTATTTTTTCCTCAAAAAAACACACTATGGCTTATTTTCAAGGGATGTCTTATTTTTTTCCTCCTCCTCCTGCCGCGGCCGGCATTGCTGCTGCGCCTGTCACTATGTCTTATTTTCGGGGTATGGCTTATATTCCTTGAATGCTTAAAAATCCTGCTATGGCTTATTTTATGGGTATGTCTTAAAATATGAGAAACAGGGTACCTAACTTCATAAGATAGTTATGCTAGCCAAGTGCACTGAAGGCTTAGAAATAGGTAAGTCACCACACAATTGGTATAGGTTACAGTGTACTATCCAAATCACTGGGTAATTAACTTATATTGCTTGCTCTCCAAGGGGTCTGTGGGTAGCTTCCATTAATGCCTAAAGACGACAGTTTTTTGTTAAGACACTCTAAGAGTATTGCAGCAGATGAGTTAACATGATCTGATTTGCAGACACTTTAAACACTTAGCAGGAGACAGCTCTGGAAGCTAATTAAATCATTCTAAGGTGCACAAAATTATCTGCTTTGTAAGAAACAATTTCAGTGAATTATGCTGGCCCTTTAACTGCGACCAGGCACAGAGGCCAATTTTGCTTGGAATTAAATTTCGTGTGTACCGTGTATCTCAATTCTGTGTTTCATACACCGAATCTTTTGAAGCGGCTGTTATTATTATTTATTATTATTATTATTATTATTATTATTATTATTATTTAGCTATTTGCATTTACAGGAGCCAATTACAGGTTTCTACTTTGCTCAGTGAAAAATATTTCTGACCACGTTTTGATAAGCTTGCCCCTTCCACCCTGGTACAGTGCCCGAGTTGTTAAAAAGAAGGAAAAAAACCATGTTGGTACTCTACCTTTCAGATACTGCATCTTATTTAGTGTACCGGAATTCCCAGTTTAAAGTAATCACAAAATTTATGGAGAAACGGATAAAAAAGGTTGTAAAATATTGATTTGGGGAAAATAATAACACAACTCATCTATAATAAGAAGAAAAATGAAGCAATATTTCAGGGGATATTGAGCGGCCTGCTGCTGGTTGTATTGATCTGGTTCTTTAGTGTGTGAAATCTCACCTGAGATTGGAACTGCATTCCTTCGCTCATTATTTCAGAGATAGTATTGCCTCGTTACATGGGCCTTGCAGAGGTAGGGATTGTTAGAGAGAAAGCAGAACCCCCTGCTTGAAATAAATACAAAACAATAAGATCTTAGAACCACAGTGCCTGCTGTAAAACACCAGCATTTGTGACTACACAAATCCTTGTCTTTCCCTCCCTGAATCTCATTGCATTCCTGAATGATAAGGAAGAGGAGTTGGGCCAAGGGTTGCCACCTTTGGTCAAGCAAAATAGCTACAGGACAGTTCAGGCAAAATACAGGACAGTTGTGTTTTTCTAGGAACGTGGCATTCCTAGTTAAGTCACATTCATGTCATACATTTAAGGCACTATGATGCCACTTTAAACTGTCATGGCTTCCACCAAAGAATCTAGGAGCTGTAGTTTAAGGGTGCTGAATTGATAGAGGTCCCTATTACCCTCACAGAGCTACAATTCTCAGATTAGATTCAGGTAGGTAGCCGTGTTGATCTGACACAGATGTAATAAATAAAAAAAATAAAAAAAATTGTCCAGTAGCACCTTAGAGGCCAACTAAGTTAGTTCTGGGTATAAGCTTCTGTGTGCATGCACACTTCTTCAGATACACTGAGACAGAAATCACCAGACCCTTAAATATAGCAGGAGGGTGGGGTGGGGTATTTCTCAGGAGGGTAGTAGGAGATGGGTGATTGACTCAATGGGTATGGTAAACCTGTGGATGACTGTTAACGACTGCAATTAGTCCTACAGGAAAAAGCAAGGGATAGTATGCAGATGACCAAAAATGGCTTTAGCATATGTGATGAGACAGGAATCCAATATCTCTGTTAAGACCAGGTCTCTCCATAGTTTTCAGTTTAGTAATAAGTTGTAATTCAGCAACTTCTCTTTCAAGTCTATTTTTGAAATTCTTTGGTAATAAGACAGCTGCTTTGAGATCCTGTATTGAATGTCCTGGCAGATTGAAGTGTTCTCCTACTGGCTTCTCTGTCTTGTGATTCCTGACGTCAGATTTATGTTCATTTATCCTACTACCCTTCTGAGAAAAACCCCACCCCACCCTCCCACTATATATAAGGGTCTGGTGACTTTCAGTGTATCTGAAGAAGTGTGCATGCACACGAAAACTTATTCTGTACCCAGAACAAACTTAGTTGGTCTCTAAGGTGCTACTGGACAAATTTTTAATTCACAGAATAGTCTGACAATCAGTCCTTCTTCACAGGGAACTATGGGGATTTCAGGGAATACTCCACACAGCAACATTTGTTGCGGGTCCCACTTTTGTGTCCTACAGTGTCCTGGTTTGCATGATAGGCTAAGCCAAAAGTTAGGTTATCAAATTTGCAAAAATGTGTGAGCTCCTATAGCCACTTAGCTCTTCCACAGTCCTTTTTGCTGCTGAGTTAAGCCAAAATTTGGTTTAGGGTGTCATGCAAACTGGGGGGTTGTGATTAAGCTCTTCACTTAACCACAAACTCTAAACAAGGATCCTGGGATTATGATGACGCTTGCCTACAAAAGAGATAGTGAATGCTGAGAATTGGGATAAAGTGAAATAGTATGACTGAGGAAATGCGCAACTTCAAACATGCATTGCTGTTTTATTGTTATTTAATAGTCTCTTTCCCCAAAGTGTCCCAAAGTGACACACAAAACAAAGTACACCAAACAACCAAGAAAAATGGGAAAGCACAACTATACAGGGGGGAAAACAGGTCTTGCAAAACCCACCCCACTAAAAGAGACCACAGATACTTGAAGCCTTTCAAATTGAAGAAGTCTTACAATGTATGTCCCACATATACTATTTGTTTACAGAACAAATGTTGCAGATTTCACCTACGTATTGCTAGTTTAACCTAACATTATGCAGTCACCACAGTGTGCAGCACTATTTTCTTGTTTATATGCTGACTTCTGCAAAAAGCATGACATGTAATAATTAGAAATAAATAATTGAACAGATGGGATTTTATAAAAGAGAATAGGAACAAGTTAAAATGGAAAGATGAAAATTGAAGAAAAATTGCCCAAACAGCAACTGATACACTGTACTTGCATTTCTGGCTTTCTGAAAGAAGATGTTCCTTAGAGAGGAACCTAAGCTTTTCTTAAGCCTGTGGCTGCCACCACAGGGGTAATTTGTGACTGAAGCCTTCTAGGGTTTCCTGAAGGCCAGAGCCCACACCACAACAAATAATTATTGAGAAATGTGACCCAAGTCAGTTAGCATTGTCCTTAAGTGGAAAGCCTTCTGAAAATTTCAGTGAGTATTGATTGACCCATGAATTGCAAAGGGATCTTTGAAAATGCCATGCTGTAAACTGTCACTTATTCCTAAGGAAATAAATATGCAAATGTGGAGGAAAAGCATATTCTATACACTGTGACTGACTTGGCATTTCGATAAAATCCAAGAGATCAATGTTTTGCGCAGCACGGGGGACTTGGTGGAAATATTGGGTGTGACCTAGAGGGGTGTGTGTGTGTGTCCATATCCGTATATCCCACCACCGTTGTACAATCTGATTGTTTTCTTGCTCTCATGGGTCACATAGTGTGCCTGTCTGAGCAATTGGTGAGGGCCTCACTGGAACAGAGTTTTAATGGCATAGCTGCTTATGTTGCTTGGTTCTACAGTGCTACTGTGCTAGTTTATTAGTAGGGTTTTTAATTTTTAATTTTTTAAAAAACTAACCTCCCAGATTAACATAGGTGATTTGAAACATATTTTTTCAGCTGCTTATATTGCATTTAGCTTGTTTGTAATATCTGAAAAACTTATTTATTTAAAACATTTTCAAAGCTCTAGGTGGTTTTTCATAACAACCAAACAGCTTTTTAAGCAGAATCAACTGATAATTAAAAATGTGCAAAACTCCCAAACACCAGAGCACGGAAGATTTTAAGAAAGTTTCTCCAAAGAGTTAGGTTATCTTTAAATAAGTAGCCTAGTGTTTAACAATGCCCTTTTCTTCTTTTTACAAATGGTTGCTTTTGTTTAGTAAGTTATTGCAGAATTGTTGGACTTCATAAAAAGGTAGCCATAGTGAAGTTTGGGTAAAATGCGGATTTGTTTAACTGTATGATTGCTTACATTTAATCAGTTACAAATGTTTATTTGGTTAACGTGCTTAGAAGTTACAGGTTTCATTTAGTTCATTTAGCCAGGGTGGGGTGGAGATGCTCTCCCAACACTGCCATCTCTGCAGCTTACCTAGGTGAGGGAGGCGATATGATGAGGTCAGGACTGTGTTGTCGTACTGGTGGGAGCCCAAGTTCGGCTGGTGGCTGTACGAAAAGTGCAACTGCATTTTACGAACCCTGCTGCCACCCAACCTCATCCAGGTCAGCAGCAGTGACATCAGTGTCAGGATGGCACCTTTGTGGCACACTCAAAATGGTAGCTTAAGAGATCGTAACTGGATAGTCAGCTAACCAGCTAACCAAGTGTAGTGATCCTAGGCTTACAAACAACCATAGAGAAACTGCCACCTTAATCTTTGTTGGTTTACAAGGAAGGAAATCCCACTGAGATTTTTTAAAAAATATTTACAGATAAATCTGTGTAGGATTGTTTGAACCCTTGATCAATTTGACAAGCAGTTTTCTCTCTCTCAGTTACATGCTCTTAACTAAGATTGCCCACCAACCTAAAGACTCTTTTGCATTGTACATAGAAGAAGTTACTGTATCAGGAGTGCCTGGTGTGCTCTGGTCCATGGGGTCACGAAGAGTCGGACACGACTAAACGACTAAACAACAACAAAAGCACTGCATTATTTTCAATTCAGCTTGGCTTGCTTTGCAAAACAGAGAGCAAGAAAGATGAAAAGAATTGTACTAACTTAATAAAAGTGCTCGGTGTGGGTTTAGAATTTTAAAAAGTGTAAAACTTTTCTTGTTGAATTTTGAAAATTTATCTATAGTTCATCTGAGGATCACAGGGCAGTTTACAATATAAAAACAGAAAATACATAACATAGTAACAAACAAAAACAATACCCCCAAGTCAGTTTAAAAGACCATAGATTGATTAGTTAGCCAAAGGCCTGGGAGAAAAGGAATGTTTTTGCCTTGCACCTAATGAAGGCACCAGGCAAGCCTCCCTGGGGAGAGCATTCCACAAGTAGGGAGCCACTGCAGGAAAGGCCCATTTTTGTGTTGCCACTCTCTTGACTTCTCATGGAGGAGACACATGGAAAGGGCCTCAGGTGATAATCTCAGGGTCTGGATCTGTTCATATTGGAAGAGGCCGGCCTTGCAGTATTGAGGTATTATTTTGTTGTATAATTCACTTTTATTCCAAAGGCACTTTTTATTTTGTACTTTGTTGTTCTTGCAAGGGCTGAAAGGTAAGAGATATTCCCACAATTTATACCTGTAGTTCCCTTTAAAGAAGTCAGCTATTATTTCCATTTTCTTGTTAAAACCAAACAGCATGCAATTTGTATGAAATTGAAACCACATTTTTCACTTACATTTCCAAAAGTAAAATTTATGAGGGAAAGGGCAGCAGTAAAATAGTTACAATATGGTCAGCTATAATTATCTGCGTGGTTGAAATGCATCAGTATTTAAAGATAATGAGATCTAAAATTTGCCAAGCATTTGTCTCCATCTGAAATCTCACTTCTGCTTTTTCACTGGAGAATGAAACTTACCGGTTTATTTGTGCCTACGCTAATACTCATTTTTATCTAAGTAAAAAAGAACTACTATTGTCCCTAAATTAGTTTGGACTAATGTGACTCAGAATGGTTCAGTTTGCGGGATAAAATTCTGTCTGAATAAGCCACTATATACATAAGCTTTGCATGCCACAAACGGCTCCCTTGCTCCTTCATTTTGCTCAAGAGGGGAATGAAGCCAGGAAGCCACAGTTAACCAAACTGTGGCTAATGGGTCCTAAAGAGACCAGGATTTTGGAGCAAGTTTTTAAAAACCAAATCCAGACTTATTTGGAAACCATTAACCATAGGAAAGGGGCTGTGTGTGGGCAGAGTTTTGTCCTGCTTACAGGCTTGGCGCTGTGGGTTAAACCACAGAGCCTAAGGCTTGCCGATTAGAAGGTCGGCGGTTCGAATCCCTGCAATGGGGTGAGCTCCCGTTGCTCAGTCCCAGCTCCTGCCCACCTAGCAGTTCGAAAGCACGTTAGACGGCATGTAGATAAATAGGTACCACTACAGCGGGAAGGTAAACGGCGTTTCTGTGTGCTGCTCTGGTTCGCCAGAAGCGGCTTTGTCATGCTGGCCACATGACCTGGAAGCTGTACCCCGGCTCCCTCCGCCAATAACGCGAGATGAGCGCCACAACCCCAGAGTTGGTCACGACTGGACCTAATGGTCAGGGGTCCCTTTACTTTACAGGCTTCCCATAGGCATCTGGTTGGCCACTGTGAGAACAGGATCCTGGACTAGATGGGCCTTTGGCCTGATCCAGCAGGCTCTTCTTAAGTTCTTATGTTAATTTAGCTACATTCAGCATATTATAGCCATCCAAGACATAAATATTTTAAGATGTATACCTTTCCCACCTTATTCTAGTATTGTAATATATACATTACATCATATTACCGTGTTTCTCATATTATAAGACATGTCTTATATTTATTTTTTCCTCAAAAAAACACACTATGGCTTATTTTCAAGGGATGTCTTATTTTTTTCCTCCTCCTCCTGCCGCGGCCGGCATTGCTGCTGCGCCTGTCACTATGTCTTATTTTCGGGGTATGGCTTATATTCCTTGAATGCTTAAAAATCCTGCTATGGCTTATTTTATGGGTATGTCTTAAAATATGAGAAACAGGGTAAACATTTGCAGAAAATCAGGCTGTAAGTGATTCTTGCCTCGGGATCTTTGTCTGCTCAGTGCTTATCTTTTCGTAACCTAAAATTTGCCATTCTTCCTTAGTTCAATCATATTTCTAAGGAGGAATGGAACAATTTTAGGTTAGTGTTTCCTTAGACTGTACAGCATATTTTCTATTCCCCTTTTGAATTAAAAACTGAGTCATATGACAGGCATTTCATACTATAAATTGCATTAGACAAGCTACTGTAACTATTTTTTTGCTTCATTTACATTTAATCAAATTATACTTTATTTGCTATACAGAAAAAAAGAAGAATTCTGCAATAAATCAAATATTGCCTCACCAAGGGCCCACTTGAGGTAGCAGATAGTCACAACATTGGTGTGTGCGTTTGTGTATTGAATGTTGCAATAACTGTCAGGCTGAGAAAATTTACTTGCTGCTAAATTTTCATATGGAATTATATTGTTTGTCTGTGGTCCCACCCCTGGGAGTATTTAGGTTAGTGTATTATCATTTGTATAATATAACGATCAGTGTTTGTGTATCTATACCTTCTTAGAAGTTTTCACCACATTGAGAGAGTGCTATAAAGGAACCTATTTTTCCTAAGTGGGTTCCTGGTTCCCTGTGCATTTCACTATCTACAGCCTAAAGTGTAGGTGTGTTGAATCTCCTGCTTAGCCATATCATCTTTTGTCCCTTAGGGCAAAAGCCGTAGTTCTGTGGCAGAGCAGAACTAGGTTCAATGCATGGTATTTCTAGGTTGGGAAGGTAAAACTTGGGAGGAACCACTCCCAAGTATTGAGTTGGATGGACCAATGGCCTGTCTCAGTTGAAGGCAGACTCACATGTTCCTACTCTATAGCATCTTAATTCAGTGTTACTATGTAGAAATATTTCCTGTGTATATCCGGGGGGGGGGGAGCTATTGTAATTGCCTTCATCGTATGAAAAGGTTTGCCCATAGTGTTTTTTTAGAAAGGGGAGAGAGAGTAATTGATTCATAAGTCTCTCCTTACTTTCTCCTTATCTGAAGGGGGGAACCATCTAAGGTTAGCCTTTCAGAGTAGTTTCCAGATATACAAAGTACATATTTGTATATTTCATGGAATCATAGTCCTAAGCTGGACCTGGCAAGGCAGGTTCTCCAAAATTATATCAGAAACTACCTCTGGCAGATCAGGTAGTATATACAGGTGAAACTCAGAAAATTAGAATATCGTCAAAAAGTCCATTTATTTCAGTAATGCAATTTATTATTTATTATTTTTCTTTTAATTTTTACAAATGCTTTCTTTTGGAAATTCCACAGTAATAAAACAAATAGTTACAATAATACAAAAATAAACAAAAGCATTTCATTAATTACATTCCATTTATAATTGACCCGCCTAACGACAAATAATTGCATTTACAGCAAATAAAGGCTTGACATATCTTGCTTTGCATGTCATGCATCTATCTCATATATTGGTTTCACCTTTTAAGTTGCATTACTGAAATAAATGCACTTTTTGACGATATTCTAATTTTCCGAGTTTCACCTGTATTTATATTGTTAAATTATTTATATCATTAAATTATGTAGAAGAGGAGGATATGTGTCACTAATGTATAGATGACATGCAAAACCTAACACACACAATAATGCCAGCTCTCATATTTGGGGCTTTCCTCCATATTCTACTTTCTTAGCCTCATCTCACGCAGACAATTGTGTGCATCTCTGTGCTTGTTCATTACTCAACATGAACGGGGCGGGGTATAAATAATAATAAATAAATAATAAATAACAGTTGATGGTTTGTGCCTGACCCTGTCAACCGACTCCTTTGGAAAGCTTGTTTTGAGATGATGTCAAGTAATATAAAATTTTGTCTTTGGTATTTCACACATTCATGTCACTTGTTCATGCTATTGTCATCAAGCAATGAATGTTCATATGTGAAACATCCTTCTATACTAGTGTATATAATGCACAAAGATGGATAGAACGGACTGCTGTCCACCTTACAAAACAGAACACAATTGTGGGGGTCTCTAGACATGACATCCCTGGCTGCATGGCAGTGACAGAGCTCTCATTGACTTCAGCCCAAGTGAAGTTTGGGCCAGTGATGTTACATTCTATTATTTTTGGAGCTTGAGAAGTTAATTAATGAACCATTGGACTGTACTTTATGCTCAAACGTGGTTCTCTCCTCAACATCACCCAAGCATCTTGTGTCTCAGTGAATATAGAAATATCTCAATAAGATATCATCCCCAAGGACGCTTTTCTTAAATACAAATATGTGTCTTCTTGAAATGCTGCACTTTGAAAATCCACTTACCAAAAGCCCTAGAGCATAAGTCACTCTTGATATTTAGACAGAATAACTTCTTCTCCTTAGCTTCTTCAAATGTGTAACAGATAAGGACCATCTATCAGTAAGTATTTTACACACATATAATCGTGTAAAAGGTATCACTGCAAACTTCAGCACTCAAGAATATTAGTTGGGTTTTAAACAATTCCCCAAGGACTTTGCCTCCATAAAACAAAAAGTGTTCTGGTGTTCTTTCTTTTTAGAAAGTAATCCAGGTTTCCTAAGCTTTAAACTACTTAAGGGGCAACTCCTTAGAAAGGGAACAGGCTTTGCTGTCCCAAATGAGACTACTGGTCCAACTCATCCAATGCTCTGCTTCTGACAAACAGGCTATTTCTTATACTTTAGTGCAGGCATAGGCAAACTTTGCCCTCCAGCTGCTTTGGGACTACAAGTCCCACCATCCCTAGCTAACAGGACCAGTGGTCAGGGATGATGGGAGTTGTAGTCCCAAGACATCTGGAGGGCCAAGTTTGCCTGTGCCTGTTTTAGAGGGGATGGACCCAGAAACATAAAACTAATGTTGGATGCTGTTGAAAAAGCAAAATGGTTCTATCCTGGTTCTTACAGCAAACTCCTATACTTTGAAACATAAAAGTAGACAATGCACCTGTTGTGTTGAACAGGGAAAACTCAATTTCCTTCTCCTATCATGCTGTAGCCCAGTAATACATAGATAATGCACCAGCTTTGCTGCCGCCTTAGCCCTCCCCCTCCCAGCAAGCAGCTGTGGTGTCACTGACCAAAGGTCAGGTGAGCTCTGCCATCCCACCAAGTTTTCTTTTATTGATGTCATGGATACCTGTAAATAAAGTTACATTGGTTGACACAACCATGGGTGTGTGGTCAAATGAGGCCAAGACAGTGAATATATAGGAGGAGGGGAAATCAGTAGCCAATAAGAACCAGCCCCCGAGGGGACATTAAGGTCTGAGGCAAAACCATTTTTTACTATAAATATTTAAAAAACAAATTAGCTTGAGTGTTATGTTTAAGCTGATCCACAGTTATTACCATTTTCTGTTTAAAATAGGCATTTCTGGAATAAAGTGCTTTTTTGTTTTTGTTTTTCCCCCAAAAAGTACTTATGCATTGATATTTCTAATACTTACATAGTTTGGGGAGGCACAAGTAGTTTTGCATGTGGAAGGACCCAGGTTCAAATCCTCCATCCTCCATTTTGAAGAACCAGATAGGAGGCTATGAGAGTCTGGAGATGTGCTGCCAGTCAGAGTAGGCAATGCTAGGTTATATGGATAGATAGGTTGCCTTGGTATTAGGCAGATTCCTATACAAAACCAGTTGTGACTTGTACTTTGATGCTAAACAAAGTTAAATCCCACTGACACCAATGAAATTTACTTCTAAGCAAGGATGCTTGGGATTTCAACCTTGTCCAGCATCCATCACTATCAATTAGTTAGATTACATTTCCCTTCTCTCATTATGTAATTTGACAAAATTGGGTTGCTCAATTTATTGGTAATTCATATTGGCCCATGGGATGTGGCTTATTGCCAACTTCTCCATAGGCTAGTGGCTACTGCTGAAAAGATGCTTCACTTATTCCTCTCTGGTCAGTTATATATATATATATAAACCCATATCTTTAAACAGTCTTGCAGAAGGTTGTTATTTATTATTTATTTTTTCCACTAACCCATTCTGACTTGGTGTTCTTCCCTACTGCGAGCCGTAAGGTGCTGTAGGCTTGTTCTAGGAGAGTAATAAGTATTGTTGTTAAGCAATTGTGGTGTTGAAATTCAGCTCCACTATGTCTGCCAGTATTTATCTAAAATACTTTCCCCGGTGCGTGTTGGAGTTCCAGTAAACCGTGTCTTATTGTGCGACCTTTTCATTTTCCAGTGAAAAGGGATCAGCTCGTCAGATAAAAGCTACAAGCTGGAGTACAGGAAAAATGCGTGCTCAGAAAATCCGAGCATGATTGAAAACAAGATGTGTTAAATCAATGCAGTTTATCGCCTGCCTATTCCTGGCAATTGCTGTTCTAAGCTCATTCTGAGCACACACTAGATGATAAAAGTAGAGTGTCACAGTGCTCACCAGGGTGTGAGGGCAGGGAAACATGTTTATCAGACAGGTTGCTATGATTTCCCCTCCTGATAACAGTTATTGTCAAAACTCTTTGGGATATAAGCTGAACAATTATAGGGGAAAGTAATGTTGCTGGCATTGAATTGAAAGGCTGCTTAAAGCTGCAGAATTACAGCTCCCTCCTCCCACCCCTTTAAAGGCCAGGCTACTTTAGTAATAATAGTTTAAATGCACTTATTCTCCTACTATCCATGGTCAGTTCAATATTGTACTACTTCCGTTTGGTGTACAATCTGCTAATTATATCTGAAATGAAGGAAGGACTGTTAATATTAGGATAGTGGGTGTGCCGTGCTGCATTTATAATGCATTTGTTGGTCGGGGAACGTTTATTTACAATAGGTCTATTGTGGGGTAGGTGGGGCTGGAACTCGTTGGGACATTGGGGGACAGGGCCTTTTGCCCCACACAGTTTGAGTCCTTACATGTTCTTTTGCTGCTAGCCAAAATTTTATTTTATCAAAACGTTCATGCTCAATAAAATTTCATAAAGTTTTATTACACATTCTTTGCGTTTGCAAGCATTACTATTATAGATTCCTCCTCCTCCTGCTGTTATTTTTACTATTATTATTAATTTAAATTTCTGTCCCACCATTCCTGCCAAGAGCCAAAGACAGCAGAAAATGAAGTAACAAATACAACTAAAAATAAAACCAAAACGTATCTAAAACATATAAAATCCATTACGAACATCTAAAAACAACCGTATACCACCACGGCTGATAATGTAAAGCTAACTAATTACAGTATCTACCAGCTATCAAATACCTGGGGGAACAGGAATGTTATCTTATGAACCTCCCTGAGATCTTTGGATGAAGGGTGGCATATAAAGTTAATAAATAATAATAAGTAATAATTTTGTTATTCCTGAAAGTTAGCGAGGAAGGCAGATTCACCTCCCCAGGAAGTGTATTCCACAAATGAAGCACTACCACTGAGGGGAAGGTACTCTTCTAAATACTTGGGTCCCAAGCAGTTTAGGGTTTTATGTGCTAATGCTAATACATTGAATTGGGCCCAATAACTCATTGGCAGCTAATGCAGCAGATTCAGGTTCTTTCTGTTTACGCCACCTATCAACACTACAGCCATATTCTGGTTTAGCTGCAGCCTCTGAACCATCTTCCAGGGCAGTTCCGCACAGAGGACATTACAGTATTTTGGTCCAGGAATGACTGTAGCTGACGAAACAACCTAAACTGGGCATAAGCACTCCTAGCCACAGAATCCACTTGACGTTCTAGCATCAGGTTGGAATCCAGGAGGAGTCCAAGACAACAAACGTCAGAACAGGTGGCCCATCTAATTCCCAGATACAGGAATTGCCAACCCACAGCACCTCCATCTTGTCAAAATTCAGCCTCAGATTATTGGCGCAATTGTATGACCAGTCATACCTTACTGACAGGAAGAATGAATGGAATCAGATATTAGTAAGTTTGGTGCCCTCTAGATGTTTTTAGACTATACCTCCAATCAACTCCAGCCAGCAGAACTGTATTGGCAGGAGCTGATGGGAGTTGCAATCCAAAACTTCCTGAGAGCTCTGGGTTGGTGTAGGCTGTCCTATATAAAGAGCTATCTCAAAGCTTCACCTACACACAGTTCCTTTAGTGGATCCACAAATGAACAGAACCAGCTTGAGAAATGTGTGTTTTCATCAAATATGGTGCATTTCTCATCATCTGCCCTTCTTCTTCCCCATATGATATGACTATAGGTCTCTGCTCCACCCTACAGGCACTATTAGACAAACAGACAGGAGGGCTTTGCTCATTCCATGGCTTGGTATATTACGTAAATATCCTTGAATCATGCAGGCTTAGCATGGAAAGACCTCCTTTGTTTCTGCTCTCTGTTGGTGGCACATTATAGTCTGCTTTATGTAGGTTAATCTCTTAAGGAAGCACATGTGTAATGGGAAGCTGTGTTTGCGGATGGATAATCCCTCTTTATGGTAGGGGATTGGTGTTGCCTGTCTTAATTTTTATTTTTAAAGAGTGTCGCTCAGCCTTTGTGAACTTGGTGCCCTCAAGAGGTTCCAGACTACATGTCCCATTAGCCAGAGCAGCACAGTGCTGGTTGGGAAGGATGTAGCCAAGAACTTCTGGGAGGCAACAGTTTGACAAAAGTTGGTGTAGATAATGTATGGTAGTAACGGGTACCCATGTGGTGCTGTTGATAACCACTGCAAATGTAAAAGTTCAGTTTTCCATGATAGCTTTGCATTCCTTACTTGCTCAAAATTGCCACTGACATGTAGGGCTTATCCACACTTCTGTTTGCCCCACTGCTTTCCACTGGGGAAACCAGATCAGGTTTTCTATGGATTACTGTTTGTTCCAATTTAGCACTAAAGAGAATGTTTTCCAGGGGAAGGCTGCAGGGCAAAGGCAAAACCACTTGCACCCATGTTTTCTGGGAACAGGACTAGCAGAAGTGTGGACAAAGCCTTAATTTTGAAGCCAAATTTCTGGATTATGTTGAATGTTTTTTTTGGGGGGGAGATTATATATACACTGGTGCCTCAGTTTTTGAATGTAATCCATTCCAGAAGACCGTTTGAGTTCCGAAACCAGGGCCATCTTTAGCATATGTGCCGCCCAGGTGCAAAGATCCACCCAACGCCCCCAAATTTAGTTTAGCCGCCCCCCAATTAACTTTTGTTGAGCTTTTTGGGGAGAGGGGGAAGCCACAGTTGTTGACTTTTTTAAGGGGGTCAAACTCAAAGTTGTTGAGCCATTTTTTTGGGGGGGGGGGAAATGACGCAAAATGCTTTTGTTTCCTGATTCATCGGGAATATTTGACGCTACGGAGTTACAGAACGCAGGGGTGTGTGTGGAGACTTTCCCTTCATTGCTTTTCACTGCCGCTGATTGAGAGGGACCAGTATACAGTAGATATACATTCCCCCCCCCCCCCAGAATTTGGTGCCCAATGCCACGCACCCCTTGCACCCCCAGGTAAAGGCGGCCCTGTCTGAAATGTCCAAAAACTGAAACTATAGCCGACAGCTAGGCTTCAGGATTTTGCACTCAGCGGAAGCCGCGTTTCCTGTTTGACTTCTGAGGTGTGTTTGAAAACCGAAGCATTTACTTCTCGGTTTACGCTGTTCGAGTTCCTAAACATTTGTCAGTGGAAACGTCAAAAACCAAGGTACCACTGTATATATGTATGTGTATCTATACATATAAATGTAGCACAGTATGTATATGGTCATGTTTGACAACAGCAGGTCAAGTGGCCCCCGCTACACCTTTAATTCAAATAAAGAGCAGTCACCATAAGAACCCAAGGACCACAGGTGCTACTTTTGTAGTTTGATTTAGTTGTGAAATGTTATTTATAATCTGATGAATGTAGTGACTGTTTATTTAGACTCTAGGTTGCTGCAAAATTGAAATTTCTTATTAGCTACATATCTATTTTGAGAAAAGAATTACATCATGCTGCAGTACCATTAAGAAAAGGAAATTAAACTCCCAGGAATATGTTTAAGTGAAAGAGACACACAAAGTCATAAAAAGCAAGGAAACTCTGAGTTAGTCTTTCAATAGCCTCTGTAACACCAAGCCTTGTGTCTCCATAGTAGGATGGTGCTCCACCCACTTCCATTTTCCATTGCCTATGGGAATAAACACTTTTTTGTGGGGGGCAGTTTAATGAAAAGGAAGCTTTATAAAGGGTAGATCATATTAATAACAACCACAACAAAAACAGTCCCAGTGCTTGTATGGTTCCACTTAATGGCATTTAATTAAGAAAGAAAACTTTCTTTGCATGTGAGATTTGCAAAATATACTCTTTCCATTGATGATGTGTGTGTTAAGTAGATTTTTATGCTTCCCGTGGGGGCAAATTAAAGCCCTAGTTGCATACAAAGGTGCTTGGTTGGGAACTTGCCATATCAATCTTGTGACTCTGTTGTGTTGCCACTGCTTGCTGAGAAGTATATGGCCAGAGAGGGACTTGGGGTTTCCTGGTGAATTTGGGTTGGTTTGTTTTTGCCACGTTTCCTGGTTGCCATTGTCTGCATTGTCTCATAAGCGGAAAAATAAATGTTTGTTTGCCATATTTATTTAGTCATTCATTTTTTCATCCCCCCCCCCCATCAGATACGTTTGCTTGTCATTAAAGTAACATGTGCAACATGTCTTCTTCAAGGGGTATGTTGCACATCGAGAAAGGCGTTTGAAAATGTGGTGTGAAGGATTAAAGAAGAATATTTGTGGTCATGCCTAGAGGAAAAGGAGGTTCTGGTCAGGAAGGCTTTTCACTAGAGCTCATATGAGAGAGGTGGAGGCTTCACTTTTCCCCCTGCTCTGAACCAGGCCCTTATCCAGGCAGTGCTACCTGCTCCTGTGTTCTCTCTTCCTGAGGGGAATTGCATAGAATTATTTTGGCACTTCACTGGCAGTTCTGAAGCTCACTATCTCTACCAGCCCTGGAGATGATGAGGGGCAAGGACAAAAGCTGGCCAGGAACCCAGGCAACCATTGTAGAGTCTTCTGGTTTGGGTTGAGAGTGTCTTGATCTGGCTGCTCCTCAGCTTCATTGACAATGTGGGGGCTTGTCTGCTGGAGGGCCTGTCTGCTCTCTCCCTCAGCTCCTCCCAAGGAGACTTCAGGTTCCATGCCTGGGTAGTACTGAGCCCTGAAACCACCCAGGTTTCTTCTAAACTTCTGGGTTTCTGTACTTGGACCTATCTGCACGTCACAACCTCATGTGAATGAAGGATGTTAAGGAACACAGTCATGTGGCAGCTTCGTCTTATAGGCCCTGCTATGTATACCACCTGCTTACCATATCAATCCTCTGGACTGGGTATGAAATGTCTTGATGTTAGCTACCACATTTTTGTTTTTTAAAGGCCTCTATGTGAAATAGAAAATATGTCAATTTAGTTAATAAGCAGAAAGGTGAGAAGCAGCACTTGGGAAAAAGAGATACTACATAGTGGTATAATTCAGAAATTGCATCCTTTCCTTTATGATGAGCTGTGTGCCTGTGGGATTGGTTGCCTTGGTCTTTTGTGTAGAATGGAAGGGATAAGTACAGGAAATACCCAATGATGTGAGGTTTGCAGAGATTTGATGAAATGAGCATGCTAGAAACCTATAAAAGCCTCCCTAATTCATGCATATGTATTTAATTACGGGGATCTAAAGCTACCATTTTGTTAGGCCTACCGTAGAGCTTAGATTTTCTGTGTGAGCAGAACAACATTCAATAATGGTTGAAAAGTTTACTTCATTGTTTATCAAACACTGAACAGCTGCCATCCAACCATATAATTTCATTGGCTTCCTTTTAGTTCCATGAAGGTGTGAAGACTCTCGACTCTCTGTCATTCCCCCCCCCCCTGGTTATGTCCTCACCATCTTGCCATAATATTGGTGTTCTGGAAAAAGAAAGATGTCTTGTCATGAACACAAAAGCCATGAAGACCATCCTGACAGGACTTTGACAGGTCCTGCAGACCAAGGATGAGATGGTCAGATGCAGCACTTAGTTACACAACACATATTTTTTTACACTGGTTGGCCTATCAATACTCCTTGTTCAGTTCACTTTATTCTAGGACAATTCTTCCTTTCTCAAGGTAGAATTTACAAATCTGAAGTTAGCAAAAAATAAAGTATGTGTGTGTTTGTGTGATGTAGAAATCAACACCCATTTTTATCTTATCAAAACTATGCGCATATATATATATATATATATATATATATATATATATATATATATATACACACACATATACATATCTTATCAAAACTATGCATACACACACACACACACACACACACACACACACATACTATGCATATGTCATGGTTTGAAAACATTTTATAAATTCCAGAGTTACAATGTTATTCCTTGAGAAGGGTTAATCTCAAAATATAACTGGGAGGGGGGCATGTTTGGAAGAAGAAAAGAAGAGGTTTTCTGGCGATACAGTGCTAGTCATATAATTCAAATGCTTGATGTTTAGTGGCAATTTTTGTAAGTATTTTAAAGCAGCTGGATGGATGGAGAGGAGTTGCACTAAAATAATAGAGAAAAATGTATGAGAAGCAGCAGAAGGGAGAGAAAGAGATAAATAAATGAAAGCATTATTGCATGTGAAACAAAACCCCAAGCTTTGTCTTTCGTCTTGGGGTTTTTAGGTATCTCCACTATGCTTCTATGTAGTATATTTATTTTTCCTCAAATAATAACATTATAATGTGTCTAATTCAATTATTCCCCACTGCATCTGAACGGGTTTCCCAAGACTACCCTAAGCTATCAGTTCCACATGATATTTGAACAGGTTCTTTTAATTGCTGATATTAAGTGTTGATCAGTCTGCTGTAAGTTGGCAGCCTGGCTGGAGATACGGATTCCACCCTTCTGTGTATCAGGCAGTCTTTCAATTAACATTCAGAAGCTTTATTGATACAGCAGGAGCTCATTATGTGAATTATTATTATTTTTTAAAAAAATAGACAATCCTTTTAATTCTGATTTTGAAACAAAATAGAAGATCCAAAAACTTGTATTTCATTTGTATATTTATAAGAGTTATCAATTCATTTAGTTCAGAGGACACATTTTTCTTAAGGATATTAAAGCAAGATGGATGACAAATTAAGTTACAATTTTGGAAACATGAAAATAATTTCACCTGCAGCTCTGATTTTACATTTTTTCTGTTAAGTGTGTTGGATTTTACATGTTACTGCTTCAAAAAGGCTGCATAAACAGCTTCCAAGGCTGCCTCTCTTCAAGTCTAATCTGAAAGAAAGTTCTTCCTCAAGGGTTTAAGTAGTAATTCATAAAATGGAAAGAATAATAAATATTGTGCCTTAACTCATACACTAGCATAGACAGACAGATTTTGTACACCTGGGTGTAATTTTAGTTAATTCACACAAGAGACAGGTTGAAAGTTTACTGTTTAGATAGGAGAAAATGGCTTAAATCTCATATTTGCAAAAATGATTACATTACCTTAAATGAAAATGCTATTCTATTAGCTACTTCAATAAGCACTGCATTTTAAAAAGTATTTTAATAAAAAAAGTTGCCTGAAGTTCCACACAACTTAAAATACATAAGTGAGGTGAAAGTACTTACTTTGATTTAGACGTCTTTTGGAGATGTAATTATTGGCTTTTTACTCACCTATGTAAAACAATGTACTTTTGTAAATGGATTTCTGGCCACTTTAATCCATTTTTTCCTTCTTTCTCTATCTCTTTTTAAAAAAAAAACATAAAAAGTAAGCACAGTCAATCAAAGAATTTTAAGGTTTAGTTCCTCTTTAGAAATGATTGATAGCCTTTTAGATTTACAAGCTGACAAGTTAAAGGGTGCTATTGGTATAATTATGTACTATATTCACAGTATTTCAATTTAAATGTCCTTTTAAAACCATGAGATTATCATACCTGTATTTTGAAAAGTAGGCCAGTCAGTTTGGGTTGGTACACAAATTGCTTCCATTAGCCTTGGGACCTATTTGAATTTAATACAGTTTTTTAAAGTTGGTAGTACTTTCAGTGTACTTTTGAAATTTAGGGTAATGGGAATGCATTTTAACTACAGCATGTGCTAACTTTGTTTTTAATGTATAGATGGATGTCAAGAACACAAATACTGACTGTTAGACTAAAAGATTTTTTTAAAGAGAATTATATTGAATTTTTTTTCCATCTGTGGAAAAAAAAAACATATTGAAGGACATTGGGGAATGAAGGAACGTATTTTATTTATGGTAGAAGAGGTTGCATTCAATCCATCTCTCATTAAAAACAATGGCAAAAAAGAGTCTATAAATGAATCCATTTATTCACCTATACAAAGTAACAAGTTAGCCCAGAATTTCTCCAGAATAATTGCAAGAGATTTATTTTATCTCCAACTTGAATAATAGCAAGGCTGGTCTTCAAAGCTGTGCATTTGTCTATTACTTATTTATAGAGAGATAGAAATATCTTTATCTCACCATTCTAGTGCCTATGAACTATGAACAGGGTAGCTTACCCCAAAAAATTGCAATGTCATAGAAAACAATTGAAAAAATCAACAATAAATATACTTTAAAAACATAACAATAAAAATATAACAAAAGGGAGAGACCACAGATTAAGTGTAACCTGAAATAAAACAGCGGGTAAAAGCCTGCTGCAATAAAAATGTCCTTAAAGGTAAAGGTACCCCTGACCATTAGGCCCAGTCACAGACGACTCTGGGGTTGCGACATTCATCTCGCTTTACAGGCCAAGGGAGTCGGCATACAGCTTCCAGGTCACGTGGCCAGCATGACTAAGCCACTTCAGGCGAACCAGAGCAGTGCACGGAAACGCCATTTACCTTCCTGCCAGAGTGGTACCTATTTATCTACTTGCACCTGACGTGCTTTCAAACATCAACTGGTAAAAGGCGACCAGAGAGACAGCCACCTACAGTACAAGGGGCTATGCAGTATTGATGCAGCTACTGAGAAGGCCCTCTCGTGTTGCTATGACCCATTCCTCTACCCTTCGGGTGGTGCACAGAGAATGACCCCCAACAGTGGATGCTTGTTGCGTTGGGGCTGCGTTGCTCACCTGACCTTCCTCGTTCTGAGATACAAAGATGGAGAGAGGTAGGGATGAGCCAGCAATGGTGTAGACACAGTTCAAACAGAGCAGTGGCACACTGGTGGCAGTGAGTCATGGGGCAGCAGTGGTCTGAGCTGATGTAATAAGGCCCTTGGGCCTGTGTTGGGTGGCCCTGGAGGGCCAGATGCCAAACCCCAGTGTACTGTAATCACCAAAATGGTTGCCATTTTTCCACCAACATTCCCTCACACCCTGCTTCACTGTGCCTGGCACGCAACTACATAATAGCATTTATTTATTTGTTTATACCCTAAGGGCTCTTCCTGTGGCGGTTAATTTCTTGTGAGCTTTGCATGAAGCAATAGTGGTTTTAGGGATTCAGCGACTGGATTTCTTGATATCTCTTCCTAAAAGCACATCATGTATTTCACAAGGAAAATATACATAATTTTGTTTGTCTGGAAGCACAAGAGACTTTTCCTTCTGCTTTTTCTTTTCTTTTTATAATCCAAAATAAAAAAGGATCCCATCTAACAACATAATAATGAAAAACTTGAAAAGCAGGGTACAAAGCATTTAACAAATGAATTGTATCACATATTATAATTGTTTCTTGCTCAAAAGCTGTAGAGAGCAAAACTTGCTGTCACCTTTTCAGATACTCATCCAAAGCCTCGCATCTCACCTCAAACAGTGTTTGAACCACAGCTTCACAGTCATTGCTGATTTGAATGGAAAGGAGCAAAGGGAGAATTTGCTGTGATAGTTTCCAGATTGCCGCCCCCCCCATACACACACATTGCAATTTAATACACTCTTCGATGTTGCACCTTGTCCTACTGCTTATTATATAATTATTATGTTTGTTGTTTCAGCTCTGAATGAACCCACCATTGACTATGGTTTCCAAAGGTTACAGAAAGTCATCCCAAGGCACCCCGGCGACCCTGAACGCTTGCCAAAGGTCAGCCCAAAGTGATTGTGATTGTGTGTTTGTGTCTTTCGACGCCTAAGTCAGTAACAGCATTTTGATTTTGTTTCAGAAGAGACTTTTGGTACTGCCCAGATCATTGTCATGTAGGATCAATGTATAGAGAGGGAGAGTTGGATTTTGCCAGCTGTCTCCCTTCATTTTCCATGCAGGGACCAGAACCCAGTGCACAGGGCCTGCGCCACATACAAGCTGTACGTGTATAGACTCTATACATCCAATCTATATACTGCACTTCTGCAAGGTGAATATCACACCAACAGAGCCTACATGCTTCTACATGCCTAGGATCTGTACAGAACCGCTCACATGAGAACAGGAGTGTGGCCACTTTATGCATTCCTCATCCCAGATAACATGTCATCATTCTGCATATGCACTACTACCTCAGAAACATAACCCAGAGGCTCAACAAATATACCTCCATTGCATCCTTTGAAAAATAAAACCGTCTGTCCTCAATCTTAATATTGACTATTTAATTTCTACTAATTCACCAGCTTTTTTTTTAATGGCCTGCTTTAAATGTGTCCAGCTATTTGTTGTAAATTCCAAATGACTTCTTGAAGGGGTAATGGGGCTGTTCATTTGTTTTTTCCTTACAATGATTGCTTTTGAGATATGCCTCTGAGTGCAGCTTCAGAATTCTTGACCAGCTTCATAGCAGTGTCCGTAATTTTCAAGTTTTAGTGTATTCAGCAGCTAAGGCCGCCTCACCCATGAAATGTTGCCTACACATCTATGCAGTTGTATACGGGGTGGGGCATATATGTAGTTTTAGGATCACAATGTAAACATAATGTGGCATTTGATAATGTAGAACATCTGAATACAGTGGTACCTCTGGTTAAGAACTTAATTTGGTCTGGAGGTCCTTTCTTAACCTGAAACTGTTCTTAACCTGAGGTACCACTTTAGCTAATGGGGCCTGCCGCTGCGCCGCCACTGCGTAATTTCTGTTCTCATCCTGAAGCAAAGTTCTTAACCCGAGGTACTATTTCTGGGTTAGCAGAGTCTGTAACCTGAAGCATCTGTAACCTGAAGCATCTGTAACCCGAGATACCACTGTACCAATAATCTGGATTGTAACTGGAAAACTGCTTTGGCAAAAAACAAAAACAAAACCCAAACGCCAAAAGACACTTAAATCCCTCCAATAAACATGGAAATGACAAAATCACAGACCAGTACACTGAGGGTCTAAGCTTATTGTGCCTCAGTATAATATTTTCTTGTGGCTAAACAAAGTGAAACAATGTTTTTGCAACATTTCCTATGAAACCTGAATGGGGTTATAGTGACAGTGGCTCCATGTTAAAATAAATCCATGAACAAATAAACATGCCCTTCTATTTGTATGCCTACAATTAGCACACATTAAGAATTTGAAGTTGGATTTGAAGTTCAAGACTCATTTACAGAATGCAGCACAGGTGGGCACCTGTCCCCTTCTGCACTTTTGACACTAATGGCTGAATCTCTCTCATTTGTTGGCTGTGGAATAAATATAGCAGATGTTGTGAGTAAGCCTGAATTCCAGGAGAAAGCATGGCTGTTAAATCATAGAGTTCTCTGTTAGAGTTTTGGTCACTTCATTACAGGTAATATAAGACTACTTTTTAACCCAGGAAAATCTTCTCAAAAGTCAGGGGTCGTCTTATACGCTGGGTCGTCTTATATGCCGGAATATACGTACCGGTAGTTAGCTGACATTAGAAGGTTGCCATTTAAAATAGCTGGCTGTCAGTAAGAGGAGTCAGTTTAATTCTTCCTAGAAGCTGGAGTGTGTGTCTTTCTAGTGACATTATTTTTAAGAAGATCTGGTCTGGATCAGGACCACAGCATGGAGCCAAGATGAGGCACTACGCCTGAAATTTAGTTTAAAAGCCCACAAATGCAGTTACTCAGAATCAGTGGCTTCTTACCTAATTTCACCCTTGTTCCTACTTGTTTTCTTTCATACCCCTAATATGGCCTTTGAAACATCTTCCTTTCTCAATTTAACTTCCACAGTGATGTAAAGGAGGAACAACATATACTCAAATACAAAATTTCATGATTCACTAATTGGCAAGGGTGTGGGAAGAAATTCTTAAATGTCAACTGTATTCTCTTGGGTGGCTGCAGTTGTCATCACACAGAGACCAGGCAGTCAAAAGTGGCTAGTTTTGGTAGTGTATAAAGTCAAAAATCGGGGATTACTCAAAACAGTGACACTCTGACAGCTGAAGGACAGAGTCATATACAAATTGCTGGGAAGCAGCTCTTTTCTTTCTGAAGGTCAGCAGAAATATGTATACATTCCAGTGCATTTTCTAAGTGGGTCAGTGTTTACTCAGCAAACGATTAGAGCAGATGGTGTAATTTAGAATCCATGGCAAAACTTTATAAGAATAGGAAGAACGACATGGATTCTTTTGCTATATTAATCTGTGCTTTTGCAATGTTTTCCTGAATGTGGCAGACTCTTTCATTTTTTTGCGTGTGCTTTGTCAGCCTAAGTTCAAGCAACTGAAACATGATTCTAGTGCCCCATGCAGTTGACTGTAATGTTTTCTTAATGCTTATCCCAGTGGCTTGGCCCAGTCGCAAGCACGATCTCCATAGCAGCACAAGCCACCTACAAGGACACAGAAACTTTCCAAGGGATAAAGCTGAACTTTACGGCCAGCTTGAACACCGACATGTGAAAGAGTGGTGTAATGTTTAAAGCAGCCTGTATGTTTAGAGCAGGCACCCCCAAACTTTGGCCCTCCAGATGTTTGGACTACAATTCCCATCTTCCCCGACCATTGGTTCTGTTAGCTAGGGATCATGGGAGTTGTAGGCCAAAACATCTGGAGGGCCGCAGTTTGGGGGTGCCTGGTTTAGACCATGTCACTTAAGCAATTTGGCCAAATATCGAAACATAGGAAGGTGCCTTATCCCATGTCCATCTAGCCAATGTCACAGTATTGCCTACCCTTAATGCCAGGAGCTCTCCAGGGTTTCAAGCAGGATTTCCTAGCCATACTTGGAGATTTGGGCCAGGGAATCTATGATCCTACAGATGCTGGTGGATTAAAACACCCATTAGTCCCAACAGGCATAGCCAACAGCATCCAAATGGCTACTGTTTCCTCATTCCTGATGCTGAGGATTCAACCTAGGACCTTTTGCGTGTCCCTTCCACTTGACTGAACTGGCTACATGGCTGTATTGATTTTAAAATCCTTATATATTCCAATACACACATGTACACAATGAAATGGTGGAGCAAATGAAAAGCCCCTACCCCTATAACCAATTTTTTTTAATTCTAGAAGCAGCAGTGCTCTGGGGCAAAAAAAAATATGCCACAGTTTTGAAGAAAGCAACAAATGCTGCATTTGTGTATTTTGCTCCGTGGAGCTGAAAATATCTAGTAAATTGATCCTGTGGGAGTAATAAATACACATTACTTTATCTTGTACTTCATGTCTTATACCCCTGAGCCTTGATAGAACAACACCACTTAATAGACTTAAAAAAAGAGTAATTACAGTCATTGGTTGTGTGATTTTTCAGGCCTTCCAGCCCTGCCTGACCTTCTAATTTAGCTCACCGTGTCTAACTAATGCATTTATATTCATCTTTTATGAAGCATGTGTAGTACAAAATTGACTTTGCAGCCTTAAGCAAGCTGTCTTACCAGGTTGAGGATCTGGTTAGTCCTACATTCTGTACGGTGCGGATGTGGATGTGTTTGTGACAAATTCTTTTTTGTGATTCTAATCAATTACTTGTTTTTATCTTTTGGAGTGAGAGAAAGAGAGAAATATTATTTGTTTCGCTTTCCCACCTACCTTTTGAAGAGCTGTTATACATTCCAGCATTATTTACAGCCAAACATGCATGCAAGCATTTCTAAAATGATTACCACTAATGTTTCTGCTTGTCAGGAGTGCTTAAATTTCCCTGCACTTTGTCTTAAACCTTATCATGGTTACCTTTTAAGAATTACTGATGTATAAGATCAACCGGGGCTGATTTGTAAACACCGCTGACAGTTTATGATGA
The DNA here is from genome assembly GCF_965207765.1 of Zootoca vivipara. Taxonomy (NCBI): domain Eukaryota; kingdom Metazoa; phylum Chordata; class Lepidosauria; order Squamata; family Lacertidae; genus Zootoca; species Zootoca vivipara. The sequence goes on along the minus strand of NC_142584.1, from coordinate 64,245,198 downwards.
ATGATGTCGCAAAATGTTCAATATGCTTCTTTGTCACATCCGTACATGTATGCATTAAGAAGCGGATTAAGGGAAGACTAGAGGAATCCCCTTCTGAAAGAACCCTTGAGCTAGAGAGCACACAGACAAATCTCTCTCCTGTGTTTTCTCATAACTTCCTACCCAGTTCACCCATCCAGTGGAGCACAATTGTTCTCTGTGCATTTCTTTTCTCACCATATGGTATCCTCATTACCATACACTAAGGGTCCATATGGGGAACTTGTGAAGTGAACTGTATTCATTTTAACTGCCAGATGAGCAGCCTTTTGCTTTGCAAGCTTAGCTTAAGTCATCTGCTGCGTTGATGTTGTTATGGCAACACAGTACCAATAAAAAATTCTAATCTACTGTAAGTATCTCAGATCACAGTATTTTAAATGTTTGCTGTATCTGTCCTCTAAAGTGAGGATGCTTGTTCTTTTAGTGTGACAAAGGGTTATTGCCAGCTCCAGCAGGTGGCAGTAAAGAAATTATCTCCCCCCCCCTTGCATAAGTCATATAATTACAAACCAGAGTTATATTTCAAACATGTTTGTTGACTGCTCCTTTGGATTTTCTTGGAAGGAGCGTCTTTTTTCCCTTTTTTTTGCAGGAGATGCAGAAAAATTCAGGCAGAAAATCTTTGGCAAAAAATGGACTTTGAAGCAGATCTTATTGGAATTCTGTAGCTTTAAAGAAGCCTAGTTGAATCTCTCTCTCTCTCTCTCTCTCTCTCTCTCTCTCTCTCTCTCTCTCTCTCTCTCTCTCTCTCTTGTGTCCTTCCCTGTGTCCTGAATTTGCTCATTCCAACACCAGAATAATTAAGAGCACCTTAAAGTACTAGAAGCAAGCAGCAGCATCCTTAAATATAAATCATTTTCACCTCTGCAGGCCACATGATATGTTGCATCTCTATCTCTCTGCCTATATTGAAAGTGAATGTTTGTAGTCTCACTTCATCAGTTCACATTAGCCTCATGCTGAATATTTAAACACAGAACAATTTGAACACACCATGAAGAGACGCACTTTCCGTTGGAACTGCAAAGGCTCATCCAATAATAATTTAGTAAATCAGCCATTTAGTGACTCGCTTCTACTCTGCATTGTGCCAAATGCTATTCGACTCAACTGTGCGCCAGCTAGAACTGAAATTCAGACTCCAGTCACGTGGCGGCACTCTGTTGTTCATTGGCGAAATGAGACCGAAAATTCCCTCCTCGGATACAGTGCACTCTTGGTGATTTATCACAGATGAAGCAGAGTGACAAATGCAAGCAAGAGTCACTGCAGGCTGCACAATCTATTCTAATTACATTAATATTGTTTTGGAATTTCCATGTGTGGGGAATAAGGCAATTTAGATACTGCATTTGTCGTCTAGTCCTCTGCAAATATCAATAAGGAGCACCAGCTGAGTAGCAGTAGGAAAGGGTAAATGAAATCTCTAGTTTCCAGCTCAATGCAAGGGCTTCTACAGGTTGGCACCTAGTTGGATATACTTGAAAAATTGTTTCAGATGCTGGGATATCCAAGTATATTGGTTCTTGTGAACTGCTTGTCACATTGTGGAGAAGGAAATATTGTTTGAGTGCATTACATGTAAATGTCTTTATTCATTTTTGTGTTGATTCTAGCCTTCCCTTTAACAAGTGAAGTTTGTTAGTGACTGCTTCACTCTTTTGCTATTTAAGGCATGGGGGTCTTAAAGCTTTTCATGAGATGCAGTTCTTTTGATACACAATTTGTGACTAACATTGGACGAAATAATAGGTTAGAATGACATTTCTTGTTGTGGAAAGTGATGGTCAGAAAGGGTTACATGGTGCTTCAGAAGACTTCTAAGATAAGCCAGTTGTTGGGTCCCATTAGAATAGGGATGTGGAGCCTCTAGCCTTCCATGTACTGCTGGACTCCAGCTCTCATCAGCCCCTGTCTCCATGGCTAATAATCAGGAGTGATCCCTGCTTTACACCATTAGGTATGCTCTCTGTTTCTTATGGTTGACTTTCACAGTTCTGCATTGTTGAAGAGGAACAATTTTTTTCTTGAATCAATTCAGTTTTCAATGATTCTTGCTTGTGGTGCAGTAATCCAAATCCTGTTAGGCTAGTGTGAGTGTGCCAAGAAGTACCTGATATGCTTCTTTTTAAAATTATTTAAATCCCCTTGGGATTAGTGACACAAGGCAATTTAGTATTGCCTTGAACTTATTGACTATTCAGTTTAAAGAAACTATTATGGTAGCTCAAAGTCTCTAACTGCATGATAACTTTAAGTGCATAGTTGTAGAATCTGGATTCATGCAGGTAGAGGTCATGATTTAAACCTTTCCCTTCCTGATTAAATTTTCCTCCTAAAACTGCTCTTGGTACTTGGAAGTGCTGCAATTGGAGGTTCCTGCATAGTTCCTTATAGCCAAACCCCATCCTTACCTGACCTACACCTGACATCATATATGACATCAAATGCAGGGCAGGTGGTCATAGCTTGGCTGAAATGACCTGGAGGACCAAATGGAGATGCCTAATGGGTCAAATTTGGCTTGTGAGCTAGAGGATCCCAACCTGGGCTTTAGTGAGATTGTGCCACTGTCCCTGAACTAGCATCCTTTTCTCAAAACTACTGCATTCTTCTAGTGTCTATTAATTAGTTATTTTGGAATTGCCAACGTCAACAGAGGTTTCTTGAGATAAGTATACCCAAACCTAAAGGGTTTCTACAGGCTCCATCTTGTCATTTGTTGAGTGAGATTGATGTTTTGATTTGAAATCCCTTAATGTTGGTGCTTTAGGATAGCCACATTGTTGCCTGCTTAAGTCTGAAAACCCAAGAGATACCGTATGTTGCCTCCCAAATGAAACATAGCTATTGCACAGTTCACTCAGCTGGGCATAAAGAGATCTTCACTCTTACTCTTTTGATATCATAATAACATAGAGGAAAGAGTATACGCCAACGGTCATAATTCCTTCCTAAGAATCACAGGGTCTGTTTTTAATGTCCGACACTTGAAAGCTGAACCAGTTTGGTCAAATGAATGCAGTCCTGTTTCTTTCGTAAGGGTTCCTAGGCAGGAGGGCCATACTTTGTGATCCATCGCTATAAAGTCATCTATCCCAGCCCAGCTACTTGGAGGTTGCTCAGTAGAACTTGGAGCTCTTAAAACTGCGCTACTGCTTATGGAACAGTAATTGAGGCACCACGGGTAAAAATTACCTGGTTTAATAGGCAGTGAACAATTTGCACTCAATATGATTTGAACGCAAATCATTCATTTCTTACCACTTGGACTAATTTATTTGTTGACCTTCTAATATCCATAGCTCTTCAGTAGTATTAACGGCAACTCAGACAAAATCTCATGTCTTCATTTTACTTCCATTGATTTTTTTTTCATTAAGGCAATAACCAGCTCCCCCCTTTTCTGTTCTAAAAGTCAATCATTTTGCTTACAATGATATAAATCGCTTAGACAGTAACATCCTCTGAGTACCTCTGCAAGAAAACTCAAGACTGCCTTTTAGAACAAAGATCTATGCACTCTGCCTTTGCCTAGGTGGTAACCATATTCATGATTTGTAACTGATGGATTAAGATACTGTAGGTGATACACTTGTACGGGATAGATCTCACTTATACAATATGAGTGTGCAATGCAATTTGTTTTTGTTTGCTTAAAGAAACACATTTCAGTATGTCAGGGTTTTGATTTTCCGCCCTGACGGTCTTGTATATTGCCCAGGGAATCTTAAACTGTGCCTGGTAGCTGATCAAATTTTTCCCCAGCTGTTTGTTTTTATTTATTCATTTAAAAATGAAGAGCAAGGAGCAATGAAAATATTGTCAATGTTTTTGTGACAAGTGTTGGGGATAAAATAAACAATCCAGGCCCTCCACACTTCCTTCCCCTACCCCTAAATGTTATTAATATATACTTAGGAAAGAATGGTTGTATCTGTCGTCACTGAGGCCAGGCAGAACAATAATATTAAATGTAGTGATAGTTATCAGAATGCTGGAGGGGCTAATATCAAGTACCTTATGCCCCTGATATTTTTGAGGAAATGTTGTTTATCGGTTTAGCTTAGACATCTGCTTCGTGAAATTAGTTACTGCCAGATTTTTAGGGCCGCTTAGATTGTTCAAAAATTAATCTTGTCGTTCTCCTGCTGATAATAAGAAAGAAAGTTGATGAAGTGCTTTAACAACATAAGGCAGGGAGCACTCCAGTAAAATAGGTCTGCTTGAGCTGAAGCCTCTCTGTGCAATAAAATACTATTAAGTCCTTTGAACACAGAGTTATAAAACATAATTGTTACACATTTGGCATTTTATGCTTCCCTAGAAATTACCACTTGGTATCTAGATGTAAGCTGTGCTCTTTCTTTTCATTTCAATTGGGTCTAAAGTGGTCCTTTATTGTAATGAGAATGCCCCTTCCTAGAGACTTTTAAAAAAATTATGCCTATGATAAAATGTAAGCGAATGTACTCGTTTGTAGGGGTTATGACATAGCAGGTTTTTTTAAACACTCTAATACGAAAACCTCCCAACATTATTTCAGTCTTTGCTTCATTCAGTCTGGACAAGATGTAGCCAAATATCACCAAAGGTCATCCTATCACAGCCTTTTTACTTTGCCACTTTCATTCATCCCATTAAAAACCAGCAATTTTGCAGATTCTAACAAGTCTCTTTTCTTATCTGAGATTTATATCCCAGAAGATATTCTTGATGGTTTTTTTTTATTTTTAAAAAAACCCTGTTTAATCTACATTCTATTCTTATTGTAGTTTTTAACCCAAAAGGGGTTTATGGGTTAATGCAGAAAGAGTTGGTAAATATTAGACAGCCCTGTTCAAATAAGTTGATTTAGAACTATTTGTACTCAGCCCAGTTAAATTCAAGCACCACCTGTAGGCAGTGAAGTATTTCTCCCATCCTTCCTGCAACCTGAGTCTCTAAGGCAGCAAAAGAGACTATATGTATATACCTGTCTAACCCTCCTATTGTTTGTCATGCAAGGTACTCATGCTCCAAAGTCCATAGCTGCCAAGTTATCCCCCTTTTTAAGGGATTTTCCCTTATGCTGAATAGGCTTCCTCGCGAGAAAAGGGAAAACTTGGCAGCTATGCCAAAGTCAGGGACTGCTGGCCTGATCAACCCCCAACCTTGATGCAGATAGTGTGAGGGAGAGAGTCAACAGAGAAAAACTGCAATGTAAGGGCATCTCCAATACACTGCAATTGCCAGGGATGCTGAGAATAGGCCAGGCATCCTTGCCTACTGGAACAGCTCTGATTCCCCAGCACTAATTGCCATCTTGCTGAAAGTATAAATGATACATGGGGAAGAGCTGCTTGCTCCCGGCCCCTTTCCTTATGCTTCAAAGACTCCTGTTGCCAAAGCAAAACGTTTTGGAAGATGCTATGGACTTAAATCCTATTACTGTTCAGCATTTACAGCATAAAACTATGTGCATGAGATTTTTCTCCCCTCTGCTATAGCATTATCACCTTTGTGATCAAGAGAGATCTTTCTCATTGATTCACAATATATTCATGGCTTGATGCCTGCATGCATTTACCCTTCAAAGATTTTGCTGTCTCATATATGCTTACTATATTTTATTTATAAGCTTGGTTCAATGTGGAGCAGGTGGCAAGGTCATGCCTGAGTGTTTTTGTTAGTGCCTTAGGCATAGGCTGTGATCTTCAGTTTGGATGAAGGCTGTGGAGACCATTACAGCTTGGAAAGACCTTAGTCCTCCTTCGCTAAGTGAGTCTTGCATACTAGAATACATCTTCATACTTGATGGGTGAAGGAGAAAAAAATAAGCTAGCTCAATATTATTATTTTGCCTTCACTTGGCAACAGGCTAGCTTACTCAGCTGTGGGGTCCATAGCTGCCAAGTTATCCCTTTTTTAAAGGGATTTTCTCTTATGCTGAATAGGCTTCCTCGCAAGAAAAGGGAAAACTTGGCAGCTATGGTGGGGTCAGATACTGATGCCCAGATGGGAGCATTCACCCGGCTGTTTATTTCATTTTTCTGATGTTTCCCTGACTTTTAATTTCCACTTAAACTTTAAGCTTTCACATGACATTAATGCCACTTCTAAAAATATTGCAGAATGTAGTGCAAATTTAGTGCTCATTTCAATGTTATTTGCTTCCAGAAAAAAAAGTATGTTTGCAAATAACATGGAAGAAGAGGCTACATAATAGGAAGAAGAAGAAAGCTTAAGTACCTAGCAAACTCAGAATTCAGTTTGCTGAATGAACTTTTTCTCCCAGTAAATCATTCTAGAAAATTATCCCAAATCTGAATCTCTCAGCATTCTGTCCTTTTGCCTAAACTACTGTACCTTAGCAGCCAGATCTAATAAATAAATAAATCCAATGGTCAATCTATGGGGCAATAGTTAATATCCAAGATTATATCCAGTCTGAAATTCATATTGAGACAACATGGGGTGACAATTTTTTCCTGTTGTGGTGCCCAGCTTTATGGAGTCATATGGCAAAGCACAAACATTTATGTTTTTTGAGTGCTTGCTAAAGACTTAACTAGCTATCTGGGCTACTGTTGATATTTTTTATTGTTTTTAATATATTGTTTTTATCAAAGCTGTATTACCATTGTTCAGCCCCAACCTGGAATTGTTTTAAACAAACAAACAAACAAACAAACAAACAAACAAACAAACGAATAATGGCAATGTGATATCAGGCGCTTCACTGTTTAGCAACTACGGAATATTATCTTGTTTTTTGTTTTGTTCTTTTAATTCTGTCCCCTCATATTCAGTTATGAGTCATGAATATGTTTTTGTCACATTTTACTGTTTGTTGGGTTTTTGTTTCCTTCATGATGGAAATATTTGTTCATTCTTTCATGTTCCATTTCACTACTGCTGACTCAACATTTTCTTCCTCAAATGGCACATTTCCGCAACCCTCCATTTTTAATTAAAACAACAACAACCTTCTGCCTGATTGCTAATCATATTACCATAACAAGTAGTTAGGCCAGGGTTTCCCAAACTTGGGCCTCGAGCTGTTTTTGGACTACAATTCCCACCACCCCTGGCTACTGGTTCTGCTAGCTAGGGATGATGGGAGTTATAGTCCAAAACCAACTGGAAATCTGAGTTTGAGAAACCTTGAGTGAGGCCCGCAGTGCTGAAGAGAATGGAGATGCTTCCTATTAGGCCAGTCACCACTGTACGAGTTTTTCATCCATATTATGCAATATTTCAGACTGCGCATGTAAATTGTTCTTCCATGGGCACCAGCATCCAAGACCATAATTTACTTCAAAGGAGGGGAACAGTGAGAGGGTGATGCTGGTGACTCCCTCACTTCCTGTCATGGAAGAAGAAGTGTGTCCATTCCTTTATGAATATAGTGGGTGAGCCCATGCCTTTTCTTCAAAAGGATATAATTTAAAAGTCTATTTGAAAATATTTGAAAAGTTAATTTGAGTTGGTACATTGATTTCGAACGTTCCCTCAAAAAGAATGCTTACCCAACCCTATCAATGAAAAACACTGACGTGGAACAAACATATTAGTGTCTTAATATGTAAAAGGAGTTAAAGTTTGCAGCCTAATCCTTGCCATCTTTTTACTTGTGTTAATCCCACTAATGAGTTCTACGAAACTGATTTACACATAAATGTGTATGGGTTGGCAGCCGAAGTATTATTATGCTTTTAAATTAAAAATTTTCAAAGCTCTCTCCCCTGCCAAAAAAAGAAAGAAACCACCCTCCAGAGGCTATGTTTAGAATATAACTGGGCATTTGTTTGCCATACCCATGAAACAAGAAACTAGGAGTCAGAGTCCATCAGCTAAAGATGGAAGCATGAAAACTTTGAATGGCATCATCTTCATTAAGCTCTTCTGCAAGATGAATGATTTCTCTCAATTTCTTATCTTTGTCACAGTGCTGAGCTAATAGAGCATTAGAAGATGATATGATATCTAGACAACCCATTATAAATACCTCATGATTTGCTAGAGAATCTCTATAAGCATACTAGTGCTTTAGGTGAGTGATAAGCTTTATATATAGTAGACAGCTCTCTCGTGAAAAGGAAGAAAAAATATGCTATCTGTAACTAATTCCTTGAAATTTCTTGGCATCAGGTAAATTCAGGGTTCACATGCACTTTCTACCCATTCTAACATATGAAACCAGAGGTCAATGAGAATATTGTAGCATTTCTTCCCAAGAAGTAGCACAAAATATAGTTATCATGATGAAGCTTGACCCCAGTGAACCATATATGGCAAATGGTTTTCAGTCTCAGGGAAATGGCTCAGCCAACAAAGCACTGGGCACTTATATAGGAGATTATAATTCATTTTAAAGCAAGTTTCATGCTTTAATGGATTCCTCTGTGGCGCAATCCACATCAAAAGCCAAACAAATACACTTTGGCTATTGCTATAGAAACCCTTAGGTAGGTGTGTGTGGGGGAGGGCTTCTATGAATTTAACTCTAAAGTCTCCTCAGTATCCCTACCAGCCCTTGATGGTGTTGGGGCAGAACCATGAAGGAATTGGGTGGAAGTAGTTGTAGCTGATAGTTAGCATCTGACCAGAGAGCTACAAAGTTAGCCCTGCTGAGGCATTGTGGACAGATCCAAATGGGAGGCAACACCTAGAGGGAATGACATGAAAATGAAGGTTACCCCTTTGGGGTTGCCATGATGGTGAGGGCACTTCAGCGCCTTCAAGTTGCGTTATTTTTCTGTAAGTGTGTCTGCTTGTGTGGGTTACAAATGTCTCTCTGATCACTCCTTGGAGGTGTGATCTCAATCACTCAGAATCCTGTGTCATAGGATTTTTCAGTGAAAAAAGTGGTTGAATGGCTTTTGAAAATGAAATATACTTTCTTAACATTTTTAATGCACTTTAGTGTCTTGATTTTTTCACCCAAGACTATAGTATTAAACAGCATATTATTAATTTAGTTGAATTGAACCAATGTATGTTTAAGGACAAGAGTTATGGATTTGAAAAAAATGTTTTCTATGTAACTCTGCCTCTCTGTCTGTGCACACTTTCAGTGGCGCAAGATCACTTTGATTTTCAAAGGCATAGATCTTTTCATATTAGCTATCTTTCTTATAATACCATTTACAAATTTAATCAGTGCATTTTAATATTCCATAGACTTAAAGTGCAATATACAATAAATAGCCAGGCTTCATCTTAAACATGCTTTAGCCCTTAAATTGTTAAAGCTGCAGTGCCCTTTCAATCTACTTACATAATGTCATAAAATATACATTTCAAGGTAAATGAAGTCAGCTACTTCAATTTAGTCTCTCAAACTGGTAGTAAATGAGAGGTTAACACTATGGTGCCAAACCCATTATTGAGTAAATTTAGCACCTTGGACAGCTCTGTAAAATCTTTATTGCTTTCCTGACCTGCTCGTCATGTTCTGTCTATGTGTTCAGTGGCTCTCAGCTCTGATTGAAAGGCAATATATTAGATCCCGAACACAAACACGCTCGGGGGCTGGTTCACTGGGAGCGTAATGACATGGAGGTGAGAACAATTTTCTGGTTACCGCAATTCAAGCACCTTGCAAGGTCTGTTGCAGTAACTTATAGAAGACTTTTAGGGGCTGCTTTTCATTTGAAGCAATGACACTATTAGCTATGGTAGGTGAATGGGAACTGATTTTTTAAAAATGATTATTATTGTGTCTTTTATTAAAGACTAATCTGAATATAGATTATATGATCATCTTTAGAGTAAAGCTTAGAATTATCTGACAAAGGAATTTTTGTGCAACATCTGCATTCCTTACCTAAAAGTGTCAGACACAAAATAGGTTTTATTATATAGAAATATTGTTTAAGAAAGCAAAAAACAAAACAAAACACCTTGTATAGGCAATTGCTTGTTTCAAAAGAAAGAAATCACAAACACCGAATAGCTCTAAATTGTAACAGCACTTACTGAATGTACTCCAGTAATAAACTACATGGAAAACCATGGCTATTTTTTTATTATTATTTGCACTGTTTACTATAAGTAACTTATTTATTCCTTAAGAACGAGAGCTTAGATTTCTGCATAATTATATTACCCACAAGCCACTTTTGCACAAGGAGTTCTACTCACATGAATTTAACTACTCCAATATTAAATAGAAAATGAACTGCAGCCTGTATCAATGATCTTTTGTTTCAGAATTGATACTAACAGAGAAGGGATAATTACTTCAGTGATAATGGTTAAAAATGAGTTTGCAAGTACATGTTAAAGTAATATTACTGCAACTGTTGTTCAAGCCTAACATTGCTGACTTTGATTTCACAATTTTACTTTTTTGAAGGTGTGGTGCCTGAACGAGATGTTTTAGTTTACTGGAAACTGGGTGGTGTTGAGGGAGTCAAATCTGACAAGCAGCTCTTCCCTCTACTCTAGAGTTTTAATCTTTTACAAGGCAGGCAAGGCTTACTGACAATCTAAGTGGCTCAGCTAAAACAGCATGGCCTGATTCCATATGGGTATCGTGTGCGTTCCCTTCATAGCCTTTTAAATTATTTAGTGCTTTGGTCAAGCAGCATAGAAAAGGACAAAGCCTGTAGCCAGTGATCTCTTCAGAAATAGTTTCAAATGTATTGATTCAGAAGCCATCAATTATATAAAGCACCTGGCTGCATGTGTGAAAAAATAATTGAAAAGTGCATTCTGAAAGAGAAGCTGTGCAATGGTTTTAAGGAACGATAAATGTTTACTGGGGGTGCAAAACGCACAAACACACTCTCATCTCATTTTTAAATTTAGGACATCATGTATGTCATAAGTAGCTACTGCAGTATGACAACTATTTTATCGTATATTGTGGAGAATTTTAAATTGAAAAAATGCTAATATGCATCTAAAAGCTTGTCATCTGAAGAGTTGTTCAAGGATTTTGAAGAGGTTATGGTGACAGCAAAATGAATGCAATTATATCTCTATTTTCTGATCAGAGACTATAGTATATGAAAATTGAGCATTACTGCTTCTTTTGGTTGGAAAATCTACCTAGTGTATAAAACATTCTTAGTTAAACTTTTCAACTTTACTCAAAAGTCAGTAGGAAAATGTTGCATCTAGTTTTTTAAGACACCCGCAGAAATATATACGGCTTCAGCTTTGCTATTCTTTTATACTGTAGTATATAGGTATATAGAGAAATTGAATCATATATAAAAAAAAGTTCCCTGATCAGTTTTTTTTATTGAGCTGGTAGAAAGAAACCTGCTGTGCATTAGAGAGCAATGTAGAAAGATTTTTTATGCTCTGTAGTTTGCAAATTTGTTTTATTGTTTCCACTCTTGTCCTCCACATTTTTGCATTCTAAAAAGAAAAGAAAAGAGCATTGTGGTATGCAGGTGTCAGTTTTAAAACTATGGGTATATAATATAGAAAGATGAAGAAGTAACAATGAAAATTAAAGAGTTATGCCCCAAATCTAGCCACATCTCCTTATTTGTTCTTAATGTCACTTCTATGAAGAACATGCTTACATGTCTCCAGTTGCAGTATTGCTGTTTGGCTTCAAAGCCCTCCCGCCCCTCCTTCCATGGTACTGTAGCCAGTTTGAATACCTGGTTGTGGCATCTGCTCATGACAAAGGAATATGAGCCAAAGAAGTTGGATATCACATTGTTATCAGACCAACAGATTCCACAGCTATGTAGCTGATCTGATAAGGTCAATCTTTCTGTAATATAAATTAAGAACCAAATAAACAGATTAGAAGGATTCATAACATGCTCTGAACAACATTGATTTCAGCAATCTAACAAATGACTATAGGTCAGCCTGCAATAAACCCACCAGTGGACTCACAGTGCAGACAGCAGACAATCGACTGACAATTTTTATTTTGCAGCACAAACAAGTTTCACCTTTAAACTTTATTAAGCTTTTGTGCACGAACTGGATGAACTTGTGATTTAACAACATTCTGAGCTCACTAACAATGGTTGCTTTTAAAGACTCTTATATACTCAAGACAAAGCTGAGAGCTAAGAGAATGCTGGAAAATGCTACTTCTACATACACTTTATTGTACTCTTACAATCTTGTCTCTTTTCTCCTCTTCTCCTGACAGGAAGTAATACTCAAGAGGGCAGCCGATCTGGTGGAAGCACTCTATGGTATGCCACATAACAACCAGGTAAATGCAGTCCTCATGTAACAGCTCTTAATATTTAGCATGTTGGTACCTATGCTTTAGGGGTAGCCTACTCAGTCATACTTGTACTAAAAAATGAGACAAAGGGAAATAAATGAGGGAATCAAATGAGCTTGCTTTGTTGGTGTGTACTTGTTTTCCTTCCTTGCCTTTTGTTTCTACAAAGATTAAAAACTGCATGCACTTCTGAACCACAAATCTATGTTAGGTAGTGATTTATACCTTTTAGATCAGGGATGATGGGAATTGTAGTCCAAAACATCTGGAGGGCCGATAAAATCCACCACCTTAGAAGTAAGAAAGGTGTCGGGATATCAGTACAGGAAATGGTGCTCAGTTTGCAACATGATATAGAAGTCTAGTATTTAGTATATAAGGACAGCTTGCTTCTTTGCTAAACGGAGGAGGTCTCTGCTCAAGCAAAAACTAGTGGCTGTATTACTCTTCTCAACAGGGGAATTCAGATTTTTTTTATACAAAATAGTGACATTGAATAGGTCATTTTACGTTTGTCTCTCATAATACAGGCAACTCCCTGTTTGACCGGGGGTTGCATGTGTCGGCCGTCGCACATCAATTGGACTCTGGCAAAATGATCACTGCCTGTACACTCAGATGACCCTTTTGTGTGTGGAGGAATATTAAACTACTCATAAAATAACATGGGAATTGGCCCAGAAGATATGCTGATTCTCATATAAATCAGCATCAGTGACATCAGATTCCTTACCTACAACTGTGTAGTCTAGGAGAAGCCCACTTAGACTTGTGTTTTGCTTTCTATGACCTATATATTTTTGCATTAAAAATCAGGGCTGGATTGAAAAGCATACATTTTTCCCTTGGCAAGGGAAAATACAATCTCTCTCTCTCTCTCTCTCTCTATATATATATATGTATATGTATGTGTGTGTATATATATATATATATATATATATATATATATATATATATATACTTGCGAAGTGTAAGTATTTAAATTCTATTTGCAGTATAAAGGTCAGATAAGGGTGAATTATGACCAAACATAGATTTGTGTTTCTAGAGCAGGCACCCCCAAACTGTGGTCCTCCAGATGCTTTGGCCTACAACTCCCATGATCTCTAGCTAACAGGACCAGTGGTCAGGGATGATGGGAATTGTAGTCCAAAACATCTGGAGGGCCGAAGTTTGGGGATGCCTGTTCTAGAGGTTACTTATTGTGGTTAGTAAGTACAGAAAAGCTTCCTTACTCTGAATCATACTATTGGTCCCCCTTGCTCAGTTTTGCCTACTCTGAGTAGCAACTGCTGTCTGGGATTTCATACAGGGGTCTCTCTCTCTCTCTCCCTTACCTGAAGATGCTAGGGATTGAACCTGGAATCTTTTGCGTGCAAAGGATCTGCTCTACCACCATAGACCTTTAAGCAACACTATTGCAATATTCATCTTCAATCTTGAAGCAGTCTCGTTTGGTAGATCATTGTTCCCATTTCACTGAGACAGACCCAAAGTTAATTAAGTCTGGGTGGGATCTTCAAATGAAGGCCACAAACTCACTATCAGCCATATCATCACTTTCTCTGAGTGGATTAGAGTTTGACCTATGACTTGTTCAGCCCTCAAGTCGATCCAATCTTGTCCCACTGTTCTGAGGGAAGATATGCTGAATGACCACTTGCATCGGGGTAGGCTCCTTAACTGCTCAGTGAATTCCCTCTTAATTACTTTGTTACATCTCTCAACGCTTTCCCCCAGGAAATAATCCTGAAAAGAGCAGCTGATATTGCAGAAGCTCTCTACAGCGTCCCTCGCAATCACAACCAACTCCCAGCGCTCGCCAACACTTCGGTCCACGCAGGAATGATGGGCGTGAACTCCTTTAGTGGTCAGTTAGCAGTCAATGTCTCAGAAGCATCACAGGCCGCAAATCAGGGTAAGCTGAAGAAGAAACTTTTCCTTAAAAAAAATCTTCATGCAAAATTGGGTGGATTTTTTAAAAAATTGGAGAGCGAAGAGCTTACCAAAGAGCCTCTATATGGCTAAGTAAAAGGCACCATGCACATTTATTTCACTGAGCATGCCAACATCCATGCAAGCTGGGATGGATGAGAGTTGTCCCCTGGCTAGAAGGTGGGGGAAATTGCATTAGAATAGTACACAAAACAGTTCATGGCCTCCATGAAATGTAATCTGTTTGCCTAGTGAGATAAAGTGCAGTGCTGTTTCATTGGCGTGGAGGGCACTTGATAATTTACATATTTAACGGAGTCATGGTCAGTGAATCAAAAACTGAAAGTATTTGAGTTAAGCACTCAGTACTAAGGCTGAACATTCTGCACCAAAGTACTTATAGCATGTGTTTACCTTAACATAAACATGCTGGCTCATACTCAGTGTTAGAAACTGAGATATGAAAGCTAGGAGTGCATTAAACCTAGGTTATGGGCGCAACAATGGAATGTATAGGCATGCTTTTTTTAAATAACAATCACACAAAGCTGAAAATGAATGAAATGCAGCTAAAATATTATGTTCATTTTTCACATGGTCTAGACCTTCCCTTGCCCACCCTCCTAATATTCTTAAGAGGGGTCTCTTCGCCAGACCTCAGAGAGTAGCTGGAAGTGGGGAGGCAGAAAAAGGTCCTCCTTTCCTTCCACTCTGCAGTTTTAATCTGAAATCTTAGGTGCAGTACTGTGCCCAGAGCTCAGAAACTGCTCATGCTAATGAAATTCCCTGCCGCCAAATGTGCCTAGATTCCGAACACTGCTCACACTACATCCAAAAGCTATGTAACCAAGGACATATTGCTGGCTCCATGGAAGTATCAGAATTGATGCAACCAAAATTAGTTCCTGAAAACTGACATTCTAGACCTGGTTTAATCACATTCTGTTTTTAGCAAGCAAGGACTGAGAACTTTTCATTGGCAGAACAATCCTAACTATAGAGGCTGGGTTGCTGTGGAATGGCAGATACACCACCACATCTGAAGCCCTGCCAACAAGGGTGGAAGGTGCAGCTGAGGGGTTCAGGGATTGTGCCTATGAGCCAAAGCCCACCCCAAAATGCCCTGTTTGGGAACTTTCCACTGGCTACTGCCACCCATTTAGTTGGAGATCAGACCTCCAACCTTCCTCCCATCAGGATCACAGCTGCTGCTGTTAAAATTTCTGTACTGCCCTTCACCCGAAGATCACAGGGCGGTTTACAATATAAAAATTCAAAAATACATATCTTGATAACAAACAAAAACAATACCACCACCACCACACACACACACCGAGGTTTAAAAGGCCATAAAAAGGTAAAGGGACCCCTGACCATTAGGTCCAGTCGTGACCGACTCTGGGGTTGCGCGCTCATCTCGCATTATTGGCCGAGGGAGCCGGTGTTTGTCCGAAGACAGCTTCCAGGTCATGTGGCCAGCATGACAAAGCTGCTTCTGGCGAACCAGAGCAGCACATGGAAACGCCGTTTACCTTCCCACTGTAGCGGTTCCTATTTATCTACTTGCATTTTGACGTGCTTTCGAACTGCTAGGTTGGCAGGAGCTGGGACCAAGCAATGGGAGCTCACCCCATCACAGGGATTCGAACCGCCGACCTTCTGATCAGCAAGCCCTAGGCTCAGTGGTTTAACCACAGCACCACCTGGGTCCCTTTTTAAAAGGCCATAGATTGTTTAATTAGCCACAGGCCTAGGAGAAGAAGAATTTTTCCTGGTGCCTAAGGATATGTACCAAAGGTGCCAGGCAAGCCTCCCTGGGGAGAGCATTCCACAAGCAGGGAGCCACCACAGAAAAGGCCCACTCTTGTGTTGCTGCCCTCCAGACCTCTTGCGGAGGAGGCACATGAAGAAGGGCCTCAGATGATGACCACGGGATTCAGGTTGGTTCATATGGGGTGATGCGCTTCTTTTCCTAAGAACGGATCAGAAATTGTTAGCAGGCTGTTAAGAGTGTGGCTCAGAACCATATAGAGAATGCTGCGATAGAATCCCTCAGGCCATTAAGTTGTCTCTTTGCCATATCTTTCAGCTAATTGCAACATCTTCTGCGACCCATAACACTCACACTTATTTAAAAGTTCTCAGCACTTCATAAATTATTTGCAGATTGATCTTCCTAAAGCAACCCCTCTCTCTTTCTTCAGAATTGCATTTTTGTGGTATGTTCCGAAAGTCTCTCTTGAAAAACAGCTGTTGTGTCTTTCTCTTTTTTTCGACTTCCCCTCCCCCCCAAAAAAGGTTTTACTCGCAACTCAAGCAGTGTGTCACCTCATGGTTACGTGCCAAGCACTACCCCTCAGCAGACAAACTACAATTCCGTCACGACAAGCATGAATGGCTACGGAAATGCTGGAATGTCCAATTTAGGTGGATCTCCAACCTTCCTGAATGGGTCTGCTGCCAACTCTCCCTATGCCAGTATGTATTTTTCTGCACCATTTATGCTTATTGTTTTCCTGTGGCCCATGGAAACTTGCAGGGTGGGATTCAGAAAGAAAAATGTCAGGTGGAGCCACTCCCTGAAGTGGTTGTAAGAAAGAAGACAGGCATGTGGGGGCTTGCTGAGGGCAGATTGGGGATGTTGGAGCAGTGCCCCATTCACTCCAGTTCAGCAGTTGCTGCTGACAAATGGCTTAACCTTTTGTAACGTCCCTATTGCCCAAATCCTAAATGCACTTATTAGGGTGCATCTCACTCAATTCCCATTGGATATATTAACTGCAGTCATACAGTCACCCCGCAGCAAGAGTTCTTGGAGCAGCTCACAAAGCAACGGGAAGAAATGATTAACAACTAATTTACAGGAAAAACTCAAATTCAGTGAGTCAAAGGACACATGCTTTGAATTGAACTGTAAGGCAGCAACCTTAGGCAGAGCGAGTAAGCCCCACTGATACAGTGAAGCTTACTTCTTAGAAGATGTGCATAGGTTGCGCTATAAGACCCTTGCAGTTCATTGCAGACCCTTAAAGTTTGTTTCACGCTTGTCATTTTTGTTTCTATTTACAAGTGGAAGCAGCTGCATTGGGTTACGTATTTGATACAGTAAAGTGCCATTAATCTGGATCATTGCTTTCCATTTCCTGGATAGACTTTGTACTTCATATAATTATATATGATTTTTTTGTTTTATTCTAATTGCGGCTTGAAAAACTCAGACATAGCTGTGGGGCTCCTAAGGGTTGATCAGGTCCTCATCTGCTTATCATCAACAATGCTAACACATCAGAAGCTGGTTGCCAGGCACCTGGGAAGCACTGTGCAAGGCGCTTCCTAAGCTGTGATAGTTGGGTATTTGATAAGTGCTGTGTGAAGTGTGTTTTGGGGGGGGGGGTCATTAGAATTGCCCTAGGAGAGGGTTAAACCTCTCCTCTCTGGACAATGAAAATGCGCCCCGCACCTCCAACCACACCTACTATTACATTTAACAAACCCCCTGATGTGGCTGCTACCACATGCCTGATGCAATAGGTAGTTTTGCCCCCAATACTTTTTTAAAAAAGGATCTTGCCCTTAAGGGCAGTGTTAGAAACTGAGATATGAAAGCTAGGAGCTAAACGGCACCTTAAACGTAGGGCATTGGCGCAACAATGGAATGTCTAGGCGTGCTTTTTTAATAACAAGCACACAAAGCTGAAAACGAATGAACTGCAGCTAAAATATTATGTTCATTTTTCACATGGTCTAGTCCTTCCCCTGCCCACCCCACTAATATTCTTCAGAGGGTCTCTTCTCCAGTCTTCAGAATGTAGCTGGATGGGGGAGGCAGGAAAATGTCCTCCTTTCCTTCCACTCAGGAATGTTAATCTGAAATCTTAGGCTCAGTACTGTGCCCAGAGCTCAGAAACTGCTCACGCTAAGGAAATTCCCTGTCGCAAAATGCGCCTAGAATAATGGGAGTTTCAAACACTGCTTAAGGGTCTTTAAAGCAAAAAAGAAAAAGAGAGAGGTCTACATGGTTGTCATGTCAGAGCTTAAAATTCTCCACCAGGAATTACTATTTAATTCTGATAGCAGTATAATAACAATGGCTGATAATTAAACTCTCTGAACTATTACACTGAATTAATGGGATATAATTTTTAACCCTTATTCTTTGTTCCATGAAAGTGATTTCTGTGATACACTATTTCAAAATCACGGACTGATTTGTCTTCTGAACAAATCAGTTCTTTCTATTGAATAATGTCTTTATATTACTTTTCATTTTGCCACTGCCACCATTATTATTACTATTATTATCTTTGAGTGGTTTTTCTTGGTTGATCTTGCTGTCCCATTAATGGCAAGTATGTTCAATTGGAAAATGTTTCAATCATGACCCGAGAATTAGAAAGGTGGCATCCTTAATTAAATCAATAAACTAATTGCTGTATAGTAGCAATTCAATTTAGGTGCTTTGATTGCTGCGCCTTAACAAGTGCTTGCAGGTACTGAGTGACTCCAGACCAAGATTGTATCTGTCAGACTGTGAAACTTTGAACGTTTAATTTCCATTAATTGATTTCCTCAGTGTTCACAAATATGATATCAGTTTCCTGCACCAAGATTCTGAGAGGGTGATTTTTATCTACAGAAATGCAAATAAAATAATAATCTCAAGTTCAGCTGATTTAAATTTTCATTCCCCTGCCATTTAATTATTCATAAACCACAATTAAACATAAACAGCTTCTAAATCAGATTGAGGGGGATGGGTGAGTAATTTGTCCAGCTAACCAGGTTCTTCTCTTTTCTCATAGTAACAGAACCCAAATTTCTGGAGCAACTTTAAGTAAGGAAAGTTGCTCTAAACCAACAAGCACAACTACCAAATATATTAATTACCTTTAGACAAAATGCTAACGAGGTTGAAAAAGAAGGTGATTCTCAAAGTCAAAGTACAGTGGTACCTCGAGTTACAAACGCCTCAGGTTACAAATGCTTCAGGTTACAAACTCCGCTAACCTGGAAGAGTTCCATCAAGTTGAGAACTTTGCCCCAGGATGAGAACAGAAATCGTGTGCTGGTGGGGCAGCAGCAGCAAGAGGCCCCATTAGTGAAAGCACGCCTCTAGTTACGAACAGGGTGCTATGCCAAGGGGGCACAAAATTGAGAAGATCCATTTGGGGGTGCAAATTTTGGGGAGCAGTGTACTAACTAGAAGACATCTGAAGGCAGCCCTGTTTAGGGAAGCTTTTAATGTTTAACAGGCCATTGTATTTTAATATTTTGTTGGAAGCCACCCAGTGGGTGGGGAAACCCAGCCAGATGGGCAGGGTATAAATAAATATATTATTATTATTATTATTATTATTATTATTATTATTAAAAATTATTGTTAATAATGGAACCAGGAACAAAGCAAATAACTGCATGCATACTCTATTACCACCATGGAGCTTTCTGCCAGCACTACCCCCCCCTCTCTCTCTCACACACACCACCTCACTCCTGGCCAACATGGCTAAGACACGAAGTGTTGATACTGAAAACTGTTTCCAAACTCTCTGCAACTGCCCCTCGCAAAATTTCATGACTTCAGGCAACTTGACAGAATGAAGAAAATCACAGGCTTTTCTTTATTTGTCATGACCAACAAAAATGGTTGGCAAAAAAAGGAATGTTTTTAGCCTAATCCTATGCATGTTTATTCAAATGGACGTTCAGTAGAGCTTAGTCCCAATTAAGTGTGCATATATTTGCAGCCTTGCAACCAAATTTTGTGCATGTTTTCTTAGAAGTTCAGTAGCTTTTAACCCCAAATGAGGGTGCACATATTTACTGATTCGATTGCAACCTGAGTCATGTGATCTATTGGATACTAAAATAATATTGTACCAAAACAAAGAAACCAACAGCCAGTTTTAGTTTTCTTCTTTTAAAAGTAACAATTTCTTTTTTTAACAAGTTCTTTTAAAATAAAAAAAAGAATATTGGGATTTGGTCTCTTTATTTAGAGACTTCCTCCTACACAGGCAAACACATGGTTCAGTTGCAGGAAAAGCAGAACAAAAATTAAATGAAATGGAGACAAGGAATAAAAGAAACTTTCACAAGTTTGTTTAGCTGAAACAATGGGGCGGGACTTTAACTTTTAGGGGTGTTCCTTCCCAGTGTTAGAAACTGAGATATGAAAGTTAGAAGCTAAATGGCACCTTAAACCTCGGTTATGGGCACAACAATGGAATGTCTAGGCACACTTTTCTATAACAAGAATACAGTGCTGAAATTGAATGAGCTGCAGCTAAAATATTATGTTCATTTTTCACATGGTCTAGTCCTTCCCCTGTCCACCCCCCTAATATTCTTAAGAGGGCCTCTTCTCCAGCCTTCAGAGAGTAGCTGGAAGAGAGGAGGCAGAAAAAGGTCCTCCTTTCCTTCCACTCTGCAGTTTTAATCTGAAATCTTAGGCGCAGTACTGTGTCCAGAGCTCAGAAACTGCTCGCGCCAATGAAATTCCATTCCTGGAACAATGGGAATTCCAAACACTGTCCCTTCCCAAGTTGCAGAAAATGCAAGGCTGTCACTTACGAAAACTGCTCCCCAGTATTTTCTGTGGCTGTAAGAGATTATTGGATTTGCCTCTTGGATGTGTGTGACCACCCGGGGAAGCACACTTAACTTCCACCAGTGCTGTCTGATGTCCCATGTACACTATACATTTAAAGCAGTATCATACCAAAGTAAACAGTCATGACTTCCCCCAAAGAATACTGGGAACAATTGTTATGGGTGCTGAGATCCCTCACAGAGCTAAAATTCTCAGAGTGCTTTAACAATCAATCCCTCTTTCCAGGTAACTTTGGGAACCGTAGCTCTGTGAGGGGAATCAGGTCTTCCTAGCAACTGCCAGCACCCTTAGCAAACTACAGTTCCCAGGAATATATAGGGGAAGCCATGGCTGTTTTCAGTGGTATGATACTGCTGTAAATGTATGGTGCAGATGGGGCGTGAAGTAGAGTGCAAGCGTTCAGTTTTGACAAGTTGACTCTCTTTAGGAAAATGACATGGAAGCAACAGTTGTTACCATTTTTAATAAGCTATCTCAAGATACGTGAAGGTTGTGAGATACTCCAGAGTGATGATGGGGACCTGTCTGATGTTAATTTCACAGAATGGTAGAGCTGCTTTCTCTTGCTTTCCTGCATTGCAGGGGGGTGGACTAGACGGCTCTTGGGGCACCTTCCAACTCTACAATTCTATGAATTCATGCCACCTCATAAGTAATCCCAGAAGTCCTGGATCCCATGAGAGTGCTGGAATGGGAATGAGCCATGTCATGCTCTCGTTCCCATGCAACCTGGGATTCTGGCTTCAACTTTCCAGTAAGGGAATAGCTGTTGGCAAGAACGCCATGCTAGGGGACAATCAGATGTTCTGAGAACAAAGCCACCAAGAGCTCAGGAGATCTGCTAAAGAAGTCTTGGTGGTACCCCTGAAACTCAAGCCTTCTTGCATTTCCATTTGAAATCTTGATACCAGTATTTCCTCTGTGTTTTGTTTTGCTCTAGTCGTGCCATCCAGCCCAACAATGGCCTCCTCCACTAGTCTCCCTTCTAACTGTAGCAGCTCCTCCGGGATCTTCTCCTTCTCACCAGCCAACATGGTCTCAGCAGTGAAACAGAAGAGTGCTTTTGCTCCTGTTGTTAGACCGCAGACTTCCCCTCCCCCCACCTGTACCAGCACCAATGGGAATAGCCTGCAAGGTAGGCCAACCTGGGCATCATACTGTTTTATGGCACCTTTGTTTCTTGCATCTCATCCGAAGGGTGATAGTCCTTGGCAGTCTACAATGTGGCCTATGCATTCTATGTGTCACTGATAAGTGCCCTCATTCCCTTGCTTGGCAAAACAGCCTGCTTTCATTGTCCTGTTGAACTGAGATGCTGTGTCTTTTTTTTTCTTTTCTTTTTTTTAAAAAAGCATGGTCTGAGTGTTTGCTTAAAATGAGTGATATTGCAGCTTACTAATACCAGCCTTTCTCTTTCTTTCCTTTCTTATTCCTTGTTGTTGTCTTTTATCAGACCAGTCTTTTGTGGACTCTAGCAAGTACTCCACTGCAGGGTCTCTCCAGGGTCTGGCCTTCTCCTGAAGTACGTCAGTCAATCTTCCCTTCCTTTTTTAATTTTGTTTTTCCTTTGTCATGCCCACATGTGGAATATCTCTACTAATAGCAGCAAAGTTTGTGGGGGTCCATCACAGAAAACACACCACACCAAGATTTGCTTTGCATATGATAGCAAATTATATATGGCATGTTCTACATTCATGTAAGGTTTCCCAATTTCTTACCTTGTATGGCATTAGCTCATTGTGATTAATGTTCTGGATGTCAGCTAATTTGCACTGTAAACCCCCGTATCTCCTCGAAAACCTCTTCAGCTGTTGGAAACCTACACTTTTATGTCATCCCGTTGGCGTAAACTGATGCTTTCCCTAATACTGCACCCCTTTTCTATATCATTCACATATAGAGCCATCAAATGGATATGGATTTCCAACCTATCTATGTACCTCAGGTTCAGGTCAAATTTAGTGGGTGCCTGGAAACCCATGCTGTGATTCCTGAAAGCGGAGAACCCTGTTTTGCACTGTGATTTCCCTCCAGTGTTCCAGCCCCACTTGAAGAGTGTTTGAGTCTCCTGTTGGCTTTCATAATGTACCAAAAGGGATAGACAAGGCACTCCCCAAAAGGGAGCAGACATGGATCATTGCTTATCACAGCCGAGTTTGGATCAGGAATGTTTGATAATACATACGAAGCCACTACCGCACCCATCTAACTGGCAGAGTAGGCCTGCTGCTTTCTGTGTTACAGTTGTATTGGCATTGCCTATCCTACATTTCAACATGGAGCAGTTGGGGAAATGAGAAAAAGCCAACTGAGGTGGCTTTAGATAGTCATTCGAGATTTTCACTTTGAAGCCCTCCTACAAATGAGGGGGCTTTGTGGCCACGCACCTGCCTCATATAGTATATGTATTATTAAATTTCTTTTTTCATTATTTCCCCTCTTTTTTAAAGTTAATTTGCACACTGTAGATAGCAATGTAGATCATAAGGAACCTTGTGTATACAGGAAAATTCAGATAATTAGTTCCTAGACAGCAAGGGACAATTCACTTAAGGGTGTTAAGAGTGCTTATGGTCAGCTACAGTTTTGCCAAATATATGTTCTTTGTCAGAGCACTCAAAGCTTACCTTGAGTGCACCCTCAACTTGGCTTCAGAAGCCTGCTTAGCTTCTGAATGGGCTTGTTCACATATTATCAGCCCTGAACTTAAGTCCCCAGTTGTCTTTGTATTTCCTTTTGTTCACGGACAAATACTGTGGTACCCACATTTGAATAGAAATGCTGTGTTGTGTGTGTATGTCCTATAACATTATTTGTCATAGATGCACTGGGCTGCACATCCAGCCAATGAGAGAGGCAATTAACACCTGGATGTGTGGTATACACCATAAAAGCAGAATCCGCCCTGTTCACTGGTTGATGGGGTCTGTTGTACGTCTGCCTTAATGTGCTTAACCCTCCCTTATAATTACTGCACCACACTCTGAAACACTGAGAGGAATATACATTTTCATGCTCACTTAGATAAGAAGAGTTCTCATAATCTCCAGCTGCCTCAAACTGCGCCAGAGGTAGAAGAGGTTACCGCTGCATGCTGTAATTCACCCTGACCTGTTCCCCCTGCCTACTTTCTTTCTTCTATCTGTCTGTCTGTCTTCACTTTCCATGAGCTTAATTCAGAAATCGCCTATCCTAAATAGACACGTATCAGAGACTCTTGGGGTCATGTCATGAATCTCTGAGAGTGAGCAGCCAGCTTTTGCAACCATAGATGAAAACATTCTCAATGTTAAATGTACCAGCAGAATGAAAAGTGCTCATTCATAAACAAAAGACACTTAATATGCCTAAAGACAAGTGCTTCACCCTGTATACTAGAACTTGAACAATCCAGGGCATAAATGTGAAGGCTAAGACAACTCAGTGTAGGTTGTTTGTTTTTTTAACCATACAGTATGCAATCTATAAAGAACTGAGCTTATGCAAGCCTTCCTTGAAATAAATGAAGTTTCCAAGGGAGCTATGCTGGAAAAATTGCACCCAAAGAAAATGAAAACTCACAGACCTCTTTAACATTCCCTCCACTGTTTTGGATTTGCAGTTTAAACTGGGAAGCATTCTCAGTTGTAAGCTCCTCACCCCCACCCCGTGGTTACAGAAGCGGTGACCTCCTTCTAGAAATAGTATGGGTCAAACATAGTTGTCTTAAAGCGTCAGTTCAGCATATTGCTAATCACAGACGAAATATTAGACACAAGCCTTATATTTGATCAACAAGTGAGCTCTGGTCTATATGAACAGATATGCCTTTCCTAGTAACCTCAGTTAGGACACCCACCTACAGTACCAATCTGAATAACAGACATAGTCCTTTAAATCTCCTAATAGGAAGCAAGACAGGTGAGGTTCCTTCTGCTGCCTAACTCACCTGCTGGGTGATACACCTGGGAGGGAGAGTGTGACAGGGCAAATAACGAGCTACAGTAACACTGTCTCCTGATTTAGTGGAATATTTAAAGGATCACACCCAATGTTTCGCTAGTAGTCCTCTCCATTTTTGCAGCTATGCTCACTACAGTGACATTGATTTGTATATTAATATTGTGGATTTAAAATCTGCAGACCTAAAACCTTCCATTTTTACTTCTGCTTGTGGTGTGAGCAGAGAAATAGAACAGCAGGAGCTTGGAGCTTGCAGTTTTCAAACTGTTGCTTTTGATTTCGCCATGCCCAGAATGTTAGATTTCCTGTTTTAAGACACTGGCTGCATAGGTAGCACATGAACAGAGTGTTTTCACCTCCCAAAATAAAGCACATATTTGCTGTTGGAGATAGAAGTGATCACTTCCTTGGCAAGGCTTTGTACGTTTAAAGCAATTGTTTATGCAATGCACAGAAGTGATACAAATTGTATTAATTTATACTGCTGTCTGTGTTTTTGCATAGGCTCTCTAATACATAATTGCAATAATAGTAGTCATGCATTGTGCAACAATGATTCAGATCTGCTTTGCTAAAATTGCATATCCGCTTTTGCAGATAACCATGCCAAGTGTGAAAAGCCATCATGTAGACAGCTATACCCATGAGAATAAAACCATGGGTGTCACATACCAGATGGGTGGGGTATAAGTAATATTTATTTATTTATTTATTTATTTATTATTATTATTACTAGTGGAATTCAGCCCGTTTAAAAACGGGCGCTAGAACGCTGCTGTCGTGCAGCGCCGGCATGGGACGGAGCTTCGGAGGTCTCCGAAGCCCTGTCTCATGCGGGAGGTGCGCGGCGAGGCGGCGGGGGGGGGGGAGAGAAGCACTTCTCCCGCCCCCCGCCCGCCGCGCACCTCCCGCATGAGACGGGGCTTCGGAGACCTTCTCCGAAGCCCCGTCCCATGCCGGCGCTGCGTGGTGAGGCGGCGGGGGGGAGGAGCGCTTCTCCCCCCCCCCGCCGCCTCGCCGGGCACCTCCCGCATGAGACGGGGCTTCGGAGAAGGTCTCCGAAGCCCCGTCCCATGTCGGCGCTGCGTGGTGAGGCGGCGGGGGGGAGGAGCGCTTCCCCCCCGCCGCACACCTCCCGCATGGGACGGGGCTTCGGAGAAGGTCTCTGAAGCCCCGTCCCATGTCGGCGCTGCGTGGTGAGGCGGCGGGGGGGAGGAGCGCTTCTCCCCCCCCCGCCGCCTCGCTGCGCACCTCCCGCATGAGACGGGGCTTCGGAGAAGGTCTCCGAAGCCCCGTCCCATGTCGGCGCTGCGTGCCGAGGCGGCGGGGGGGAGGAGCGCTTCTCCTCCCCCACGCCACCTCGCCGCGCACGCCAAGCCAGTCCCCGAGCCGAAGTGCGGCGCGGCGGGTGCTTTTCGCTGTTTGCCTCCCCCTTCGCTCCGGGAAGGCAAACGGCGAAAAGCCCCCGCCGCGCCGCACTTCGGCTCGGGGACTGGCTTGGAGGCGGCGGGAAGGCCAGTGTCACAAGCCAAAGCCGGCTTCCCTCGGCGCCCGCTGCCGCTTCGGCTTCCTCGGGGAAGCAAGCAGGCGGGCTGTCTGCCTGCTTGTGTTCGCCGAGGAAGCGCCGTCCCATGCCGGCGGTGCGCGGCAAGGCTGCCGGGAGAGCGCTTCTTTCCCCCGCCGCCTCCAGCATGAGACTGGGCTTCGGAGCGGTGGTTGGCGGAGCGGCGGTTGGCTGTTGTCTCTCCGTCCAATCCCTGTGTCCCTGGGGCCCATGCGCAGTACCCCAGGGACACACGGGACAACTGGACGCAGGGACAACTTGCAAATTATTATATAGGATTATTATTATTATTATTTACATATACCTACTAGAAATTGCTGATTAATCATTACCTATGTCACATTCCCATTTGAAATGCTCAGATAGCATACTGACATCAGCATCCATCACTAATATTGTTTGTCTTTTTAGAGCAAAGTGGAACTTCAGTGGTTAGTTAAACAAGATTTTGCCTACAGCATCATGCCATTTTACACCACACTCAAGGCATGCCATAGCTGCTCAGAAATGCACAGTCAATTATGTGTGTTATTTTTTGTGTGAGGGGTAAAGCTGGGCCACACACACACACACACACAGACACTCATGGGATCATTCAAAAGTGGGGACTTTAAGGAAATGGGGAAAATCTTACCTTTGTAATAATACAAGGTGCATGAGGCACTTTATTTTCTGTTCTTTATTTCAACAGTAAAAACAAAAGGCCTTGCCTATCGAGGTCCCCAAGCCACCCTCAAATAAATTCACACAGAATTTTTGTTTAAGGTTTCTGACATATTTTTGGCCACAACTTTATTGATTACAGAATGTGAGTGGTTGCTTAGGCATTGGTTCACAACTATCTGTTCCCACCTAGAGGTAAGAACAGAACTGACACCTGCAAGCCTACAAGAGTCAATAAGGGAAAACATTTTTCTGGGAGAGAATAGAGCTGGGTGCCAGGCCCTCACCTCTCCCCAAATGCTCCCAGGGGCTCTTGCGTGGCCCTAGCCCCTTGACAGGGGTTCAAACAAGAGCATGGTGAGCCCCTGGATTCCTTTAACGGAATACGCTTGCAGCAGCAGCATTGGAGGGGCAGGCACAGCTAACCATACCCCCTCCACCAACCAAATTTAACCAATGCCTAACCGCAACCTTACAAGTTGGGATGATTTTGCTACGCAGTAGGCAAAAACCAAATGGCACCAGCCAATCACCCAAATGGAAAAATTCCTACCAGGCCCCTGCCCCAAAGCAGACGACCCTATGACAGGCATAGCAAGGTCAACGTGAACAGCCCTAAATATAGGGAGGGTGGGAGGGTGATCCGATGCGTGCAGTGAAAAGAGGCAGCTCAACTCTGCGCGTAGGGAATAAATAGCCCCTTGGCCGTCAATCATAAACTGCAACATCAAATTTTCCCCAGTGACCAAGAGGTGCCCAATAAGATTCGTGGCCATCCAAACTAACCCGCCCAGCAACAGAGGGATGCCTTGTTTGCCCTCACTGCAACACGTGCTCTCCATGATCCTGCATCATTCCCAATGGCATTCTGTCTCAGGAAGATCAGGTGGGCTGCTCACAACCACAGCAGCGAGGCTTTTGTTGTTGCTTAAGAAAAAAAATGAGATGGAACTCCCCAGTTACCTTGTACTTAAAGAAAAGAAGAAAATTCTAAAAATTGCCCTGCATCCCAAAGGTCACTTTTCAGGGAGTAACCTTCCCCTCTCAAAACTGGGGAAACTTTGGAATGAAAGCAAGTGTCCAGCTTCTCTCCCTTCAGTGAGCCATCATACATACCTTGCTGTATGATGCTGTATTATACTGTATAGCTCAGGAATCATCCAAACCAGGCTTCATCAACCTTGGCCCTCCAGATGTTCTGATATTGCAATTCCCATCATCCCTGACCACTGGTCCTGCTAGCTAGGGATCATGGGAGTTGTAGGCCAAAAACATCTGGAGGGCAAAGGTTGAGGAAGCCCGACCCAAACCCTTCACTAGAACAACAGTCATATTTCACTGGTAGTGGTGTTTTTAACCACACAGCTTTTGTAAAGCCATGAAATATTTTTTTCATTTTTTTCTTTTATAGATGATGATCATCATTATTATCATAGGTTATCCTTATATAAATTAGAACATGATGGAGAAAGATAACAGCCATTCATTTTAATTTTTTAAAATACATTTTGCTTTTGTCAGGTTTTGGGTGGGGGAATCCTGCGATATTTCCCTTTTCAGAATCAATTTCACATTGAACCAGAAAAAAAGCCTAGGTGGTCCTGTAACCAAGACACTTAAAGTACAGAAGTAGCATGATAAGGCTTTGGCAGAATGGAAATAAGAAACCTTTTAAGCAGAAATGAATTCCAAACATCATTCTGCCTTTTGACTTGTAATTTAATTCAGAAGTATTAGGCTTCTTCAGCAATAGTAATGGTAGCTGTTCTTTGAAAACCTTACACTTATGCTATGTTTTATTCCATTTCTCTTCCATTGGCACAGTTTCTTGTATTTAGCTATAGTGAAATGTTAAGCTTTCCTAAAAGGAGAAATCGTATTTGCTTAGAAAATCATTGCCGAGTTAACAAATGGCCAATACAGAAAATCTGCAAAAGCAGTTTATTCACTTCTAGGCGCTCCTTTATTGTTAACAGCCTAATAATGATGTTCTAGAAAGGACAGTCAAAATTACCTATATGGGGTAAGGTGTAGTAAGTGCAAAGGTGATAAAGGTTAGCCACAGAAAGTTTCTCCCACCCAGCATGATACCATACGTCTGCCAATTTCTTATCAGAGTTTCCAAAATCCACAAGAATTTTAGTAGCCACCACTCTGATTGGACACAGAATGCCTTAACCACCTCTTAGGAAAGAATTCCTAATATCATCTGGGCTATAACACCTGTCTGGTATATGTGGTGACATAGAGTAGTAGGCAGTTGTGGTGATATCACCCCTTTAAGACTGGTTTATGGGAATGGGTTAGAACAGGCATCCCCAAGCTTCGGCCCTCCAGATGTTTTGGACTACAATTCCCATCATCCCTGACCACTGGGTCCTGTTAGCTATGGATCATGGGAGTTGTAGGCCAAAACATCTGGAAAGCCGCAGTTTGGGGATGCCTGGGTTAGAACCTCAGAAAAAAATGAGCTTACATATAGCTGTCTCCCGTAAAAGGCTTCAAGGCCAGTGTCACAAGGTAATTGGGTGGAAGAGGTGAACACCCATGGTCTTAAGTTCCCCAAAAACCTGGATTGGTGGGAGCTCTCGGCAGCCAGCCAAGCCAAGGTCAGCATCTATTTGGGCTTTTGATAGCATCTTGTTCTGCTGCTCAGCCTACTGAGATTTAAGATTCTGAATACCAGCTGCTGGAATTGTAAGTGGGTAGAGTGTCTTGCTTGTGGTCTTCCCATAAGGCATCTGGGTGGCTACTGTGAGACTAGGATGCTGAACTGGATGGGCCTTTGGCCTGGTCCAGCAAGTGGTTCTTATGTTCTAATGTTTCCTCTAGTTTGGAAATATCAAGATCATTCCAAAACTGTTGACATAGTAACAGCTTTCCAGTGTCTGGATAAGCCATCTTTCCTGCTACATTCAGATTTTCAATAAATACGTAAACATTCAGAATTTAAAATGTTAAACAGTGAAAGTTTAACCTGTGACCATATTCTTATATGTGTTCCTTTTTCCAGAGATTAAAGAAATATGTTGCTTGTAAAGGCTTTATTCACACTATGCTGGTCTTTTGAAGAAACAGGAGAGAGACTCCAGATTTATTTTTTAAAGGAAATGGCTGTTGTGCTACCACAACAGGTCATATCCTTATGATGCCTAGTTCCAAATGCATAATTTATTTTCATCCTTTCGTCTTTTGTTTTACTTCATTTAGTCATTGCTGTTTGCTTAAACTGCCTCCCTCTTGCTGATTAGTCTTGTAATTCATGCACATATGGCGATGTTTGTGGAGTAAACATTCCTTCCCACTCCCTGGTCTGCAAGTCTTTCACATTGCTTGGTTCTTATCAAATTAATGCAACTGCAATTAAAGCACGGTGAATTTGAATCAGTTATGGGTCTGAGTTCTTTCCCAGGAAATCTGCCCAGATGTTTGAGATGCTATGCAGCTGGCATTTTAAAGAGGTGAACCTGTGACCACAGTCACCACAAACCATATGTAACTCCTAGCTTAAGGATGTGTTTCCTTACACTAGGTCATTTTGGGCATTACATAGAAGGGCTGAGACCAGATTATCATTGCAGATCTTTCTAGGTCTAAATGTCTATACATCCTGATGCATGAATGGATTAATTTGAAGTGAGTCAATTTCGTCCCTTTGGCTTCAATGTGATTTTAAACTGGCTTAAAAGGAAAGACTCTAGCTTAATTTGTCTGAAGCCTGGACTGAGTTATTAGAGTCACCATGTGATGCAAAACACTCTACTGAAGATGTCTTGGGAGGGGGGGGGGAGAGAATGAATTCAACTTTAGCAGGAAATTATTTATCAATCACAAATGACATCTTTTCGAGGGCTGAACTGGAATGGGATATATAGCTTTCAGCTGTGGTGTTACTGCTTCCTTGTGGTGGAAGCTCCTTCATAGCAGTGGTAATTTATGCAAGCCCTAATTACCCGGGTAAGCCGCCTAGCATGACAATTCTCAATGCCAACATCACACATACATCGTGGCAGCTGGCAAGCTAACTGCACAACCTGAGAGACTCATATATTCAACATTTGCATACATTATTGCTTCCAAGCATAATGCCACCGCAACCAGGTGTAAACCATTTCTACAGCTGAAAAAAAGGCAAGGGCTTCTGGACTGTTCACTAGCTGGCTTGTTTGAGATCAGGGGGGTTGTGTATTGCCAAGAAAAAATATAAAACCAAGGGCTTGAAGTCACGCAGAATACAGAACATTATAAATGTATGCATGGTGTTGGCAAAATGGATACAAGTTTTCCTGCTGCTCCATAACACTAGAGGTTGGGCTCACCCAATGACACTGGCTGGCAGTAGATTCACAACAGGCAGAAGAAAATACTTCTTCATGCAATGTGTCATCAAGCTTATGGAGTCCACTGCCACAAATAGTTGTGATGGCCATTGTCTTGGATGACCTGAAAACATGATTAGACACTTTCATGAAGGTCAAGTCTGCCAATGGCTATTGACCATGATAGCTAAATAGAATATCCAAGTCCAGAGGGAGTATATCTCAGAATATTAGTAGTGTAGGCAACAATATTTGGGAAGGGCAATTGCCTTTGTGCTCGGCTTGCAGATTTCCTGGAAATATTTGGCAGGCCACCATCAGAAACAGGATGCTAGCCTAGATGGACCTTTGGTCTGAACTTGTTATGTTCTTATATAGATGGCCACAATAGTTTGAAACTATGTTGGGTTGGGGGTTAAGGATTGCCCAAAGTTACAGTTTGACAGTTGAGAGCTTTCTGTGTGATCAAAGTATGCTGCAGTTACATTTTAGTCTTTGCAATGACACCCCATCCTCCTACTTTTAAAACAAATAAAAGAGGAACCATATTTGTAAGCAATTGTCTGATTTTTTTAAAAAAATATAAAATGTTGATTTTAATTTCCATTGAATAGACTTTTTACTGAAATGTGCTTGATTATTGTAAAACTTTCTACTGATATCTCAAAGCCTAAGGAACTTTGGTTTGAAGTTTGGTCCTTCATTAAGCATGTATCTTAATTAAAGATGTAAGTCTCCTGTAAGCATTACATGTGAATTACATCCCATTAAATATGCTTGGGAGATGTACTATCCCAAGCCCTTCTTAAAAAAAATTCTGGGTATATACGTATGAAATAAGGCCTAAATCCAGCACAGAATTAGGCATGCTTAAATAAAAATCTAAATTGCAACACAGATGAATGAACTGCTAGAAAATATTTGGAATGTTCTCTTGTACAGTATGATTTATCTCTTTCTTTTTTTCCTTCTCCATTTAACAGCTATCTCTGGCATGATAGTTCCCCCCATGTGAAAGGATTGCCTTGAAGAATTTTACTAATGAAGAACTTGGATTCTGCTTCAGAACAAAGTCTGACACAAGTCCCAGAGCGGAACTTTTAACTCAGGCCTTTTTCTCTCTCTCTTTCTTCCTTATTAAGGAAAAAAGGAAGAATCTCACAATAATTGCAATGTTTTTAACAAAATAAAATGGTGGGGGAAAACCCGTCCTTGCAAAATAATACTGAAATTTACCCGGAGCCTGCAAGTGGAAGGTATTGCTTTGTGCTGTCTATCCTACGTTCTTGGGGGAGAGATTTATTTTGTGTCATGAAGAAAAATCCACTTGTGTCTTCTTGGTTTTCGATTAACTCAGTCACTATTTGTCTTTTACAAATCATAATGGGAGAAGGGGTGCCATCACTAGGGACTCTTTTCTAAAAAGGTGTAATGAAGGGAAATAAAGTGGCAACACTTTTTTTAAATAATAAAAAAAACAAGTTTGTGTGGAACAGAAGTAGAAGTGCCAGAATAGGGGTGGTGGTTGTTTTTCTTTCCTTAGAAGAGTAATGGCAGTGCCAGTTAAGGGTTGGCTTATTTGTGTTACTCCTCCAGCGGCAGTTCACTCATCTGATGTTTTGCATTCTTGGGAGGTGTGTGTGTGTAGTTCTGTGGGGTATGTATACATACGCATACGTGCATATGCACACATAAATGCACACACGCTTACCACATTAGGATTCCATTTTAGAGGCAGTGAGAATTTTTTTTGGGGGGGAGGGGGCATCTCTCTTAGAATATTGTACTTAGGTGACTGTGTAAATAATGCAAGACAGAAAAATTAGCAAAAGTGTAGCTAAGGACATGCATATCCCACCTTTTACCTTGGAAAACCCAGTGCCTCTGGATATAATGCTAAAAACTGCAGAATTAGATTAGCATGGCTCTATCTCTCTCTTTCTCTCCGTCTTTAGCTTATATCAAACTTTTCCAAATGAGTGGCCTCCTTAAGTACAGTTTAACCCTGTCTACACATACAAATCTCTTTGGGATCTGGTGTGGCAGGACAAAGGCACAAACGTGAGCCACTTCATTACATTTCTGCATATTCTCAACGGAAATATATTTCCTACCTTACTTACATGGGGGTTTTGGTTTTGTTTGTTGGGGCCAGGGGCAGAAGACAACTTCATCCTGCCGCCCCAGAGATGGCCCAGAAGCACACATGCACACAAAACGACATGTCCGTATCAAGCTGCGATTGCTTTTATATCAGTCAACCCTTTCGGTTTGCAACATCCTCTCTTAAGCAACAGGTAGTGGCATTTTTTTTATACACAGAAAATTAAAATATGAAAAAGGGCGGAGGAGACGGAGTGTTATGTGAAGGTTTGCAAAGTAAACCTCACATGAATTTAGCTCTCATTATGTAGGGAGCGTACTTAGTTGACGCTGCAGAAAACCTCTAAGGATGCATTTACCTGATTGTTTGACCCCTTTGCCATTGCGTTTTGTATGTAGTTATAAATACTGTAGATCTTTTGGGGTGAATTTTTTTTTTGGCCAAAGTTATTGTTCTATTTATACAATTTAATGTCTTAAGACAGTTTTTTTCAATCACATACACAGTCACACACGAGAATTACTGCATATTTTGCAAAATGAGCTCACTACCTTTAAGATTGCACATGCTTGCAAAATGAATTAAAGAAAAAAAGCTTTTTTAAAAAGAAGAATTTTGTAAAATATCCATATAAATAATGTATTTATCTTTGGAATTTGTACATTGCTTTTTCCCTGCAGCATCCCAGTTTATTTTATTGTGTATGTTTGCTATGTGAAAAGTGCTAATTTGTTTGGTCATTCACAGGTGTATTAGCTGTTTAAATGTGATTTTAATACAATTCATTTATAGGGTTTTTTAGTAATTGTTTTAAACCATGCTTCCATTTTGGTTTAATTTTCACTCAAAAGCCATTGTCTATTTTTGTATTATTTGTAAGTTAAGAAGGTTTTTTCCCCAATATATGGCAAAAGGTAGCATATTATTCTTGTAGCATTTAGTTATGTAGGTTTAAAAAAGTATCCTTTGCTTTTGAGGCTTATAAAAAAAATCTAATGCTGTTTTACTCTATTAATATGCATGGAATCTCTCCCCTTTGGAGTGACGCATTTTTTGTGCATTAAATATGGGGAGAAACTTCATAGAAATCAATGAAAATACTTTCTTTCTTGTCTGCTTGTATATTTCTCTGTCTTTCACATGAATATAAACCAGCAGATTGGATGCCTTAACAATGCAAATCATATTCATTTCACTTGTACATTGTACTGCGCACCAGAACTGTCAATCATCACTAACATTCTAAGGAGAAAAAAAGAGGAATTTGAAAAGCACAAAAGAACTGTTTTGTTACCTTAAGACAATGTGACTTTTTTCTAGCCAAGCAACAATGCTGCAACTGTGCATGCTTCCTGTTTGAATTTTGCAATTGATTTCACTCAGATATCACTGTGTGATCTTTTGGGAAGGGGAGCGGGGTTGGGGGGAGGAGAGAAAGAAAGAAAGAAAAAAATCCATAAGGTTTTTGCCCCTAGAACAATAAGAACACACTCACATATAAAGAAACTGGAAAATATAAGGAATATCAATGTATTGCTTCTCTATCGTTCAAACATTTATTCTAATTCACATAGTAAGCAACGGCACTGCAATGTAATCAAATTTAAAGCCATATTTTGTCCAGTGATGCCCTCCACTGAACCCATTCAGACAGAGTTGCACCTGTATAGACACTCATACAAAGTCATATACATGTATAACCCCTTTCCTTCAACGTCCAAAGATCCTTTGAACAATAGGTAGAATTTGTTTCTCCAAGTATTTATAGCGCGCTGATAAAAGGAAATTTATATTTAAAAATCTCCCTGCCCCAAATAGATCCTATGACTTTTACATGATTCTTAAAGATGCCGCTCTTAACAGAATATGGCTTTAAGTGGAAATCACCATGTTTCAGTCTTTACAAAGTGAAGCCTCTGATTGGCTGAGTTGTGTGGAGGACGCCCATTTCCTCTGCAGTGTACCAGGCTGCATCTAAAATGAAGTCATCTCTGAATCTACTTATCGTTCACCTTCTTAACTAAACCTTTTGGAATAGACACACACACTGTACAGTTCTATTGTTAGAGAAAACTAACTACTGTAGAGATTGTTATAATTTTTTTGCAGAAATTCAAGCTGTAAAAAGTTTTCAACTTTCACAATATTTAATTAAAGTTACTTCCTGTCTGTGAGTGCAGCTCCTGGCTGTGTATTTATTCATTTGGCTCTGCGAAGTCGACAGAGAACGAAAAGTACTGAATGTCAGACAGCGGCAACTGAATGGACACCCCTTCTGTTGTAAAATATGAAGCAGCAAAAATAGGGGGAAGAATGCATTGTGGGTTGCTTATGATAAATCTGCCGTAGGGGAAAAATACATTCTGTACTTACAGCTCTGAAGAGAACCACCATGATCTTGGGGCTCTGTTATGCATCTCAGGAGCTATTGGGCATAAATGGTCCATTTGTGGCTAGCCCAATGTCTTCAGTGTTGGGAAA
Organism: Zootoca vivipara; assembly: GCF_965207765.1. Taxonomy (NCBI): domain Eukaryota; kingdom Metazoa; phylum Chordata; class Lepidosauria; order Squamata; family Lacertidae; genus Zootoca; species Zootoca vivipara. Next base: position 64,209,336 of record NC_142584.1, on the reverse strand, counting down.
TGCTTCATTTGCATGGAGGGAGCATAGTTCAATGCTTTGGCACATATTTTGTAAACAGGCAGTCTCGGGTTCAGTCCTGGGATCTCACTGAAAGAATGTAAGAACAGTGTTGCTAGATTAGACCAAAGTCTAGTATTTTATATCCAACAGTGGCCAACCAGATGTCTATTGGAAGCACACAGACATGGGTACAACCAGGGCTTTTTTTCAGCTGTAACTCACTGGAATTCAATTCTGGCACCTCTCAGGTGGGCATCCTTGACATTATAACATAACAAGGGAGACATTTATGGTGAGTTCCGGCACCTCTTTTTCTAGAAAAATAGTAGTGAGTACAACAGTCTTGTTCTGCTGTTGTTTCCCTCAACCGGCATTCAGGAACACGTAACCACTGATCTTGAGGGGGTTGTATACATCCATCTAGACTGTTGATAGGCCAATGAAAAGCCTTATCATCAATCAATTTGTCTGATCCCATGTTAAGGTTGCCTATGAGGATATAAAAGGGCTTCCTAGAGTGGCAATGGAAAACACCCAAAGGCCTAAGAGAGCTGCAGTCAAGAGTAGGCCGTACTACATGGTCAAATAGTCTGACTCAGTATAAAGCTGCTCCACATACAATAAGTGGCTAGCCTAGGGCTGTCCAGATATTTACCGGACTCCATCTCCCATCAGTCCCTGCCAGTACAGATAGTGGTTGGGGGATGATGGTAGTTGTAGTCCCAACAACACCTGGAGGACCACAGGGTTACCACCCCTGACATGGGCAGTCCTATTACTTATGCTCCACATTCTTCAAAATGGAAGAGTATTGGGCAACCCAAAATGCTTCAGAAGGCCGTGAATCACAGTACATAGATATGCGATCATCTAATGAGGCGGTAGTTTCATGACATCATTATTTATCAAACAGTGTAGTACTACGCAGTGATTCACCCTAAGTGGAAAAGTTCTCTATATTTCAATTGGAGAGAAGTAAGTATATTAAAAACAATGAGATATTCAGCATGGTCCCAACTCATGCTTACTCAGAAGTAAACTCCACTGTATTCAATGGACCTTGCTTCCAGGCAAGTGCGCAAGGATTGCATACACAGCTCTAGCTGTACTGTACCTACAGTGCCCTGGAATGCTAGTTTTCAAATCTCTGCTCCCTCTGCTACTAAAATGATGGTCCCATCACTATCATTTTGGAAGCTACAGCCAACGGTGGAGGAAAAGGAGTGCCGGGGGGAGCACACCGCCCCCGGCAGCGCGATCCCAGTAGGGTGCCATAACGGCTGCCCCTCCGCACGCGCTGGGTGCCACGCCCCTGCAGATGGCGTGCCACGCCCCCGGGATGCATGTCAACCCCGCCCCCACCTGCTCTCCACCCCCCCCCCCGGTGCCGGAGCATGGAGCTCCACCATTGGCTATAGCAAAAGAAGGTAGTTGATTTAGAGAACTTACTAGGTATGGAGAATATTAGCATGTAAATACAAACACACAGAGAGCAGTGTTCAAAACTCCCATTGTTCTAGGTGCATTTTTCAACAGGAAATTTCATCACAAGCCGTTTCTGAGCTCTGGGCACAGTATTGTGCATAAGAGTGCAGAATAAAACGGGAGTGGAAGGAAAGGAGGACCTTTTCTACCTCCCTACTTCCAGCTACTCTCTGAAGACTGGAGAAGAGACCCTCCTAAGAATATTAGTGGGGTGGGCAGGAGAGGAACTAGACCCGGCATCCCCAAACTTCAGCCCTCCAGATGTTTTGGACTACAATCCCCATCATCCCTGACCACTGGTCCTGTTAGCTAGGGATCACGGGAGTTGTAGGCCAAAACATCTGGAGGGCCGCAGTTTGGGGATGCCTGGACTAGACCATGTGAAAAATGAACATAATATTTTAACTGCAGTTCATTCATTTTCAGCTTTGTATTCTTGTTATTAAAAAAGTGTGCCTAGACATTCCATTGTTGCGCCCATAACCTAGGTTTAAGGTGCCATTTAGCTCCTAGCTTTCATATCTCAGTTTCTCACTGACACACACAAACAAACAAACACACACACACACACACACACACACAGAGAGAGAGAGACATGTACACATACAGGCTTGCCATAAACCTATGCTAAGGGGCTCCCAGGCCCTTCAGAATGTGAAGGGCAGTTGAACAATTTGTTGTTGTTGTTTAGTCGTTTCCGACTCTTCGTGACCCCATGGACCATAGCACGCCAGGCACTCCTGTCTTCCACTGCCTCCCGCAGTTTGGTCAAACTCATGTTCGTAGCTTCGAGAACACTGTCCAACCATCTTGTCCTCTGTCGTCCCCGTCTTCTAGTGCCCTCAATCTTTCCCAACATCAGGGTCTTTTCCAGGGAGTCTTCTCTTCTCATGAGGTGGCCAAAGTATTGGAGCCTCAGCTTCACGATCTGTCCTTCCAGGGAGCACTCAGGGCTGATTTCCTTAAGAATGATCTTCTAGCAGTCCATGGGACTCTCAAGAGTCTCCTCCAGCACCATAATTCAAAAGCATCAATTTAGTATTGTCAATATTGAGGTGGTGAATATGAGTGATCTATCAAAAGCATCACCAGCAAGTGTTTTTGAGCCACTTGTATTCCAAATGTTTGTTTTACATTTGGGACTGTAGGTGTTGTAAGTCTGGTTATGTGAAGCAGCCCACAGTCTAAACCTGTAACTGATGAATGTGGAACAGGTGATGAGCATCCATTTCATAGAAGAGATAGAACAAGTTTTAATTTATTCAAAATCTGAATGGCTTGGTTAATATTAGCTTGAGCATGTTCACTCCAACACCTGGGATAGTAAATTCACAAGAGGCTGGAGCTGGTCTACAATTCTGCCTAAATACACAAAACGTGTAATAAAATCTGAAGCACGAACAGCCATTCACCATATGGGGAGGGCTGTAGATTAGTAGAAGAGCAGTACTGCCTACTTTGCATGCAGAAAGTCCCAGGTTAATTACTTCTATTGCCCTTCACAGTCATGTTTAATATAGAATACAGAATCTTTCTGATTTCTTCCTGTCATGTATTATTACCCCCATATGCCTCTTGCTTATACGGTCACAAGTTCAAGGTGTTCTGATTACACTTGTGTGACTACTGGCAAACTTCTGGAAGAGAATTTCAAATTCTTGCCAGCAGGTTACAACTTAATGACTGTCAGTGACCTCTCCCTTACCAGCATGTCAGAGACTATATTTATCAAACGATGTCATATCTGTGATTTTAGTTGTGTGTGTGTACACGTGTGCACACACACAAACACACAGTGCTATTTTTCTAGAACTCACCATGAACGCCTCCCTTGTTCTATTATAATGGCAATGTCGCCCACCTGAGAGGTGCCAGAACTGAGTTCTGGTGAGTTCCAGCTGGAAAAAAGCCCTGCAAACACACACACACACACACACACACACACACACACACACACACAGAGAGAGAGAGAGAGAGAGAGAGAGAGAGAGAGAGAGAGAGAGAGAGAGAGAGAGAGAATGTCCAACTTTAGACTTAGCTCTGAGTCTACAGCAGGAGTAGGGAACCTGTGCCCCTCCTCAATATCGTCAGACTCCAACTTCCACCAGCCTCACTCAGCATGATCAATTGTCAGGGATGGTGGGCTTAGTGAGTGCAAGGGGTGTGCAAGAGTTAATAGTTAAACTGAGCTATTGTGGTGCAGTGGTAAAAGTGGCAGACCAAAACAGAAACCCAGGTTCAAACCTCTACCCAGCCATGAGACTTACTGGGTGACCTTGGGCTCACCACATACTCTCAAGCTTGACCTATCTCACTGGGTTGCTTTCAGGATAAAATGGGGGGCACACCAAACAACAACAAAATTAATATTTCTACCTCACCCAGTATAGCAAACAACAAAACAGAACAATACTATTTCAAAAAAATAAAATTAACAATAAAAAGCATTGAAAACATTTAAACTGATACTGCCTTGAACTTCCTGGAAGAAAGGTGGACTATAAATGGAATAAATACACCTTGAGGACAAACTGTTTGTCACCACACCATCTCCCATTCCATCTATCCCAAACTTCACAGCTGGCTTGTCAGAGTGCTTCTCATTTCCCCACCACTGGCCTTGGCTCACTGTGTGGTGATAACACCAGAGGCCCTCCCAAGTGAGAGATACCTTCCTGCTGGAGGTGCAGACAGTGGAGATTCTGATGAGATTCCACCATCAATTAAAAACAGCCTCATTCTCTCAGGCCAATGGCGTAGTATGGGGGGCAGGGGTCCATGGCCCAGGGCACAAAATTCTGAAGGGGCACAACCAGGCACCCCCTCGCAGACACCAGCTTCCATAGGGATCCCCACCCCGCCCTAGCGAAGGTGGCAGAACAGCTCAGGCCCACGGTGAGTGAGTGTGGACAGAGGAAGGGAGGCAAGGGGCAACCCCAGCAAAGTCCATGTCAGCTGGACATCCCCCCCCCCCATGCAGGCAGGCAGGTGGCACAGCACTGTCCCTCTTGGCTCAGGGGGCCATGCTCCAGTAGCACAGTAGCCACTGTCTCAAGCATTTGGAGTGAGTTAGAAGTCTTAGGTAGTCTTAGGCCAAGATCACTTGGATATGACAAAGGGCAGTCTATACATTTTAGAAAGACCATAAATAAGTATTAAGGTCTCCAAAATGGCTAAGATTAGCTCTGTTTTCAACTTGCTATGTTATGGAAAGCCCTCCTGACGTAGCAACATCCTCAGGATTTGCAGTGGCCTGCATGAGATATTTTACCATAGTTTATTTGTTACAGATACAGATAATTGGAAAGATAAAGAGTGAGGAAAACTGACATTTTAATAATAATAATAATAATAATAATAATAATAATAATAATAATCAAATGCGTCAAGGGTAAAATTCGTATGTTAGTTTTCCAGTGTAGTTATTGACACAAAGCTGCTTCCTTAGAGTGGCTCCAATGCTGCACTAGAGACAAACACACACACACACACAGAGAGAGAGAGAGAGAGAGAGAGAGAGAGAGAGAGAGAGAGAGAGAGAGAGAGAGGAGGGAAGGAGAGAGGGAGGGAGGAATGGTGGCTCTTGTAGCTCTTGAGTGTTTCCCACATCAGCCCCCCCCCCCCGCAAACTGCACCTTATCAGAGCAAAGGTAACCCATGAATCAGGCAACAGCTTAATGGTACCACTTGAAGCCTCTCAAATGGCAATGGGAACTTCCTGTAGGAATGAAATCCTTCTAGCATATTTATCCTGAATAGACTGCTTTGTAATGTTAGAGTATGATGCCATTCCAGATCAAAGAAAGAAAGACGTAGAAGCAGAGCTCCATAAGGTAATAGCCTATTCACAACAATGGCTCCTCACTTTCCCCTGGATGTCAGTGCTCATGCTAGTTAAGGAAAGAATAATAATACCTGTAGTTCGTACCCCTTGTTCAGCAACATTTTTAGCTAAATCTGCTCCTAGACCCCCAGACAGCACAATGGCCTGGAAATCTGCTAGTTTATCCACAACAATGTAATGTCTTCTGTTGAAGTCTTTAAAAATGTTATCTTAAGAATATTTTAGGCGCTGATTTCTTTAACAACAAAAACAGCTTCACTTAAAACAAATCAAGGAACAAATAAGAGTAGCAGGCAGCACACACCCCTTTTGTACTTACAGCAGCCCTGCAGAACCTACTGCCTGCGGGCATAATGTACAATGTTGGGTGTGGCACAAGAAAAGACGTGGATGGGCAGGGTGGCAGTCACCACCCATCAGCAGATTGGCGGCACCTGCAAAACCCCATTCATGACACTACGAAAGCACAACAACCTGTGGCTTGCAAGGTGCTGGTCCTTCGCCTACATGGTTTGCTTTCAGTGTGATGCCAGGTGAGTGGTCCCACCAACATGTCCAACTTGACTGACCCCTTGAGTATGTGAGAAATGATGATCAGTTCTACCGGGCAGCACCAGCTCCCTACCCTTGACTTACAGGAAGGCCCATTGTAGGGTGTCATAAGGTTTGTGGAAGCACAGGCATGCAAGCAGGGGGACCGTTGAAAAGATGGTGAATGATGAAAGACAGAAGACAGGACATTCACAAATAACTCTTGGCAACCTCAGAGGTAAACCAGGTCACACAAAGCATTTTTTCAGAATAATCTCACACAACAAGCCTCCACTTCAGGTCTTTGGAATTAAGGGGACTGGTAAATCTGAGCTTTAGAAAGCGGTTCAGAAAGCTATTGCCTGTAGAATAAGCACAGCCACAAATTTACACGTTAAGATCTCTGCTGCTAGAATCTACAGACAGCTAGAGTCATCCAGCAATAATATTTCTAGGAATGTGCTCAGGCTCCCATGTGTCAAAGTGTAGCATTTTGCTCCTCTTTTGATCCCAGTCATGCCCTCTGAGTGTTAAACAATACAGAGCAACCTTCTAACAGCTCTTAATATATATTTTATTTCAACTATCACTCTTATTTGGCAGGTGAGTTATTCTGCACAGCAGGTGTTCCTTAATGGTGTTAAAGAATAAACAGAACTTAGTGATGGTCTTACATACCCATTAGCTAATGGATTACTAAGCAAAAGGGACTCATGTTTAACCTCCCTGCACTTAGCCCACTGTTGAGAAAAAATGTGAAAAAAGTATAAACCAACACTCCAACTGCAGTTTTCAGGACCCATGGGAGGTGAGCTCAAACTTTAAATGCAGTTCTTTTGATAGACAGGTGAATGAATGTGGTTATCATTATGTAATCACACAGCCTGGGAACTATTTATCATATTTATTATCCATGCAACATGTAGCCATGATTTTTTCAAAAGCTCTTGACCTGCCTGAAAGTGGCAATGCTATTAGCATTGCTTTAAGCACCATGCAAAAAGGATTAAGCAGAGCAAAACTATAGAGTTGATCACGATGGCTCCCATTTCTACATTCCACCTGAACCCAGTAGATAATGATGCAAGAACTGACAGAAGAACATGACTAGGTTCCCTTTCTTTCCTATGTCCAACAGCAGAACTTATACATCTTTACTGGCACCATCCCATTGAGCTTCTGGGTTTTCATAGCCTCACATCATCCAGTTTTCAGTGAGCCATGTAGCATATGGCTATTTACCAGAATTACCACCTTTTGTCTATTTAGGCAGCAGGATCCTTTTTCCTTCCATGCCTACTACCAATCAACTCTTCATGCTAATGTGACTGCTAGATTAGAAGACTTATTGCAAGGATTAGACAATTTCATGGGTCTATCAACAGCTATGAGCTATGGAATAAGAGATGTGGAGCAAGAGTTCTGGGTAAGAGATGTGGAGAACAGATAACTCAAGAGCAGTCTAGAACCACCTGGCTACTGGAAACAATCTAGAATGCTGGAGTAGGTGGGCCTTTATTTTGTTCACACTTTGTTGAGTTTACACTCAGCAAATCACTCCACTGTATCTAGAGTTTTCGGAAGCCACAGAACCAGGGTTGGACTTTGGGGTTCCGAAAGAACATTTGAAAACTGGAACACTCCCTTCTGAGGTTCGATCGTTCGGGAGCCGATCTGTTCAGGAGCCAATGCATTTGAGATCCAAGGTACGACTGTATTGCATGATTGCATGTTAGCAACTACCTGCATTAATCAACCATATCCGAAATAACATTGTGGTTGCTGCTGCTGCTGCTGTGTACATCTCGCCCTTCCTCCCAAAGGATCCCAGGGTAGCAAATGCATCAATAATACAGGGCATTTAAAAAGCATCCTATAATTTGTCACACTAAGATATGTGCTTTCCACAAGTGGGAACTTTTGACTGCAAGGCAGAGAAACATTCAGGAGTATGAACTCCCCACTGGCATTCTGAATTGCAACATTCAAGATGACTGTACTAAATGCCTTCTCTGAACATGTAGATTGGCTCTCATATGGCAGAATTACAGTGGGGGTGTTGTCTCAGGTAAATATTTACTGACATTTCCATACTAAACAAATAGTATCTTCATCTCAATATCCTCCACCCAGTAAGAATTCGTTTGTAGAGTTTCAGGGTATGTAACCGTCTGCTAAGTTTGAGAATGGCAAAGAATGGGCTCTTTCTAATTTGGTGTTTTATTCCATTGATCAACCCTTGAATTTAACCTTAGTTTCCTTCCTTTTACCTCTGAAGAGCTTTTGCCAACAGATCTACTTACAGGCAGATAAAAATATGTATCATTCCACCAGTAAATTATGCAAATTAAACAACTGATTAGCATACCGCTTCTGCTAGCATTAGAGGGGTTGCAGAAGGGGGTTGATAGGTAAAGTGATCTCCTTAGTGATAATTAACTTTGATCTCTTCAATAACAGTTAAGTTTAATACAAAGAGAGGGGGGGCAAAGAAAGATAAAGTGCAAAATGACATTTGTGGTATGGTAACAATAAAACAGCAGATCATCATTTGTAGTAGCATCGTATATGATAAGCACTTTTCTCCCAGTGACATAATAATTTAAAAGTAAGATGAACAACAATCTTTAAAGTATGCTGGATTTGCATTCCTTTCACATGCAGTCTTTGTTGGGCAACCTCTGAGGTGTTGATGAAGAAAAGAACAGAAAACGTACATTGGAACATTGACAATAACAGCAGCAGTAATCATAATGCCTTTTGTACTCTCTCTCAGAACATCAAAAGCCCTTTCCTATGCTCTGCAGTAGCGGGTGCATTTTGCCCCTCCTTTGGGATGCCAGATCTCATAAAGCCAGTGCTTCCTTGTACCAGTAGAAGCTGACAGTGGTACTAACTTCCCAGCTCAGCCCATTTGTCCAGCACAAAATTCTGCTTTAGTTGTGGTATCACTAACAGCGGACATGGCAGAGTTGCCCCATGTTAGACACAGATGATTCTCATTATATGTATTAGTTTCTTCTTGTTCATCTCTGCAGTTTCCAGTTGAGTTAAGCATTCATTCTGGCAAGGGGAAGGATGCAAGTTCCCCGCAGCTTTTCCTTCTCTGGCTGATGGATGGGGCTTTGCTGATCTCCCTCTTGCCACAATTCTCTTTCTTTTCTTTTTTTTAAATATATTTTTATTAATTTTTCCAATTAAAACCAATTATATCACATTCATTATTTCAAATTATACACATATATATCAATCAAACCGAATGTTATGCCAAATCATCTAGAAAATTTTTTTGGGTTCCCATGCTTCAAGAAATTGGGGATTCCTCGCAACCGTCCACTGCCGTCTTTTTTCTAAAGTTCAAATCGTCTCTCCGAGTTCATAATAATCCAGATCTTTCCCTTACAGTCACATAGATGTTTTCCTCTTTCAACCGATTATTTCCCAGCTGCTGAGATAAATGTCAAACAAAGTTTCACAAATGTTCTTTCTCCTGTGTGAGTTAATCAGTCCAGCCTCCCCATAAATCTTCTTGGTCTGGAGCGTCCCTATTGCGTCGACTCTCAACACGAAGCAGCGCCATCTTAAAAAAACTCAAATCACTTTCGTTTTCTCTCATAGATTAACGATCTTTATAAAATTTACAGCTTTTCCAGGCAGAAGAACCAGACCTCACACCATGCATAGATTCTTGGTAAATTAATGGATCTCCTTGCCCTATAGCTGAACTTAGCTTCAGGTCGCTGCTCCAATTCAAAGTGCGTCACAACTCATAAATCCTCCGAACGCGTCCAGGCACTCCTCCCATCCAACTAGAGGGGGGCTTTTCTCGTCAGCAACTCCTCATCTTCAAAAAATATGCTCAATAACAACAGTTTATAAAGTTCAACTCACACAGTCTTTTGCTTCTCTTTCACTCCAAACAAGCCAGGACATCACGTCTGGGAAGGTACGAAGTAACTCATATGAAAAAAAAATAAAAAAGACTCGCTTCCCTTATCGCTCCGTCCCCATCAATCCTTCTTCCAGATGAAATACAGCCTTTAACTCCTCACCCTCAGCAGCATAGATTTCTCGGCAGTAAACAGCGCTTCTGCCCCTCCTTCTGAAGTATGTCCATAGATTTAAGCCTAATTATCTTCTTTAATCATGGAAATCCCCGCCATGCAGATTAGCGTCCGGGAGTCCTGGCCCTCGTAAGTGCTTCAGCCCAAGCTCCCCCCACTCCATAAACAGTCGGAGTGGGTCTGGGGGCATCGCGGGCCAGCGGCCCCTCTCCGTAACCCCCGGAGAGGGTAGGGGGTTGCCATTTACTCCCCTAGCAACCGCCAAATTCCTTACGAAGGTCAGAGGGATGGAAAACAGGTCCGCCATTCCTGCAGGCGGAAACCGGAACCCGCCACAATTCTCTTTCAAGGAGGTAGGGGGTGCAGCCTACCCATGATGCTTGGTCCCCTCGCCAGTGGTAGAGGCCAGAAAATATTCTCCTCACTTCTGTAGTCTTCACAACCACATTTTTCCTCGTAGTGGTGAGACCATTGGACTAGGACCTGGCAGACCAGGGGTTCAAATCCCCACTCAGCCATGAAGCTAACCTACCTCACAGGTTTCTTGTGAGGATCATAAGGAGAGGAGGAGAACCATGTATGCCACCTTGAGTTCCTTAGAGAAAATGTGGGTTATAAATCTAATAAGAAATAAATATGGTATATATGGGGTGTGGGAAGTAGTGTGACTCGATGCAGTAAGAAGATTCTTACAATTATCTCATGGTGAGCATGGAAGAGCTTGATATAAAGAGTTTCAAAGGTAGAGATATTCAGACTCAATTGTCTCAACACAAAGAAGCAAGGCAAAACATTATAGTTAATTGCAGGGGTTTGGACAGAAGATGCTTTGAGTCCCAATCCAACTGTACAAAACCCCACCTAGGAATGAATTACAGTTCTGGTATCGGTTTGTTTTTGATGAATTGTTGGACTCTAATGGGAAATGTGAGAACATATCTCCCCAAATAAGCATTTTTAAATCTCATTTATTTCAATGGGAAAGATTTAAGCTCATACTTAACTATGAAATTGAAATAATTGGATCTTATTACATATCCTCTACATTGGATAGATTATACCCATTTGCGACCAAGATTGTAGTCCGTAATGAAAGGACACACACACACACAGAGAGAGAGAGAGAGAGAGAGAGAGAGAGAGTATATATTTTCATAGATTAGGAGTAACATAATAATATGCACTTCACTATTCTAAATTTCATGTGCATGACCTAAATTGGCAGCATGGGGTGGAATTCGCCATATGCTGTTCTAGGGGTGCTCCAGAGCCAATTGGGTAGGGCAATCAGAGGAGAAGAAGGGAATAATCTCCATTGCGAAAGCATAAGTCCTTGTACACAATTAGGGCTTGTTAGATGAATCCTGCCTATAGTCTTTGTGTAGTAAATTAGAAGGAAGAAGTGGTGAAAAACCAAAGGAAGGAAAACTTCTAGGAGCAAACTGGAGGAGTGAGTTCAACCAGAGTCAATGGAGGAGGGAAGAGAAACTGATATACTGGTGTTCTGCTTCAGGGGGAATAGTATAGTATTTTTTTTCTGGCCTTACAAAGAGAAGCAATTAATATAATATACATAAAGGTTGCAGTCCTATGCACACTTATGTGAAGTAAACTTCACATAACTCATGGGACTTAACTCAAAGTAGACATGCATAGGATTGAAACTGCACATGGTTCAAAGTATCTTTATTTATTTTATTTATTAAATTTCTATACCATCCCCTGAGGGATGGCTCAATCAGTAGAGCATGAGGCTCTCGGGATCATGAGTTCAAGATTCCTGCAGGGAGATGGACTAGATGATCCTTGTAGTCCCTTCCAACTCTACAATTCTATGAATCTAGGTCACCGTCCTTCATCCAAAGATCACCGTACAAATGCTATGTCCTTCCATTGTGTGTACATGTGTATATCATGGTTTATGCAGCTTGGATTTTGCATGAAGACAATGAGATCAATATATATGAATATATGGTACTACTGGACACCTAATGACATCAACTATTAATAACAATAATTAACAAATAAAAGTAATTTTGCATGAACACTGATTTTCATTAAAATGTGGAGAATGCACACAAATTGGCACCACATGAGTATTTTGCCCATTTAATATGGATAGTCACCAAATGATGTTGGAAAATGTGAGTAACATATATTACACCCACAGACATGCAAGTGTCATACATTTACCTAGGCAATATGCATAACTGGTGCCCAAGCACTATGTGTGATTTTGAGCACATTCTTGATGCTTTGAAATGAATGTGCACAATCACTGGTGTTTGTGCTCCATTCAGTTCACATTTGTGTATGTGTGTGTGTGTGTGTGTTATATCTCTATATAGCAGCTGCCGCATCTCAATGAATTTATTCACTAGCACCACAGAGCCTTCTGACCACTTGCTGAATCATTTTCATCCTGACAGCTCACTGCCTTTGATATGTATGAACTCAAAGGGGAAAGCCTGTCCTTCTAATTTCTATTTTCAGCCTGTGTCGAGGGAGTAGGAAAGAAAAGCAAACATTTCAACTTTTATAAAATATATATTTTCGGAAAATAATAATAATAATGAAAGAATGGCTTCGCCGTTACCCTGTTTAATAGGCCTTCATTACAATTTAAAACTCATATGCAGGAGCTTCATATATTCAAATCTCTGGTGCCTATTTGAAGGTACTTCTGAAGGTGCACCCTGCAACCTGTGTGTAGGAAACTCTTTTGAATCTTGTCCTTGAAACAAAAATTAGTGCCCCAGGGGACTGAGGGAGTGTAGACAACTGGTAACTGCAGAGAGAGCGAGAGAGCGACTGAAAGCCAAGCTCGGAGTCCTTACAGCTGGAAAGGGAGAAAAGGGATGAGAGAGAAAGAGAGGGCGGAGGGGGGAAGACAGAGAATGTGAAGATGAGAAACGCCTTCAGGAGCCATTTGGGAGACAGTCACTGGGAAGAAGAAAGAAAGACATGCGCTAAAAACAACAGAAACACAGGTGGAAATGGCCTACTGGGAAATCAGGCTGTCAACAAACAAAAGCCGACGGCCAGAAAGCCGTTTCAGCGGCAGCCTCTGGTACCAGGGCATCAGTGTTCAGTAAATAAATTAGCAGTGGCTTTGACTGTGTGGAAATTAGTAGTGACACTATGAAAGAGGCAAATGACTGGCTTTTATCTGGCGTAAACATCCAAAGATCTACTTACTTCTGTGGGGAGAAAGAGAGAAAGATAGGCAGAGAGTTGGTGACTGTGACTTAAGATTCAAATGGGGAGTTGAGGGTGCAAGGAGGTGATTTATAAAAAGGAGAAAAAGAAGAAAGAAATACGGGGGGAGGGAAAAGTTCCATTTCATGTACTAGCAGCTCAGAACTTCATTTAGAGCTAATCAGCTCTGTCTACCACCGAGTCATTTCTGACAGCAACTCCCCCATGGATAGTTTGCCACTCAGAATACGTGAAGGAAACAACATGATAAAAATATCTGTGTCTATCAGAAGTGGGGGCAAGGGAAGAAAAATACACACACACCCTACACACACACACACACACACACACAAAATCAGAAGCCATTTTTAACGCAGTCAGGAAAAGAACTTGGACCAAACTCATCTCCTGTAAAAATGACATTATCCATCATTGTGGCTGTGTCCAAAGGGGTGGTCATGCAATGAAAACAACAGGGTCTTACTGCATCGTAAAGACTCCCAGATTTATGGTGCCAGATGTTTTTAGGGACTAGAGCCTGCCGGGCTCTGTTCTACAAAAGCGCATGCCCCACCCCTGCCTCAGTAGCCACAAGAGACGAATTGTTCTGTATGAGAGTACCTTGGAGAGGGAAGAATGCAAGCGGGCCTACTCACATGGCACCAGTGGCAGACCTCGGGTTCTCAAATTTCAGTGGTGCCCTGTGCAACACCAAAATTGGGTGGGTTCCCCACCTTCCAGTCTACTTCATAGCTGCAGTGCCCCCAAGGCTCTACACCTAGTACGACCTATGGATCAACTGGTCCTCTCCTCTACCCTGTTTATGGGAACTCAACATTTTCCTGTACAGTAGTGACAAGCTTGCTCAATTGTTTTCTTTCTGAGCCCATTATTTCTAACCTCTTCTCCTCTTCAATCCCCTGTCCATGTCTCCTCATGGATCTATCTTATTCAAAATGAATCATGCAAAGTTTTTCTTAGCACTCAGATCCCATGATGAGGACGGGATTCAACTGCTGAAAACATTGTTGCTAAAAGCGCCGAGACAGGAGACCTTCTATTTCAGAGAGAGAGGAAGTTGGTAACCCTTCAGGTACTTTGCCCCCACATATATCCACAACATTATAGTAGCAGCCTGCTTTGTTTTTGCATTTAATGCACAACACATTTCATTTAATATATGGCACACAAACTTATAGGAAGAATTTCCCGTCCCAGCACCATGTAGTTAGATTGTTATCATTGTTTCCTAAACCACAGTGTATATTACTCAGAATTTTCAAGAGAAAAACTGGAGTGGTATTGCTTGGTTAATAATCAAATAAAGCAGATAGAAATCTCTCCAACAGCTAGGAGCCAATGAGTTATCATCAATGGCTTTGTGTCAGAATAAACGAAGGGTGGTATCAATTGTTTTCCCACTGGAATTGGTACTGAGGCCAGCATTAATCAATATACTCATTAACAGCAGAGGAGAATGTAAATTCAGTGATCATTGGATCTGCAGAAGATACAAAGCTGGGAGGGGGAAATGGCAAAAGGAGACATTGACCCATCAAAAAATATAGATGGAACTGATTAACTTCAGGATTGTGTCAGACTGAGAAATGCATTTGGGAAAGAATAGTGCATGCTATAAATGTAAAATCAGGGCGAGTCATCTCCTGAGGAACCCAGAAGATCACAATCTATAATATTAATATGGCTTCATAGAGCAATTCTGTGGCACAAAGAACAATGTCATTGTAAGAAACCCCCTCCCCCTACCCTACTATCACATCATTTTTAGGAGAAGGGACTAAACTGTCAATTCCACAGCAAAGATTTTATCCAACTGTCAAAAAGGTATTTGGAAGGAATTAGGATGAGTTAAAAGGGACCCAGGTGGCGCTGTGGGTTAAACCACTGAGGCTAGGGCTTGCTGATCAGAAGGTCGGCGGTTCGAATCCCTGTGACGGGGTGAGCTCCCGTTGCTTGGTCCCAGCTCCTGCCAACCTAGCAGTTCGAAAGCACGTCGAAATGCAAGTAGATAAATAGGAACCGCTACAGCGGGAAGGTAAACGGCATTTCCATGTGCTGCTCTGGTTTGCCAGAAGTGGCTTTGTCATGCTGGCCACATGACCTGGAAGCTATACGCCGGCTCCCTCGGCCAATAATGCGAGATGAGTGCGCAACCCCAGAGTCGGGCACGACTGGACCTAATGGTCAGGGGTCCCTTTACCTTTACCTTTTAGGATGAGTTAAAAGAACAACAAATAACAAAAGAAATCCCCATAATGATTCGAAACTGGGAAGGGGAAATGTTCCAGAAACTCACAGTTCATTGATTTAAGTTAGAGAAGGGCACAGGAGAATATACTTCCTACGAAGAGAATAAAAAATGAATTTGTGATTAAAGTTGGTTGTTTTAAATATATATATATATATATATATATATATATATATATATATATATATATATGTGTGTGTGTGTGTGTGTGTGTGTGTATGTATATATATATATATATATACTTGGTATGTTCACATTTTTATCATGATGGGTTTTTAAGTTCTGTAAAACCAATTCTAAGTGCACCTTGAAGCTGTAGAAATGATCCTATTGGAGGGGTATAATCCCATACAGAAAAGCTGAACCCACCTTCAAAACCAGATCTGAAGTGCTCAATAACTGTAAGTGCATCTTATTTCATTTGCCCTTCAGTTTCTTAGCCTTCATTCAGCCTATTACTGACTCCAGGCACTGATTCGACACACCCACACAGCCGCGCCTGAATCTGATGAAAAAGTGAAATAAAATTGGGTGCCACCCCAGATGATATCCCTCATTGTTTTTTTATAGATGCTAAACAGCATGAGGGACAAAATAGAACCCTATGGAACACCACAGGATAAATTTCATTGTATAGAAGAACTGTCCCGTATCCCAAAAAATATTTATTTGGGGAGCCATTTAGAAATCCTGTGACATTGTGTGAACTGTAGGAAAGCATCCAGGCTGATCATCTGCGCTTGCATTTTTGTGATTTCTTCAGGCTATATCACATCTAAACAGCCCCAGACAAAACTCCCCAAGGATAGTACGGTGATGCAAACCGAGAAATCATTTAAGCCACAAGTTTTGAGAGAATGCCGTTATTATATTATTGTGCATCTAATCAGTGTGCCATAGCCACATTGGGTTTTTTGAGAAAGCAGTTCTCAAAGAAAGAAATTCAGTTGCCTGCACATTTTCTCCTTTCTGGAGAAACAAATCGCCCTGTGCTAACTCTATAAACCTACAATCCCATTTATTTCTCTTCTCACCAGCAGAGAAAAATAAATATCTCCAGGGTTGGACAAACATCTGAAGAGTTCAAAGAAATCAAGTACAAATTTTCCCCTGCTAAAATGTTAACACGATGGAAAACCTTTGACTGAGAGGTAACAAGAGATAAGTAGTTAGATAGATTCTATAGACAACAAGTCACAAACAAATTAAATCTATTTCACAGAAACACTGATATAATTTCCCTCCAGAGAATATCTAAGAGTGACAAAACAAACAAAGAAGTAACATGTTTCTTAATGTGAGAAATGTGACAGTCTATGGCATATGGCAAAACAAGAGTCTAAATGATGCGAGATGCTTTCTGTGAAAATACACTTCTTTGTATGGAGTGTATGTTCATGTATGCTGCTGTTGTATTTAAGGCAGTGTTAATTGTCTCCCCAAAATGGCCTGTGGCCCAGATAGCCTGCATTCTGAATCTATAAAGACCCTGGTTTGTTTCCATAGATCACAATAATACTATTTCCTTTTACAGGGTTTGTGTGAGATGCCATGCCTCAAGGAAGAGAATTAGACAAATTCAAGTGCCCCGGGGGGAAATGGGACATCCCGTTTCCCCCCCCCTCACAATATCTTGCATGCAATGTGCTCTCATCCTTCAAAAAGCATTGGGTGTGTGTGTGTGTGTGTGTCAAAAGCAAGGGACAAGTCAAGGCATCCCAGAAAACGCGTGTCCTGGTTTCACATGAGAAGAAGTCGGAAGGTATGGTTTTACCTGCACTGTCAAGAGGTGGTTGGCCTCTGATTACCCAATGGAAGAAAGTTTGTTCAGAATCAGGACATTTCTCTGACCTGATAAGGACTACTCCCAGTTCAGCACATCTTTGTGGCTTTTTCTTTTGGCAGGTCTGTTACGTACTGTGGCTGTACTAGAAACAATCTAGATTTGTATGGGATTGGCATAGAGGATTTATTTTTCTTTCTTCATCCATCAAAGCATGTCCAATGTATGTTAAACTAGCTTTTTTTAAAAAAAAATGTGATTGAGACCATCACTTTCCACACCAATTTGTTGTTTTTATTTAAAAAAACCCTTCTTGCATTGCATAATGCTGGATTCCTTTCCACCCCTCATCTGATAACCATAAGAACATCTGTAACTTGGAGGACTGCGCATTTATGTTGGCGCTCTCTGAAAAATTCTAATGTGAACTGAATCTCTTGTCTGCCCCCAAACACCAACAAACACCATTCATTTCTTAGCGATTAGTCTCAGCCCATCAAGCACTTTTGTTGCGCCCAGAAGAATATTTCATTTATTTAGATAAATGCTGTTTGCTCACTTAAGCGCCACAATCCATTCAACAAGGAACAAGCTGTTGCACTTTAGCCCCCCTCCTTTTTTAAAAAAGAAGAAAATAAAACAGAGCAACCGATTCAACACTGTAAAGAAAGCGTGTTGTACAAACACTACCTATAGCCATGAAGAAAAAATAATAATTTCACAATGGTACATAAATTCTAAAGTCTCATGTTCAGTTTGTAAAGCGAAAAGTTTGTATTATTTGTGAAATCTTTGCCATACTTATTTCACATTTTAGCAATACATAAATAAATAAATAAATAAATAATGCTTTAGTCTTGACAAAGAATCAGCTTTCTAAATGAGTTTTTTGCTCTTTAGTTTCATTCAGATATTTATCATCATAAAATATGAAGTTATAACATATATGTCTGGATAGAGGGAATATATGAAAGCTATTCACACATATATAAGTTAGATATAGGTTTGTACCAAAGTGAGGAAAAGAGCTGATAATTTTCTGTGTTCTGACTTTTAGTGTTTGGGATGATATACAATGTTCTTTGAGGTTTGCACATTATGTAAGCAGATATAATACATTTACTAAAAGACTCAAAACATTCACTTTCTTAATTCTGTAGACTCTATTAATATTACATTTGTGATCCTGCTCCTCCTGCTTCAAAGAACTCAGGGAAGTGTGCATTTTAGCCTCACAACACCCCTGCGAGGTAGGACTAAGCTAACAATAGTGACCGGCCTAATGTCACCAACAAAACTTCTTGACTGAGTCAGAATTTGAACCCTAATCTTCTTGGTTGCAGTCCAACACCCACACTGAATGTCTAGACTTGAGTAAGTGTGTCAGAAGAAGTGAATGGAAATATGCTTGGGTTCCGCACCCACACAGGCCCCCTGTAGCTACTAGGAGTGGATGGGAAATTTGGTTCAGTTTGCATTTTGTGTGTTCAGACCTTTAAACATCCCCCTTAAATAAATTCACACAAGACGCAAATTCTTAGTTTGGTTTTTTGGCAGAATTTAGGCCACAACTTTATTGATTACAGCAAGTGAGTGGTTGCATAGGCTCTGGTTCAACTAGCTCCCTGCACCCTTGCAGGTAGCGCTGACCCAGAGCTCTATTGTAGGTCAACCAAGGGTGAACACCTGGAATGGCGGAAAGACGGGGACATGCTATGTCCACCACCCAGATGTCCCCCTGGACTCAGGCACAGACACAACCCCTCGCAGGGTTGACCAAACCATTGAGTCCCTGGAGTCCGTTAATGGAATACCCCTTCACATAGGGATGGCGAGAACGTTCCCCCATCCCTGTCACGTGAACCAGAGCGTATCTGCCACACGAGCCCCATGCTCGCCGCCAACCATTCATGCCTGTAACCAATCCCTTAACCCCACTGATGTGGAGGTCAGCCATAAATCATTCCCAGGCACAGACAGATGAACTCCATCAAGCCTATAAAGGGATGCATCACGGAACGTAAGATGGATCACCATCCCACCCAAGGCCAGAACTTTCTTGGCCACTGTGCTCTAGACGCGCCTCCTGGCCCTCTCGGTGGCAGCTGGGCATGGCTACCTCACCACATGCCACTGCCACCAGTGACCAAATAATGATTTCAGGAAGATCTGTCTTCAACTCTTCAAAGGCCTCCTGCATGCGGAGAAACCTTTTTCTCTAATGGACCGTTGACCCCGCCATGGAAGAAAATAAATCAGGGGCCACACAGACCAACAGACAAAATGTCAACAGCAGAAGCTTTCCACATAATTTTATTTCCACACATGAAATAAGAATTTATTTATACCCTGCCTATCTGGCTGGGTTTCCCCAGCCACTCTGGGTGGCTTCCAACAAAAGATTTAAAGCACAGTAAAGCTGTATTTCTACAAACTACACAGGTGTTAAAGGCACAAGAGCCTTGCTCTCCCCGCTTTGCCGCCATCTCTACACAATTCAGAGAACTCAAGTTTCATGAACCGATCTGAAGTGCAGAAACGCAATCTCAACTCCCTTGTATCCAAATGATAGTTCTCATTCTCAGAACATATTAAGCAATTCTCTGTCAGTTATCCAGGCAAAACGAGTTAGATTTATAGAGACGAAAGACAAAAATGTGTATTGTTTCACAGTGCTAGAACTGAATTGCTATGCCTAGAACTCTGAAAAGATAATACGAATTCTTTCTTCAAATGTCATTTTTTAAATATGTCACTTACGATGCATAGCTGAAGTGACAGCCTAGAAATAGCTAAATATTATAATTCATGATTATAGCATTGAATTTCTAGATGAATTTATTCCCCAGGTTCTTAAGATCATATACCAACACTAAAACCCTATCCAATATATTATCCATGATTAAATCAGGATTAACCAGTATCTGCTCAACCTTTGCTATTTAAATAAAAACATACCAGGCTAAAGACTTTTCTGTCTTTTTAGAAATTATTGTTTAGAATTGGATGAGTCCTCAGTAAAAGGAAGCTCTACTGTTGTGTCGTTTCCCACATATAACTTCAACGTGTCTGCAATAAATGTCAGTGTAAAATTTGGCACAGACAGGCGTCTTATGCATTGGTGAGGTTTCTGCATTTGTGGATTAAACATCATTTTTATATTAAACAGTTCCCAAGTTAAATAATTAAAACTGACAAAAGTTCCATAAATCCCCCATAGTTGCAGTCATGTAAATTTTAAAGTCAACTGCTTGTAAAGAAAGAAATCATATTTCACCCTCTAAATAGCTTTTGCTGCTTGTTTTCCAAAATTATTAGTATTATGATTATTGTCTCTTCAGTTGCATTCCTTCATCAACATGAAGCTTACAGCCTGTGAGAATACCAACGAGCACTTCAGAAACTGAGGAGTAAGCAAAAACAAGGCTGTTCCTTAAACCCTTCACAGTTTATAGCCACATTTACATAACATTAAATAAGTCAACAAAGGCATCATTAGCTCCCATTAAAATATGAGCAAAGAAATTTAAATGAACAAGACAAGCTAATTGGTAAGTAATGTTGTGTATCAAAATTATGACTATAAGATTCCACAGTTAATGAGAAGCACTACAATTGTATTTCCTATACGTTTAAAAATTAAATTAAAGGTGAACATAGTCAGCCAGAAAGTTTCCAAGACCTCATTTGGGAAGGCATGCAAGTATAGAAATTTGAAATGTGCCAATGTACCATGATTTCAAAACAACACAGTTGGCAGACATATATTCCCTGATTCAGCAAGGAAGTTCTGCATATGGATTCAGAAGATCTACATCTTTCTCAGTGGATATGGAATGTGAATGAACCTCCAGGTGTCTATGTTCAAGCTGGAAATATAGCCAAGAATGCCATTTCCATTACCATGAAATAGCATGGGCAGAGAACCACCATCCTACCCTGCTTCAGATATTGGTGGCAATGCCTACTCCAGCCTCCCTTCCGGGTCCATTACAGTATATACATAGACACACTGTATAAGAAACAGCTTTGTACACATTCAGACCATTGGTCCATTAACTCAGTATTATTTTTTATCTTGACCAGGGTTTCAGACAGAGGTCTTCCCAGTCTTACCTGGAGAGGCCAGATATTGAACATGGAACCTTCTACACACAAGGCAGCTGTTCCACCATGAAGTTGTAGACCTTCACCAGATTTTATGAAAATGATACTTTGGCTTGCATCCAATGTTCCACACAAGGAGTTCTGCAACAGGACTACTGTTCCTTTTCCTCCCACACAAACACAAATTTGCTTCAGAGGCTCCCTCATCCCTCTTAGAGCGAGCTGGAGGTGTCAGGAGAAGGAAAGGAAGTTGCACTGCATACAGAGAAGTCTGTGATACTGGTGGAACCGTAGCAATAATAATAATAATATTTTTAGCAGCACTCAGTTTCAAAAGTTTCAATTTTTGGCAGCACTCAGTTTCAAAAGGAGTTTGCCATTTGGCACCGGGGCTGCTGTTCAAGATACAATTAGTTTCATGAATCAGGCCTTTTTTAAAATTCCTGACCAATATTAAAAATTGTTTCTAAATTCATTAATTTTCAGTGTTATTTATGAGTGCCTAACTCTACAGATAGGGACCCAGGTGGTGCTGTGGGTTAAACCACAGAGCCTAGGGCTTGCTGATCAGAAGGTTGGCGGTTCGAATCCCTGCGACGGGGTGAGCTCCCATTGTTCGATCCCAGCTCCTGCTAACCTAGCAGTTCGAAAGCATGTCAAAGTGCAAGTAGATAAATAGGTACCGCTACAGTGGGAAGGTAAACAGCGTTTCCGTGTGCTGCTCTGGTTCGCCAGAAGCGGCTTTGTCATGCTGGCCACATGACCTGGAAGCTGTACGCCAGCTCCCTCGGCCAATAACGCGAGATGAGCACCGCAACCCCAGAGTTGGTCACAACTGGACCTAATGGTCAGGGGTCCCTTTACCTTTACCTAAACATCAAACATGAAAAACTTCCCAAACAGGGTTGCCTTCAAATGTCTTCTAAAAGTCAGATAGTTGTTTATTTCCTTGACATCTGATGGGCAGGTGTTCCACAGGGTGGCGCCACTGCCGAGAAGGCCCTTTGCCTCGTTTCCTGGTACCTCACATCTCGCAGTGAGGGAACCGCCAGAAGGCCCTCGGAGCTGGATTTCAGGGTCTGGGCTGAACGGTGGGGGTGGAAACGCTCCATCAGGTATACTGAGCCAAGGCTGTTTAGGGCTTTAAAGGTCAGCACCAACACTTTGAATTGTGCCCGGAAACAGAGCCCTATCATTTTTATTTACACACAGAGAGTATATTTATGATAAAGGGGAAAGTTCACCATACAAAATATATGAGAAAAGAAGAACAAAAAAGAAGTACAATCAATCTTGTACAAGGAGGACATACAGTTGGATGCTGTCATTAAACTTTTCATTCCAGTATTGAATGAGAAGCCTATTCCTAGGGCCGCCCCCAAAAGTTGATCAGCATTGCTATTCAAATGGTATTCATGTGCCATGTCTTGTGATCAGTTATGTGGGGTGGGGCTTACTTTCCCCCACCCCCTCAATATTTTATTCAAGTTGACACCCATGAATGGTATCCATAAATGCATACCAACCACTGAATTCTACAAAAGTATATCAACATGGCATAGATTTTAATGGATCCAACAGGATTTAAGCACAGTCAGTCACGACTGGACCTAATGGTCCGGGGTCCCTTTACCTTTTTAATTTTGCCACAAGTGTCCTTGGCATTGTTATGACCCTTGCCTACCAGGCCCATGTTCTCTTCACCTAAGAAGGGCCCATCAAAGGATCCCATATGGAGTAGCCATTGAAACTGATTGCAGAAAAACATGTAGAGGTAGTAAAATGATAAATACATGGAAGACAAATAAATGGAGCTCTGTTTGGATGAAAACTCAATACTGGGCTAAGTAACAAAGTAAAGGAAAGCAATTTTTACATTACCCAGCTGTGCTTACAATAATACACAGAAACTCTGTGAATCATTTCATGGTTTATTAAATGAAAATTTTGTTTGCAACTGATGAGTTAGGAAAATAAACGTCCTTGGTTGTTTTCATTTTATGTTTCCCTGGTTTGTCCAGATCTTTGCAGCCTTGTGTGCCAGCACTGTCCTCAGGGGCTCATTAAAAAGACCACTGTTTGCTACTCAGATTGTCCAGGGAAATCAGCAACAGATTGCCATTAACCCCTGGAGGCTGAGAGCTTGAAATTCTTGATGCATTCACCACGGCTGGCAAGAGAATCCCTCTTAGCCTTCAGTGCCAAAGGGTTAATTTTGTCTCTTCTATTGCTGTTGTCAGGACTCCAATAAAACAGTATGTGACCACTATGAGAGACTGACCACTTAAGACAGCAGTACCTGCCAAAATTGGCTTAAGATTTCAGGAGAGCAAGGGGCAGAAAAATCCTGCTTTTTCCTAAAGTACACTGCATTACCACTGTTTACTTACAATTCTCTCTTGGAAGAAATGCTTAATCTCTGGAACATTTCCTTCCTTTCATATGCTCAAGTTAGGAGCAGAAGGCAAATGCTCACTAATACATTGTGGATAATGAGCATTCTCTACAAGCAGCCCCCTTTAGTTTCTTCATATAATATTAGGTATGACATGTCAGTACAGGGGCAAGTGAGTACAGATCTCCACCCCTGTATTTGTGTCTTTTTTTTTTAATCATATGAGTTTTTAAAAGGATCAGCTTTTCATAACTGAAAAGGCAATATATCCCAAATGAAGGGACTTGAACAAAATCCCCAAGTAGATATAATTCAGTTTTGAAGCCAGCCGTCCCCAGTAGATTCAAGAAGCTACAATTACGTTGTATCACTTGCTCAGAGTTCCTCTTTGAGAAAGTACAGTACTGCATCTAGATCAGGGGTTGTCCACCTGGTCCCTACCGCCCACTAGTGGGCATTTCAGGATTCTAGGTGGGCGGTAGGGGGTTCTACGGCACAAGCTGAATCCTCCTTCCATCGAGCACTGGTGGGCGGTAAGTAAATTTCACCATCAAGAAAGATGCATTAGTTGGCGGTAGGTATAAAAAGGTTGGCTACCCCTGATCTAGATAGTTGTGGCATCCACAACAAGGGGTGACCATCTGAATGCAGTTTGTTTGGCATACCCTATTTCTAACTGAACTCGGTTATTTGGGTGGCAATCAATGCAAGGCAAATAAATAGGTCTTAGCTCACAGAAATGTGTGAGTAGCATGTTTCTGCCTATCAGCATCATGGCACTGTCACCAAAATGGCAGCTTTCAGAGGAGAACCGAAAATGAAAGCTGTCTCTCTAGATCATCTTTAGCTCTATAGTTTTATGTTATTTATCCCCTCCCTGCATTCTCAAAAATACCCACTGCCAGCTTCATGTGCACCTTCTTGATGTTCTGAGAACTCTAGTTCTATGACTTTCTGTTTTGATTATATTTCATGCTCAAATTTCAGCTAGAAACTGGCATTCCACAACAGTGTGGGGAAGGAGGTCAAGTATTATTTTGAAACCACTGGCAAGAACTGGTAGGTTATCTGTTGGCCTCAAAATCAGAGGGGAGTGTTTCCAGAGGGGGAAGCTGTGTTAGTCACACACACACACACACACACAGCCATAGGTTTTCACAGGCCATACATCAGAAAGGAAAATAATATCTACAGTTGCCCATCAAGCCCTATGTCCTGTCTCTACCAGTGTCTTAATTCAAAACGATATGCAGAAAGTATATGATAGATATAACTGTAGGTAGAAAACTCCATTTGCCAGCAACTTCCCATAACCTAATAATCAAGGACACCATAAGTCTTTCACTATGTTGATCAGTAGCCTCAGAGATTCCCAACATCAATGTCAATATGTGCTTTTCTTTTCTGGAATCTAGTTAGCCTATTCAGCCAGTTGCAATACTTTTCAACATACAAAACTTTGACATTTGAAGCTTTTGAGGCTCAGGTGGCCCATCCTTTAGTTTGGACTCTACAGATTGCTAGCTTTGGAGTTCCTGAGTTCATCCTCTGGTGAGGCTCAAGATGGCTGTTGTAGTAATCAACGCTATAAACTTGCCTATGGTATTATTATCCAAATCTGATGGATATAGATTACTACCACCAGCTGTGCTCTGTGTTAGTTTTATGCGCAGCAGAGAACAATTGTGGAGATGAAACAGCCTTTTATTCCTGCTGTGCTGACATTTCCTTACACAGGTGCCATGGTCCTGCAACTCTGTTCAAACGGTTGAGGTTGTGTGGGGAGTAAATTGCAGCAAAGGAAAGAATCGCATTATTCGCCTGGGGGGTGGGGGGAGCTGGGCAAGGGAAGAAACACAAAAGGGCTGCCAGCTTTAATGCTATTTGCCTCACAGATGGGTTCAGTGGAATGTAAAAACTCTTATATCTACTGCATCCCGCAATGAGGTGGACACATAAAATTAGCTGGGGTGATGCCAAATGGCAGAAAGCAAAAACTAAGACTCTGTGGGCGTGACCTCACATCTCTGATCGTGGTGGCTTAAGACAAAACTGGCTACTTATAAGGTATGTCAATAATTCAAACTCTGTATATGTTTTAAAACATTGCACCAGACATGACTCTCCACAAAAAATCCCGGGGGGTATGGCATGGTGGAAGTGGTCAGAATTTGCTGGACTGAGATCCATAGCTTTCTCCAGAATTATAGACTTACCTGGGCAGGGGCAGGTGGTTGGAAGGAGGGCGGGAGAGAGAGTATATTACTGTTCTGTTTGTAGTGTGAACATAGTTATAGAGGACACATTTTAAGCAGTGGAAACTTTGGGGAACTTCTATTGGCATTATTCATTTCCTCCTGAACTCCCCCACCCTGTGCTCTTTTAAATTCAGTAGCATTGTATTGCCAGTACCACCAATTATAATTCCCCTTTAGGAACTGCAGTGAAGCACTAGGACTCCATGTATTCTCCCTCCATTTTATTAAAATTACAAACAAATAAACCAATAGTTGTTTTCTATGCAGCAATATTCTGCAGCATGATAATAAAACTGTGCAAGTGTTACATATGTAAAACTGGGATTTACCACTGCCCTTTGTGGTGTTGTAAGACCTTGCTAAACAATCATGTCATTTGTATAGATTTGTAATTACATATAGAGGTTTCGCCCCTTGGTGATGCTGGCTGAAGACTGTGGAAACTGATTATTTCTTAGAAATGACTGTAAGGGAGCTCCTCCAAGATGTATCATGAAGAATGTTCTCAGGGCGGGATACATACCGTACGTAAAATAATATACAACATATATATAACAGATTTAAAATAGGCAACAGCTGAAAACATGCAAATGTTACTTTAAGTCACAATGAAAAGAAGAATGAAACAGGATCCTGCAGAAGGGGGAAGGGTCTGCCTTCACCCAAAGGCTACACCTCTATACCACACCTTTGCATACTTAAAAGATAATCTCATCCCCTTCCTGCCCAACTGATCACTGCATTCTGCAGGAGAGGATATTCTGCAGATATCCTCCTCTCAGGAGCTTTGCTCCATACAATTAATTAACCACATTCATAAAATGGTCATTTGTACAGATGCCCCAATGTCCCATGGAGCTGTTGGAGCAGAGGAAGACTTGAGACTCCTCTTCAAACCACTGAACCCCTCCTCCCCCACTTGAAATTGCTTAATGCTGGTCTTTGTTCCTGTAGTATAGTATACGCTTATGGTGCTCACCATCAAGTTTGGAATGAGCTGCATGTTTTATTTTAATTCTAAAAACAGATTTATAGACTACCCTTCAACGAAATCAAAAAATTGCTATTAAGCAGCTGCTCTGAGCATCACCTGCTTAAGTTCCTGCTTAAATGTATAAAAGTGGTCAGAATTCTGGTTTTTGCTCCAGCCATTAAAATGAATGCAGCCAACTTCCAATAGGGTACCTGAAAGACTAACAAACTGATTATGGCATTACCTTCCAAGCACCATGTAGTGGACTTTAGTCCTCAAAAGCTTCTGCCATAATTAATTTGTTAGTCTTTTAAGATGCTCAAAGATTCCTTGTTGTTTTTACAATGCAAGACAGTCGTTCAGGACTGTTTGTCAGATGTTTGTGAGAGTAAGGCCACAATGCAGAATTTAAATGCTGTCGAGTGAGAGGGCTGCGGTTTGAAGTCCTAAATAAGCCAGTCAGTCCCTGGTAGTGGGCTTTTTTCCCCCTTTTCATTATTTCAATGAAACACACTTCCAAGTAAAAGGACCTGGGACACTTGTTACTCTCTCCAAGGCACTTGAAGTGGCTTAAATAGGAGGAGGTGTCCTGACCTTCTAATCGCAGCAAATGATCTGCTGGTGAGACTCGTAAGGAGCTCCTATTGCATTATTTATGACAAAGTCACCATTTCTTTGGGCAGACTAGTATTACTTTTCCTTCCCCCTTTACAGCATTCTCATCATGAAGAATGTGCTCTTAACTAAACCGCAGAGGGCTTTGTAGTGGTCAGTAATAGGATGCCTTCCAACACTCAATAGAGTCCACATCAGAGGAAGTGCAATCAGCCGCCCAGTTCCCAAGCTCTCCTCTTACAGGGCCTTATAAAAGTTATAAATAGATAACTCTCTGTCCCTTTGTGCTTTCTGACCAACCTCCCCATTGCCTTTTCCTTTGCTAGAGAAACAGATTGGTCATTAGGACACACAATATGCACTTAGATGTTTTGACGTTCTCTTGGCTGGACAGCAGTTAACCAGAGGGAAATTCTTGAAGGGACCCTATGTGGGCTTTTCTTCTTTCCTTCCCCCATAACTTGTGTGTTATGAAGAATTAGGCATGGCAGCTTACTTGGGAGATTGTTGTGGCTCCCATTTTCTAATACATCATATTCCTTTATTCCCTTAATTACTTTTTGTGTGTGAAAGACAATTCCCATAAAAAGAACACTTCATTTCTCTGAGTCGCTGCCAAGAATATGCACCACAACTGTTGAAAAGGGAGAGAAAAGATCTGGCCTGTCCATTAAAGATTTGCAAAGGAGCTCCCCCTCTCTTTCTCCTTCCACATTTCAACATTGTATTTTCCTTAATTCCATGATTGATTAAATAGATCTAATTTCTTTTCTCACATTTGCAACTTTTTCAGGTTCACAGGGTCTCCCCTGCTTTTCAGAAATCATTTAGATTCATGAATGCAGGAATTGATTTTTCTATTACAGTATTATTATTATTATTATTATTATTATTATTATTATTATTATTACATCACATTGTTTTACAGTTGTACACCACCCTGATATTATGATATGGCTGGAAAGAAATACTTATGTAAATAAAATAAAATAAAAACATCCAATCCTTCACTGCAAATTTCCTTCCTATTCTGTATCTGCTGCTTCACACATCCAATGAGCCCAGCATGCTCAGTGGCAACAGAATGATGACTATGTTCGGGGAAGAAAGGAAATTCGGGTCGGAGAGGGAACGAAATAGTGTGCAGGAGGGCTGATTGATTGGAACACTCCACACTGCTACATTTTGTAGCGAGTCCTGCCTGTCTTATAATGCCCATAATTTATCAGGTTTTTCAGGCTTCCCAATGGAATCTGGCTGGCTACTATGATGCTAAATGGGCCACTGGCCTGATCCAACAGGGCCTCCTTATGTTTGCTCAGATCCAGTTTTACCTAAGCTAGGTATAGGTCAGCTGTAGTACACATTTATTTATTTGTTGCTTTGTTTGATGAACTTGTTG
Source organism: Zootoca vivipara (assembly GCF_965207765.1). Taxonomy (NCBI): domain Eukaryota; kingdom Metazoa; phylum Chordata; class Lepidosauria; order Squamata; family Lacertidae; genus Zootoca; species Zootoca vivipara. The sequence continues at coordinate 64,180,412 of NC_142584.1, read as the reverse complement.
CTTAGCTGCAGGGAAAAAAGTTCTCAAAGCCACTCATAAAACATACAAAACCCTATAAATCACCATAAAAATACACCATATAACACCATTAAAATATACTGCTAAAACGAAGAACAACTGTAACAATTTAGTAACCGGGGGAAAGCTTTTGTGTACACAAATATTTTCTCACAGTGAAAGAAAGCAAGAAAGGAAGTCATTCGACAGATCTGTTTAGGGAAGCTTTTAATGTTTGATGGATTTCTGTATTTTAATATTTTGTTGGAAGCCACCCAGAGTGGCTGGGGGAACCCAGCCAGATGGGTGGGGTATAAATAATTATTTATTATTTATTATTTATTATTATTATTAATTATTATTATTATTATTATTATTATTATTATTATTATTATTATTATATCTGTGAGGGCAGGGAATTCCAGGAAGTCTAGTCTATCACTAGGATTGCCCTGCCTATGACCCAGTTTGGTCATTACACTAAGCCAAACCAATGCTTAGCTCAGTCTAGGGTACCAGCAGCAGGACCAGAGGCAGGAAAAAGCCACTGCAACCTTCTTTTTGCTAACCCACATGTTTGCTTGTTAGCACATGTGTGAATTGGACCTATGTCTCAGGCTATATCATATCTAAGTCAGGGATAACCAGTTCTTCCACCCTGATCTGAGGAGCCCCCAGCAGGGGGCTGAGAGGGATATACTTCCAAGGCCTATGCTACAAATATCAATAAAGTTGTGGCCATTTTAATTCCAGAATGTTATTTAATTCCAGAATGTTGTTGTTATCCCCCCCCCCCTTTTGAGTCGGGCTTGCTCCTGAGGGTGGGGGCGCTGCATCTGGGTATGCAATGACATTTGCTTCTGCTGCCCTGATGCTAAACACATTTACAAGGGAACGAGCACCCTTTTGTTGTAGAAAAGAGGAATGTATTTTTAAAGTGAAAATAATAAAACGAATGTGTGTAACCATTTACATGCCTGCCCAGCCACTCTCTGACATAAAAAGTTTTTTTTAAAAAAAATAAGGAAACAATTCTTATTATAAAAAAGTAAGGATAAAATAAGAAGGATGCTTCAGGGACCATCATCAGCTCTGGCGGGTCTTAACATGACCATGCCAGTCCACATGCTGATGCTGGAATTCTTTGCCATCTCTTCAGTCACTGCTCCCAGGACAATAATTTGTGGGATCCTTAGACTGTTGGCCACTGGACCCAGGCGCTGAGGGCCAGCCCCAGTTGTACATCCGGGAAGGAATATACAGGAAGAACATTCTTCCCCAATATGTTCCACAGTTCAGAAGAATGTGGAAAGTTCTATGTGCAGTCCTAGAAATGTTGCTCTCAAGAATATCCATCCAAGGCAAAAGGTCATGTTTTGAGACTTCTAAGTCAAGAAAATGCTCGCATCCATTTTTCAACAATATAAATAAAAATCTTGACTTCTAGTCCCCTCTGAAATGCCTCCAGATTAACCCTCTAGCTCTGAAGGTCTTGAAACTGCAGAATTGCTTCGACTTCTATATGAGGTTCATATCTGGCTGCTATAGCATGGCACAAGGGCTGAAAATCACCAGGGAATCTTTTTCAGCCTCTCAGCCTTCTGGGCCACCGGCCAGGGACTGTGAGCAGGGCTAGAGACAAAAGTAGGCCAAGCAACTATTGTGATTTTTCATTTGTATAGTAGTTTCTTCACTCATACATTCCTGCTTATCCTCCCTCAAAAGCTAGCAGCAGCAACAACAGGAGTTCCTCTCTTTGATATTTAATATGAACCTGGACTTTCCTCCCATTGGAGATGCGAAGATCTCTATAATTTGCTTATTTCTCAACATACCACAGGTCCTGGAAGCTGAGAGGGTCTTTAAACAATCAATTTAGAAACATTTAAATTTCCTTATACCTTGGGATAACTCCAATTATATAGATTCCACTATATTTTTAGCAACACTATTATGCCTTCAAACCAATAGGCATTAAACACTCCAGTTTGCTATTACAGGGTATAACCATTTTTAACATTAATTTGGCAGTGTATTATTAATATTTTTCAGGAATGCTAAAGAAGAATCTTGTTTTAAAACAATCACAAATTGTAGTGTTATAATTATTATGTTAAACATGATTGGATATTAACAATGATAACTGGAACTTCATCATCATCATAATATTTAACGCTCAATATGGTTTGTAATAAATAAAAATGCCTTTTTTCTTTTATGTGAATTGTATGTAGCATCCTCCCTCTTTTTTTTTTAATAAGAATCAAGAGGAGAAAGACACACACACACACATCTGAAACTTCCTGAGGCCATAGTGAGTTCATTCTTTGGCCATATAAAATGCTTCACTTTCATTAATATTTTGTTTCTTTCCTTCATCAGGGAAAATGGATAAAAACAAAAGATACATGGCCTATTTCGAAACCCATGAAAGTTGGATACTCCCAAAATTCCAACAAGATTACATAGAAGTCTCATCTGGTAAATATTACTTTATGTTTTTGTCTTTGCTTAAGTTTTTACACAACTTGACAGCTTGTGGTATTGTGCCCACATTTCAAAGTTAAGATCTGCAAACATATGGCAGGGACTCAACATTCCATTCTACATGGACCACAATGTCTCCAGCCTACAAGTGTTTGCTTGTACCAAGTGAGGTGGAAAATAAGAATTTTCCTAGAGAAATGTGAAGAGCTACACAGGCAATTCTGCTTTAGCTAGCCATCTGAACTGCCCTCAGGCCTCTGATGAGACTCAGTGTAATTCTAGATCATTGAATGGGTTCAGACCACCACTTGGTTGGGAAATATGGGCACCCACCATAGGGCAGGATGGAAGGGGAACTGAAGGGGTGAAGGGAGCTGGGGAAAGAACTGAGGGTTTCAGTGGAGATCATTTTTTTCCTGGATGCCAGGTCTACCCCTTGAAATAAGTCAAAACCCACAGACTCCCAGCAATCTTTTTTTCTTTTTCTTTTAAAAGTAAGTCTATAGCACTTGCAGAACCAAAGATAGGAGGCAAAACATGGAAGCACTATTCTCATTTGTTTTTAATATTTATTTCAGCAACAATACTGTGCTTTCTAAGCAGTGCTTTGTGAGACAGAAGCTTACCACTGTTCATTAATGTTTTTAGCCAGTGAATTAAGTTATTGGGGTGCACTAACAATGCAGGAGGCGCTGTGGGTTAAACCACAGAGCCTAGGGCTTGCCGATCAGAAGGTCGGCAGTTTGAATCCCCGTGATGGGGTGAGCTCCCGTTGCTTAGTCCCAGCTGCTGCCAACCTAGCAGTTTGAAAGCACGTCAAAGTGCAAGTAGATAAATTGGTACCTCTACAGCGGGAAGGTAAAACGGCATTTCAGTGTGCTGTTCTGGTTTGCCAGAAGCGGCTTTGTCATGCTGGCTACATGACCTGGAAGCTGTACGCTGGCTCCCTCGGCCAATAACATGAGATGAGCGCCGCAACCCCAGAGTCGGTCACGACTGGACCCAACAGTCAGGGGTCCCTTTACCTTTACCTTTAACAATTAAGAAAGCAGTTCTATTCAAGTAGGCAAAGAGAAATCTAGAGTGAAATACACATTGTCTAGAATTTCTAGAGAAGGAACTTCTGGTTTAACCCTTTGATTTGGTCTTCTCAAGTGATTGCTGTATGCACCACAAAATAAAATAAAAAAACAACAATTCCGGTATCCAGGATTTTTGTGTAGTTGTGATTGGGAAGTAGACTGTAATCCAAAAAAAGAAGGCAAAAGCAAAGATGGGAGTCCCTTATCTTTCCAACTCAGGTTTTATTTCATGCAGGGGGAAATGTGATTTTACCCTTTTCTGAGTTGTGAACTAATATGTGTACGAATACCAAGGTGACCTATGTACCCCACTGCATCTGTGCAGATCCTCAGGAGTGGTCAGGCTGATGGCTCTGCGCATCTCACCATTCCATAGACTGACAGCATATCACCATTCCATAGACTGACAGCAGTCTTGACAGGAGCACCAGCTGTTATCACAGGAATCCTTATAACAACCCTACAAGGGAGGTCAGCAGAGATAGTCCAAGATATATATGTACAGTGGTACCTCAGTTTAAGAACAGCCCTGTTTACAAACTATTCGGTTTATGAACTCCGCAGAACTGGAAGTAGTGTCCCAGTTTGAGAACTTTACCTCGTTCTAAGAACGGAAGCCGAACGGTGGAAGGGCACTGGCGGTGGGAGGCCTCATTAGGGAAAGTGTGCCTTGATTTAAGAACAGTTTCGGTTTAAGAACGGACTTCCAGAATGGATTAAGTTCATAAACCGAGGTACCACTGTACTTTCAATGGTTCTCCAATAGCAAGTAGGACTTGTCCTGAAGTCAGCGTATTATTATTCACATATTGCAAATGGGTGCAGAGGTTCTGAGGTCCTGACTAACCAAAGGCCACCTAATGAATCTGTGGCAGAGCCAAGAGCTGAACCAGAGAATTCCTGATTCACTGCAACCATGTGACACACCGTCTGTCATACAGTTTATTGTATGGGCAAATTGCTATTTCTTGCTTTAAATTGACAATGGAATGTTTCTAGAGTCTGGCTTCCTTCTCCTCTTATTTGCCCGCCGCAAGTAATTCAGCATAGGGATATACCATGCCAACATTTGAGTCTTTTTTCAGCATTTTGTATATTTGCGTGGCTGATCTGGACTGTGAGCAGTCTGCAGTCTTATGCACAGGGGTGGATAGACTTCAGGCTCGAAGAATCTCCTTTTGAGTTTTTTTACTAGCACCCCAAAACCTACCAATGAAGCCAGGTGGAAAATACATATTGTTAGAATTAAAGAACAGGGTGGATCTGAGCATCTCCTGAGCCCAGGTATTTGTTTTCACAGTCATTTTACATCCAAGTCCACTTCTGGTTAGCCTTCTTCATTTCAGCAGCATAATTTAGGTGAGAAAAGTTGAGGTTTGCAGCTGAAGTCTGCAAGAAAAGGCTGCATCACTTGACTGCTACAGCAATTTGAAGATTAGATTGCAAAGCATCCTGGAGGGCCCCATCATTACAAACCCAGGTCAAGATAAACCCCATCATTGCTTCTTTGATCCTCAGTTTCCTTGATACACCTGCCTGGCATGGTCACTCCCTGCTCCTCAGCCTTCCCTATGTGCATGTTTATGTTTGCAGTACCTGGATTTCTGAAGAGGGTTCTCAAATAAATATACAGACCAGTGTGTTAGGGCTCTACATAGGCTACAAGAATAAATTGGTTATTCATTTTAGAATTTCGGCCCGGCTTGCCAAGGTATCACTGCTACAGCTGTTACACATCTTGTTATGGCATTAGGCTGACTCACAGTGATCATCTTCCAAAGGATTCTGGCACTGAGTGAAGCCCTTCTAATATCCCAAATAAGGAAACCATCATTAATAGTGTTGATGACAAGGAGAAATCCAGGGAGACTGAGCCAGTTTTGATTGTGGGAGCCTGAGACCAAAGACACCAAGGCAAAGAAGAATCCTTTTTGTCACCAACTTGGCTAAGCTTCAATTTTCTTTATTTCTTGGGGGGGGGGAGAACATGTGGAACAACTGGTAACGATTTGGGTGCATAAAAATATTATCCATCTGCTGTAGTTTGAATTGGTCCCAGCTGATGTTTGTGTTTTCCGATGGGAATGATCACAACAGTTTTGCACTGAACTTCACTTCAGCACTGTGAAATAGCAGCTGCAGATAGCTTTGAACTGGTTGAAATTCTTGAATGAAATTTTCTTTCAAATTGAAAAAATAACCTTTTGCATGAGAAGGCATTCATTTTACTCTCCAATCTGTATAACTACTGTTTGTATTTTCTCAGTACTAGGATCTTGAAGCAAAGGAGAAATGAAAACAATGATCTAAGATAATGTAATATGTCAGCAGATGTATTTCTCCATCACAAATTACTTCTGATAAGCTTCTTCAATCAATACCAACTTTTATTCACTCATTTTCCATTTAGAAACGTGCAAAGAAGCTCACTCCATTTCTGATTTCAGCAGTGCTAAATTCATCAATTAGCATATCCAGCAGGGCAGTCTCGAGCAGGTCGCGCGCCCTGGCACTGAGGGGCGGAGATCTACCCTGATTTCCAGTTAAAAGATTCCAGGAAACAGGGCCAGATTAAGCCTTGAAACTATCAAAAGAAGCTTCCAGTCTCAGTAAATTCTGGGCTGGAAGGACCAATGGGCTTATTCAGTATGTAGGGCACATGTGTTCAAAGATCGACCACATGCAGCACACCGAAGTATCCAAAACAGCTAGCAAAAGGTCCCTGGGACTCTCATTAAACAAAAGGCCATAATGGAGATAGCCCTCTCCAACATCTTATAACTAAAAGTCTACACTGTGTGCAATACACCCTCTCCAAAACAAAGACGACATTTCAGCATTATCAACACACCCTTATATTTAAGTGCCATATAGCATCAGCACCATTGCTTTTATGTATCAATTTAAATCTATGTTATACATTTGAAAGTCTATAAGCCCAAAGTACAGAATAGGAATTCTATAAATAAATTCCTGCCTCCATGTTAAATGCATGAGAATCATAGAAATGTAGTTAGAAGGGACCATTTTGCATTCTCTTCGGCACCCACCCTTTATGCCCATCTATACTGTTCCTCCTTTAGTTAATTACACGAAGCTTCCCCTAGTCTCCTCTCCAGGAAGTGGCACGATTCATTCCTGTATAGCTTTAACAGGATCTCAGCATCTGTTACTAGCCCATAGGAGTCACTGTACAGGTGGATCTGTGAAGGACTGGTGGGTAGATGGGGCTGTGTGTTTTTTTTGTTGCCTCCACCACAGTGGTTTGCTTTAATGTTATTTTCAGATGTATGTCTAAGATTATTTTTAATTGTGCATCTAAAACTGAATGTTGCAAACATATTTTCAGCAGGCAGGCAGAGAAAATAGCTGAGGTTCCCTGTTTGCCTGTATATCATTGGTAAACCTAGGCTTCTTTTTCCATAGTGCATGTAATGGCCACAACGTTTGATGAGCAGCATTTTTATCAACAGAGACAGAGGTGGATTTATGACAGCGCAACTGGTTCCCCCCCCCCACCGGGCACAGGGTCCAAGGTTCTACCTTCCTGCCTCCTTCCCAAAGTCCAGTTAGCACTGGGATTTGGGAAGACACTGTGAAGGCTGGAGGGGCATCAAAATTGGGCCTCCCACAGGGCGCCATATTACCAAGGTCCACCTCTGACCGACATCTGTGTATTGCCCAACAAAGAAATTTCTTCTTAGACAGTGAGAATAGCAATCTAGTGCAGATACTTTGAAAAGGGGCAAAGTGAAGAAAACAATATTGGGGCTATGTTCAAATTATGACAGGTCTAATTCAGCAAGTTCTTAATAGCTGTGAGGTTTGGGGGCATCCAAGGAACTCCCTTGGTTGAGTAAAACTTGGTCTGCTCAATACGCAGGCAGGCAGTCTGGTTAGATACAGCTCCTTTCCCAAGCTCAGTGTCACGTTTGGAAGCTGTGAATGGGCATTTTAAATTCACCTGTCCTGCATTTCTTTCCCCCAATGCACCTTTTCTATCAGTGCAGGGACTTTAAGCTGTGCAATGGATCTTCAATAGAGCTGGCTTGTTTCAATTAGTCAAAATTTGGATTAACCACAGCTTATACAACTGGGATAGCAAGTAACCTATGGTTGATCCAGAACTGGATCAGAAGTTTCTAATCTTCTTGTAGCTCTCCGTGGCTCATTTTGGTGAACGTAAACCATGGTCTAGCATTGCACCTGAATGCAGGCAAAAAATCTGAAGACGGTTGTTTTTAAATGCCTTCCGATGTTGCTCTCTCAGTGGTCCCACTTTTATGCACTGAGGTTCCTTTCCTTGAACAGAAATAAGAGCATCACTTTCCCCATCCCTGTATCTTCATGCTGGGGAAAAATGCTGCCTGTTGATTTCTGCCTGATATGCATAGAGCCTATATATATATATATATATATATATATATATATATATATATATATATCACAATCTCATTGCTGCTGTTTTTTTAAAAATGATGTAACCAACAGGGCAAGGGATGCACTTTGTTAAAACTCATTCCATATCATCTGCACTCTTAACAAGCAGTTGTAGGTCAAACACAAGTGCCTAGGGGACCATGTGTACTACCGCAGGCTGCATGTTGCTACCCCAGAAGTACAATATTCTTTCTGTGCACACTTCAGTTCTTTCTGTGGAACAGCTTAGCTCTGTGCCCTTGAATATTTGTAACCCGACGCCTTCTCTCTTCTGCCGGGGCGATCATCATTTACTGAAAGACTTGTCTGTTTACCAGGAATGTCAGGAGACTGGAGGGCTGATGGCGTGTTTGCTGTGAATATCAAGAGGCTGACATTCATAAAAATGAACAAATACTTTGCAACCCGCAGGGAAATGATGGCTCTGAGGAAGACTTGCACGCTGCTTATTCATCAGCGAGAAGTGGAAAAAAGCAAAGCCAAGGTGTACTCTTTTTTTCCTTGTGGCAGGTATTGGTGGTGGTGGTGGGGAAATAACAAGATGTGACAATTCAGGGCTTCTTGGGATAAGGAAGTGTTCTAAGACTGCAGAAAGCCTAATTTCTTTTTCAAAACCCCATTCCAATCATGATATAGTGTCCCACTTAACAGGAAGGTATGCAAATTCCTAACTCACAAGGTAAGATTTATCTTAGCAGGAATCAGGAGAGCAAAATCACAAGTCAATGGGCAAGCATATGAAACACAAGACATTTAAGGGATAAAAACCACAGTTCCATGAACATAACTGGGATCAGATCCTCATTAATGGGCAAAGAAAGGCGTTTCTTAGAGCTGTTACACACAATATGCAAATCTGGGTCAGGTGTACACTTGACGGGGCTGTGGGCAATTCTCATAAGCATACTAGTATGAGTATAGTGGCTTGCTTTCAAACCTCTGAGGTTACATTAGATTTTTTAAAAAAACAACAACACATATATATACAAATATGTCTGAATGGTTTTTTGTTTGTTTGAAGGATAGAAGTAGATTGTGTGTTTTTGTTTTGTTAAGGGAGGGTGTTTAAACTATTAAAAAAATAAATAGATCATTTCGTTTTTCAGAAGAGTTCAGTGTCCTGTGATTGAGGCAAAATTCTCATTAAGAGTTTTCCATTTTTAACCAGAATGCTGAACTTTTCTGGAAACCCTAGACAAACAGAAATTGTTTCTAGCTCTCAATGAAGTGAACTCTCAAAAGGATTATTCAGGTCCTCCATAACTCTTGAAGCTCATAGTCATCGTCTTAGAATGATGTTTGATTGCTCCCTTCCATGAACATTTCCCTCATGCTTTCTCCATCATGGCTTCCACTGGAAGGCCTGCCATTCACTAGGGGAAATGTATCCTTTTCCACTCTAGTCCTCCTTATTATGTGAAAGAATCAGTACAGTGGTACCTCGACTCGACAACCGAACGACTCGACAACCGAATTTTTCGCCCTACAAATGGGGCAAATGCCGCACGCTTACGAATTTCTCGACATCCGAACGGAAACCGTGGCGGTTTTAGATAGGGTTTTTTTTTTCAATTTACGAATTTTTAGATGGGGTTGCTTCGACTTATGAATTTTTCCGTTTCCAATGCATTCCTATGGGAAATCGCGTTTCCAATGGCGCTTTCAGACTTACGAATTTTTCGACCTACGAAGGTACCTTCAGAACAGATTAAATTCATAGGTCAAGGCACCACTGTATCTGTAGATAGATATACACAGTATTTATATTGGACCATGTGTTCTTTGTCATACAGAATGTGCTCATGTTAACTGAGAGCATCAAGCAACCAGAATCTGTTCTGCTGCTTCTTATTCTGATCTGCCATTTTGTTTGGTGCATCTCTGGGACAGGTTCTTCAAAGTATTCAGAAAATAGGAGGATTTGGTGCCTCACGGTGCGCCATTCCAGTCAGCAGAATCCATTGGGTGTGAACTTCATTGCACACAGTCTATTATTTCAATGTGAACCAAACCTCATTTGTCATTGGGCTATTACTATTGTGCCATCTGTTCTTTGGTAAGAAAAGGAGAGTGAACTTACTCCCGTTCTGCATACCCTTCCCCTACAACAACAAAAAGATGGGGAGAGATTTCCCCACAAAGGAAAGGAAAGTTTTACTCTATGGAAATCTCTGAGCAGTCATCTCTTAGCACCTAAATGCCAGCTGCCAGTTACTATTGTTTTTATTAGGTTGACAGCTCCACATGGGTGGGTGCCAACTTTTATTCATTATATTTCATATTTTATAGCACCAGCCTAGGTTTGAAAAGCAGCTGACATTTGGTGCAACAGCAGCCCTTGCCCCAGAGGGATAGTCATGCTTCCCATCCTTCCCTCTGGTTTTTTTCCGGAGTTTTTAAAAGAACCTCTTTCACGACAGCTGTGCTTTCTATCAGAGTTTGCTGGCTGCTCTGCGTTCAGTCCCTAGGTCCTGGTTCTTTCTTCTTAGTCCTGGGTTTCATGTATGTTACATGCAGCTCAAATCTCCCTGTGAAAGAGCCCCTCATGCAATATAAAGCAAAATAGCTGTAATTCTATAGTGTTCCACAGTGGAATGCACATCTTCCAGTATTCTTCTGAGCTGCCATTCTAATTAACTGCTGTCAGAGGTTCTTGCGGCTACTCTTGAGTAACGACACTCCACACCTGCTTGTCTTTAAGGTGTTTTTTTATTGTGCATTCTATTTACAGTGCAAAGTATTCTGGAAAACATGTCTGCTTAGTCTGAGTCAGAACCTCGCAATGGCTTCTTTCTGTTTCACACCCAACATAACAGCTTGGGAACCCCCAAGCGCCTCCCTCTTGTCCTACGGGGTACCGTGCGCTTCAATTCAGGCATCGGGAGGGAAGGGACGTCCTTCTGACTGCTCTCCCATCATTTCCTCCCCAGCTGCCTCCCTCTCTACTCAGTGTTGAGGCTCTTTGACGCTGCTGGAGCCTTGTCCCTCCCCGACTCCTGTAATCTGATCCGCTACTGGACTTACTGCTCTGAGAGGAACTCGACCCGATTGGGGGGGGGCTGTTCCCTATAAGCCCTCCCCCTTACAACTATGATTACTCAGACTTGGCCATAATTAAGAGAATGATTTTTTTAAAAATAATAATTTTGTTCTCATTATATAAAACAAGATTCCTCCTTTCTTTCTTGGTAGGAACAGAAGGTCACTGGTTATAGGCCTGGAATATAACAAATTATGGGGGATGGGGTTGCAGCAGCTACAGACTGCTTCAGTAATATGATATTATGCAAAAGAGGTGTGCCAGCTCTATGGGGCCGAGGTATCTGCAGCCCCCTCAGTGTTGAGGGGACGGAGGAGGACAAAGCAGCAGAGCCAAGCATGGCACATCTTCAGTGGCTGGCTCCTCCTGAGCACAACAGAGGAGCTGCACTGTGCTGGGCTCCATGCTCAGACGTCGCATGACGTCGCATGACATCACACACACGCAGTGCACACCGGGCCCACTCAATATTGGGCACAATATTCATTCATTCATTCCTGGTATCATGATTCCTTTCTTACAATTGTCTGCTTCTCTTTTCTGCTTAAAAGATCCAGGCTCAACACTTTTTTAAATATGGGGGAAAACAAAGGAAATATGAATGTGTGAAAATGTGTAGTTCAAGAGACCACATAGAGTGAAATCATCAACAGCTCCAATTCTGAACTCTTGTTTATTGGATAGATATATAGTTTCACATTACCATAGCTTGTGAACGAGAAATCTGACAAAAGCAATTTAACCCCTGCATTTAAATTTCTGGTATTTGGGCCAACTGAGGTTTCCTTCAAATTAGAAAACAATTAGATGAAGAATCTGGCAAAGAAACTGGACCAGATGTAGCAGCAATTTTTTCTTCCTTAAGAAACAAGAGAGCCAAAAACCAATGTAATTTAATTCTTAGCTGCTGTGTAGCCAAATGGATTCTGCTGAAAGATGAAGGCCTTACCTTGTCATAGGTCTGTGGATCAAGGTGAAAAATTCATATGTTTCTCTGACTTATGGAGTTGCCACTAAGAATGTTATTTTATTTTCTTGTATGCAAAAATTTATACGGGGCCAGCATTAAGGAAAATCTTGTGAACAGCACAAAAGCAACAGTAGCATTAAATTCATAGAACAAATGGTACGTCACAAAATGGTATCTTCGTGATGTGTTCTCCACTTTCCAGGCACAAAATATAAAACAGGCATCCCCAAACTGCAGCCCTCCAGATGTTTTGGCCTACAACTCCCATGATCCCTAGCTAACAGGACCAGTGGTTGGGGAAGATGGGAACTGTAGTCCAAAACACCTGGAGGGCCGAAGTTTGGGGATGCCTGATATAGAATGTTACACTGCATGGATGACTACCACCATGGAAGATTCTTCATGCTGTCACACCACATTCTTGAAGTCCACAGAGTGGGTCGAGTCTCACCCCCCATGTGACTAAAGGCATCTGTAGAATACAAATCTATCATCTATCATCTACCTACACACACACACACACACACACACACACACACACACACACACACTCTTCAGATGGAAAGTGGATAGGGGTACAATTTTTGGCAGCACTCAGTTTCAAAAGGAGTTTGCCATTTGGCACCGGGGCTGCTGTTCAAGATACAATTAGTTTCATGAATCAGGCCTTTTTTAAAATTCCTGACCAATATTAAAAATTGTTTCTAAATTCATTAATTTTCAGTGTTATTTATGAGTGCCTAACTCTACAGATAGGGACCCAGGTGGTGCTGTGGGTTAAACCACAGAGCCTAGGGCTTGCTGATCAGAAGGTTGGCGGTTCGAATCCCTGCGACGGGGTGAGCTCCCATTGTTCGATCCCAGCTCCTGCTAACCTAGCAGTTCGAAAGCATGTCAAAGTGCAAGTAGATAAATAGGTACCGCTACAGCAGGAAGGTAAACAGCGTTTCCGTGCTGCTCTGGTTCGCCAGAAGCAGCTTTGTCATGCTGGCCACATGACCTGGAAGCTGTACGCCGGCTCCCTCGGGCAATAACGCGAGATGAGCGCTGCAACCCCAGAGTCAGTCACGACTGGACCTAATGGTCAGGGGTCCCTTTACCTTTAACTCTACAGATACGTTTATCGTAATCATGAAACACAGTGTGTATGTTTCATTGTGTATGTGCTTGTGTATTCATGACCACCATCTAACCAACTCTCACCATCACTGATCCTGACCATTGACCAGGCTGCTCAGGACTGTTGGCTACCCCAGTCTAGATCCTGGCCAACAAATGAAAGTACACATTGGAAGATTCAAAGGTAGTTAATTCATGTGAACATTTGAAGTTCTAGAAGGAACCCAAAGGGGAGAGGGACGCCAAGGATGATCATCTGAAAGGCAGCACAAGCACACGAGAAAAGACAGCTATAGATCAACAGGCAAGGTGAGTGGTAGCTCGAACCACCATTTTTAGAATGAGAGAAGCAGAAGAAATATATGTAGCAGAAGAGGCACCATGGATTGGTAATAGAATTCATGTGTTGCATCTGTTAGATCCCTGACTTCTCCAATTAAAGCAGACTTGCCTATAAAACGTTGCCTAAAGAGAAATGTTAAAGTGAATTTGGAGATTCCTGTTCAAGTGAAACATCCAATGAATTTAAAGGGTAGCAAAATACTTTAACAAAAATCTTCAAGGAGTGAAGTGGATGCATCTTGTCATGTAATTTCATCTGAATTTAATTGTTTAGGTGAACTTGGAGGTTCCCTCCCTTCCTTGGGAGGGTCATCTAGAGAACTGACACACAGAGAAAACATTTGCAAAAAGAGGAGAGATATTTATCAGGGAGGGTTTTTGCATCTCTTAAAGGATCCCTGGTAGAGATCTTGGAGAGCAACTACAAGTCAGGGAAGAAAGCACTGTACTAGATGGACCATTGCTATGATGGATGGATTTAGTAGGAAGATAACATTATTGTAGCACTGACTTCAAAATAATATTGTTGGGATGGAAGCCAACAGAAACACATGTAATGTCAATCTTAATATGGTGCAGGAGGATTAAAAGGGCTACAATGGCTATAAAGTACAGGCCATGGGTCTGGGTTCTAACCCTATTACTTGTGTCTCAAATGCTATCTAACAAAACGCAGACACTACTTCTATTGAAACAAAAAGCTTGGCAAGTGATCTAGCTAATTGCTTGCATGCTGATTATGACCCACACTGAAGATCCCTTGGCCTTGGCCTGGGGAGCAGAAACTTTTGAGAATCATGTTGACCAATTCATTCTCTTTGTTCTGAATAGGAAAATGTTCTTGCTTTAAGTGTGTCATGTTTTGTTATTGGCCTTCTATTCTCAGTTAAGATCTTGCTTGATTGTTTCTTTTTCACTCTCCACTGTACAAGAAGCAATGAGACTCTGTTAGTCTTCTAACATGAGGAAATGATGCCAGTGGCTCCGGAACATTTTTAATTAGTGCATCCTTTGCGCTTGAGGAAAGAACAGTGTTTACACTGATAACTCTCTTAAAGGCGATTATAATCCTAGCAGTGGAACACAGTGCTTGGCTAGGCAGGAATCAATAAAAACAATATAAGTAGGGGGTAGGGTTGGGGGTCTGAGCTGGTAAACCAAGCAACACACTTGGATAATGAATTCAGAAGTTGGATGTCCTGCTAAGTACAGCGACTCGTTGCTCCATCCTATTTCATTTTGAACTGCATTCATTCAATCCCTGGCTGAATGGTGGTGGAATCTGATGTGTTTTTCTTGGCATCCTGAACTTAAAGAGTTTGTTTTTCCTCTTGCAGACATCCACCAAATTTAAAACATTAGGGCAGGCCATTTTATATTAGAAATGTATGTCAATAAAGGGGATATCACAAATATCCAGCTTACTTGTCTTAATCTACATACACTTCTGCAACAATTTTATTATTTTTGCAAGCTTCGTGAGAAACATCAGCATGCATTAAGGTTCAGTGTGTAAAAATAATGAATGTTAAAAGAAAGTTAATTTTGGCTGCTATGCTAGGAAACAGAGAAAGAGCGAGGGAGAGGGAGAGGGAGAGGGAGAGGGAGAGGGAGAGAGAAGGACGATGAGGAGGAGGAGATGGGAGAAAGCAGAATTCAGTAAATGTGCCCTTGCAATGACCTTATTATAGACATCAGGAAAATGTCAATGTAGTTTTTCCTCGGAACTGCATGAAATTAAACATCAGAAAAAGAAAAGAAGGAGCAACTGCTGGTTTGGATTAGTCTGTTCTCACCTAGACCTTCTATTGAGTTATACAGTTCTTACATTTTTTAAATATGACATGGATTGAAATAGGACTCAGCTGACATTTCTAGCCTCCCCCCACCAACTTGTTGGTTTGACCAACAACAAATTGGTGGGAGCAGACAGGGAGATAATTGCCTGAGTTTTCAAGGAAACTTTGCATATAAAGTATTAACAATTATCTTTTCTCATCCTCGGTGTTATATTGTCTTAAAAACTCCAGCACACACTTTATCCTTTAATGGATAGAAATTAGGGGGGGAAACCACTTTAACATGATGTATGTACTGGGAAATACTTGGGAAAATACTTGGGAACTTGGCACTTATAACACACAGCAGTAATGGACTGAGCAAGTTTTCTCTTTAACCCCAAGACTATAATTAAGTGCTTTTAAGATTAGTAGCACTGTACTCCAAGAAAATTGCCAAGCCCTTAATATTTATTTTCATTTAAACATTAAGGAACCCCAGGTGTACATATGGAGGCGGACAAGGAAGGCTGTCATTTGCTTTAGCTTTTGCATTTTATTTTATATTTTTACAAAATAAATGTTTTAAGTGACATTGCCATATATTTCATGCATCCTTCTCCTTTCATATAGTAAACTCCAAAGAAAATTAAACCTGCACCTTGAAGACCCATGCATGTTGTTTCAGAGGGCAGGGCAGGGCAGAACCTGAACCAATCGGTTCAAACAACAAGACAAGGGACTTGGACTAAACAGTAGGAAGAACATCTGTTCAGGTGGAGCAGACTGCCTTGGAGTCTCTTTCATTAGAAGCCTTTAAGCAAAGATAGGGTGGCCACCTATCAGCAAGCTTCTTGAAATGAACTATGATGTACCTTCCAACTATATGATACTATTTAAACAAAAATGTCATACATACACAGAACCTTTTTGTGACAATACTCAGCAGTACACAATACTGGAACCTCTTTTTCCCATCTCTATGGCTGCAATCTTGTGCTGGCACCCGCAGCACTTTTATCAATATATGAGTACCAGCACACACACACCCCTCTCTCTCTCAACAAAAAAATACTGTGTATACACTTCAGACTTTTGCCATCATCATTTAGTTGGGGAAGAAGGGATCAGCAAGAGAACTCTGGGCAGCATCCAACAGAATATAAAAACACAGCAAAACATTAAAAACTTCCCAGTACAGGGTTGCCTTCAGATGTCTTTGGAAACTCATAACTGTTTACCTCTTTGACATCTGACAGTAAGAGCTGTTCGGCAGTGGAATTTGCTACCAAGGAGTGTGGTGGAGTCTCCTTCTTTGGAGGTCTTTAAGCAGAGGCTTGACAGCCATATGTCAAGAATGCTTTGGTGGTGTTTCCTGCTTGGCAGGGGGTTGGACTGGATGGCCCTTGTGGTCTCTTCCAACTCTATGATTCTATGATGGGGGGCATTCCACAAAGAGGGTGCCACTACCAAGAAGGCCCTCTGTCTGGTTCCCTGTAACTTTACTTCTCGCAGTTGTTAAAGTTACTATAGTTTGTTATCCAGGGATGTCCCAGGACATTTTGCCGCTGTAGTCAGAATGCCCCTTGCTGCACCCTAGCCACCGCCACCACTGCAGATTTGGGGCAACTCCCTCCCTGCATCTTACCTGACCTGTCCCCACCAACTCAACTGCATCCTCCCCCATTTTGCACTCATGCTGCCATCACAATGCAGCATTAGCGGCAAGAGAAATGACACTTTGGGGTCAGCGACAGTGGTGCACACGAAGCCGTGGCGGGCCTGACAGTGGTGCAACAGGGCTACTTGAAGCACTGGCCTTGTCATCGTCACAACAGAAATAAAAACAAAGATCATAGCTGCCAAGTATTCCCCTTTCTCGCGAGGAAGCCTATTCAGCATAAGGGAATTTCCCTTAAAAAAAGGGAGAACTTGGCAGCTATGACAAAGATACCTTTTAAATAAATAAAAAAAGAGATGTGTGGTTGTTTCTATATCACTGGTTTGGTGGGGCAATGTGAAACTAGCTGAGGAAGGTCTGGATCAGGTGAAAGGTTTGCAAAGGAGATTTGGCCCTGCTGGAAGTTTGAAGGCAAACTGTGCCAGCATGTATCACTATGAAGAAAGGAGGTCACAGAAGCAGAGGTGAGGGCAGCTAAAGAAAAAGGCTGAGCGGCATGAATACACTGGAGCGAAAGCCAAGGGTTGATAAATAAGGATATGCTTAAGTGAGAAATGCAATGCTTCAGTGGCTGGTGGGGAGAGAAGCCACATCCAACACAAATAAACAAATCTGCACTTGTGAAAGGTGTTACTTGTGATAGGTGGCGTATAGCATTATAAGCCCTTCTGAACTCTCAGGCATTAGTCTGAGGGCTGACCAAACTCCAGCATCACAATCAGTAACTGAAACAAACATTTCCCTCCTCATTCTAGTCCATGAGAAACTTTTCTCCTTCATTTTCCTTCACAGCATGGGCAGACCTTTGAGCTGCTAATCGAAATATCCCAAATTGTGTTGCCTGGTGTCACTGGACCTCTTTCTTTTAGACCAGGGATGAGGAACTTGTGACCCTTCATGATGTTGCTTACCACCGCTCCCATCATCTATGGCCATGCTGGCTGGGGTTGATGGCAGCTGGAGTCTGGCAACACCTGAAGAGTCACACATGGCCCACTCTATATCTTCCAAATCTAGTACCTGAACCTACCTCAAAAACCTCTAACTTTCAGTATGTCTTAACAAATCCATAATAACAAAGGCTATAGTAATTCTGAGCTCTCCATCCTTGGCAGACTGGCTTTGAAATTCTAAGACCTACCCATGCACAAACTCCAACATCAGGCCTCTCTGCCACACACACAGCCTCCCCTTATCCTGGTTGCAAATGCCTCTTATCCTATCAGCTGGAGGACAATGGCGGGGCCATGTCTCTCCTTTCTGATCACTGTTCTATAATAGGGTTTCATTTCATTTATAAAAGAAGTTTGTTTACCAAGAGGGAAGGGGGAAAGAATATATTTTGTCACCTCTGTGCTAAACCCATTGTCTCCTTCCTAAAAGCAATCATCTTTAGATATTAAAATGGCATGTCCCAGGCATTGCATAGCATTTCTTCTAATCTGCCTGCATTGCCAATTCAATTCACAGATTGCATTCATTCTTCTTTGAAAAGCTTGCATTGTTGAGGTAGAATTTTTGCAAAGAAATGGCATTTACTCACATGAGCATTGTGTTCAGGTGGGCTGAAGGACAAAGTCAAGAGCAGATGAGTGATTGCTGCAGCCTATTGGAAGAAGGAAAACAAGAATGAAACAAAAAAGGAACTATCTTCTAGCATTTATAGGTTCAAATTAAACAATGGACTTCTTTAATCCAATTGTGGAATAAATATAAGAAAAGTATATCCCAAGACAAGTATTTAAAAATGTTATTCCCATCTCCAGCTAGTGAGCCATAAAACAGGGGTTGGTCCAAAGGATAGAGATGGGGTGTGTATGTGTGTGTGAATTTGAAAATTGTTTCCCTATGAATAGTTACTTCTTTCCAAGGGTGATAATACCCTACAATTTAAAAGAATGCCATGAATGTGAGTATTCTCTAAGTTTGCTGTGTGGAGGGCGGCCATTGGAATGCCTGATTGAAATGCCTAATGACGGCTCTTATATCTATTTCGGCTTTTGGCGTGGAAATCCAACCTGGAATCCTGGTGATCCTGAATTTGGAATCCATGGCAACTTTGGACAAGGAAGATGAATCATCAGCTGAGGCTGATAGAGCTTGTAGTCCAAAACACCTGGAGGGCACCAGGTTGGTGAAGGATAATCTACAGTTACAATGGGTTTTCTTGGAATAGTCAGCTTTTTCAGTTTGCCAGATGGAATCATCTCCCCTCTCTTCCTGCACTGTTCTGGGGCTTCTCCTGAACACCCTCCCCAGTCAATTTGGGGAGTGGAGGAGGTACGGGGGGGGACCCCAAAGGACAAGTGCAAGGCTTCTGCTGATGGGACTCATTACGTGAATAATTTCTAGGAATTGCATGATTCCAGGTGAACGCACCACAAGAGATGTGCATCCTGGTTGCTAGGTGAAAAGAACGGAATAATAAGGAAATTCTTATTACTAGAAAATGAGACAAAAGCAAGAAAAGTGCACTAAACAGAAGCTTTTTAAAACCCCATAGATTCCAGTCACACTGTGTCCAAACTTACTGGTCAATCACAACTCTGACTTCACTCACTGACTAAAAACACAGCCAGGCAGGAGCAGCCAGGCCATATCATTTCACATAAATCATTTGGAAGAGTAGCTGTACATTTTTCTTCATGGTTTTTGCCCAGAGGGCTGGAGACCAACTTTTGGAGTGATGACCCAACACTGCTGTCACAGTGATATCAAATTCAGGAGAAGCTTCCCGTCTTTCTCACACTGCAGGACAAAGGTGTGCACTCCCCCCCCCACACCCTTTCTCCTTTCCTTGCCCTTACCTTCAGATGCTTTGAGTATTTGGGTCACATAAAATGTCATAATTTCTAATGTGGCTATCGTGGTAAAGCATTTCAGGTGGGAAGGGGTGAGTAGGCGGCAATACAGCTCCTTGCCTAGGTACACCTCTGAGTACATTCAAGTACTCTAAAGCAGCAAGTCAGGGACATCACTTTCTTACCAATTCAGTTTACCAACAAAGGCGTTGCACCTCACAGCACAGATCTGTTCCTTCCTACAGAGGATCCTAATAAGGACACATTCTGGTGTTGTTGGGTGTTTTTTTCTTTAAAAAAACAAAACCCAAATTATTTGCATACAGTAAGATCACATTGTTCTTGCCAAACAGGGAGAAGTAGATCTATAATTCTTAAAAGTGCATTTCAAGACAAATGACATGGTTTTTATTTATGACATCAATTTATTTTTCACTTTGCAATTACGTAAAAAATAGCAATAACATGGTCAGGGAGATGATGTGATGGATCTGGGTGCTGAATTATTCATTGCCCTTCATTTTGTTGACTTCACATCAGATGGCATCCTAGGTACATTGCATAAATCACAGTGGATCTTTTTGGTCACGGCCATTCTAATAACATCCTATCTTGTGGTTTTCATTTCTGTTGTATCCATCCATTTAGGAGATGTACAGACATGAACATGCAAATCAAGACTTGCTATATATTTTTTTCCTTCTGAAGCTCAAGACCAAGTTCCTGACACCTCCACAAGACATTTGACAGGTGTATTGATTCAGTACCCTTCTCCAATGCTTCAGGCAAACCTTCCAAAGGGCTTTTCCAAAGCATTGTATTCAAATTTCTGTACAATCTTGTGCATGTCTACTCAGCAATAAGTTTCACTAAATTCAGTGGGACTTAATCCCAGGTAAAGTATAGGATTGCACCCCAAATGTATTTTGGTTCCCTGTTTTGTGTGTGCGTGTGTGTTTTAAATAATAAAATTATTAATAAAATATGACAAAGCAACCCATGTAGAGGAACTTCCCATCACCTGCATGTCTCCATAAACAGACCCCTGTGTTGTAATATAGACAAGCTGAACAAAATAACACAACACAATGGCCAATAACAATGGCACTAAACACTATTTATAGACCAATACAAATGATCAGAAATGGAAACCAATCAAGAGATAGAAGGAACAACTGGCAAGTTTGGCCTTGGAGTTCAAAACGAAGCAGGGCAAAGGCTAATAGAGTTCTGTCAAGAGAACAAGCTGGTCATCACAAACACTCTTTTCCAACAACACAAGAGACGACTCTACACATGAACATCACCAGATGGGCAGCATTGAAATCAGATTGATTATATTCTCTGCAGTCAAAGATGAAGAAGCTCTGTACAGTCAGCAAAAACAAGACCTGGAGCTGACTGTGACTCAGATCATCAGCTTCTTATAGCAAAATTCCAGCTTAAACTGAAGAAAGTAGGGAAATCCACTGGGCCAGTAAGACACAATCTAAATCAAATCCCTTATGAATACATAGTGGAAGTGAGGAACAGGTTCAAGGATTTAGATTTGGTGTACAGAATGCCAGAAGAACTATGGATGGAGGCTTGTAACATTATACAGGAGGCAGCAACGAAAACCATCCCAATGAAAAGTAAATGCAAAAAAGCAAAGTGGCTGTCCAATGAGGCCTTACAACTAGCGGGGGAGAGAAGGAGTGCCTGGCGTGCTCTGGTCCATGGGGTCACGCCCCCCACCACCCTGATGAACAAATGCTATTGAAAAAAAGTATCCGCTGTTCATTATTTGTACATGCACTCTCAAACCATGCATTAACCAAATGAAACAGAATAACAGAATATGGCTATACCTACACAAAGAGAACAAAGGCAAACAGATTGGTTTTTTGAAACTTTTCCTGGTTTTTGTTTAGGCAAGCCTATCCGAACATGCAGAAGCTGCCATGCGTTTTAATCTGATTTTTGCATTTTGTTGATTTTTATTATTTTTGAGTGTTTTAAATATTTGTTCTGAACTACTTGATTGTATTGCTTTCTTTGTAAACCACTTTGAGGTTTTAGTAGACCCAAGTGGTATATAAATTAATACAGGATAAGAGATGGAGCCCACCAAATGATTCAGAAAGATGTTGGTAATATGAATTTAATCCTATGAACGATTATTAAACTTTTTATTATGGTGACAAAAATCTGGTGACAAATTTTGATTGCCCCTTCAATGCATTTGGTTAAATCCTGGAATTTTTTTTTAAAAAAGATTTTAAAAGTAACAAATAAAAGCTGGTCATATTATTTCAAATCAGAAGATTTTTTTAAAACTCATTTTGTTTTGTTGGGTTAATACCAAGAATATTGCTGCCTTTCTGAATACTGATCCATGAACTGCTTTAACCTCAGCTTACGTCCAAGGGATAGCCAACACTTATGTAGTTCTTGGAACACTTTTTACTTGTTTTGTCCCATGATTAACTGAAAACATGACAATACAAGTGCCGTTCTCAAGCCACACCCAATTCTTTGCAAGGCTTACTGAAACAGTCACTTTCTACAGCATTCACACCCTGTATAGTTACTCTTCAGAGAAAACCACACAGATGAAACAGCAGAAGTGAGTCTTGCAACATAACATTGCAATGTAGAATGCTCTTGTTCGTGGTTCCACTAGCCAACCATGCTTCCTCCCCCCCCCCAAGGATACTCCATTCCATTTCCCCTCAGGGTCCCACCCCCCCTTAAAGTCAGTCAAAGTCATTCCACTCAGTCCGCACTGAACTACTGGAGTCTCTCTGAGGGTTATTCCCCAAGCCTCCGATACCTCTCTCATGTGCATGGATGGTACTGTTTTGGCTACATAACGACTAGCAATTGGGAAATGATGCACTGTTTGTATATCCAGGCATATTCAAATTGGCAAGCTGGAAAGTGTCTTGCCCCTAAAAGCGGAAAACATTTAGGTGTGAAGTTACAGGTTTTGCGTATTTAGGCTGCAATCTCAAAAGCACTTCCTTCTGAAAAGGTCCTGAAGTCATCCAGTAAGTTTTAGTAGCACTTCAACCACGCTGCTCCTGCTCCTCCAGCTTGCAACATGTGTGAATGGAGACTGGATTATCTAAGCAGCTTTTGGTTTAAATTTCATTCCATAACACTTTTATGGGGAAGAAATTGCATATTTGGCTCTGGATGAGATTTTTTTCCCCTTGGCAGTTGTTAAGTTTAAAAAGGAAATCAACCAACCAACATGAAAATCAAAGACTCACACCAGACAGTAGTTCTGAGCAAAGGCAGAAGCTATCCAAATAAAAGCAAAGGCAATTACTGGTTTATTCTGCCCATCCTTTAGGTCAGGGTGGGAGGGAAGTGGCAGTTGATCCATTGGGGCAAATCTCCATCTCCCTCCCGCTGCCTGCCTTCCTACTTTTAACCTGTCCAGGGGGTGGCACTGCCTGCCAGCTTCTTCCTCAGTTTTGCTCTTGTAGAACTCAGAAAGGAATTGGATCAGGACAAAGCAATAATTAGTTGACTCTACCTAGTGTTATCTCTGGACTGGTTCCACCTACTGTTGGCCTCCTGGCCTTCCATCCTACTAGCTGCAGTGGGAACCAGCCACCACTAGGAGGAGGGCTGGAATGGATGGCCTACAGACTACTCTCCACTTACACAGGTGTTTTGGAGCCCTTGGAGTCTCTTTTTCTGGCCTTTTGGCTCCCCGACATCCTCTTTGGGCTCTGGGGAGGGTGTCCTCACAAGCCACAAGGGTTCGCCCACCATTTCAGGTTAGAATCACTTTGTTTATTTCCCAGGGCCACACATAGGTGTGGTGGTGCTTGAATTGATCGTATGCAAGTGGGAGGATGCCTGTAAATCAAACACAGAGTTAAGGCATGCTTAAGCCCATTGAACTCAAGTGGACTTTGATAGCCTTCCAAATAGGGGATTCCAAATAGAACCACAGAATTGTAGAGTTGGAAGGGGTCCCAAAGGATCATCTACTCCAATCCCAATGAATAGTTCTAACACTCTACAGAGATTACTACTACTACTACTACTACTACTACTCTTTGCATACATAGCTTTCCTAACTTCTTGACTTTTACATTGGAGATCTTCAGCTATGATATTTTTCACCAGTGTCAAGATGAGGAAGGCAGCTTGTATTGCTAGAATGAGCACAGAACCTTCTTTTAGTAGCTGGCTAATTTTGCTTTATTTAAAGAAACGGCTTCCACTGTTTGTTTCTAAACGTTAGCAAGTCTTTGAGAATGGAATGGGGTGGCAGGGATCCTCTTTTTATATTTTGAACTGTTAACACCTCCGCACACACACACACACACACACACACACACACACACACCCCAATGCCATTTTTATTTCATTGCCATGGTGTGGGCGGGGAGAGGAAGAAGAAAAGACAGACCCTAGTCATTTCCTTGCATCACAGAGGGGGTTGTGAAAAGAGCTCCACAAAAAATATGCTGTTTTGCATACACTGTGGTAAAGAGCAGCACAGGAAAGCATAAAATGTGCCACATAGTTAATTCATATCTTGCAAAATAGGGCTTGGCAGCTGCGCTGGTCACAGACCACACTGAAATTACAAAGCTGTGGTGCATTGTTATTAATATTTTTTTAAAGGGTTGGGGGAGAGAAGCCCTTCTGGAGATTTTTCAGTAACCCTTCATTGCTCTTTCTTCTGCTCACTAGCATTTGGTTACTTCCACCCACCTGCTATTTATGTAACCCATTGACTGATGAATGAGCAGGCCCCTGTTCCTATTGGATAGCAGGCCTGCAGTCCAACAATCCATCACCCAGTTATGCACACAGAATCCTCATTCATCTCTGGTGGAGCAGTTTAGCAGCTTCTGACACAGTGGCTGCGCTCCTGTACTCAGTTAAATGTGCATAAGTTCCATTTGTCTCCGTTGCACTTCTGTGCGTGCAAGTCAATGTGGGGCTGCAGACGTCAAATCAGCAATACAGTTATGTGCTTTCCTGGAGTGTCACATGTCTGTGAAGAAACGGTGTGGTTCAGGGGTAGAAATTTCAGCTTGAATCAGAGGCACATGGGCTCAAGTTTACTGTGACCATGCTCTCTCAACCTCAGTTGTCCGGCTATAAAAATGGAACGATGGTAGCCTACCTCACAGGGCTACTGTAAAGGCAAAGCAAAATAACTGTCTGGAAAGCATTTGAAAATATAATCTGTTTCATAAATGATTATTATCAGGGGACATTTGGGCATTTAATTTGTAACACTGCGCTGATGCTTGAAAACTATTTGGGCCTCAATCAAATTGCAACCTCTACAATGGCTGTCTGTCTGATTTTCCTGCCCTGAGCATCAACTGGGACCACATGCATATGTAGCCTAGGTATTGTATTCACTAAGAGAGAATGAAGCAATGTTGATGCATCGGCTCAGTTTTACAGCAAATATACAAGGTGTATAAAGTTAAGTTGTCCAAGTCAGCCTAAAGCCATTTGAGCCCTTAACTAACTTCCTTGTCCCGTGGTCCATCCTGAAGATCAGTTATAGTCAAGGTTTTATCTGTATTTTGGTTGCAAAACCCCAAGTCATTCCCACACACTGGTTTTTGTCCTTGTTCCTCATTCCCTTCTACTGTCCACTAAGATTAACAATAATGAGAAAACAGGACCAAGCATACTCAAAGGTTCAAGGATCTGATTTCAATTAGCATTACGCTATGGAAAAAAAAAATTAGAACAGTGGAAAACAGCTCATCTTTATTGTTTAGTTAGCCTCAGTATTTTGGTATATATTATCCTCCTCTCTTAGGAATAATAGAATTAAGAACATATTTGCTGTATGATTAAATTTCCCATCCCACGTCTACTTTAGGTATACTGATTTTCCATTTAAATATTAATTTAATTTTAAAGACCATTACTTTTAAAGAGTCTTCACAGGACCTAAGCAATAATGTTCTCATAAAAATCAGAATGAAACATTTTGGTATGCACAAAAGTCAGCTTTAAAGCAAAAGTTGTCTACGATTTTAGTGCTCCAGATGCAGTCTAAGAATGTAAAGCTGTTTTGCCTCTCAGTTGTGAGAAACCAAGTTATATTGGAAGTAAACCGTGGCATGCAAAACCTCTGGCCTGCATCATGGTATTTGTGGAGGCAAACAGTGAACATAACAGCTGTTCTTTTGCCAGGCAGAAGTCATCACTGGGGAACAGCCTTATTCTCTGCCCCCTTTAATGCAATAGGTACAATATTGACTAATGAATAGGGACCATTTCCTCTTCCCAGAATATCTTGGCATTGTTGCCCTGTAAGGAGGAGGAAGCTACCGGCCTCTAGCAGAACGATTTCAGTGGCAAACTTAAAACTCCCAGGAATCACTGAGAAAGCCCTTAAAGTCACAGAAATATAAATCTCATTTATGGTTGTGGTGTAGAAAGGTGTTTTATTTCACCAGTAGATGAGCTCACCATCAGCACCTGGCATACTGGGCCATTTGCATGGGCCCACACATCCTATTAGGGTCCACAAGAGCTTACACCTTGCATTCCTCTCCTTGGTAGCAGGGCGGATGCTGCAACCACCAGCCTGGTGGGCTTACATGTCCTGTACTGGACTAGAAGTCCAACAGCCACCATATTTTTTTATTATTTTCTGCAATGTTCCTGGCCCATTACAGTACTGCATTACATCGCTTGTTTGCTCACAAGCGCAAATGAGAGAGCTTGGCAGCAGGGGGTCCAAGTGGATGTGACTACTGGGAGCTGCCTGCATCAATGCTAACCCCCCTCCCCACCAAGCCTGGAGCTCAGCCTGCCAGTAGAGAACAGAATAGCACGTTGGGTTTTGTCAAATTCTCATTGCAAGACACTGGAAAATTTCCCTTGATTTTCTCCAAACATCTGTGAACCTTCTATCCTAGAATAAAGGTTCCCCTGATACCTAGTTATGCACTAGTCCCCATTTTCATTTGCTCATCTGAATGTGGTGCCACCCCCATACACAGAGGGGAAGGGAGTTTTCCCATTCCTAATGTTTGCATAGCCCAAAGTGATTGCACATTGAAAATGTGGTAAATTCGTTTTTGTATGTGGGAGGTGCCATTTCATTGTTCTGCGATTTCTCCCCAGAAGGTTAATGTGTGTGTTGCCGGGGTGTGTGTGTGTGTGTGTGTGTGTGGAGATGTACTTTGATTATTTCTTTCTGTACATGGCTGAAGTAGGTTGTGTCATCAGTAAGCAACATTGTGGCAATACAGCTGAAATGGATTCTTCAATTGTAGCTGTTGAATTCTCTTTTCTACTACATTCATTGTGAGATTTTGGTATAGCTGCTGAACGAGCATAAATATAGGTGTGCGGGTGTAAGATCCATCTTACCATAAGATGGGTGTCCCTTCCATTTTAGGGGAAAAAAACATGATAATTTTGCTTTGCTAAGAAATTTTAATGGGGTGGATTTGTGCTAGTACACAAATGACCCAATCTGGTGGATGCCGTAAGCGTTGATCAGAGAGCCTGCACAGATTCTTGCTGCATGCACACATAAATGATGCTTCTATAATGTTTCTTCTGTGTGGCCTGATAACATTATGGTTTGTACTGGAACTTAATCTTGTGAATAGCTGCACAGAATTGGCTAGCTATGGACAGGGAGCTGGGATGTGTGTGTGTATTTCAGGCATCCACTGTCCCCCATTGGATGTGTGAATCACTTCTGCAGAGCAAACACTTTCAAAGTTCTGCATATATATCAGCTGGAGCTTGAAGCAAGCAAGAAGCAGCAGAAGCGAGTCTGCTAAGCTATGACAGCCAGGCAATTTCAGCAGCCATGTTGTAACACATATGTACCACCAAACTGGGTCATTGTATCCATCCTCTGGCAAATGCAACTGGTCATCCCACAGTGCTTCCTGGCATAGATTGGGGAGAATGAGAGGCTGGTGGAGGAGAGGAGAAGCTGGAACTGCTGGGCAGCCCCAAAGGCCACTGCAGGATGGTTGCCTAAGGAGGCAGCAGATAAAGGAGAAGGGAGTGCATGGATGGAGCAGGTAGAATCCAAGCTTCACCAACATGCCCACTTTCCCCTCCAGCTAAATCGGCTTCTTTTAGCCTTCCCTTCCCTGTTCTCCAAGAGTTGCAGGGAAATAAGGCTGGTGTCCTGTGGAGGATGCGTCATAAAACTGCTGCCTTCTATGCAGCACTCACAGTACAGGTAAAGGGACCCCTGACCGTTAGGTCCAGTCGCGAATGACTCTGGGGTTGCGGCGCTCATCTCGCTTTATTGGCCAAGGGAGCCGGCGTACAGCTTCCGGGTCATGTGGCCGGCATGACTAAGCCGCTTCTGGCGAACCAGAGCAGCGCACGGAAACGCCGCTTACCTTCCCGCCAGAGTGTTACCTATTTATCTACTTGCACTTTGACGTGCTTTTGAACTGCTAGGTGGGCACTCACAGTACTGCTGCTAAACTCTTCCATTGAAGGAGAAAGGGCCCACACCAAAGTTGCGAGATATTTTCCTCGAAGAAAAAGTGCATTTTTTTTTTAAAAAAAAGTAGGAACCTTATCTCCATGCTCACATGTAACTAATCTAGATATAGCTCTCAATAAAGAATACATCATATGGTGTCTCCTTCAATACATCAAAGCAATAGATCTTATTATGAAAAATTCAATAAACCCTCTCATAAAGGCAGAGCAATGGAAGGAATGAGCAGTTCAGCTATAATTCTGTCTTGTTTAACTTGACTTGCCTACTTGCAGAGGAGAATTTACCGCCGTTGCCATGAAGCAACTCAATACTACAATATTTGCTTGCACGAACTAAAACATATACAGTATCGGGAGCCATTATTATATCCCTGCACTAAGTTTGCTATAAAGGTCATGCTTCCCAAATTGAGGCCCACCCTATATGCGATTACGCAGGAGGATTGCTATTTTGACATGTTTTGGGCTTCTGAAAAAATGTCCCAGTCCCCCACCCCAAGCTTTAAACAGGATGGCTGTTCTCTTGACCATTATTCAAATGACAGGGAGGCAGTAGGAGCATATGTTAAGTGTCGTTTTCTTGAGGCAGGGGGTGACATCCTGCTATTCTGTGCCAGAATGAAGACACAAGAACAGCCTTGATGAATGATACTAAAGGTCCATTCAGGCCAGCACTTTGTTTCCCAAAGTGGCCAATTGGATGACCTTGGGAAGTACTCATTTTAGGACATGGCGATGACAACAAGTTAGCCCCTCTTGCCTGTCTCAGATGGCAGGTAATCAGAGGCTGCTCCTGAACACTGGCATGGTTCTGAATACATCTGGGCTGAAAGTTGGGAGCCCCATTCCTAACCCCCCCTACACCTCAGACCTCCCTATTATGAGATTCAAAGCATGTTCAGCTAAATGCAGCAAGAATCTTCCCTATGGTTAGAAACCCTGCCTTATTTTTTTTTCCCTTGCTTGCTTGTTTTTTGTTTGGTAAAAATGTGAGGTTCTGGTACTCATAGTTGATAAGAATGCCAGCACAAAATGGCTGCCGTGGTGAAATTTGAGGTACCTGCCCCGTCAAGGAGGATTCTAAACACGTTTGCTACAATGCACTGGGGGTCCCCTTCAGACCTTCCTTCTCAATGTGGGACGGTCTGAAGTAGAGCTTGTGTGAGAGGAATTGTTAGGGATGTCAGTGCTCTGGGCACCTGCAACATTTTCACTGTGGGTGCCTGGCCTCTGCCACGGTGGCGACTGGGCTGGGGCCTCTACCTCTGCCATGCGGTCTCTGTTGGGGCCTGTTTTTGCCATGGACATGCACCCATGCTCCGCAGCCCCACCCCCGCAGCAGCACTGAAGCAGTCACCCACCCACACACCACTGGGCACTCACATGCTGAGGGCTCAAATTGGTGCCTGTGCTGAGCAACAACATGTAGAGCTCAGTGGAGTGAGAGACCAACTAACCAGAAAAGTATCTGAGGTGTACTTACCTGGAGGCAGAGTCAGCATCCAAAGTCAGGTCCAGTCCTAGGGCCTGGCGAACACCAATCCACATGGTCAGGTGGTCCAGGGGTCAGACAATCCAATGATCATGGGTCAAGACAAGGAAGTACAAAGTAGGACCCAGAGCTACTAGCATTGCTACCAGCACCTGGCTGCTGCTTGAAGCTCTGCTTAAGAAGGCTGAAGCCAGCTGGTTCTCATCAGCACCTTCTCCTTGAAGGCTGATCAGCTGCAGGTGGAGTCACTCTGCCTTCTCCCTCTCCAGGCTGCTGTTCAGTAGGTGAAGCCCGTGACAAGACTTTACCCTTCTTCTTTTTAAGTCTGCAGATGGTTGTCCCAAATGTCTGAGGGAGGGAGGCTTATAACTTGCATCATAATAGATCAGAAGCATCATAAGAGATCCCAACAGGTGCAAAGAATCTCCTTGTCACAAAGCTGTTATCCCTCTCCTTCCTGACAGTCATCAATCAATCACATGCAACAAGCCTCTGCTATCTTGGAGTTAAGTGCCTGCTCTCACAACTGATGGCTTTCCTTCACAGAAAGCATTCCCTTCTAGAAGGTGGGGGAATATGGTTGGTGCAAACCCATGCAATTCTACTCCAATGTCCACCGACATCAATGGGACATACTTCCAGATAAGCATTTATAAAACTGCAGCCTAGAATACCCCATTTAATGATTGGACAGGCACGTGTATTTTGCTATGTGCATCTTATGAGAAACTACCATTGGCCACAGCTACCAAGGGTACATACGTTAAATTCAGCAACACACCCTTAGTTGTCATATTGTTTTTACACATTATATTCTTTATTTTTAAGCATAGGTGCCAACTCCATGGAGCACTGGGTGCCCGAGCACCCACAAAATTCTGCATGAAGTGGTTGGGCACCTACACATTTCAGTGCCAAGGCCATGCACATTACATGGCACCCATGGCCCTGGGCACCCAGGGGCGCGGGGACAACTGGCACTCCTGTTTTTAAGTAAGCAGGGGGCTTTAGTGAAACATCTCTCAGGATGTGAGCTCTAAGAGCTACATCTATGTAAATTATCCACACACAAAAGTGAAGAATCAACAGGCTTGAGGGAACCCTGAAGTTGCAGAATAAGATGTACTTTACCCCAGTACATCCATTTTTGTCCACATTACTTGGTTGGAGAACAGCATCATGAAATTCAGAGAAGTGTGAAATATAAAAGCTGGCTCTGTTCAGTCTGCATATTATTTTGAAAAGTGTCAGGTGGGTTCGCCTTTGAATGGGAACCAAGGTGACTTTCTTCGCCATTCCTGCTTGCAGCAAGGTCAATCTAATTAAATTACCATCTCAGGTCTCCTTGTGGTCCGTATCAAACATGCACTTCTATAAAGAGGGGCCATGCTTCATTGACTTGCATGCTATGTTAAAAAGCTAAAATAAAATTAAAAAACAAAACAAAACACCCATTTGAAATAAGGCCCAGGTTATTGCAGAGACTTTGATGCTAAGTTTTGCTTTTTCAACCCCGTTCAGCAACAAGCTCATGTAATATTTAGTTATATTTCTCTCTCTCTCTCTCTCTCTCTCTCTCTCTCTCTCTCTCTCTCTCTCTCTCTCTCTCTCTCTCTCTCTCTCTCTCTCCCGCCTGATAGTAGCAAAACCTCTGAGCATGTAACAAGAAATATTGAAATGATCCATATTTTTATTGCCTAGATACAAATGTTTTAATCAGGTACCAAAAGGAGAACCAGAGAAGGTGCCTGCCTGACGTCAATAGGCAGGGAGCCCCAAAGTGTAGGTGCCGCCACACCAAAAGATTGATTTCATGCAACAGTGGAACAAGTAATAGAGGCACACCAAGGATACACTGAATCCTTATGCAGCAAAAAATACTTATGACACCACCCCCACACAAGGGAGGGATCAACAGACTTGAGGGAACCCCAAGGTTGCAGGGGGAAAACAACTTTAGGGGGGCACAAAATGCCATTGGGGGACAGGGCTGGGAAATGGAGGAACAATGTCCTAGATGATGGTCTGGCTGTCTGAAAGGAACCCTGAACAGACTACCCTGCAACATTTGGTTGCACTTGTACATAAACCACTGAGCCTCTTGGGCTTGCTGATTGGAAGGTTAGCAGTTCGAATCCCCACGACGGGGTGAGCTCCCTTTACTCTGTTCCAGCTCCTGCCAACCTAGCAGTTCAAAAGCATGCCAGTGCAAGGAGGTTAATAGGTACCACTGTGGCAGGAAGTTAAACGGCATTTCCATGCACTCTGGCATTCATCACAGTGTTCTGTCGTGCCAGAAGCATAGCTGCCAAGTTATCCCTTTTTTTAAGGGATTTTCCATTATGCTGAATAGGCTTCCTCGCGAGAAAAGGGAAAACTTGGCAGCTATGGCCAGAAGTGGTTTATTCATGCCAGCCAAATGACCTGGAAAGCTGTCGGTGGACAAATGCCGGTTCCCTCAGCCTGAAAGTGAGATGAGTGCCACACCCCATTGACTGGACCTAACCGTCCAGGGGTCAATTACATTTACTTTTTCCTTAGCATATAGATGAGAAAGGTCTTCTCTGCTACCTCTCCTCCCACTTTTCCTTTTGTGGAAGATTCTCTGATTATTATAATTTTGGAAAGCAAAGTCCAGGCTGAACTGAGTCTTTTGTCACTGCTGTTGCAGTTCTCGGCAAGGCCCTCTTCAACAGAGGCAGATAAACGAGCCTCAGAGACTAGACGGTGATTCCTTTCAACACAGTACTCTAATTCTCTCCTTTCCTATTGATCTATAGGGTACCACCCCCTCAAACCCCAGACAAATTGATTCTGCAACTAACATCTGTGCACACAATTAATCTCTTTCACACATTTGATGTTCCACTTTACTGGACACAGGACACACACTATGACTCATGTGTTAATCAGCTAATACCTGAAAATTAGGCTCGTGCCTACTGTATAAACAGTGACAGACTATCCATCAACTTGCTTCAATGAATTAATGAATTCTGCTGTGCTGGAGGGTTTTTATATATATATTTTACTGTGTTTTTGAAGTTGTCATATATATTCTAAGCTGATATATGTCGTCACCAGAAAGCAGCCACCAGTGAAAACTAGAAAATGGAGAAAGGGAAATGGATTCTAGTTAGCTGACCTACCATAGCCTGGGAATTGCATGCAGTCTGCCATGCCTTTCTGTATGAATTTTGGGGAAAGGCTGTGGTAGTCCCAAAAACAGATTATTATTATTAATTTATTTATACCCCACCCATCTGGCTGGGTTCCCCCCGCCACTCTGGGCGGCTTCCAACAAATACCAAAATACATTAAAATATCACAGATTAAAAACTTCCCTAAACAGGGCTGCCTTTAGGTGTTTTCTAAATGTCAGGTAGTTGTTTTTCTCTTTGACCTCCGATGGGGGGGGCGTTCCACAGGGCGGGCGCCACTACCGAGAAGGCCCTCTGCCTAGTTCCCTGTAGCTTTGCTTCTTGCAGTGAGGGAACCGCCAGAAGGCCCTCGGCGCTGGATCTCAGTGTCCGGGCTGAACAATGGGGGAGGAGACGCTCCTTCAGATATATAGGACCGAGGCCGTTTAGGGCTTTAAAGGTCAGCACCAACACTTTGAATTGTTCTCGGAAACGTACTGGGAGCCAATGTAGGTCTCTTAGGACAGGTGTTATGTGGTCTCGGCGGCCGCTCCCAGTCACCAGTTTAGCTGCCGCATTCTAGATTAATTGCAGTTTCCGGGTCACCTTCAAAGGTAGCCCCACGTAGAGTGCATTGCAGTAGTCCAAGCGGGAGATAACTAGAGCATGCACCACTCTGGTGAGACAGTCTGTGGGCAGGTAGGGTCTCAGCCTGCGTACCAGATGGAGCTGGTAGACAGCCGCCCTGGACACAGAATTAACCTGTGCCTCCATGGACAGCTGTGAGTCCAAAATGACTCCCAGGCTGCACACCTGGTCCTTCAAGGGCACAGTTATCCCATTCAGGACCAGGTGTTGCTGAACTATGGCTTCCATCATCCCTGGCCATTGGCCATGCTTGCTGGGACTGATGGGTTGTAGTTCAGCAACATCTGGAGGGCCAAAGGTCTTTGCTGACTGACAGTGGCTCATAAGGTTTTCAGGCAGCCGTCCATCCCAGCCCTACCTCGAGATGGGGGAAATTGAGCCTAGGACCAGCTGCATGAAAATCAGATGCTCTACCACTGGGCTACAGTCCATCCCTACCATTTCTGATTTCACTGTGTGTTAGGAATGTGTTTCTTATCTCACCTGGGTAAGTAGCATCCTAGGAAATTCCCTATATTTCCCCCCACCCAGCGCTAAAAATTATTATTGGTTCAGGTAAGAGTTGCCATTGACTGACTACAGGTGATATACTAGATGTTACAATGGCTACTAGCCAGCATGGCTACCTCCTATCTCCACTGTGGGAGGCAGCATGCATCTAAATACCAGTTGCTAGGAATCCCAACTGGGGAGTGTGTTTTTGTACTCAGGTCCTGCTTGTGGGCCTCTCATATGCAAGATAAAGAGATCTGTGCTCATCCTTGCCCTGCTTGCAACCCCCAGTGCTAGGTAGCTTGGAGCTTTCCTTTTAACAGTGCCCCAGACATTTAGCTGGCCCCAGACATTTAGCTGCCCGAGGCAGAGCAGCAAATGGTGCCCTTTTCCCCACTTGAAGAAAAGAGGCACAGTGCCCTGACTTCAAAATTATGTTGGTACTGGAGGCAGAAAATCCTACTAGTGCCTCTTCCCCTCCTCGGCTGCAAAAAACTACAGTAATAAATTGTGTCCTCCCTCAAAGAGGGCACGTGTTGCAGTGAGACCTGGCAACAAAACCCTTGTGTTGTGGGTGGGTACAACACCCGATTGGTAGATCCCCTGTTGCTGGGTTTAATCTAACCAATGGGACGCTAGCCAAATGGATCAAGGGACCTATATATGTCAATGCATGTGACCCTGAGCTTTCTCTCTTGGTCAGTGCATCGGAACACCCGTCCATCTCTCACTATATTTAGGGCTTGCACACTTGACCTTGCTATGCCATCGTGTGTCATCTGTCATTGGGACAGGGGCACGGCAGGAATTTCCCCCACTTGGCTGATTGGCTGGTGCCATTTGGGTTTTGCCTGCCAAGTAGCAAATCATCGCAACTTGTAAGGTTGCGGATAGGCTCTGGTTCAGGTGATAGAAATGGGGGAAAGCTCTCACCATCCCTATGTGAAGGGGCATTCTGTTAAAGGAATCCAGGGACTCAATTGTTTGGTCAACCCTGCGAGGGGTTGTGGGCCCATGCCTGAGTCCAGGGAGACATCTGGGTGGTGGATATAGCATGTCTCCGGCTTTCCACCATTCCAGGTGTTCACCCTAGGCTGACCTACGATAGAGCTCTGGGTCAGCGCTACCTGCAACGGTGCTGGGAGCTAGCTGAACCAGAGCCTATACAACCACTCACTTGCTGTAATCAATAAAGCTGTGGCCTAAATTCTGCCAAAAACCAAACCAAAAATTCGAGTCTTGTGTGAATTTAAATTTATTTAAGGGGGAGGTTTAAAGGTCCAAACACACAATCAACAACTTTAATCCTTTTTATGACACCCAAAGTCTGATGCCTGAGGTGGCTGCCCCACTCTTCCTAATTGTGGGGGCAACACTGCCCCCTAACGTAGACTTGCTCCAGGCCACAGTGGCAAATTAAAATGGGGCGGCCATTTTTCTTTCTCCTGATGTGTAGGAGCAAGGCTATATCAAAGGCATGATGAAAAATGTAATGTTGCTCCAAGGCACATGTTACTTATGGTAGTGCTGCTGCTGCCTGCTGTTGCCGCTAGCTAATTCTGCTGGGGTCAGTCAACGTAGAGGACCCACCGGGGAACAATTTGCTGAGGGCCTCGTCAAACATACAGCCTGCAGTGAAATATATTCCTAAATAAACTCAAGGGAATGGTGATAATGGAAGTCAATTGTCTTACACTGTAGTCTCTTGAAGGTTTGGGACCTTGTATGAGTGGGAGTCCCTTGCCTGTAGAGGCTTCCGCATTCGCTTTAGTGGAAGCTCTGTGTATGCATTTGAAGTAATGACCCTTTCTCTGAAGTCCTAGCTGGAGCAAGAGTGACATTTGTGCACTGGAGTGCATAGAGATATCTGGGCTGAGAGTACTAAATGCTGGCCTGTGTATTGGATGAAGCCTGTAGGCCAGTGATGGGCAACCTTTTGAGCTTGGTGTGTCAAAATTCGCCAAAAAACCGAGCATAACTTGGGTGGTGTGTCACTTCAAGAAAAAAACCATAATTTCACGATATTTATAGTTTAAATAACAAAAATGTAAAATTGTAATATATAACTGTATTTAATAAACCAAAAACTAATTATTTAACCTAACTTAACCCAAAACCCTTATTTATCACAAAGCGCCTAGAGTTGTTGAGCTTTTTGGGAGGAGCTGCTGACCAAAGTTTTGGAGGTTTTTTGGGGGGGTGCAAAAGTTGCTTTGCTTTTTGGGGGGGATGCCCCAAAGTTGCTTTGCTTTTGGGGGGGATGCCCCAAAGCTGCTGCGCTTTTGGGGGGGGAGAGAACAGAAATAAATGACAAATAATATCTTCTCTGGAACTAACACGCAGCACCGACATAGTCTGCCAAAGCGCCAAAAAAACCCAGCACAGAATGGGTTAAAAAATGAACGCTGTTACACCCAATCATCATCTGCCAAAGCGCCAAAAAAAACCAGCACAGAAAGGGTTAAAAAACCAATCTCTGGCTACCGCCACCACCACCAACAACAACAAAAAGGATCTGGGTTTTAACAGCGGAGACAACGGGTTTTAACAGCGGAGACAAGCTGTAGCATGAGGAGGAGCGGGAGAACAAATGGGAGAGGGGAAAACAACAGCGCGAATGGGCCGATGGGGCGCGTGCCAGCAGTGAGGGCTCTGCGTGTCACGTCTGACATGTGTGTCATAGGTTCGCCATCACTGCTGTAGGCCCTTCCCATGTTCTCATTGCTAAACTGCTCCCCTCTGAACAGCTAAGCACCATGGGAAGGAAGACCCCCCCACAGCTGTCTCCAACCTTGCTACGCAGCAGGAAACAGTTGAGCAGTAAGTAGGGAGGAATGGGTGTTCCTGAGTCCTCCTGTAGTTGCCCATGGAAGAAGAGAGTGCTCTGTCCCTCTTTGAGGAGTTCACTGAGTCTCCATTCTGTGTGCTGACAAAGGAAGTTCCTTTTTCTTCCTGCAGCATGAAAGCCAAGCAAGCTGACCATGGAAGAAGAGATCCTCAAGACCTCAGAGGAGCCTCCTGGTTCTGACCAAAAGCCCATCTGGTCCAACATTCTTTTCCCATAGCGACCAACCATTTGCCTCTGGGAAGACCTAAAGCAGGAAATTACCCTTCCCTGCTGTAGATCCCGGTGTACTGTCTGTGATAATGGAAGTAAGAGATAGCCATCGACATTATTATTTAATGTACAGCAGCCACTGAACAGCTTCCATGAATGTGCCTAAACCCCTTTTAAAGCTGTCCCTGACTATTAGCTGGCTGAGATTGATGAGTGTTGGAACCCAGCACCACACAGAGGGCCACAGCTCCCCTGTCCCTGTCACAGACTTCTCCATCTCTTGCAGCTGATAAGAGAAGTGAATCAGAAGGAGTGGGGTGGGAGGGAACTCCTCTGGTTTCACAGAGAAAGTAATTCCATTAGGGCTTGAAATGACTTGGTGAAACATGAGTAAGGGGAAATCATCTGCAATAACACACCAGCTGCTCTCCATGACATCACTTGCAGGAATCAAAGGAAATGAGCTAATACGATATGCATAAAAATCTCATTTTTCTTTTGTTTACTTACTTATGCAGTTCTAGTATGATTTTCAGGTTGACAAAAAACAACAACAACAACAACCCTGCTTTGGGGGAGGAAAAATCAGCATGGATATTTTGCTTCTTTAGGAAAATCATTTTGTCTTTATTAAAGCTGACAATGAAATAAAATGCCTGAGATGCTTCCCATTTTGTTTTATTTTCAGAAAAGCTATTGCAGGCACAAGAGTCCCACATGCTTCTAAATGTACAATATCTGCAAAGCCGGGAAACAATATTAGAATGTATTCATTAACACCTGTATTCTTTATGCTGTCGTTTACATGCACAGGAATTGACCTTGTTGGATAGTTTATGAGTAACTGTTTCACTTGGAAAAAAATCATGTTTCCTGTCAGAGGCCATTAAACCAATGACACGTAACTGATTTTCAGAATTAATATTGCAGAGATTCAGCATGAGCCAGAAAATGTTCATAGGAAAAGCAGGAGGCACTACTATAAAATAAAACTCTAGTTCCAAAAAACCCCAGTGGTCAAAATCTTTTTTACTTATGTATTTTGAATCTTACTCCATCCCAAAAGCTCTGGGTGGGCAACAACATATTAGAAGGCAAATATAAAATATCCTGTTCAAATTAAACATAAATCCCATTAAACAGCCACAAATATAACATATGCTAAAATTTCCAAAGCTCTGTAAACTTAATCCCAGGCACACAAATGTCAATCCACACAAAAAAAGCCAGACAAGGATAGTAAAAACAATATATTTAGCAGGCCCAAACCAAATTCACAACATGGTGCACAAGCTTTTGAGGTGTACAAAACTCTCATTCGGGCTGGATGATAAAGATAAAACAATAACAAAAAAGGGCAAAAGAGTGTTTATTTGGAGGGCATGATGATAAGCC
The DNA here is from genome assembly GCF_965207765.1 of Zootoca vivipara. Classification (NCBI taxonomy): domain Eukaryota; kingdom Metazoa; phylum Chordata; class Lepidosauria; order Squamata; family Lacertidae; genus Zootoca; species Zootoca vivipara. The sequence continues at coordinate 64,141,975 of NC_142584.1, read as the reverse complement.
CTGTCTGCAGTTTATTTAAATCTTAAAATGGTTACAGAGGAAGCCCTCTGCAGATGAATTAGATTAGGTATGTGCCTTGGGCAAAAAGTCTCATGTTGCACTGAGATATGCTGGTACTGAGAAACAATGGAGACCTCCCATTTGCAAATGCATAGATATTGGAAGAGAAAAGAATTATTCCAAGAGATGCTCATATTGGGAATCTGGCAGGTATCTCTCTCTTTCCCTGTTCAGCAGCTTCCAGTGCAGAAGGATCATATCTCAAACATACTTGGAAGAAGAATATAGTGGTGCTGCTAAGGCTGAGCTTAGTTCAGGGCTCTACAGTGGGAGCCACCAAATGACCACCCAAAGAGCAGCAGATCATGGGGGCAGCAGCCAACAGGCCAGAAGTCAGCAGCTGGGTTGGCTTGGTCATGACAAAGCCCACCAATACGGATGCTGGTTGCCACAACATCCATTCTTTCTTTTTATTTTTTTAAAGAAACATTGTTCAAGGACAGCAGCTTGGCCAGAAATACATGTGGTTCATTACATATGTACATTATTATTATTATTATTATTATTATTATTATTATTATTATTATACTTTGAATATACATTATCCTGACACAAGAACTGGCTAGTCAGTTCAAATCAGTATGTGCAATCCATCCTCTTGACCTCCCCACTGCTTGTTGGTCCTCATTATCTGAGTCACAGATAATGAGTCTGAGTCACAGAACTGAGTCACAATGTGTCTGATACCATTTAGATATTACAAATGGTAGGATTTACTTGTCAGAGGTGGAATCTACACACATATAAAAAAACTCTGTGAAAATGCTTTTTTTCAAAAATGCTTTGAAAAATACATAGCTCACTTTCGCCATCTAGTGTCACATTTTATATTGCACTTTACAACACATTTAAAACGTTTTATTTGCAGCTGTGTAGTTGAGTCTAGGGTGTAGAATATTTAGCAACATTATGACCACTTGGCCCCTGCCTTGCTTGCTTGCTTCCTTGCCTTCCAAATAATACAGTTCACAGGCCTCCTCTTTCAAAGTCCTATATGTAGTTCTATACACTGGGACACAGGTGGCACTGTGGTCTAAACCACTGAGCCTCTTGGGCTTGCTGATGAGACAGAGGCGTAGCAAGCCCAGGTAGTACCCGGTGTGGATTTTTTTTTTTAATCACCCCCCAACGCGGCTCTGGCTCTGGCTCTGGTGAAAAGTAAAAAACATGAATTGCAAAAAAAACCTAGAGCTTACAGAACAAAACCGACTTCAGACATGAAATCAGCATTGAAAGAACATATAAGAACAGTTGAAAAATCTCATGCAACATAAAATAAAAAAATGTTCCCCAGTGAGGGGCGCTGAGTGTCAACCCCCCTCCAGGGTAGCACCCAGGGTGACCCGCCCCATCACCCCCCTTTCTACGCTACTGCGATCAGAAGGTCGGTGGTTCAAAACCGAGCAGCAGGGTGAGCTCCTGTTGCTCTGTCCCAGCTGAAGTGAAATGAATTCCACATGCCTCTGACTGGACTCAAACGTCCAGGGTCCTTTACATTTACCTATACTAATCCTTTTTCTTCTTGGCTGTCCCTTTCTTTAACCACTGTGCATTATCTCCCCTGCTTTTCAGGTCACTGGCTACTTTTTTCCTCTGCCTTTTTCCAACTTCCCAGCAGGCACCCCTTTCTTTATCTGCAATAACATGCAACCCTCCCCCATCTTCAGTGTGATTTCATTTTCTCTAGATGCTCTCTTTGAGCATCATTTCTTTCCCCACTTGCTCTTCCATCAAGTATTAATCTCCACCCGCCCTTCCTTTATGCTTCTCTTTTGCCATCCATTTTGGCAAAATGGCCTCCTTGCCTCTGGTCTCTCCCTCTCTTTCACCACACCCACACACTTCCATACATTCCTAGTCCCTGGCGTGAAGTTTTAATCCCAGTCAAGATGACTTCTCTTCCGTCACAGCGTCAAGGCTGAATCATAGCTGCCAAGTTTTCCCTTTTCTCGCGAGGAAGCCTATTCAGCATAAGGGAAAATCCCTTTAAAAAAGGGATAACTTGGCAGCTATGGGCTGAATATGGCTTTGTTGTCCCACCAAGTGCACATTCAGAGCCCTCAGAAGAAGCTCAGCTAATCGGTGTCAGAGACTGCCACAAATCCCATACAATATAGATAAACTCACTCAGCATAAATGGCTCATAATCTCTCTCTGCATTTAGAGTGAGTCACTTATCAGAGCTGACATTTCCCAAGCAGTTTGTTGGCTTGCATGGGTGAGCTACACTAGAAGCAGCTGCCAGAGGGAAGTCCTAAATATTTTCTTTCCTTGATCTTTGAAATCCTGAGCTCCATACACACATCTGGGTCTTGCATTGATGTCTACAGATGGGAAAGATAGAGCAGTGAACAAAACCTCTTCTCTCTTTGCAGCCGACAACTAGTAGAGTACTCAAGTCTGCATGAAGATTGGCTCGGCTGGATCATGGCCAATTTACAGCTCAGTCTTGTGAGTGTTTACTGGGAACTTGGGAAGTAACTTTCCCTAAGTTCAATGTGCCTTGCTCCAAAGTATGAGTCTGTCGATTTCAGTTCCTCTCATTTGCTCGTTTTTCCAACTTAATGTTCAGTTATCCACATTTCCATACCAGTTTTCAATGGAAGAAGGGGTTTTCAGTGCTGCTGCCTCTGATTGATGAGCCTAAGGAGTAATCATATGGTCTGAAACATGGAAAAGCAGGAGGCTACTGCATGCCTTGCCCTCCCTAAATGCGTTTGGGTAAATGCAAGCAATAAGATGCCTTTAGATATGACCACTTCTGAGTAATGTGTGCCACAATCAGGAAAAGCTTTAGGACTTTAGGTGGTGTTCACATGGGGGGGGGGGCAGTAATACATGAACTGGCCTCAGAAACCTCTTATAGTTCCAATTTGCCATATATTATGACTGTGTCTCAGGCCTGAGGTCAGGATTCTGTCCCTTTATCTGCCTCCACATGTGTCTAGAGCCTTCTTTAGCACTCACAGTTCCTTGATTCTGGATATCAGTTATCTTGGGTGGTGTTGCATTGTGGAGGAATGTTATACTTGCAATTGCCAAGGAATATTTACAACATGCATGGATTAACGACTTGCCATTTCAAAAACTAATCAACATTGGTTTTAAATACAGTAAGAAAGCCAAGAAACCACGTTGCAAATATAATGCCCCTCTGACCCAAGGAGAATAAAAAATACATCCAGAGTGATTTGTGTGTATAGAAAGGAAACTATAGTCTAATAAATGTTCCCATGCTTTTCAAATTTCAGTTTGGAATCACTCTAGTTATAAACTCCTTAAGATCAAGGATCACAGTTTTAATGAATTTGGCACCTATATTTTATTTTTTTAATACTGTGGATTGCCCCTATAATTCTAAAATTCCATTCTTCTAACTATCTGGCACTTATGCCTTACATTTAGGATGAAAACATTTGTGCTTTAAAGCAACAGGCTTTTTTTTAAAAAACAACAACACACACAACCTTAAAGCTAATTAAAAGGCTGCAATCTTTCTCAGAGAGCAGATTGGGCTGGGTAGTGGCTCAAGGGGAGCCTGGTGTGAATCTCCCCTTTAGGTTGTTGCCTCGCTCAGCATGCTGCTGCTCTTCTTAGTGATGGGACTGAGACTATCCACATCCAGTGGAAGCCTTCCGTGCATGGTTATAATCCTGCTTCCACTAAGAGTAGCATGAGCACTACGGTTTGAGGATAGTGGGCTGGGTAAGGTTGCAGCCTGAGGCAAACAAGCAGGGGGACCAAAGACATCTCAGGTTTGGTCATCTCCTGGTAGGGTTGGGAACTGGGCCAGGGTTGGGAACTGGGCCAGATTAATACAGAGAGCCAGTGTGGTATAGTGGTTAAGAGCGGTAGACTCGTAATCTGGGGAACCGGGTTCGTGTCTCCACTCCTCCACATGCAGCTGCTGGGTGACCTTGGGCTAGTCACACTTCTCTGAAGTCTCTCAGCCCCACTCACCTCACAGAGTGTCTGTTGTGGGGGAGGAGGGGAAAGGAGATTGTTAGCCACTTTGAGACTCTTTCGGGTAGTGATAAAGCGGGATATCAAATCCAAACTCTTCTAATACATGTGGAAGCCCTCAGCTACATAAATTTAAGACACCCCTGTAGCGTTGACCTAAAAGGGTGGGACAAGTTTAAACAGGCCCGGCTCTAGGGGTAGTCTCGGTGGCACGGGGTGCTAGGGCGCCGTGTGGAAGCCGTGCTACGCGCTGCGCCCGCCCGCCCGCCCGCCAGGGCAGGGGCGCCGGAGCAATCTCCGCACCACGGCGCCAGGGCGCCCGACCTCCTTGAGACGGCCCTGAGTTTAAAACAAGAGCAGTACACATCCTGCTACCAGTCCACAGACTAGAAATTTTCAGACTCAGACTTATACTGCTCCATCATACAAACTTTTGAAAACGAATCTGATCCAGTGATTCCTGGTGACTGCAATGCTACAGCTTTGCAGAAGGGCAAGTTATGTATTTAATAGAACAACCCCTGATTTTTTTAAAGTAATAATAATAATAATAATAATAATACATATATTTAAATTAAAATAATTTTTTTAAATGGCAGGCAAGCTGTAGAACTCAAATATGGTCATTAGATAAACTCTGCCTATGCAGAACCTCCTGTGAGCCCTTCTTAGGCCCTTGAGGAATCCACTTTTTGTTTTTAAAATATTTCAAGTCCTAAACATGAGAGTACATGTAAGCAGGCATCCAGAGCCTTAGTTGTTTAAATGTCATCCTAGGCTCCTTTGGGAGGAAGGGTGGGATATGAATTCAACAAATAAAGAAATAAACTCAACAGATAAATAAAATAAATCCACATAAAGCAATTCACCTCCCCCAGCCACAGACTAGGTTCAGGTTTTTTTGATGTTTGAGGGTAACAATATCTGAATTAGAACAATCTAGATTAAAGTGCAATCAGTTTGCCAGCTGTAGTGTGACATCTGCTGTGTCCATAACAATGAGATGCATATTATGTTAATTACTTACAGCAAAAATGTACAAAATTAACAGCAGTACCCTCCACGGACTCCTGATGCACTCCTGACTTTTCGCTTCCATGCTGAACCTTCTTCCCACTTTGGAGTTGCACACTGTTTCTGGATTTCCCCCCCTCAGGTTATCCCCAGCTGCGATCAAACGGTGACTACGGAAGTGCGCAGTAACCTGACCAAGACCATGTTCAGGGTAGGGGAGGACAGCTGGAGAACTGCCCCTCCAACATAGTTTAGTAGGTCAAATTTCATAATTGTTTCAACTGGTAGTCAGCAATAGAGAGGAAATCTAGTTAATTTTGGTACTGATTCAAGGAGTGTAAATGTCTGTCATTCACAGCCTTCCATATTACTCTGTGCTCGCTTCCCCTCAAGAGTGCTGTTTCAGATCTGGGGGAGGGGAGGGGAGATAAATCTCCTTATTGGAGAGAGAACAAGATTTTGTAAGTTCCAGACTTCCATCATTTAACCTGTTGAAGTGTTAAAAGTGGGAGAAACTGGTTATGCTTCCGCCCTGTTATACTTCATACTTCATGATAACAATAGCAACGGGTGGGATTCATATAATGAACCCTATCTGTGGAAACCCTGTGAAAACAATTCTGCTCGCGGAATGGGGCTTCCCCTCCCCTCTCCTACATTCACACCCACCCGTACCTTCCAAAATTGTATGTGGGGGGGAATTCAGAACAATGTGCCCTGGGAGGAGAGAAGGGATATTTTCATCTGCCAAAATGAAATGCTTCCCCGATGGAACAATTGCCTCTGCATGACATTGAATTACTATCATAGTTATCAGACAAAGAGGCATCCCCCCTTTAAAAAAAAAAAGCAAAAGGATTTGTGCCTTGGCATAGTTGCTGAGTACATGGGCCCTGTTGATTTAAAACAGAGATTGGAAGCCTCAGGGTTGGGAGGGGAGGAGTTGTGGCCCACCAGGTTTTTCTGTGAGACCCTCAGTACTATTTCTAGGCCACAGCCTTCACTGACTTTGCTATCGTCCACCCCCAGGTGCTTTTGCCTGGCCAGAATGTGTCCTTAAACTGTGCTAAGATCTCTTGCTTTCTGGATGGGGAAAGAGGGTGTTGGAGAAAAGTGTGTGGGTATAGAACCCTCTGACTTTTGTGTGGTTTAAATGTTCTTCCTTTGCTCTGCCCACTTCCCCCTCTGACTCCGCCCACCAATGTGGGCCCTAAGATTTTAATTTAAATTGCCACTGCTGGTGCTGAGGGCGTTAAAGAGATCATCAAAGCGGAAGCGGGGCTTCAAAGAGTTGGGAGGCAGTGGTGGTTTTGCAGCCACGCCGCTACCAAAGTGCTGAAGCTGCAGGAAGTTTAAGAAGTTGGAGCAGCAGAACGAGCAGCTCCACATTTGCAGCCCCAAGCATCCCGCTGTCCCCCACCACTGCCAGGAGCAGCTCTAGACATGCCTCTTTTGGTGCTGCATGAGCCAGGTGATCTGCTGGGCACCGCGGCACAAATGCGACTAGAAGTTGTGTTTCAGCGCCCTACAACCCAGGTTCCAGGCTTAGCTGCCAAGTATCCTGTTTTTTGCGGGAAACCCCCAGATTTTAATCCGTTTCTCGCTGTTCTCCCGAATGGAGAAAAAACCCGGAAATCCCTCGGATTTCCTACCTGCCAGGGAGCTTCCATTTTGGGTGCCGCTCTTCCCATGTGTGGGCACCGGAAATGGGGCAGAGTGGCACCAGTTGCTTCTACGCATGCCCGGTGGCCATCTTGGTGGTGGCCACATGGCGGTGGCCATCACCAAGATGGCCACCGGGCATGCGTAGAAGCGACTTCCGGTGCCACTCTGCCTGATTTCTGGTGCCCACACATGGGAAGAGCGGCCCCGGAAGTTGCTTCTACTCAACTTCCGGTGCCACGCCACTGCTGATCCTGCAATTTTCAGTGGGAGATTGAAGTTATGAAGTTCCAGGTACTATGTCGAGCTTTTCTTTTTTGTCCTGGTTTTGAACACTGGGTGGGAAGGGGAAATGGATATGAAACTTGTCTGATTGCAGACAAATAGCTCCAAATAGCTTTTGTGCAAGACACCTCTAAAGATGTTTTTGGTGTGGGAAAAACTAAAAGGGACTCACTTTCTGAGTAAAAATAAATAAATAAAAATTCTGATTACTAGCACCACCTATGGGTCACAAAGGAGCTCCCCCATCTTTTCCCTTGCACCTCTCTTGTACCTGCAATTATCAGAACAATTGCCCACAAAACATGAGTGTAGATTAAGTTAATCTTTTTTCACCCAGCCCAAAACCATAGTGGCTGCCCTTGTAACCACTGCATCTTTCCTTCTCTCAAACATGTTCACAATGCACCGTTTCAGAGCTTGCAGGTCCTTCCCATGAATCAATCTCACGTGCATCCTGCTAGACTGTGTCTACAAAAAGATCCAGCACATTTGGAACATTGGCCACCTGAATATTCAGAGTCCGTGACTCTCTTGAACAAGATTAAGACACCTTTCCAAAGCACAGTCCTGCTGCTGTGAAAGCCCAGTCAGTGTTGCACAAAAGGCTTACTTTCTACATTCTGAAGTCTCCGAACACACAAACACCTCTATTCAGAGCCTCATAAGATGGAGATCAGGGAGCAAGGTGTTAGGAGGACTCTAAAATAAGAAAGGAGGTTGTGTGTGTGTTCCCAAGCCTCAAGCAACACACAGTATTCTGACTGAGGCTAATTGCGTTGCATTCCAACATCATGATGTCACCAATGTTTTAGGGCCTTTTGGGTGGAGAGCCGTTTTTTTGGTGTGTATGACAGCACCCCCTAAACATGTATTGACCCTAGGAAAAGGGGGGGACCCACCCTGATTACTATATATTAATGTGGCCAAACTAAATGAAGAGAAGGTCTCTGTCCAGCTTTTGGAAGCCAGTTAAAATACAAACTCGGTGTTTCTCTAAACACACCGAGTATATTACCTTAGTCATAAAATGGGGGACTTTCAAATCTAATTTGTTCAGCGCTAGTGCTGTTGAAGGCTGGGAAGTGTTCCAGAGGAAATCACCTCCATGCAAACAGAGATTAGCAGCTCTCCATTGCAGACATATGGAAATGATTGTCTATAATCTCCGGTAATTGTGGCTGTATTACATTCAAATCCTGTTTTCAGTTTTCTCAAACTTCTAGACTGATTGTGTTATTAAATCATGCTGGCTGATGTGTTTAATAAGGACCTATTAAATGTTTATAAAATTAGGGGAATAAATATGGGCTTTTAGTCAGATGGTGTGTATGTGAGATAGAACAATAGTATACCATTGTTAGAATAACAGTGCTGCTATTAAAAATGTGTCTACAAAATATACTTCAAGGCTTCACTTTTAAAAAGTCAATTGGAAATAACACCTAATTGGGGGGGGGGCGCAAGGGAGCCTGATAACTATCTGCAGAAGTGTCCCTTCTGTTCCAAACAATAAATGGCGTAAAATATTACACCACAACACTGCAAGCCCTTGTGAGTACACATGTCCATTCAAGTAAATAGGGCCACAGTCTTACTAGGCCATCAACTTACATCTGAGTTAAATAGGTAGAGGATTGGGCTGAAAAAGTTGCATGCTCTCATTTCACATGGTTTAAGATTGAAGAGGTTAGGATTCATTGTAGCATCCCCATTCAAAGTACAGTAGAACTGCTATCCTAAATTTCCAGTGGATCAAATACACATTCACATCCAAAGCCCAGTTCTCGTGTTAATTAACACACATATGTGATTTCCCCCTTACTTTAACTGCTTCCTATTATTGAGGCCAAGCATGTGTATGCATATGGCAAATAAATCAGAAAGATGGAAAAGATATTTGGAAATCTAATAGCCATTTATTATCTTCAGCACCTACAACCCCCTTACCAGGAAGCTGCCAGAGAATATATTCTGCCAAACATTTGGTCCCAATCCTAGCCAAAATTGTAAGACGGGCTCCAGCCTTTCTAAGCCCCACTTATCCTCTGGAGAGTATCTTCTTAGTGGGCCTAAATTCTCAGGTAAATAGCCCTGCCCTCTCTCTCTGGGCAATTTAAGTACATTCTTACCGCCCCTCCCAGAAGTCATTTTATAAAATGCAGAAATCGGTAGGCTTTAAGTGTATTTAGAGAGCTTGTATTAATGCATTTATGATCCACAAACCGGTTGAGGTGGACAATATGGACTTAACACAACCCCCACCATGACTTCATTTGTAAGCTTTTAATGCGTAAAAGGATTCCCATCGACCTCAATGCATCTAAATCCATTTAAATGCACTTAAGCACCATCTTAAGTAGTGTGTGGCCGAGGTTGTAAAATACCAAGGAATTGCACTAAAGAATGAAAAGCCTTATAGAGGAGTGAGGTCTATCAACCATTTGAATATGATCTTTTATTTGCATGTACTATTTCAAGTGCCTTCCCCCCCTTTTTTTCAGAAGAGGTCTATAATCCCCTGGAGCGGATTTTCAGAGGACTGCAGGAGGCATGGAGACATCGCCTCCCCACGCCACTCTCTGAGCATGAGATTCCACAAGCAAAATTCTCTGGATCCAGACCAGTCTCAAATACACGATTAGGAGCCTCATATGAACATTGCAATTATATGTTTGGGTGAATGAATAGTACATTGGTGGAGGGGTCCTAGCTCTTGGTAGAACATGCACTTTGCATGCAAAAAGGCCCAGGTTCAACAGTCAGTCATCTCCAGGTAGGCCTGAGAAGTCAAGCCCAGGAGACCCACTGCCAATAAATGTATTGTAGACGATACTGAGCTTGATGGACTCGGCGGAAGGCAAATTCCTGTGCTTCTGTGTGATATTTTGTACACTGCATAGATATCTTTATTTGATTATGTGGTATAAAACTTGGGAGCAAACAGAACTGAATGAAAGAATTCAAAAGGCCAAACTGGTGCTCTAACCCGGCACCCATGTGACCCCAATCTCACCACTGCCTTGTCATAACTCTGCAAGTATCAGATATGGGGGTCTTGAGAAAGCAGCGCTGTGCCTCTGTCCCAGCACACAGCCCACTACTATGGAAGCTAATTGCAATAAAATAATGCAAAACTAGATATGTTTATGAACTACCTTTCCAAAGCAGGTCACCGCCCCCCAAGAAATTCACAATAATTTAAAATGTTGCTCAAAACGTCAGTTGATCCATAGAAATAGCATGTAATAATCACGTCACAATGTGTAAGCATCTCTAGAAAAGGCTTTGCTCAGGTTCCCCCCCCCCCCCCAGCATTCTACCATTTTTGAAGGTGGGGCTTTCTGACAATGTTTCAGTCCTGTCCCACTTGGACACTGAAATAATGAGGGTGTCCCACCCTCCTGTCATAAGGGAGGACCCTTCTTGGGAGAAATTCCCATTCAAATTGAACCTTTGCATTTTGATTTCAAATTTTGTCATTTCAAGCACAATAGACAAAATGGCCAACTTTGCCCAATTTTAGATAATTTCAAAATACCCTTGGGGTAAATGAAAATTCAAGTAAACGTGCTGTTCTTTGTGTTATTTTATTGACACCAACACAGAAATAATTCAGTGATCATAATGAACAAGAGGTTAATTTTTGAGGTTCACATATTGGGGAATCCCTTTACCTTTCCCAAAGTGCAGGCCATTTCATCTCACGCAGAATGCAATGTGATCATTCCAGGAATCTCACCTTGAAATTTCCTTTTAACCTTGTAATGAATGTTTGTTTTATCTTTGTAACAATTTTAATGAGTCCTCCTCATCAATATCTGTTTCCCTCATTCTCAGACCTTTTTTCATTAATAATCCTCAGTGGGCAGAAGGCATTTTGAAATCCAACTCATTAAAACCACAAGCCCACATGCTAAAGCCATTTGGCCCCCTGACTTAAGGGTAAACTTGAACCTGTTTTCTTCAGCAAATTAATTTCTTTCTTTCTTTCAGGTGGTGCTGGGGAGATGGAGTTTTACAAATGAATTAATTGCTGGGTTTGCCTGGCATAAAACGCCCCACATCATTATGTTTACATAAACACGCAATGTTTTAAAACCTATAACTAGCTCATAATGCGACCTTTACGGAATCCTATAAAGTAACGAGGATCTTGTATGGTTCACATTAGAGACTTTGAAAGGTTTGAAGCGAATTGGATATAAGGTTAATATTTGGCAGAGCCTTGTAAATAGCCCGGTTGTTATTTTATATTGGCTGAAGTATAAAATTCTGGGTTGCATGCCAGCAACTAGTCCAGCGGTGTGGCCAGGTAGTTACATGGCTCTGTTGTTTGCCTGTTTCAAGTTGGAATGTTCCTGCTCTCAGTAGGGTGTGTGTGTGTGTGTGTGTGTTTGCGCGCACGCGCGTCTGCTTATACTCAGCTCAAATACAGCAAGGACTCTGCACAGCAATTATTTTTTACTAAATTTTGTTGGTCTGCCCTCAGGGGACTTTCTCCCAGTTTAATTATTTGAGGGATTGTACACTTCTGGGATTTTATTTCAAAATGTTCCCTCTCGGAATTTGTTTCTGAGCCAAGTTAATGCGAGGTTCTTCGTTCTTTATTTCTTCCTTTGGAAAAAAAAAGTACAGAAAAATATACTGAACTTGAAAATTAATAGAGGTGTTTCTGGAGGCACTGCGTTTAAAGTTATTTGTCTAAAGAGATGTTTAGAATTGATTGTATTAAAGGGCCATAAATCTGTGGTGCCCATCCTTCTCTCCCCCTGCCCCAACCCAGGAGGTTTAAGAAATGAATTTGAGCAACACTTCTGAATTTTAAGACAAACAAGGGAGAGGGAAATAGCTCATAATAGTTGCTGGCTGAGTACACGGAGCATTGCTTAGACCCTCTTAGTGATAAATCCCAGTCTTGGCTCACTTTATGTATTTATGAATCAGATAGTGTGCCTGCATAAATAAGAAGTGAAAATTCAAGATGCATAAGCTGCTATGTCTGCATTGATTTTTCTAGCATTCCGCTGCAGAAGAAACTGATCAGAAAGGGTAGGATGGATGTGATTAAGACTGAGGGACAATTATGGGCTTGTTCAGATGTTCCAGGCCTTTGGTAGTCACGTTTTTGGTGAACCCAAGTTGACTTTTTCCTCCTTTGCCATGGGCTCAAAAGGTTATGTGAAATCCCACAGTGGATGCCAGACATGTTTAGTTCAGTTTGGGGTTTGCTTTTGAGTTTCTGCAGATGGAACCGAGTGCAAGTGTGTGGCAGTGCAATCCCACACACGTCTATTTAAAAGTAGAACCGTGCATGTGCCGCGCATACAGCCATAGTGAGTAACCTCTACTTCATGGTCCTGATTTACACACCCCCGAGCCAATTTTTCTGCGCCCCCCCCCAAACCACCCCAATTTTGGTGGCAGAGGCAAATCTATTTAGTTTTTCAAAAACAGAGTCAGCACTGACATGAATGGATTCCTCTGCCCTGAAGAGGATGCAAATCACCCCCTTCCTGGTAACCAGATCAATCTTTTTATGAGTGGAGAGAGGGTGAGATCTGCTGAAAGATTAAATGTGGTGCTGTGTGCCTATATGTGTGTCTGCCTCTGAGTCTGCATGCATTAGAGAATGTGGGGTGGCCACATGCTCCTTTAGCTCAAGCCACTGCTGGCATGTGGTGCCTGGAGAGGGGTGGATGTGACCTTCAGTGATAGCGGCTGACTCAGGATAACCTCAGGAATGCCTCCTAGTATATTGGGAAAACTAGTTTCAAACTCCTGCTCAGTCCCAAGTAACCAAAAGAGTCGATACCGACCTCTCCTCTTGGGGAGACTGGTGGGTTCCACTTAAGCCCTGAAATTCAATAAACTCCTGCTTTTCAGGAGTGAGTCCTATTGGGTAAACTGAAACCCATAAAGTCTGTGGAGCTGCATGTGCCCACGCCTTCTTATGAGAAGGGAGATTTTGTGAAAACAGAAGCATTCATCACTGCTCACATCATGGCTTCCTGTCTCATACTTACACAGAAACAGGAAGTCCCTGCATACATAGAATCTCTTCTTCTGGATAATCCAGCAACTAACTGAAACTAATTAGGTACAGCTTCTTCTTTCTTAAAATTAAACATTTTATTGTGGGATTAAATATATGAACATGTTATATGCCAGAGCAGCATTCCTTCCGTGAAAAAGAACAGCAACCAGGTTTGGATTGAAGTTTTATTAATTTCCTCTTGCTCCAATTCCTATTCTCTTGATGGACTATTAACTACGCAACAGGTCCGCCCCCCCCCCTATTTTTTAAAAAAGGCTGGATTTTCATTACCAAATTTAATGCACTCAATTCCGAAAGCATAACTTGTTTGTTAGCTTAAAATCAGGATTCCAGCAGTATCCCATAAACCCAAAACATTAGCATCTGCCACCATATGAGCACCAGCGATATGCTGTAAGCAGAGCCAAGTATTTACTGGGGTTTTGTATCTTTGCCGTGAGTCTGAAGGGCCTCAGATGACTTCCCTGCAGACAACAGTCTGCATCACAAAATCACCACACGTAGAGCAACATAATTTTTCCCAATTAGCAGTCTCTCTTCTGGAAAAGCCTGAGGCGGATGCAGTAGACAGATCCCTAGAGGAAATTGGTCCGTCTAGGTAGGTTTGAGATCACTAGCAGAAGCGTGTGTGTGTGATAAATGAGGGTGGGGAGAGAACACTCATAATACATTTTCCTCTTCTTATCACTAGCTCAGGGGCACCTCTATATCTTAAAGTAAACATTGGGGGGGGGGAACCCACCTCTTTTTTATTTCAATGTGTGAAAAATATAGTAGCAGGGAATGCTAAATAATTCTGCTTACTTCCCAATAATAAACATAAACAGGCAGAACGAAAGGAGAACAGAGATGAAACAGGAGCAGGGCAGCACAGGGCAGATTTTTTTAAAATTTCAGAACAGAATTTGGGGTCAATTTGCATACCTTTCCAGAGAGTTCCAACTGGTAGAAGAAAGTACACAATGGCCGGCAGTCTAGCTTAAAGAAGAGTGGCTCACAGGAGTTAGAAACTTAGGATAGGGCAGCTCAGCTATATGGGTGGGATATAAATAATATATTATTATTATTATTATTATTATTATTATTATTATTATTATTATTATTATTATTAACCTGCATCAGGTAGTAGTATTAGGGGTTGGAGATAGATGAAAGCAGAGCAGCTCCTGCAGCATACCTGCAGCAAACAGTTAAACAGCTATGACTTCTCCCAAGGAAAACTGGGAAGTGTAGTTTGTTAAATATGCTGAGAATTCCCGGCACTGAGCTTCAGTTCCCAGAGTGGTTTAAGAGGCACTCCCTCTTCCCATGGATCTTTGGGAATTGTAGCTTTGTGAGGGGAATAGTGGTCTCCGAACAACTCTCAGCATCCTGAACAAAGTACGTCTCCCAGGATTTCTGAGGGGAGCCACAGCTGTTAAAGTGGCATAAGAGCATTTTAAACGTATGGTGTAAATTTGGCCCAGGAACTGGCAGGGCTTTCCAAAGGGTTCTTTCAAAAGCGTTGGCCCTGGCAGAAGATGGTACACAATTGGGACTCTGTTTCAGACAGCAAAATGTCTTGGGCCAGCACTAAACTTGTAATAATAGATTGGGCATTTTATTGCCAGGAGCCTTCTACGGATCTATGGGTAGTGTCATATCACACATAGATGCTGTTCTCTGGAGTAGGTATTCTTGGAACTGTGCTTCAGAGCTTTTCAATCAATATGTAGAACTTAGTTGGAAATCCATTTAAGTCTGCAAGAGGCATGCATGCATTTTCTCAAATAGGCTTTCCCCTGCGTCTTTAACAATTAAGTCATGAACTTCCAACATTTGTTTGTATTTTGAGTGTTATTTTAAAATTTGTGCTAACATATTTTTGTGAGTCACCTTGCATGCAAATTTCCTATATTAAGGCAATATTAACAGGTTTTTTTTAATATTATTGTGATTTCCTGTGGTCCGTTGCTAAACAGTTTACTTGGCATTTCCATCACAATTCATACTGTATGCATGCCATCTGCATTCAATACGGAGAGATAGTTTTTTCTTAATTGATTCCTCTTACCACATTCTGTAGACATTCTAGGAAATACTCTTATACCACAATTCTATGCATGTCTACTTAGAAGTAAGTACCATTGCCTTGACATTCCCAGGAAAATGTTGCATAGCAACATAGTCTAAATGATTTTTTATATATGAAAATTGTGGAGTGTGCGGTTTATATTAATGGATATATTCACATACCGGTAAATATACATCTCTTTGAAAAAACCTTAGCGTGCAACATCACTTTTTTCCTATCAAGATTCTTGGATGTGGTTCCTAATCTTGCAGATTTGATCAGCCAATCTTTGTGATACAGGTGAATGTGACATCAAAATGAAATAGCTAAACTGTTCTGATTCCTGGCTCCCCCCTTCCTCTGCTTAATTCTTTTTGTTGTTATTGTTGAAAAAAACGAATGTAATCTTTCTCTAATGGGAAGAATTGCAACTATAAAAATGAATGTACTTCCAAGGATGTTATTTCTCTTTCAAACTACTCCAGTAATAGCGGCGAATGCATGCTTCAAAGAATGGCAGAGAGAGATCTCAAGATTTGTCTGGAATGGGGAAAAGCCAAGGGGGGAAAAATAAGATACTAACAGATGTGAAAGAAAGAGGCGGTTACTCACTTCCAGACTTAAAATTGTACTATGAAGCTGCATCCCTAATATGGATCTGTGACTGGATCAAGTTAGAAAGGGAGAAAATAACAGAACTGGAAGGACATGAAAACAGGTTTGGATGGCATGCTTACCTATGGTATGGAAAAGCAAAAATACACAAAGGGTTCCACAATCACATAATAAGGAGATCATTGTTCAAAGTGTGGGAAAAATATAAAGACTTACTAGAACCCAAGACACCACCTATTGAAGCATTGTCACTTAAAACATTGGGGGGGGGGAAAGGGAGAATGGCCAACATATAGAGAATTACTGGTTGAACAAGAGGGGAAACTAAAACTGAAATAATATGAAGAAATAAAAGAACATCTCCAAAGTTGGTTGCACCATAGACAGCTAAAGGATATTTTCAAAGAGGACAATAAGAAAGGCTTTTTATATTCAGTTTCCAAATTCCAAAAGAAAGTGATATAGAAAACTCAAAACTCTTAAAAAGGCATATAATATCCTCTTGGAATGGGAAACTAAAGACAAAGAAGTAAAATCGGTAATGATTAAATGAGCACAAGACATAGGTCACAATATACAATTTAAAGACTGGATAAAACTGTGGAAAGTAAATTTGAAATTAATGGATTGTATATTATTGAGAGAGTGGAAGGAATGGTGAAACAGACAAGTTTGCAATGTACTGTAACCCGAGGTACCACTGTAGAGGGAGATGGCCACTAAGCATAGGATCACCTATGTAGAACTCAACCATGTAGGGCATCATTTTAGTGGGTATCAGAATATAGTCCACCACACTATTTCCCTGCGGGGAGATATAGGTAAAATTCCCAGAGCCTTCCCAATCGGTTAGCCCGTTGAGCCATGTCAGGGCCCTGGTGGTGGTCAGCTTAGTGAGTCGCAGACCCGCCTGATTAATTACTGGATCCCGGGATCTATGTTCCCAAAAACAGAAGTCTGGGAGAACAGAAGTATCCAAGATCCTTCATGCTTTTGTATACACTTCCCACCCTTGCCCTAGGCGGGCATTGAAGTCTCCAATCAAGATGATAGGTAAGTCAGGGCAGATGAAGTCCAGATTCTCAAGCACATGTGTAATAAGATCCCATTGTTGGTTCTTGGCTGTGACAGTGGGAGTGGGAGGGATATACAGTGGTACCCCGCAAGGACGAATGCCTTGTGCAACGAAAAACTCGCAAGATGAAAGTGTTTTGCGTTGCACGAGGCGTCTCGCAAGACGAAGTTTCCTGTGACCGCACTTCGCCAGATGAATAGGAACGCATTAATTTAATGGGTAGACTGGGTAAACTGGGTAAATGGTAAACCGTGCTTTGCAAGATGATTTTTTTGCTATACAAAGTGACTCACGGAACGAGTTAATTTTATCTTGCGAGGTACCACTGTACACATTGAACAATAACATTTCCTGGCTCTCCAGCACTATCTCCGTTACTAGCAATTTACAGCTAGCATTTGTCGGCAGGATATGTTCACTTTTTATATGGGGAGTCACTAGGGTAAAGAATCCACCTGAAGGCCTCCCTTTCTTGTGGCAACTCTTTAAATGGTGACTCTTTTTGCTTTGTCCTGCTTATCTGCGGCCAAAGGGAGGGAGGAAGCTGAGTCTCCGAAGCCTGAACAGTGACCTACCTGCCAGGAAGCTAGTTCAGTGGCTCCACCCCACCCACCGAGCTGCTTCTTCATGACACTGGGTCCCTGTAGCTTTCCAGGCTCAATTCAAGGTACTGGTGGTGACCTACTGTCAACTGGGCTATCAATTGCTATTTGCCACAATGGTTATCTTCTACCTCCAGTGTCAGAGGTAGCTTGCCTTGGTATCTCAGTTGCTTGGAATCGCTGTGAGAATAGTGCTGTTGCCCTGAGGTCCTGCTTGTCAGCTTCCCCTGGGCACCTGTGAGAACTGCATGCTGGACTAGATGGGCCTTTGGCCTGATCCAGGAGGGCTCTTCTTGTGTACTACACTTTGTCCCTTCATGACCTTCTTTATTGGTGGCAGCTCTTGATTTCGTTTACCTTGGAGATTCTCCAGATTTTTTCCCATTCTATGTGTTCTCCACTATTGGTTTGTTAAAACGCGGTGTGGCATTTGAGGGGCAGAGAGGGGAATGAATAGAGCAAGCTGGGTTTTAAATGACATGAGTTTGTTTTGCAATTAAGATATGTAATCCTTTGGATCAAGTCAGCTGTAAGAGGAATTAATAAAGGAGAGCAGAGGAGAATCCTGGAGTCTCTTGTCACAACTTTATTGGAATTATACACCTTTTGTGAAATCTACAGTTGTGCATAAGGAATTTGTGAACAGCACAGACTCTTGAATAACATATAAAGGAGTTCTGGATTCTTTTTTTGTCTCTTATAAAGAACACACTCCCTGCTCATTTGAGTACAGTGGTACCTCAGTTTAAGTACACAATTGATTCCGGAAGTCTGTGCTTAACCTGAAGCGTACTTAACCTGAAGCGTACTTAACCTGAAGCGAACTTTCCCATTGAAAGTAATGGAAAGTGGATTAATCCGTTCCAGGCGGGTCCGCGGAGTACTCAACCTGACGCGTACTTAACCCGAGGTATGAGTGTAATTGGTTCCGGAAGTCTGTACTTAACCTGAAGCATACTTAACCTGAAGTGAACTTTCCCATTGAAAGTAATGGAAAGTGGATTAATCCGTTCCAGACGGTCCGTAGAGTACTTAAACTGAAGCGTACTTAACCTGAAGCGAACTTTCCCATTGAAAGTAATGGAAAGTGGATTAATCCGTTTCAGACGGGTCTGCGAAGTACTTAAACTCAAAGTACACAAACCGAAGCGTACTTAAACCAAGGTATGACTGTATCATGGGGAATCTTCCCCATGTCATCATTTTTGTCACAGGTATGATTTGAGGGTGCCCTTGTTGCATTATACCGTGGAGAAAAACAGCACAACCATGCCTGCTGCAGGGAATGTTCATTGCCCAGAGGGCCGGCTCTAGGTAGAGTCCCGGTGGTGCGGGGCGCCAGGGCGCGGGGCCGGTAGGCAGGGCGCTGCGTGGCAAAGCCGCACGGAAGCCATGCTGCGCCCTGCGAGGGCGGGGGCGCCGGAGCGATCTCCGCCCCTCAGCGCCAGGGCGCGCAACCTGCTCGAGACTGCCCTGGTGCCCAGCTAACAAAAAGAAACCAAATGTGTGGAGAAGTGAGGCAGCCATCAGTTTCCAGAACTGACATTTCCAGAAAAGCTATTTGGTAAGTGGTGAGTTTGTGAATTGTAAGAGGAATTATGGGGTGGGGGTGGGTGGTGGAGAGAGGATAGGGAGGAAGGGGGAGAGCACTTACGATATAAAAGACATTCAAGCTGTTAGTGGACACTGGCATGTGGTATTCTCGGTAGGCATGCTGATTGAAGCTAATGGCAATGTATTCTACTATCAGCAATCGAACAACTTCTCCAGCATAAATGAAAAGAGCAAATCAGAGTGTGAGGCTTTAAGAACAATGCCACGCTGAAAGAAAGAGAAGAAATGATGTCATTGAGGAGGGGGGCGGATTGGAATCGGGGGAGGGGGAATGAGGAAAGAGGTTTGTGGGGAAATGTAAAATTTTCAAATATGGTGTTTTATTACATTATTGTGATTTAACAACCAGGTTGGTACTGAACAAGTCCGCAGTACAGGCCAACAGCACCAGCGGGATTCATTATGATTTCTTTAATGCTGCAGGGGGAATGCCTAGCTGTTTTGGGGGCCTAGTGGTCCCCAAGCCTGGTACACTATATTGCATAAGAGAAAACCAGTCATTTGGAAACCTTATTCAGCTTACAGTCATGACAGAGGTAGCTACAGGGTTTTTTATGGTGTATGGTAGAGTTTGCTTTCCTAGGCTGTTGAATAGGAGTTTGGGCTAGTGTCCTGGACTCTTTTAGGCTCCTTATAAAGAGCCACATGTTTACACAATTTTGCACTTCTCTGAAAATTGCAGAGCAGTCGTTCCCCCCCCCCCCCCAAGCATTGTGTTCCAAAATGATATCCTAGTGTAAGGTGTGCATTAAATGCATGAATGAATGCAATGCATGACGAGAATTACATACACAAATGTGTATTTTTGGAGAAATTTGCACTAAAACTCTGAAGACTTAAAAAATAATAATCCGGCAAACCAATTGCGGAAATGTGGAGAACTAAACTTAAGAATGGAAAAATAAGAAACTGGTAAATCCAAAGTGATAGATTTGCCCATTCCTAGTCTTCTGTAATGTGTTTGGGAAGAAGGAGTGGGTGCTAGAGGGAAGTGGCCACCACCATTTACAGGGCAGAGGAGATATTGGAGAGAAAGGCAAACAAGACAACTGTGTGGTTCCATACTTGTTTGGTTCTTCCAGCTCTGGCAGCCTAGAGACCTACAGTCCCCTCAAGCATGCAGGTGCTGTTGCCAGTCTGGCCAAAATCCAGGGATCAGTTATTGCTAGCCTTCTTGTAGAAGGGGTGGGGCTTGCCTCTTTCTCATCTATCTCTTCAGGTTTCATGGTACAGCACCAGCCTAGACTTGGAGGAAAGCAATGGATACCTTGTCAAACAGTCAGTCTGGCCGGGTGTTGGAATCTGAGATGAATTGAGCATCCAGTTAGCTCTCAGAGGTAGTGTCGGACAAGATAGTCAGAATCTCTAGGCTGATTGTCTTGTGCAATGTCAACAGTCACACTGAGATTTTAACATCAACTTGAAGCCACTGGAAAAAGTCCTCAAGAGGTTTGGGTGAAGCAGTTATCAATGAGCTCTACAGTAGTACCTCGACTTACGAACAACTCGACAACCGAATTTTTCGACTTATGAGTGGGGCAAATGGCCGCATGCTTACGAATTTTTTGACATCCGAACGGAAACCGCGGCGGTTTTGGTTTTAGAATTTTTAGATGGGGTTGCTTCGACTTACGATTTTTTCCGTTTCAAATGCATTCCTATGGGAAATCGCATTTCAATGGCGCTTTTCGACTTATGAATTTTTCGACCTATGAAGGTGCCTTCGGAACGGATTAAATTCGTAAGTCGAGGCACCACTGTACTTCACTTTTCCATCTGCTCATCCTCTGAATCAGTGCTTAGAGGCTGCATTGGGTTGGATGAAGGTGAACCAGCTGAGACTTAATTCAGACAAGATGGAGATGCTGTGGGAGGAGAAACTAACTCCTCTGAACTGAAAGCGTTCAACCAGTCATAGATGAAGGACCAAGATGCAACTTGGGTTTGCTCTTAGGCATAGAGCTACCTAAGGAAACTTGGCTGGCAGCAGTTGCCAGAGATGCTACAACCCTGTCAGGATAGTCTGGACCTTGCTTTAGTTATTCTTACACTAGTAACCTCCAGGATAGGCTCCATCACATTCTATGTGATGTTGCCTTTGAAGACAATTTTTAAGCATCAACTGGTACAAAATATGGCCACCATGCTACTCAGTGGTCCAGGCAGTTGCAACATGTTACACAAATACTATGCCAGTTACACTGGTTACCAGAATGTTTCTGGGCCCACTTCAAAGCTCTGCCAATGGCTTTTAGAGCCCTAAATGGTCACTATAAGTATTACTTTCACCTATATCAACATTCTTGTACCTCCTGTACCTCTTGAAATGCCTGCATCTAAAATCAATTTTTGTGTGTGGCCAACTATGGAATTCAATTCCAAATGAAATCAGGCAAGCCTATTCCTTGTTAATTTTAAAGTTGACTTAAAAACTCATAGTCTTTGGGGGTTAATTAAGATCTGTCAATTAGATGTTGTTTTTAAGCTGGCGAGGTTGTTAATGTTTTCTTGTATGGTAAGCTGGTCTGTGCACCTTGCATGGCAATGGGTATTTTGAATGTTTAATTATTTCAATGTTGAATTTCATGTATCTGTATTATGTCTTGTTTAGTCGTTTAGTCGTGTCTGACTCTTTGTGACCCCATGGACCAGAGCACGCCAGGCACTCCTGTCTTCCACTGCCCCCCACAGTTTGGTCAGACTCATGTTGGTAGCTTCGAGAACACTTTCCAACCATCTCGTCCTCTGTCGTCCCCTTCTCCTTGTGCCCTCAATCTTTCCCAACATCAGGGTCTTTTCCAGGGAGTCTTCTCTTCTCATGAGGTGGTCAAAGAACTGGAGCCTCAGCTTCAGGATCTGTCCTTCCAGTGAGCACTCAGGGCTGATTTCCTTAAGAATGGATAGGTTTGATCTTCTTGCGGTCCATGGGACTCTCAAGAGTCTTCTCCAGCACCATAATTCAAAAGCATCAATTCTTCGGCGATCAGCCTTCTTTATGGTCCAGCTCTCACTTCCATACATATCTACTGGGAAAACCATAGCTTTAACTATACAGACCTTTGTCGGCAAGGTAATGTCTCTGCTTTTTAAGAAGCTGTCTAAATCTGTATTATATACGGTTGTAAACCACTTTGAGAGACATTTTCCTCAACAAAGTGATCTAAACGTCTATTAAATAAGTAAAACCATGTATTCAATCAACTGGTGAGCATTTTCATAAAGTACTGTGAAAAATCATTGAAACACTAGGCATTTTTAACCACTGCCAAGAATGTTTAAGAAAAAGTTGAGTGGCTTCAGCTCAGCCCTAATCACAAAAGTCCTTCCCACAAGCATAACATGTGAACTAACCACCATGCTGTCTGTTTCATATCTGTTCCTCATTTGCATTGTGGTGGGAGAAGACATCTTGTACTGAAGGGTTTTATTACTTTGGCTTAGTTTGTTACAGTGCTATCCCTGTTGGTGGTGTAATAATTTATTCTCATCCTATTATTTTTGTCATCACTGTAGCCTGCAAAATATTTCTTACCGAAAAGGATTACCATATGAAAATATAACACCTAAAGGTGAATTTCCACAAAGGGATCAGATTCTGTGTGCTATTTCAATTCATTTTCTTAGATTTTATTTTTAAATATTGTTCTATTTCTTTAGTTGTTTGTACCTAACCAAAGTGCTTTTTGCCTGGGGAAACTTGGAAATATTAAGTTGATCAATACATTGACTACTCAACCTTCTAAACTTTAGGGGAACTAAAGTATTTATAGTTTTACAGTTTATATTACTGCTATTATTATTATTATTTAAAAAGTAAAGTTTGATTTGGATAATTATAAAAGAAAACCTCAGTTAATAATAATAATAATACTGAAAGAAGGAAAATTTGTGCCAATATTATACCCACATATCCTGCACACATCTTTCAATGTAAAACCATATTATGAGATAGCCCTACTAAGTAGCAGAAACACACATGGGATGGCAGGGGGTATAAAATAGCTATAAAGCTGACTTAGCAGATCCATATGATTCAATAAACGGCATGAGATAAAGAGGTAACCTGTCCTGGAGAATTAAGAAGTACAGCCTGGAAGAGACAATTACAGACTGAAGGACAGGACAGCAAGGAATATGTAGCATGAACAATCACCTTTGCATTTCGGTGGGGAAGATTATTTGCCACAGGATCTCCTAACTACTTCAGCAACATTATTGTAAAACAGCAGATGTCTTTCTCCTTTCTGAGCTGCTGCACTCTTGCCTCATCTGAGTAAAGGTTAAATTGAGGCAGTCTTTCCCCATCTCCTTGAGTGAAACACCCTAGCAGAGAAACACAGCCAGAGCATCACAGAAGCATGCTGTGGAGACACGCTGCCCAGCTTCCAATGGAGAAGAAGATTCAAAGGCTTCCCTCTTCCCTTGCCGCAAGTCAGCACAATGTGCAGTGCCGTACTAGCATCAGGAAAGTCTTAAGCTGCTTCCATTGCATCTCACTTTGATCCGTTTACAGCTAAGATGAGAGAACATTCCTGTGTCATCACTACCACACTGCCACAGTTCTTGGGAGGAGTGGGCAAGGTTTTGACTCAGTAGGGAACTGGATGAATGTTAGTCGCAGGATGACAAAGGAGATTCAAAACAGTTCCTTGGTATTCTGGAAGGGCTGAGGGAACATTGTGAAGTTTTCGCAGAGTCTATTTTATGAAAGGAAGACCTGGACCTCCTGTGAAAAGAGGGTGTTTATGTTCTGATGGAGTATACAGCTAGCCTTCTTGACCACAGCCTTGAACAAAAGGTTGCTGCTTAGGTATCACTGCTTAGATAGGTATTGCTGCTCAGTATTTTGATATACTTATTAACAATGAAAATGTATTTCCAAAAGCAAAGCTGGCTGCTTCTTCTTCTTCTTCTTCTTCTTCTTCTTCTTCTTCTTCTTCTTCTTCTTCTTCTTCTTCTTCTTCTTCTTCTTCTTCTTCTTCTCCTGGAAGATTATTTCATTGGCCCACCTGCTCAAATGAACAATGTATTGCATATTCAGATAGAACAATCCATCCACAATGAATTTGCCTTCTTTTGGAAATATGCCATTACACGAGGAAACTGCTTAATAGCATCACTAGACAGTCTTCTTGCCCAGGAGATTCTCTGGATGCCCTTGAGGTATTTATTTGTGCCCCAACCTTTGACCTAATTGGAGAACGGGGGGGGGGGGGCAGATGGAGCAGGGCCTTTACTGCACATACCTTGAACCTACAGAATAACCTCTGTTGAGATCATGAGGTTTTATTCCCTCTTTGCCTGCCATAAGGTACATAAGATACATCTGTTTCACTGGTGCTTTCAATGTTCATGTATCTGACCTACCATAGTTGCTATTAATTATTATTATTATTATTATTATTATTATTATTATTATGCTTTGTAAACCATGCCAAGCAAAGAAAAAGCAGGATACAGATTCCTAAATAATTAAAAGTAAAAACATTTATGAAACTGTTATTGGCTAGATGTGAGCTGTAACAACTCTATGGCTGCTGTCCCATGAATAAACTGGTCTTCAGCAAATATTGCAATCGTTTATTTTTAAATAGAGCATCTGTATCACTTTTGTTGCTTCTTCCTCCAAGTCTGATCAGTCCATACAGAATGAAATAATGGACAGCCTGATTTAAAAGGCATTACGGCTGTGATCCTATACAAAGTTTACCTGGGTGTAAGCATGCATAGGATAGTGCTGTAAGGAAATTACTATTTGCTGGTTCCACAGAGGGCTCTGGGGCTGTGTTTCCCTCTGCCTTAAACTCTGCACTAGTGTACACAAGTAGCAAACTTGGGTGATGTTCTTTGTAACAGCTTGGCATTCCTTCGTAGTTACCCATAGAGCTATATATGTTCAAGAAGTAAATTTATGTCCGTGGTAGATGCTTCCACTGAGAGATACAGTTTAATATGTATCGAGCACGGCATAAATTCCTCATTAACCTTTACAACCATCTGGAGAAAGAACTGCTGCTCATATCACAACAGACCACGTCAGCGACAACGACTGTAACCTAAAACTCTGCATTTTATGAGACAGTGGAGGAGTTGGTGCCAAGGCAGTCAGCCTCATGAGCTATTAAAGGACTAATAGGGGGCACATGAGAGGCACCTACATTGGGTCATGCAGGTTTTTTAAAAGATTCTTGCGAGATTCCATCAATGTACACAGGAATTGTAATGATCAGTCAGCAGCCCTGGGAACACCTACTGCTGCAGGCCATTCCTAGAGGATCTGGAGAAGGTGGGTGAATGTGGTACACATTCCTTCATTCTGTAAAACTGTAGCCTTTTTTCCTCCATCTTCTGACTTTTATAGCAGGCAGCAGCTTTAATATAATACAAAGCATGGCTGCTGAACCTCAAAAGGCAGCTACCCACTTAATGCTTCAATTTCCATGTTTTATTTTACATGTAATTTAAAGCCCATGGTTCCTTAATTGTAAAATAGGCCTTATTAAAATAATAGCTTGAAAAGCAGTGGGGTACCCCGAGCTGTGGAATGAAGGTTGCTAGCTTAACCGCTGTTTATGTGGATTTAAAAGCAGGCAAAGCCAATATAAAACTGGAGATATTTCTAATGCAATCAAAGACCACGGGGTGATAGAGCCCCTGCTTTTAGATGTGTTTTTGGTTGACCTGTCCCCACCTCCATTTAGATACCCAAGAACTCCCATTACTACTTTTGTGATTGATGATGTAGCAATGGGTAAGCAAGATGGGACTTTCAGTAAGGTCTGTGCTTCTTGCTTGCAGGAAAATGGAAAGAGAGAAATGGAGTAGCTGAAATGGTAAGAAGAAACAGGCACTCCCATGTTTCCAGGAAGCTTTCCCTACAAAGCACCCTAATCCAGACCAACAGGTTGGGCCTCAAGGAACAAAATATCAAAAGTATGAAGATATGGCACCTCAGCCATAGATTTCAATGGCTCTGTATGGAACTTTTCAGACATTATGCTGTTAGGGCCAAGGAAACCTGGACCTCACCTGGAGTACTGTGTCCAGTTCTGGGCACCACAGTTCAAGAAGGATACTGACAAGCTGGAACGTGTCCAGAAGAGGGCAACCAAAATGGTCAAAGGCCTGGAAATGATGCCTTATGAGGAATGGCTTAGGGAGCTGGGTATGTTTAGCCTGGAGAAGAGAAGGTTAAGGGGTGATATGATAGCCATGTTCAAATATATAAAAGGATGTCATATAGAGGAAGGAGAAAGGTTGTTTTCTGCTGCTCCAGAGAAGTGGACACGGAGCAATGGATTCAAACTACAAGAAAGAAGATTCCACCTAAACATTAGGAAGAACTTCCTGACAGTAAGAGCTGTTCGACAGTGGAATTTGCTACCAAGGAGTGTGGTGGAGTCTCCTTCTTTGGAGGTCTTTAAGCAGAGGCTTGACAGGCATATGTCAAGAATGCTTTGATGGTGTTTCCTGCTTGGCAGGGGGTTGGACTGGATGGCCCTTGTGGTCTCTTCCAACTCTATGATTCTATGAAATAACCGCACAGGGGAAGGTTAGCTGCCTGTGCAGGACCTCTTTTGGCATGAGAACAAGACGGCTTCCAGGATGACAGCCCTACTCTGGAACTCTGACTCAGAATTGGAAATGGGAAAGCATGGGTATGTCATTTGCAAGAAACTGATCAGTATGCTGTTAAGAAATTTATTTCATAAAATTTATACAGCACTTGATGGGGGTGAAACTCAAAGTGGTTTATAGCTCACTGTAAGGGTTTTGAGTATACATTTCTTTGATATACATTTGGTTATGTTATACCATAATGTGTGTGGCTTGTCTTGTGATATTTTCTTAAAAGCATTTTAAATACAGTGCTTGATTTTTTGTTGCTTTCAGGGGACCATAAAGTTTTGTATGTCAAGTC
This sequence comes from Zootoca vivipara, assembly GCF_965207765.1. NCBI lineage: Eukaryota > Metazoa > Chordata > Lepidosauria > Squamata > Lacertidae > Zootoca > Zootoca vivipara. The sequence continues at coordinate 64,115,056 of NC_142584.1, read as the reverse complement.
TTGGTTGGGCTTTTAAAGGAAAAAAATAGTATTGTTTCTCTTTAAAAAAATAAAAATAAATTCTTGGGTGTTGAAAAAACATAATGTTCAAGGTCAGATAGAATTTGGCTTTAAGCCTACCCCTGGCTTTGGTCACCATTTATAATATCTTGTCTGCGATAGACCTCACTGTATGTTGTAACAATGGGGGAATTTTTCTCACTAGGTGCAGAAATCGTTCTCTGGTAAGCTAATGTGGCAGTGGTTTGAATATGTTAATAAGCTTAGTGTGTCACAAGTGGTTTTCCAGGAGATACATCAGAGAATCAGAGTCAAGGTGAATGCATGAAAAATTGGATACTCGTAACAAAACAAGGGAATTTCTCATGCAACAGATGGGTAAGGGAAATAAATATTTCCTGTCATGGACAGAGAAATAAAAAACCAAGAACATGGCAATCCATTTGCAAACTGACCATGTGACAATCCTGAATGCAGTCAAAGTTCAGGCTCATAGCTAAAGAATTGTATAAGTTTGCAAAGTTCCAACTCAACACCTTGTCATGATCTAAAACATTCACAGACAAATGCAATGGTATAGTCTCATATTCCATTAATGATTGCACAGTTTGGAATTTGTGTGACAGTGTCATAACATTACTTCCTTTTTATCATTTCTAATGTTTTAAATAACAGCTTGTAATAAGCATATGTAACAACATATAGATACTGTATAAACCACGAACCAAGACAAAAATGGCTGTCACTTCTGACATTCTGTTACTTCTAACATCAGTAATTTCCACATCTAGATGCCCATTCAAGTAGAGACTGTCCATGGAAAAATGGCTCCTGTAAGCACAAGTGAGTGTATATGAATGAAGAGTCCTATCTGCATTAATAAATGGATGGGACCCAGAGCTGGAAATGGTCCATAGGACTCCCATCTCTTAACCTGGAGGGAATCTTGTTTTCCCTGTATTGCTGTCTTCCAGTTTTGGCTGCCTGGAAATGATTTTCATCAAACTTTTTTTGGGGGGGACACACAGAAAAAGAAGGAAATATCTAGTAACTTTTTTGGGACACAGAAAAAGAAGGAAATATCTAGTAACTTTTTAATTCACATCATTCACTGTGGTTTAAGGAGGTGTGGTGCAATAGAGGCCTACACAGGAAAAACTGATTTCAAGTCCTGGCAGAACAATTCGCTGTTTCAAAGGATGTGAATATAAATTTCTTCTCTAGGCACATCTGTCCTCTCTGTTTTTAATTTCCAACCACCAGCTTTAATTTAGAATCTGTAATGTAAGCACTCCATTCTGTGAACACGAATGACATAATTCGCTGAACTAAGACCTACAGCCAAAGCTTTGCTCTTGTTAAGCAATCTGTGATGGGTAACTATTGGGCATTCCCTAACTCTTTCCAAACACAACCCCGCTAATCCTACAGATTTATCATGGCATTTCAGAGGGTAGAATAACTCTGAGCACACAGGATGGGTCATGAACACCACCTCCCACGTTCTTGATTTATCTGCCTCGGACATATAAAACAATTGATCCCATTGACTCTTACCTTTTGATTCTTTTTTAATGGGCCATGGGGATAAATTTGAGACAGCTAGCAGCATGAGATCAGGCAACAGTGCATGCTTCTGTAAGTATTATCTAGCAAATGTTCATTCATGATCTTACATAAGAGATTTGTTCCATCTACCTCTCAGAACCCCTTTAATTAGTGACTTGAAGCCTTCCTCTAGAAATGTTATTGGGTACCTGTCTGCTTTCATGTTCTGCAGTGTATGGGTGAAGAAAACCCAGATAGTGTTCAACAAGGTTGCTGGAAGACATGCCATTCAGCTCCACTCCCAAAGAGTAGTGCAGTGGCCTGTGTGTGGCACAGCTATGCTGCAGAAGTGTGTGTGTGTGTGTGTGTGCAGCATTGATAAAGCCAGGCAGTAGAACTGGTGTGTTGCCAAAGTATTTTATCCCCTTAGGCCAGAACTATGGTCCTTGCAACAAATCCTACACGATCTCAGTGCAAATTCTCATAGGGTACAATGTTAGATGTACATGAGCAATTGTTAAAGGGTTGAAAAAGAAGTAGTGGAAACATATAATTATGAAAGCAACTGATGTGAACTGGGAGGTTTAGTTAAAGGATGAATAAAGATGCAGATTGAAGGGAACAAATTTACAGATGGCTATGATAGGGATGGAATTAAATGCAGTACAGTAGACTAATATACAAATGACTAGTCATTGTATAAAAAGGGTCTTAGTTTTGTAGCTGGCCATAAGATGCGCTACCCCATGAGCATCTGCAAATAAAGAAGCTCCAAGGGTATTGTAAAAATGTCCTCAGCAGGAATAAAGCATATCCAATTCCAGCCACCTGCATTCAAAGGGGAATGAACAATCCATTAATTGCCAAAAATATATATAGCAATAATAGGGTGAATATGTCCTGTTTAGCTTAGGAAAAAAAGAAGCTGAGGAAGAAGACTATAATTGCTACGAAAACATTGAGGAGGTGAGAGAGCAATAAGATAGATAAAGAGGAATATTTATGTAAAAGTCTTGATGGTGGGCCCAAGAACTAATGGCTGCAGATCAGCCATAAATCTAGTTTCTGAATAAGAAAAAGTTATTAAGTGTTCAGAAATTTGGGGGTTCCTGGGCCACTGGATATCATGGCCGCTTGAGAAAAGACAGACCATAGGATAAATTGCATCCTAATTTGAGAGACTTCCGGCGAGGCAAGATGGAGTGCGGCACGGCAGCGCGAAGCTCCTGAGAGCAAACAGCGAGCCCGTGCCGCCTGCCAAGCCTCCAAGCTGCCGAAACCGGCGGAACCACCGCCACCGGAGCACGGGCGCCAAGCGAGCCCGGTGGACCGACCGGGGAGCCGCTGGAAGCCCCCTGGCGATCCCACCGGACCGAAACAGAGCGCCATAGCCTCGTGTCCCGAGACCACCCTCCAGGCCGCGGACTCCGCGGCGACCACGTGAGCGCCGGAAAAGCCCGGCGGATCAAACGGGGAGCCGCTAAGGCCCCCCGCGAACCCGCCGGGCCGAAGCTGAAAGCGCCAAACCAGCGGCCGGGCGAAACTCCGCGGCCCGAGGCCTCCCGCCACGCGACGGCCCTGCTTCGCCACCGCCGCCACCGCCGCCATCCCAGCCGTTCCAGAAGAAGAAGAAGAGGAGGGAATCCCCCCCCACGAAGGGGCACCGCAGCGGGGAACCCCGTGAAGAACCGGAGCGCCAGAGTCCAAGGGGCGCACCGACCCCTCTGGCGCTCCTGCCTGCCTGCCGCCGCCGACACTACCACCCCCAAGGTGAAGCAAAGAAGAAAGGAGAAAGAAGAAAGAAGAAAGGAAAGGAAAGAGGGGAAGATAGGGAGAAGAGGGCCCTCGCCACCCCCAACCCAGGTGAGAGGGCAGGAACCTAACCCCCCCCCACGGCCATCACAGCGTCGCCACCACCACTCTAACGCCCCCCCCCAGGATAAAAAGAAGAGGAAAACAAGTAAAAACCAGCCAAAACCAGAAGATCTCTTCTGCCCCCCCAATTAATATCCCCCCAGAAAAGACTGTCCCCCCACCCACTCCCTTATCTTGCCCTCTCCCCTTACCCTCACCCCCTCCGCCTCCCCCCCTTTTTTCTCCCCTTCCTCCCTCTGTGAAAATATAGATAAGTGTGTGAAGGCGAGATTATAGATCTCAAATCAATAACAACAACTTCACAATAAGGCTACCACCCCCAACCACAACTGCTCTCATTGCTCCTACCCTCCAATACACAAAACTACCCCCCATACATCCACCCCCTTCCTTTTCCCTTCCATCTTTGCTTTTCTCTCCTCCTTTTCTCTTTCTCTCCTTGCCTCCTCTCTCCCTCTCACCCTTTTACTATTCCCTTCTGTCTTTCTTCTTCCTTCCCTTCCCCCCCTTTTTCTTCCCCTCTTCCCCACTAGAACAAAAACAACCACCCATCAGTCTCTCCTTAATCCCACCCACCACCCCACACCCGGACCTACAACCCCACCCTTGTCCATTAACCCCCCTTCCCTCTTCCTTACCTCCTCCCCCTCCCTCCCCACAAATTAAAGCCCCCTTCTTCAACCTACCTACCACACCAACCCCGAGAGAGGAGCCTCGCTCCCTCTATTCCCCCTCAGAACACCCCCCCATCACAGCCACAGATCATCGGCGCCACAACTGACGGAAATCCCCCCCCCCCCCGCACAAACCACCCGCCTATCGGTCCATGCATCGACCTAGTTACTTGCCCCCCTAACCGACAACGCAACCAAGACGAACGCGGAAACCTTAAAGAAGAACTTAATCTACTACCAGGAAGTAACACATATGGCTGCCTAAACTGAACGCTCTGCCAAGCCACCAAACTTTCAACAACGCCTGAGCAACTCAACAACACCCAAAAGCCACCAACATCACAACCCCTGACCACAACACACCAAGCCAAGAAAACCTCAGGCCTCATACCAAAACCAGCAAAGAGACCGAGGCAACATCAACCAAGGCAATGGCAAATCACGCCGAAGCCACCCCACCCCACCAAGAAAACGAACGCCCAGCAACGCTAAACGAAATGAGGGAAGAAATGACGGAAATGGAAAAGAGATTAAAAGCAGCACTGCAAGCCGCTGTAGAAGCCGCAGTGACCCCCCTGAAGACACTAATCAGTGAGCTGACCTCCAAAGTGAAAGACCTAGAAAATAAGAATCAAATACAAGAGAGAATAATAGAGCAGTACCGGGAAGAGAATACACTCATGGAAGAAAAACTGAACAAACTAGAAACAGAAAACGAAGAACTGAGAATCAAGCAAGCGGACCTTGAAGATCGAAGCAGACGCTGCAACATCCGCTTCCGCAACTTCCCCGAAAACGCAGAGGAAAGAAGTCCAGCAGATCTAATCGTAAGCTGGCTAAAAAACACAATCCCAGGTCTGACACTCGAGATAGGCGACCTGGAAAGGGCCCACAGATCCCTAAAAGCTAAGGCAAAAGCTGACGCCCGTCCCAGAGACATCATCGTGTGCTTCGCACGATACAGGAAAAAAGAGGAGATATGGAACTATCTCAGGAACTTAACCAACCTCCAGTACAAAGGAAATAACATAATGGTTTTCCAAGACTTATCCCAGGACACCCTAAATCGGAGGAGGAGCTTACGCCCATATACCCAGCGCATCCTGCAAGCAGGGTACAAATACCGATGGGGCTTTCCCTTCCGCCTCATTGTAACAATCAACTCAACACAACACATGGCAACCAACATACCAGAAGCCAAGCAACTACTGGAAGACCTTGGAATTGACCTCCCGCCGGAAGAACAACAAGGAGACTCACTAAGTACCAGCCAAGGCCACAGCAATGCAACACCAGCAAACAATTGGACGAAAGTGGAAAGGAAAGGAAGACAGAAAAAGCGACCCAACAAGACATATCGAGACAACCAACGACGGACACGTACAGAATCACCTCACCGAGGAGTCAGCACAAGAAACCAAACCAAGATCACCCAAATCTACACTTCGCAGAGGAATGACAACGGCAACAGCAACAGCAGCAGCAACAACTAAACGAAGCAACCGGAAAACACCCCATATCGCAGGACTGGTGACTATCCCCCATCCCTTTTCTTAAATTACAAAAATAGCTAACAACAATACCCTCCCCAACTCCACATCCCCACAGAAACCCCTACCCCAGCACCAGTCCAGACAACCACAACCCCAACCACACCCCCATCAACCAACAACCCACACCTTCACTACCCCCCCCAGTCACAATAGGGTAAAACAAACCTCACAATCCCCAAACCACAATCCACAATCAGGCAAAAATTTGATAACTAACATACAGAACGGTGGCACCAGAGCGTACCAAGACACACACTCACAAACCCCAACGATGTTACCTTTCGCACGGGCAACATCGCTCCTGAACCTCATACTAGACATTGGCGTCACAAAGACGCCCTATACCGTCTCGCTGGACGCCCCCTATCGCAAACGACAAGGGGGTCGACTTGTCCTAGTACAGGGACCTCCACACCAGCCGAGACCCAGGACCAACCGGCTAATCGCCAAAAGGTCCGAAACGCCCTCCCAAAACACCTATATGATTACATATAGGAAACTCTCTACAACCTACCCTCCACTCTTTAACCCAATTCTAACTCCAACCTCACTTACCCCTTACCCAACACACCCTAGGTCAGCGCAACTCCAGTGGTACACCAAACAAAAAGAGAGAGACAAGACAGCCCGGGCGGGTTGGCAAGGAATTGCCCCACACAATAGTGAAGCAAGATGGCTAACTTAAAAGCAATTACACTGAATGTGAGGGGGTTGGGAAACCCCATCAAAAGAAAACGCATCACCACATACATAAACTCCATGAAGCCACACATCACCTTTCTACAAGAAATACACAACCCACCCAAGGGGAACAAGCTCCTGATAGACCCCCGCTACAATCAACAGTGGGTGGCAAATGGCTCAGGAAAAGCCCGAGGGGTAGCAGTGATACTCAATAGAGACCTGAACTTCAAAGCCACAAAAGTCCTAAAGGACAAAAGAGGCAGATTCATCTTCGTTAACGGGGAACTAGACGGAAAAATTAAACTGACACTCGGCTCTATCTATGCCCCAAATTTGAAACAACTAGACTTCCTCCAAAAGACACTAAACAAATTCCTTTCCTTCACTGAAGGGGAGGCAATCCTAGGAGGCGACCTTAACCTAAATATGAAAGGCATATCCCTGAAAGACACCCACCCTACAAATCCAAGGGCAACCTCCCTCAAAACCCCCCCCCCAACGAATAGGGACTCCCACAAGCTACTGAAAATATTAAAAAACAGGGGTCTATATGACATATGGGGCGAACAAAACCCAGGAGACAACACCCATACATTCCAATCCGGACGCCATGGCACAATGTCCAGACTGGACAGCATTCTACTCACACAGGGCCTGATCCCTTTGGTGGAATCAACAAACATAGGCAACATCAAAATCACAGATCATGCCCCAGTAGAAGCCACTGTTAAAATAGGAGAGGGAACACAAACCACCCCATCATGGTCCTTCAGTCCCATCCTAACCACAAACAAACAAATCAGAGAGAGGCTCACAAAAACTCTCCAAAATTACTTCAAGGAAAATGACATTGACAACACACCAACCCCCCTCTTATGGGACGCAATGAAAGCGGTCTCCAGAGGAGTGTGCATGAAAGAAAAAGCACTCCTCAAAAAACAAACCTCTTCAAACATTAATAGGTTAGAACAAGACATCACGACTCTCTCATCACGCTACAAACAAACAGGATCTAAAAAGCTCCTTCACCTTATAGAACAAAAAAGAAGAGAAATAGACTCCCTAGACATCAATAAAACAATGATCAACATTCTATACTCTAAACAACGCTTCTACGAATACGGGGGTAAAAACTCCAGACTATTAGCGAATAGATGCAGGAAAAAAGCACTCAAAACAAGAATACACTGCATCACCAAAAAAGACGGCGACATAACATACTCCACCAAAGAAATAATTTCAGAATTCGCAGAATTCTACTCCAAACTATACACGTCTCATAGCCCATCAGAGAAGGAAATCAGTAACTTCCTAGCAGGACTGACCATGCCTTCCTTAACCGATGAGGAACAGGAATTCATGGACAGCCCCATCACCCCAGAAGAAATAGACAAAGTCCTCAAAAACTTGAAACCGCACAAAGCCCCAGGCCCAGACGGCTTCACAACAGAATTCTATAAGAAATTCAAAGAACCCCTGATGCCCTACATGACACGTCTATTTAACGACATCATGAAAGGGGAACCCATCCCCCAAACCTGGACCCAATCCAAAATAATTTCAATCCCGAAACCCTTGAAGGACAGCCTCCAAACAGAATCATACCGCCCAATCTCACTAATAAACCAAGACTACAAGATATTCACATCAATCTTGGCCAATCGCCTAAAAATCTTCCTATCCAAACTAATAGGCCCAGACCAGACCGGCTTCGTCCCCGGTCGCAATATTACAGACCCCATCAGGAAACTACTAAACCTAATCGAGCACAGCAAGACAACCAAATGCCCACTAACAATTATGTCCCTAGACATCCTCAAAGCGTTCGACTGCTTAGAATGGAAGTACCTACTAGCGGTACTAAACAACATGAAATTTGGCCCCAACTTCCTACAAACTCTTAAACAAATATATTCCCAAGCCTCAGCAAAATGCAGAATCAACAATATGGACTCAAATACCATAGCAATCCAAAGAGGCACAAAACAGGGATGCCCACTGTCTCCTTTCCTTTTTATCCTGGCTCTAGAACCCCTAGCAATCCGAATCCGAGCAGCCACAGACATCAGGGGAGTGGAAATAAAAGGCAAAACCTACAAAGTAGGGCTTTTCGCTGATGATCTAATGGTCACAACACCAGACCCCTTAAACACAGCAACTTCCTTAATCAGGGAACTCAACACATTCACAACGGTGTCGGGCCTACGAGTAAACTTTACAAAATCAGAAGCCATGTGCTTCAACACCCCCCACACACATTCAAAGAAAACTCACTAACATCACCAAGATAAAACTCTGCCACACCAAGTTTAGATATCTAGGGGTACAAATAACCAAAAACCTCAACAAGTTATACCTCCAAAATTACAAGCCCCTGTGGCAGCAGATAAACAAAGACCTAAAGAGATGGAGCAAAATGAACTTCACCCTCTCAGACAAAATAGCCATGATCAAAATGAACACCCTCCCGAAACTAACCTACCTATTCCAAACCCTCCCAATCTGGATTCCCCCAGCCCAACTTCACAAATGGCAGCAAAAACTACACTCATTTATCTTCTCACACAAAAAACCAAGAATGAGCACCAAATTCCTGCACCTCCCCACCTCTGAAGGAGGTTGGGGAATCCCCAACATACAAGCATATTACAGTGCCAACCAAATATGCCATATAATACCATATATACTAGAAGATGAGACTAAACAATGGATACACCTTGAGAGGGAGACAATCGAAAATATCAGCACTACAGCATACCCATTCCTCCCAAACAAGCTAAGAAAAATCCCCACAACGCTTAACAGGTACACACAAACCATGCTCAAAACATGGAAATCAGAAATAGACAAACTATCCCCAACCCCGTCCCCACTAATTCCCCTGGCCTACCACCCACTACTCCACCACGCAGCACAAAACCTCCAAATAAAAACTATACCGCTTATCAGACTATACCGCTTATCAGACTTCTATAAAAACAACAAACCCCTGACAACACAAGAAATACAGGACAAACTAGAAGACATTGAAATACCCTGGCTAGCACAAAACCAAATACAGGTTCTCCTAAACAACCCAGCAATAAAACCAGCAGCAACTAGACCCCCAACGGCCTTTGAAAATCTCCTCCTACTGACAAAGGGACACAACAAAGGACTGGTATCCGCAATATACAAAATACTACTCAAAAGTCCCACGAATCCCCTAGACGCAATCAAAAAACAATGGGAGGATGACATAGGATATGAAATAAACCCCACCCAATGGACCAGAATGTGGTCTAAACCCCCCTTTAAATCCATATCAACGAAAAGAAGAGAACTCTCCCGGAAACTTACCTACAGATGGTACTTAACTCCAAGAAAACTAGCACTAATACGCCCAGGAACCTCACCAAAATGCTGGAGAGGATGCACCTCCACAGGCACATACCTCCACATGTGGTGGGATTGCCCCAAAATCCAATCATTCTGGACAACAACCATACGAGAAATCTGTAAGATAACTAAGCAAGTGCTAGAAATCACCCCGGAACTGGTCTTATTAAACATCTTCCAAGACAACAACGCCCATGCGCAATACAAAGAACTCATAACCCACCTACTGTCAGCAACCAGAACCATCATAACCAGAAACTGGAAAGACCTGTCAGGAGTAAACATGGATCAATGGTATCAAGTAGTATGGGAAACAGCCCTACTAGAAAAACTAACCAGTAAGCTGAAACTGACACGGGGACAAACGGAAGAAGACACCTTCACCCCAATATGGTTCCCCTTCATCACCTACACAGCCCAACGAGACAATGACAAAAACCCTCCACCAGCATACAAATCAATATGGCTATCCTAAACAAAACACCCACCCACCCCACTCACACAAGAAACCAAAGACCATCACAGCCAAACACAAACGAACAAGCGCATCCTAAGCCAACCCCCGACCTCTCTCACTAACAAAGGAGCACAAGCGAACAACAGAAAACCTGCAGGACCAACGCTGACACTGAACCCCTACACATACCAAGGAAAATAGAAACATCGGCACCCCCACCCCACCCACCTACCTCTCCCCCCCCTTTTTCTTCCTAATGTCTTAATAGTCAAGTTCAATGTGTAAAAACGATGCATGGGAAAGATTATAAGACATTGTACTACCTTTGTAAACCAAGAAAATCCTTAATAAAAATTATTTTAAAAAAAATTGCATCCTAATTTTGAAATAAGTCAGAGTATTTATATTCTCACTTGATCACTTTCAGTTGGCATCAGCTGATCATGCATGTACCCACCCTTTGGCCCTACATCATCATCATCATTATTTATTATTTATATCCCACCCATCTGGCTGGGTTTCACCAGCCACTCTGGGCAGCTTCCAGAAGGATATTAAAATACAATAATCTATTAAACATTAAAAGCTTCCCTAAACAAGGCTGCCTTCAGATGTCTTCTAAAAGTCTGGTAGTTGTTTTTCTCTTTGACATCTGGTGGGAGGGCGTTCCACAGGGCGGGTGCCACTACCAAGAAGGCCCTCTGCCTGGTTCCCTGTAACTTGGCTTCTTGCAATGAGGGAACCACCAGAAGGCCCCCAGCGCTGGACCTCAGTGTCCGGGCAGAACGATGGGGGTGGAGACACTCCTTCAGGTATACTGGGCTGAGGCCGTTTAGGGCTTTAAAGGTCAGCACTTTGAATTGTGCTCGGAAACATACTGGGAGCCAATGTAGGTCTTTCAAGACCGGTGTTATGTGGTCTTGGCAGCCGCTCCCAGTCACCAGACTGCTGCATTCTGGATTAGTTGTAGGTTTCGGGCCCCCTTCAAAGGTAGCCCCACATAGAGCGCATTGCAGTAGTCTTAAGCTACATACTCTTAAGCTGCAGAGGGCACCCTAATTAACATGGCTGTACACATGGAATAGGTGTCTGAGGTGATGGAGCTGATCCTACTGGCCATAATGTCTTCAAAGGAGAACTTTTTCAGCGCCATTATTGGGGTTATCTAACAAATCCTTTCATTTGGGTCTTTGAGAATGGCTCTGGCCTCTGAGCATTAAAGGGCTGATAAGCAGAGTGAATTGTGATCCCACTTTTTATCCTTCCACTGTTATTGTCCAGGAGGGAGCTAACAAAACGGAAATGATCAAGATTTCCATACATTTCCCATCTCCAACTGACATTATACCAAAAGTACAACAAAGCAAAAACATGATGCACTGCACATCTTCCTGTTGTTTTTTTCTTTGCTTCCTCTTTTTAGTTGTGCTTCTCAAACACCAAGCAGGATAATTTGATTAATTTGATTAACAGTAGTTCTTAGAATCAACTGGACAATCTCCCTGCTTTTCAAAAGAAGCAGGATTTAGACCTCACTGTGTCATTCGCAGGCTCCTTGGGGATGCAACTTTCCCTGTGCCTTGTAAAAAAACAAGTTTAACCAATAAATCAATAATAACATCAGAAGGGTTATGTGCATGCTGCTCCTTCAGTGCCACTTGAATGTTATATCATGCTGTCTAGACTGCTGGACTAGGGGTCCAGTGATGTAGGGGTCTATTTTCAGTTCTGCTCCTGACCTCCTCTGTGGCTTTGGACAAAGCCATTCTGCTGGTTCACCTTGTTATTTGCTTGCTTTGCCTACTAACCTACTAGGCGTGCTGTGAATATAATATCTAATGTGAATATTAACAATGAGCATATGGGGTTGTATTCTATTTGAGCAACTTTCAGGATTTAACCAAGCTGAAAACAAAGATATCACAGTTGAACTGTTCTTGGTGGGTGTCAAATTATGGAGACCGTGTGTGACTTTTACAAATGCAGGGCAAATATATAATTGATGTGATCGATCCTAACCAACATCTTTGCTGATGGTCTGAAGGCGCTTGAAGCAATTCCTGGCTTGGAGACAACCTGGGGGCCAGTGTGGTGTGATGGTTGAAATGTCAGACTACATTCTGGGAGATCAGGGTACAGAATCCCAACTTGGCCAAGAAGCTTGGCCAAGAAGCTTGAACCAGTCACTGTCTCTTAGCCTAAGCTACCTCACCATAGGTGCCAACTCCCTGGGCCCCTGGGTGCCCAAGCACCCACAAAATTCCCCATGAAGGGGCCGAGCATGCACAAAAATTGGTGCTGGGGCCATGCATGCTGCATGGCACCCATGCCCCTTGGCGCCCATGGCCAAAGGGCCAAGCTGGCACTCCTGCACCTCACAGGGTTGTTGTGGGGGATTAAATGAGGAGGAGGAGGAGGAGGGACCATGTACAGACCTTGAGCTCCTTGGAGGAGGGCATGGGATATAAATGCAATGAATAATTGAAAGAAATGAAACTTGCCCCAAATCAGCACCAATGGTGGCACCACTTTTTTGTCAGTGGTGGCAGGAGCAGGTAGGTGGTGGCGGTAACAGCAGCAGCAACAGGGCAAGACGGAACTTTTCGTTTCTCCTCAAGAGGCAAAACAGGATACGCTGCCGTGAATGCTGCTAATAAGGTATGCCAGCATTTGAAATACGTGATGCTTGCCTGTCTGCCAGCACGGAAAACTGATGATGAAATCTGGATCCCAAACCTCCTGTAATAAAATCTTCAAAATCTTCAAAAGAACAATAGTTTAAATTTATGGCAGCAGGGTATTGTTTCCCTGACAAGATTATCATGATTGTTCTCCCCCCCCCTTTCTATAATTGTTATTTGTGTTTCGTTTTGTTACAAATAGGAATATGTACCTATCTGTTTGTGGAAAATGAAATAATTTTTTAAACGATGATTTTCATATATTTATGTAACACAATTATAGTAGCATCATCCGGTAATGTAAACCTGATGCTTCTTAAGCTTTAAATATTTCAACCCTTCCTGGTAACATCCTACGCTAACCTCAGGTATTAAAGCAACGTACTTTTTTTTTCTTGTTATGGGTTGTGATTAGATAATGTATATAATATTAGTATTGCACATTTTGCAATTACACCCCTCACACACATACTTATACAGAGAGGATGGATCCCTATATAGACATAGCATAATAATAGCAAAGAGACTAAAATCAATTCCACATCATGACACAACTCAGGTGCTCTTTTCCATGTTCCAAGACAGGGAGTTAGTTGTGTGCAAGGGCTCCTCTTTCTTTTTCTCCTTGTATCTCTTACCAGGAACATTGTTTTTTGAAAGAGAGAGAGAGAAGTAAGGGGGTGGAGGGAAGAGAAACACATAAAAGAAGGTGTGTGGGGGGGGGAAGAAGTGAAAGATAAATGGAAAAGGAAATCTTAATAAGGTTCCTTTTTGGGGTAGACTGCTGTATTAAATTAAAGTCATACATGGGTTTCAAAGGAAATCATATGTCGGTGGAATGGTGAGCCCACCTGACAATGCATGCTAACAGAATTGTAAATGTAAAGGGTAATGCTTGTCAGCTCCTGACAGCTCTAAATGGCCTTTTAGTTCAGTACGCAGAGCTGTCATAAAAAAACATAAAAATGCATATGCAGACAGCTGAAACTGCTATGCACATCATTATCTGCAAATGGTATAAGTATCCTGAACAAAGGGCCTTCCAGTTTAAGGACATGCATAAGACATTTTTTCTGCCTCTAGCCTTAAAACAAAGTGCTGTCAAGAAAACAAGATTCACAGTGCCAGAACTGAGGATTCTCTGTCAATCAGTGAGGTGCTACATTTGTACATATTTTTCTGACCCTGCATATGAGAAGAGCATCCTTAACAGATGTGTATTTAACTTCTGGCAGTCACATCTGTTTCTTCTGCAGTCCCCCCGCCACCAAATATCTTCTCTTTCTTTTAACACTGCAGCAGAACAGTTTTGTTGTGGGTTTATTCAATTCTTTGTGCCTAGGCGTCTTCCTCTAGCGCCCTTTTCCCCTCCCTGCAGCAATAGTTGTAGACTTTATATGCTAGGGAAATTGAAAGACCAGGATCATTTAATATGGGAATTAGGGTTAAATTAGTAATGGCATGCTTTCTATTGCCATGCTTGTGAAGATCCCTAAAGAGGAGTAGGCCAGAAGTGTAGATAAAGTAATATTTGCAAACAGGCCAACTTTGGTGAATGGCGTGTAAAGAAAATTGGGTGGGCAAAAAAACCCGCACAGGGATAGGGATGCCATAGGTTCAGAATTTCTATAAGGCATTAAGAGAATGGGACAGCTGAGTGGAAGGAAGTCCAAGAAGATAAAAATTCTGAGAGGAAAGGAGTTGAACTTAGGATGCCTGAGGGATAGGAGAAGAGGAGGTAGGACACTGAGCATCAGGGGTCTGATGGGATGTGTGTGGTATGAACGAAGTCTGAGAAAATGGAATCTGGGAACTGAGGACAGCAAGAAAAAGCTCATAAGAACAGATGGGCATGAGGATTGACAGGACTGGCTTCATATTGACTACCCTTTTCAAGCACAATTTCCCCTCAAAGAATCCTGGGCACTGTGGATTTGTTAAGGGTTGCTGGGAACTGTAACTCTTTGAGGGGTAAACTGCACTGCCCATAATACTTTGTGGGAAAGTATGTACTGTGAATGTGCTTTATGCCGCCAGAGAGAAGAATGCTGCTTAAATAAGAAAGTTGAATAAGAACCTCCTGAGAAGCTAAAGTCACATAATCGCCAACTGCTCCGAAAATGCCAGGACTGTCATAAAAACCCTTAAGCCATTACGGCTTCTCACTTTGTCTCAAGTTATCATCTTTGTTGAGGTACGCTGACCAGAAATGACTTCAGGTTGGGGGAAGCCTGACATAGTTTTAAACACTTTCCCAAAGTCTCTTAGATTAGCAATTAGCCATCATAAACAATGCAGGCATTTTTCTTTATAAAAAAGTAGATTTTTGAACTTTCAGCGCAAGAATGATAAAATATTTCAGGGTACCAGAAAGGTAAATAGAATAAATGCCATCTGTAGAAATTTTCAATCCCTTTTATGGGCTCTGTTTACAAAGTACTGTATCTCAGTCTGTAATTTTTCCTAGTCCAGAATTACTCTATGCAGTTGGTTAATGGCACCTTAATTCTTCCTTAATCGTGTTTAGAATTTCTAGTAATTTCTCCAGTAAAATTCATACTGCCGTTTGTGTGCACTTTTTGTTTATTTGTCCCCAAATGTGATACAGAAAGTCATCAAAGCTAGAAAGATTTCATTATTGGAGAGTTATAATCACAAATGAACTTGAATCACAGAAGAAATGTATTTGTTACAGTCGTCAGTTACTGAAGATGCTCAACATGAGGCATTTTGTATCAGCAGTTCCAATTCCAGGACTTGTAGGAAGGTGCCAGGCTGAGCAATCCTAAACATGGGAAACCAGAATAAGTTACACTAGCGAAAATTAAGCTGGCACAAAATAAGTCCGATCCAAACCCCATCCAGGAGTGTCTGGGTGCCAGCTGAGTCGGCCTCAGCCCAGCAGAGAGAAAAGAAACCAGCAAGACAGACATGGAGAGCCAGTTCAGTTGGCATCACCATGGCAACGAGGCCTACTTGTTGACACACAAGGGAAAGTTCCCAAGCACCTGCATTGGGAATGTGTGAACAGTGAGACCGCTCAGAGACAGCCCATGTCTGCAAATGAGCAGAAGACAGAGCACTTCCTAGTAATGCTCACCACACACATCGCACAACATGGGCTTGCCATATGCCAGGAAAATTCCTGACATGTCCTAGTTTTTGGGTGTAAAAATGGCATCAGTGGGAATTTTGCTGGATTGGCAAAATGGTTTCCCCAGCCACTCTGGGCGGCTTCCAAAAAAGATTAAAATACATCAAAATGTCAGACATTAAAAACTTCCCAAAACAGGGCTGCCTTCAGATGTTTTCTAAGTGTTAGGTAGTTGTTTATCTTTTTGACATTTATGGGAGGGTGTTCCACAGGGCGGGCGCCACAACCGAGAAGGCCTCTGCCTGGTTCCCTGTAGCTTTGCTTCTCACAGTGAGGGAACCGCCAGAAGGCCCTCGGTGCTGGACCTCAGTGTCCGGGCAGAACAATGGAGGTGGAGACGCTCCTTCAGGTATACTGGGCCGAGGCCATTTAGGGCTTTAAAGGTCAGCACCAACACTTTGAATTGTGCTCGGAAACATACTGGGAGCCAATGTAGGTCTTTCAGGACCGGTGTTATATGGTCTCAGCGGCCGCTCCCAGTCACCAGTCTAGCTGCTGCGTTCTGGATTAGTTGTAGTTTCCGGGTCACCTTCAAAGGTAGCCCCACATTGCAGTAGTCCAAGCGGGAGATAATTAAAGCATTCACCACTCTGGCGAGACAGTCTGCAGGCAGGTAGGGTCTCAGCCTGCGTACCAGATGGAGCTGATAGACAGCTACCCTGGACACAGAATTGACCTGCACCTCCATGGACAGCTGTGAGTCAAAAATGACTCCCAGGCTGTGCACCTGGTCCTTCAGGGGCACAGTTACCCCATTCAGGGAGTCCTCCATACCAGCCCGCCCCTCCCCCAAGAACAGTACTTCTGTATTGTCAGGATTCAACCTTAATCCATTAGCTGCCATCCATCCTCCAACCACCTCCAGGCACTCACACAGGACCTCCTTCACTGCCTCCACTGGTTCTGTTTTTCTGCAGTGGCTCCCCATTTGTAGAATGCTCTCCCCAGTGAGGCTCACCTGGTGCCTTCATTACATCTCTTTAGGCACCGTGTGAGAACATTTCTCTATCACCAAGCCTTTGGCTGATTAACATTCTGTGGGTTTGTGGGAGAGGGGTTAATGTTCTGTTTTTGTTTTATTATGTATTTATGTTCTCATTTTGTATTTTTATGTTGTGAAGGTTCCTGTGGAAATAATAATAATGCACCGTGTGGCCCTGGAAAGCCTACTAGCACTCTCAATTCTCCATCTGTAAAATGGGAACAATAGGGACCAGTTTCACAGTGGCATTATGAAAATTGGGGGGAAGGGGATTTTTGGCATCTATAAATTGAACAAAACTAGAAACTCATTTTTACCAAATTTTAACTTTTCTTTCCAGGGAATAATGATGATGATGATGATGATGATGATGATGAAATCCTTTCAGCAAATGTTGATTAAGAAGATCTACAAACTGTTCTCCAACAACAATAGTGTGTGTGTTTTTAAAATCAATTTGTGTCTTGGGCAGTCCTATTTGCTTCTAAATAAACAAGACTGTTGCTGCTTTGCTGCATTTCTTAGCATAGAATGCACATATATCTGATCTCTCTTCCTTGGAAGGGTTCAGCCAGATTTACACAAGGTGAATGTGACCTTCAGGAGGCAGAACATCTGGGAATGACAATTAAAGCCATCTGCACCCAAGACAAGCAGGTTGTTCAGTACCCAACTCTCTTCTGCTGCCTCCAGAAAAGGAAAAGGGGGGCTAATCTCAAGGCACCCATCCCTTTTTTATTGTCTGTCCTCTGATCTAGTTGAGATGTAAAAATATTGAAAACCTGACCATGTCCTTACTGCTAATCGTCTCTGTATCATTCCAGTTTTAGTAAATGTGCTGCCCAAAGAGGAAGAAATATCACCATGAGAAAAATGAAGCTGGCCCATAATGCATTTTTAAGGCAGCTTCAATGCTGCCCTTCAATAACCCAGAATGCCACTAGGACTTAAAAATTTAGGCCATGGCAATGTCAGAAGCATTACATCTCCAGTCCAAATTCCATGTGGGTTTGGATGCTCTGGAATCCATGGGCTTCCTTCCTGATTCCAGTGTATGTATGTGTATGCCTGGGTCTGGGGAGAGGGAGCACCTGGTCCACATGTCGCCCTGGTGGTTTATGCTAGGGATGAGTAACCTGTGACCCTCCAACTGTTATGGGACTCCAGCTCCCATCAGCCCCAGCCATCATGACCAATGGTGAGGGACAATGGGAGCCATAGTAGACAGCAACATTTGGAGGGCCACGGGTTCTCCACCGCTGATCCACCTTTGTCTCTTGCTGTCAGTAAACCTCCTCTTTGATTCTAAGAGAGAACCGTCAAGCCTCAAGTGAGAAGCGCTAAGTGAGAAAAGTTGGTTTGTCCCTTAATGAACATAATCCAATAACAGATATTACTCCACTGCCTTGGTCCTTTGTCTTGTTCTTTCTCTGGGGCCATCTCCAAAATAATTCTACGCTGAACATCAGGATCTGGAATTACAATTTCATCCGCAGTTCTCCTGAGAAAGGCTGGATCTATATTACTTTATTGCAGTGGGACTCGTTCCAGGTAGTGTTTGGGACTGGGCTATATATGCTAGTCAGATTCATTCCTAGTCCCCAAATGGCTTCAGAACTACTTGAACCCCTTTGCCTTTGTCAGTTGTGCTGTATTGGTTGTACTTATGACCTGTTGTTCTGAATGAAAAATAGTCTTCAAGGAGAACTGTTCTACAAATTACGTGAAATGAGATAGTAAAGTCGGAAGAGTTCTTAAGCTATACCATTTTAACTTAACATATTTATGAATAACAAAACAAAACTCCCTACGTGATGAAGAAAGCTAGCACATTAGGGAGAAAGGTTCAGTGTGTGTTTCTGAAGTGCTAGTTTATTACATGCAGGGAACTTTTACATTGGGGAGAACTTGCAGTCTGCCAGGTTACAGTCCAGAATCTCCTCATCTTACTCTGTTATGTGTGTGTTGTAGAACAGTTCATCTGATGCAATAGGGTGTGTTCACACTAGAGTTCATCCCCATGCTGTGCTCTGCTTGACTTGCCATCTCAATGGCAAGCACATCCATTGCGTAACCAGGCAGCGACAGCCCCAACCCCCAGGGATCATAAGGAAGGAATAAAGACTCTGACAACATTATATAGAATTAAAATTAGGCCACAACTTTATTAAACTTTCGAATGTAGGAAGACCTTGGCTTAGGCCTTGGGCGTGTATCCCTCCCAGTCCTTCAGCCAGGGGAACTGGGGCACATCAGGGTAAATGGGATATAGGGGTGCTCTGCGAGACATAAGTGTAGCAGGCAGTCAAGCCCATATCCCTGCAGGCAGGGTAGTTTACTGACGACCTTTCAGTGTATGGCCAGTGACACCCATTTATACATAACTCCTTTAAGAGGGGGACCCTGGAATTGCCGCCTCAGGGAGGTGGTTTGGCATTTTAGTGTGATTTTCTCCTAATATTCAATTTTTTGAAAGCAACTTTGTCTAATACTCTCATTTTTGCAAAACAATTTCTATCAGAATGCATTTCTGTATGGTATTTTCACTCATATACATATTCTATATTAGCCAATAGGACCCAGGTGGCGCTGTGGGTTAAACCACTGAGCCTAGGGCTTGCTGATCAGAAGGTCGGCGGTTCGAATCCCTGTGACGGGGTGAGCTCCCGTTGCTCGGTCCCAGCTCCTGCCAACCTAGCAGTTTGAAAGCACGTCAAAATGCAAGTAGATAAATAGGAACCGCTACAGCGGGAAGGTAAACGGTGTTTCCGTGTGCTGCTCTGGTTCGCCAGAAGTGGCTTGGTCATGCTGGCCACATGACCTGGAAGCTATACGCCGGTTCCCTCGGCCAATAATGCGAGATGAGCACGCAATCCCAGAGTCGGTCACGACTGGACCTAATGGTCAGGGGTCCCTTTACCTTTACCTTACATTGCAATATTTGGTGCAATGCAGATTTTGAAGGATAGATGTGTTTTGGTTCATGCATCATTTTGGAAAGGCCGAATATGGCAGGATCGCCTTCAATCTCTCTCCCATCATTCAAGAGTGAACCACAAGTCCAGGGACATCCACACTAATGGGAACTGGAGATGAGATTATGGAGATCATGCTGGATAGAAATGTCAGTGCAGCCATTCTGAGGCAAAGCCATACTAGCGGCTGATCAACTGCTCATTTGGGTGTGACTTACACAAACCAGAGAATCTGGTCACACAAGCAGGAAGATTTTTTTTTCGTAAAAAAAAGAATCCACACGGCAAATGACACATGCAAGCAGATATCCTTAGAGACTTAACCCTACCTTTTTTTTCAAAAAGAAACCAGACGCTTAGAGAATTAACCAAGATTTTATTGACAGTTTTAAGTTCCACAACAATTCACCTTGTATATGCCCTATAAACGCCTTTCTTTTCGGTGTCGCTCACATGCTCATTTTCTGCCTCAATAATTCTCTGCTAAGATCCCATTCCCATAACAAAAAGAAAAAATGAGTGACACCTCAAACAATATTTGATAGTCTAACAACAATTTCTAACTTCAAAGACTATATACATAAAAGTTGAAGACTTTTGCTACAAAACCAAACCACTGGGAAATCATTTTCCGGCTGACATCAATTCCCTAGCCACAAGAGTGAAGTCTTTCACTTAAAAAAAATATATATAACTTTTTATGGCATTCTTTAACATTTTAATTTAGGCACCAGATATTGTAAATAAAGCTCAGCCTACATTTGAGTTCATTGTAGGATTGGGAGAATAAATGAAGGAACCCCAGAAAAACAGAATCCTTTTAGTTAAATGTGGCTGGATGATTTTTAAAATGAAAAACAAACTCATATATTATAATATTTTATTGCGTTTTTGTGATACGTTTTTCTCAGAACTGAAATTATATAAATTCCTGTGGTAGTGACAATGGAATAATAGTGGTTTTTAGTTTATGAACTTTTTGTAGACACAGATTATGGGCACGGCAGGCCATGGAAGATCTGTAGGAGAAACAGGTTAATGTTTTTTTTGGGGGGGGACATCACCAAGATATATTATGATACTCTACATACAGTATACAAAACCTGTGGTCTCCAAAATGTTGCTGGATTACAACTTCCAACATCCCTGACCATTCACCACATATCAGGGGCTGACAGAAGTTGAATACCAAAAACATATGGAAGGACACAGGTTCCACATTGATGCCCAATAGGTAATCTAAACCAGGCAGTGGAATGCTTCCGTGTTGGTTCTAATGGGCCTTTCTCTGTGGTTTTTGATAGCTTCAACCTTGGTATCCTTCTGACTGGGATGAGATTTGGAGACTCAGTGTAGTGTTATGATTACTCTAGTCCAGTGGTTCCCAACAGGTGGTCCACGGACCCCCAGGGGTCCGCGAGCTATGCCAGAGGGGTCCGCAAGATGCTATTAGAATAAAAAATATATTAAATATATTTCGTATGATAACAGATTTTTTTGTTTTGGCCGCTTCCTGCATGAGCAGAGTCTAGCTCAAAACTAGAATTAGATAGAGGCAGTAGTTCTGCTGTATGCCGTTAGGTGGCGCTTTACAAACACTACTGTTTTGCAAAGAGGCAGCGCGCGCATTCTACCAACGCTCACCTCCCCAAGATGCTTTGCGCGCGTCGGCTTCATTTGTGCGCTACTGCGCAGGTACCCTGTCTTCTCCATTCCACTCCCTCCTCCGTTGCGCGCGCTGCCTCTTTGCAAAACAGTAGTGTTTGTAAACAAAGTGTTGTTTTTCGCAGAAGCTACAGTTCGCGTAGTTAAAAATGGACCGTTGGTTAAAAAGTGGTTCATCTCATTAAGAACTGAAAATTAAAACTAACTGTATACTGATGGAGTACTCTGTTGTAACTGTAAAAAATGTATAAATTTAAAATATAAAAAGACTCTTAATTTGGCTCTCACTTTTTAATTTTAGGATTAGGAATTAATGGGGGTCCTTGTCACAATAGCGGCTCGATGAGGGGTCCTCGAGGAAATTTTGTTGGGAACCCCTGCTCTAGTCTTTCTTGGGAACTCTTGGTGGACACTTTGGCAGTTAGCCCTACTACCCATAAGGTTCCTTCTTGGCCTCTATCCTGTTTAACATTCACATGAAACCTATTGGATGGATCATTGGGGTTTTGTCATCAAGATGTGGATAATGCTCAGTTCCACGTTTCCTTTTCATCTTGTTCTGAGGAGTGCCTGGATGTGGATATACAACTTGAAGCTTACTTCAGACAGAACACATGTGATGCAGGTCAACAGAACATTCTCCTTGAAAATTGTGGGTTCTGGAACTAGTCTTGATCCTGGGGGTCAGTTGTTAGATGTAGTCAAGAGCACCTATGTCCAACTGAGGCTGATGAGTCAACTGTACCCACTTCTGCAGACTGCAGACCTGGCCAGAATGACACACAACTGGTTACATCATGTCTAAACTATTGTAATGTGCTGTGGGTAAGGTTGCCTTCAAAGAGTGTCCAGAAACTGCAATTGATCCAGTCTGCGGTGGGCTATGTTGCTAACTGGAGCTGTACAATGTACATCAGGAGTAGGTAACTCTCTTATTGAAACAACTGTCCTGGCTTTTATTTGCAACACAGTTCAAAGCAGCAGAAATAGGGAACCCATGACCCTCCAGGTAGTGGGCTCCAATTCCCAGCATCCCCTGGCAGCATGGCCAATGATCAGGGCTGATGGGAGTTGTAGTCCAACAGAATCAGCATCTGGTGGGCCATAGTCTCCCCATCTCTACCTCACTGCTTGGGATCAGAATATCTGAACCCATTGTCCTATTAAGAGCATTATCATAGGCCCTTCTGTGTGTCCTAATGTCTCCAGAAATATATCTACAGTAGTTGGGACCAGCAAGAAGGCCTTTTCAATGGCTTCACTCAGACTCTGGAACTCGTTCTTGAGGGAGGCTCATCTTGTCTCCTCCTAGGATGCTTGAAACCTTCATTTCTAGGGTTGCCATATTTGAAAAGTAAAAACCAGGACACCCCGAAAGTTGTTGAGCCTTTTTTTTAGGGAGACCACCGAAATTGTTGAGCCAAATTGTGCATTTCCCACCAACTTCAGTCTGCCTCCACCTGCCTGCCTTCTTACTTACAACCTGACCATGGGGTGGCCCTAACTGCTAGCTTCCTCCTCCTTACCCTTGATGTTGCCTTCGTAGAATTCAGCAAGGGAGGAGCATGGGGACAAAACTTCTGATTGGCTCTGGTTCTACTGGTTGGTGGTCTCTCTGCCTTCTGCCCTACCAATCCCAGTGGCCACCAGCCACCACTGTTTTCTTTTTAGGAGGGTTTTTGGGGTGTGAAAGGGTTTAAGATCTGATTTTATCACTGGAAGAGGTCTACTTGTTTCAATGGTAACCTTTTATCATTTACCTATTCTGCTGCAAAAAAAAATTAAGTTTTTTTAATTTTTTTCATGATTCTTCAACAATCACTCCCACTCTAGTTATCTCCCGCTTGGACTACTGCAATGCACTCTATATGGGGCTACCTTTGAAGGTGACCCGGAAACTACAACTAATCCAGAATGCGGCAGCTAGACTGGTGACTGGGAGCAGCCGCTGAGACTATATAACACTGGTCCTAAAGGAGCTTCATTGGCTCCCAGTATGTTTGTGAGCACCATTGAAAGTGTTGGTGCTGACCTTTCAAGCCCTAAACGGCCTTGGCCCAGTATACCTGAAGGAGCGTCTCCACCCCCATCATTCAACCTGGACACTGAAGTCCAGCGCCGAGGGCCTTCTCACTGCGAGAAGCAAAGCTACAGGGAACCAGGCAGAGGGCCTTCTCGGTAGTGGCGCCCGCCCTGTGGAATGCCCTCCCATCAGATGTCAAAGAGATAAACAACTACCTAACACTTAGAAAACATCTGAAGGCAGCCCTGTTTTGGGAAGTTTTTAATGTGTGGTGTTTTAATGCATTGTAATCTCTGTTGGAAGCCGCCCAGAGTGGCTGGGGAGGCCCAGCCGGATGGGCGGTGTATAAATAATAAATTATTATTATTATTATTATTATTATTATTAAGACTTTATAAGGAAAGGTGCAGCAGAAATGTTTTAAATAAATATTTGAAGCCTCCCTTGGTCACAATATGTTCAGGAGCAAAGTGATCCTTTGCACTTTGTAAATCTCTGCAATTTCCACTGAAGGGTGGAATGCCAATTTGGACACTTCTCTTTGCTGCATGATTCATGTGTGATTATGTTTTCCTTTGTAATTTTAATGTACTGCTGACTCGCATGACATCATCTCTTTTTGCTAAGCCTTCCCTAAAATATGAGCATTCTCATTTGAATTGCCATGACTAAATATATTGGAAGCCATTTAAAGTTCTAAGTGCATTAAACTGGTAACATGCAATTCCTCTATGTTCCTGTTGCCAAGCTGCGTAGTAAAAGTTTATATGATTAAAGCCATTTAATGTATGAAACAGGCACTCAATGAGACTGAGCACACTAAGTCAGTTTTTCCAGTATAACGCTTGCCTGGTTGTTTTGCATTGTCCAGAGTTCGGGAAATGTCTTTGCCAGGAGAATCTGAAATAACCAATACAGATGAATACGAAAAAATGCCCTGGATCTTAAACACATTACCTCATACACTGAAGCATCTGAGAGGGCAATGTCAGACATGAGAGTCCAAGTATCAATTGTGAATTTTATTTTAATAGATTAATAACATCTGTGGCTACAGTGTGGGACTTGGAATAATAAAAAGAGTCATGAAATAGCTAGTGGGTGTTCAAAGTGGACGGTTCAGAGAAGGATGATTAGGAACGGCCTCCCACTTCTTCTGCATATCACCTAACATGAGTGTATTGTGTATTGCATTTTTCATTTGTCCATTTGTTTTTCATTTAATACTTCCTAAGACTTGACTAATTGGTAAATAAATTTGGTTCCTTAACAAATAGAAAAGTCTCTTTGCTTTGACCAGAAATGGGCTTTCATTCTGCTGCTGCTGTTTCTGGTTTTTGATTAAAGAATTAGAATGTACAAAACCAAGTGGCCTGCTTTGCCACATTTTTACTTTATCTGTATTTATTTTTCGTTTCTGTTGCACCTTTTGGACTCACAGCTGTCCATGGAGGCGCAGGTCAATTCTGTATCCAGGGAAGCTGTCTACCAGTTCCATCTGATATGCAGGCTGAGACCCTACCTGACTGCAGACTGTCTCACCAGAGTGGTGATCTCCCACTTGAACTACTGCAATGCGCTCTATGTGGGGCTACCTTTGAAGGTGACCTGGAAACTACAACTAATCCAGAATGCGGCAGCTAGACTGGTGACTGGGAGTGGCCGCTGAGAGCATATAACACCGGTCCTAAAGGAGCTTCATTGGCTCCCAGTATATTTGTGAGCACCATTGAAAGTGTTGGTGCTGACCTTTCAAGCCCTAAACGGCCAGTATACCTGAAGGAGCGTCCCATCACTCAACCTGGACACTGAAGTCCAGCGCCGAGGGCCTTCTCACTGCGAGAAGCAAAGCTACAGGGAACCAGGCAGAGGGCCTTCTCGGTAGTGGCGCCTGCCCTGTGGAACGCCCTCCCATCAGATTTCAAAGAAATAAACAACTTTCTGACTTTAGAAGACATCTGAAGGCAGCCCTGTTTAGGGAAGTTTTTAATGTTTGATGTTGAATCGTGTTTTTAATATTGGGAGCCACGCAGAGTGGCTTGGGAAACCCAGAGGATGGGTGGGGTATAAATAATAATTATTATTATTTCCAATCCAAGGAACCCGGGGTGCCTTACAGGGATCTCCTTCTCCCCATTTTATCCTTGCAATGACCCTATGTGGTGGATTAGGTTGAGAGACAGTGATTGGCCCAAGGTCACCCAGCGAACTTCATGGCTGAGTAGGGATTTGAACCGTGGTCCGCCAGGAGCTGGCAATGGCTTCATGTCCAGTTTGCACTCACCTGGATGTGCAGTTTGTGAGAACTTTTGCCTCCAGGTAGAAGTAGCATGCAGTACAGTACTGCTGTGACTTGCCCAAATGCAGCAGCTTGGAAAAGGAACTCAGGTAAGGATACCTGGCTCCTGTGAGTATACCTCATTCTTCACATTTTGAAATAGGCTGCTGGGAAAAGCAGAATACCACACTAGACAAACCGCTGGTCAGATTTCATCTGATCTGACACAAAGCTGCTCTAGCATTCCATTCCATTGGGGTCTGTATATTTCTTTAGAACATTGCAATTTAAACAAAACCATATTCAATTGCATAATAGCTTCATCGAAAAAGTTTCTCAACCCCCTCATCTCCCCCACCCCTGAAAGTACTGTATAAGCAAGTGTTTCCCTGAAGCTAAAACCTCTTTTTTTTAATTGGTTGAAAAGATTATGTTATGAATGATTGTTAACTCACTTTGCAGGAATTTCATATCATCTACAATGTCAAGTGTTTGACTTATATATCCTGTCTGTATATTCAAAAGTGAAATTAATATAAGCAATGCTTTTTGGTTATGGGGCTGTGGAATTACAAGAGGCCTAAAGCCTTGTTTAATAATTGTGTGAGTTTGGCCATTTGATGACTATGAATTGGGTCCATCGCTATGGTTTTGCTTAAAGTTTCACCTGATGGGACAATTATTTGACAAAAGAACCTTTATGTTCCTTTAATGGTGGTTGATAATTCTTGAATCAGCAATTCACCTGCAAGGATAGAGATCTGAGACTAGAGTTCTGCAGATATGTGTGTGAGAAAGAGCAGTTTTCAGTTTTAATGAATATAGACAGAGGAGGGGAGAGAGGCAGATAAGAGTGACAGCTGGAAATTGAAGATGGCACAAGTTTATAAAGACCCCTATATTTTGAGGACTGCCTTTCCATGTATGAACCTACCCAACTTATCAGGGTCTGAGGTCCCCTTCAAAAGATGTTCAGTGGGTGACAAGATCAGGTGTAACATAACCCCAAAAGCTAATTTACATTTTGCAAGATACCGTATTTTTCTGTGTATAAGACTAGCCCCCCCCCAAAAAAATATAATGTGAAAAATTAGGGGATGTCTTATACATGGGGCCATCTCCCCCCCATTTTCTTAAATTTGAGTCCCCTAAAATAGTGGGCATCTTATACATGGAGGCATCTTATAGACTGAAAAATAAGGTAATTATATGAGGCAACTTTTTCTGGACAATAGCTCATCATCAATAGCATTCCTGGGTCACCAACATGTTGCCCATGAGTACAATGGCACCTTTGTTTTAAAAGTGATTATTTTGTGTCTTAAAAAATAAATAAATCACAATTAATTTTGAAATGACAGTAAACAAGCCCATGAAAAAGTGAAATAAACAGATCCCTCCAGTCCTAGCAGTTGGGTTGGGTTGTCTGTCCTCTGTGTTATAAGAGATCGAAGACAGGCATTGTGAATCAGACAGGAGCAACACTGAGCTAAAGGCTGCCCACCATCCCTTTCTTTGCCTTGCAACTAAACTCTTGAGAGGTATAGGATGACGTCAGGAGCAGTTGAGTAGAGGTCACCTTGTGACATTTCCAGGCCAAATCCCCATCAGTCACAATCTCTGCACTTGTGAACATCTGCAATCAGTCCCATGGCTTCCCATTAGGAGAGTGGGGAAACGTCTGTAAACACACGTGAAGAATTGTCATGGACATTTATGTTTATCTGCAGGCTATATGAAAAGCACATGTGAAAAATGTCAGCATAAGAAACAGTGCCAGCAACCAAGAGATTAATCAGCCTAATTGAAATTGCCAACGTTTGCATAATTGCCTCGAATCAGGAGCCAAACTATTCACTCCTCACTGAGGGCACTTTTGCTGGTAGCTGTGGAAGTTCATCTTTTGCACAACATCTCTCACAAAATGATGATATAGCGTCACACAATAGAAGGCACTGTTAGGCGTCTGCAACAGTGAAAGGTCTTCAACTTGACATTTCTCTTGGGGCATTCAGTCCCAGAAGTCAGGGTTCAACTCCTTCCTCCTTCAAGAGGACGGCAGAGAGACCAGTGAACTTCTTGCTCTTTTCCTCCTGCAGCTTCAGAGCCTGAGTCGATGTCTCTGCCCAACTTACTAATAATGGTAAATGCCGAGTCTTTTTTCCCTTCAGTCCAGTAGCATAGGCCTAAAAGGAGGGGGGGTGAATCTTTTTTGAAATGGTGGGATTCTTCTTGCATTCTAGATTAATGTTCTGTTCTTTGGGAACAGAGTTAGTATATGAGGCTCACAGGTTGATAAACTGGCTCCAAGTGCCTCAGTAGTAGATCTTGTTGCTTCCAAAAATCTACATACCCACAAGAAACATTAGATTTCAAGTCAAAATGCTACTATGTAGGCCACCTTGTGTTTTCTTTTCCCCTGTCAGCCTGAAGAAAAGTGGTTACCCAAAAACCAAAAGGCCTTGTTTCTCAGGTCCAGGTTACCTAAAGGACTGTCTTGTTCCATGTATCCCTGTTCCTTAAATGGGGCGCTGCTGGAAGTGTCACATATCTCACTGGTGCACTTAGAAACCAGGCTTTTAGCATTGTAGCTCCAGCCCTCTGAAATCACTTGTTGGAGAGGAAGGTTTGGGAGATAGATCCTTACCCTTTTGAAGCAGAGTTAGCACAAAGGTGATTGTTTAATCACCTTAAAACTTGGTTAGATTTGCATCTTCCCTCATCCACCTTTAAATAAACATTCTCCTCAAAAACACTTAGGCTAGAATAAATCACAGGCACTTAGCTTTGCAAATAAGTGGATATTTTACTTACAGAGTTTTCAGAAGTTACAGCAAACAAATCTCCATCCATTAAAATGAAGATGAAAAAAGGTTCCCAATGACTTTAAAAGAAATGGACTTGGCTTACTTACAAAAGGACCATGGAATATTTGCATTAGCAAAGATGCAGGCTGTAAAATCTCCCTTTTGGAGGAGATTGTTCTCTTCTAGGAAGCCATGACTGCATGGCTTCTTGCTTGTTTCAGGAAGCATAAAGCGAAAAAGACTGAGAAGGTGGGGAGCAGAGGCTGCTTAGTACTGCTAAGCCACACCCATTCTGGTAATTTGAACTCAGGGCTCAGGTTAACCCTTTCATGCACACAAATGTGCCTCAATAACTGTATATAACAGCATCACTTAGCAACTGAAATGAGACAAGCACCTTGATGATTAGGCAATTCCTGAAATAGTTTTTGCTTAAGAAGGCTTTCTCTGAAGTGTGACCCAGTCATTTTATGGAACATGAACTGTACATTTGTGGAAATGGTTTTTACTGTTTTTAGTTTATTGAGTATCTTTGTATTTTATCTTATTATACACTACTTCAGTAGCTTCTGGCTGTGAAACAGTTCATAAATTTGCAAAATAAAAAGGAAGCAAGATAAAAGTAAAGAGTCATGCTCAGAAGCATTGCCCCCCCCCTTTCTTGCTGTAATCAAGGAGAACCTTTCATAGAAGGAGCAACATGGCTTTCTTGTAGAATAACAGGGAAAGCAGGTAATTGTTAAGGTGAGTAAACCACCTCCTGACATCACCTATGAACAAGAGAAACTATAATTAAGACATATTAGAAAAGCCCAGCAACATATTTAGTTAGCTCAGGATCATTGGAGAGCACTGGACTAACTCTTAACTAACAACTGCTTTTCCAAAAGAAAAGAAAAAGGGAGGAGTATAGGGCAGTGCTTCACACTCCTTCCTACTGGTAAAATGAAAGGAACTGTTAAGGAAGTTGGGTATGTTTAGACTGGATAAGAGGAAACTGAGATGCAATATGATAGCCATCTTCAAATATCTAAAGCAGGGGTCGGCAACCTAAGGCCCATGGGCCACAAGTGGCTCACGGGGGTGGTTTAACAGGCCCACAAACTGCCTGCTCAGCGAGTCCCAGGGTCCTGTGCTAACCCGGCACAGTGCGGTGCGGGGACTCACTTTTGCAGCGCTAGAAATCGTGTCTGTGCAGATGCAGACGCTGCAAATCGCGAACGATCCTGCCCATTCAGGGACCCCTGATCTAAAGGACTGTCTAATGGAAGATGAAGCAAGCTTGTTTTCTGCTACTCTAGAGGGCAGGACCTGAACCAATGGCTTCAAGTTACAAGAAATAAGATTCCATCTAAACATCAAGAAGAACTTTCTGGCAGTAAGAGCTGTTCGACTGTGCAATGGACTCCCATGAGAGGTGGTGGACTCTCCTTCCTTTGAGGTTTTTAGGCAGAAGTTGGATGGCCATCTGTCATAGATGCTTCAGCTGAGATGGGGTTGGACTAAATGATCCTCGGGGTCACTCCCAACTCTACATTTCCATGATTCTAAGATCTGGACAAAGATCCTGAAGATGCTAGAAGCACAAACAATTGCAAGTTGTAGAATGTTTCATATATGACACATTGCAGTTGTGTGACACATTAGCGCACAGTTTAGTGCTTTGGCTACTTCAGCATCACATCTCATGCAACGAAGAGGACCTGGCCTGTTCCACCCTGCAGGATTAGCCTCCGTCCATTAGTCAGGCTGCTTTCCCAGTTCGAGCCATCGTAGCAGGTGCACTTTATTTATTGCTTAAATATTGTGGAGATGGATCTGTTGCTATGCCATGAACTTAGTTTTTCCACAAGCTAATGCTTTATGCTGGGCTAATGTGATTGGTGCACAGTGAAAAATGCTGGAAGCAGTAGAAGAAGCCAGCCTGCAGCTGAGCAAACGATCTTTAATGAATGATTTATTCAAGGAATTTAGGCCTTTCCATCTGACTGTCAATTACTAGTGGTCAAGTTTTGCTTTTTACAAGTCAATTGTTTGACAAAGGCTCAGTGCAAACATACCAGAATAATATTTGAAATGTCTTTGTTTTGATGATGTCTGGCCATTCACACAGTTAATTGTGACTTCCTCTACCCATTCAATATTTCTGGCTGCAATCCTGTACCAATTTACCTGGAAGTAAGTTCCACTAAGCTCAATGGGACTTACTTCTGAGTAGACATATTTTCAACTTTCAGCTAATCCTAATAAAATCAAATGAGGCAGGAAAGATTTAATCATTTTTTTTAAAAAAAAAACTTACTGCATGATCCGTGAATGATAAATTGGCAAATTCAACACTGATAATCAAATAGTATTGTTTCTTTATTCTTAATGGATAATCTTTCAGAGTGATGACACTTCTGTATTAAAAGGCTCAAAATCCTGTGGTTGGTATAAATACTATGAAAACAGTAATATTTGCATACCTGTATTTAACTTGTGTCATTTGGATTGGGGGGGGGAGAGTTTCATTATTCAGGAACTGCAGTTGCACCAAAGAAGAACAAATGATCCAATGGTGTATGGGAGGTCAGTAGATAAAATGGCCAAGGCATTTAAGAATGTGAGTCCAGCTCTCCTCACCAGTTACTCATGTGAAGAGGAAAAGCATGGAGAGAGTCTATGACAGGCACCCCCAAACTTCGGCCCTCCAGATGTTTTGGACTACAATTCCCATCATCCCTGACCACTGGTCCTGTTAGCTAGGGATCGTGGCAGTTGTAGGTCAGAACATCTGGAGGGCCACAGTTTGGGGATGCCTGGCCTATGAGGATAGGAATATAAGCACATAAGATTATATTGGATCAGGCTAATGTTCCCTGTTCTCGCAGCATCCCATTCTCACAGTGGCTACCCACATGCCTGTGGGAAACTTGCAAGCAGGACCTGAGCACAAGAGCACTCTGCCCTCCTGCAGCTTCCAGCAACTGGTTTTCAGAAGCATTCCTGCCTTCAACTGTGGAGGCAGAGCCAGCATGTTTTGGCCCTGTCTTCACGACACATATCTCCCTCAGCCCTGCCCCTGCCATCCGTGAGGCAGCATGGCTGTCTGAAGCAAGGAAGCCTTTGGATGTTTACCTCTGCAGGGGGAAAGCCGAATAATTGAAGACCACCATCCTCCTGTTTTCTCTGCTCGAAGTTCCGTGAAAACTATGGAATGGCTTTATAAGAAGATTAAACTTATTCATGTAGGATAAGGCTATTTGTGGCTACCAGCCACCATGACGGTGGTCTACCTCCACTCTTGGAGGCAGCATGCCTCTGAATACCAGTTGCTAGAGGGAGAGTGCTCTTGGACGTGGGTTTTGCTTTTGCGTTTCCCACAAACATCTGGCTGGCCACTGTGAGAACAGGATGCTGGATTAGATAGGCCATTGGCCTGATCCAGGAGGCTTTTCTTATGTTCTTATGTGAGGGAGGTTCTGCTCCTGGGGACTCCAGATCCCAGCCAATATTGATGCAGTAAGTAAAGAGGTTAAACATGTGGCACAGATTTTGCCCCTGAGTTGCTTTCTCTGTGGAGTCCCCATTAAAAATCTGTGTAGGTCAGGCATAGGCAACCTTGGCTCGCCAGATGTTTTGGAACTACAACTCCCATGATCCCTAGCTAACAGGGCCGGTGGTCAGGGATCATGGGAGTTGTAGTTCCAAAACATCTGGAGAGTCAAGGTTGCCTATGCCTGTAGGTGAAATAAAAATAGGAACTTGGTGAGATAAGGACAGGAAACAGCAAGTGCTATGCTACTGTATTGCAGCCTGCTACCAGGGCAGAAAGGATCCCCAATGTTAAAGAGACACCAGTCCTAAACGTATGCATAAACATAGTATTGGTCAATTATGCTTTCTTCCAACTAACACGAGCATAATCGGCCTCATTGTTTCACTTGAAGAACACCTGAATGGCCCCTGGAGTGGAACTGGGATTGATTGGAAACAACAATTAAGCTCGGACAGGGAAGATACGAGAGTGGATATTTTCATGCCCTAGACATTTATGCAAATGGCCTGTTTGCCTGAAATGATGGCAGAAATCCAAACAAGGAGGGTAGGGAGAAGGGGGACAGCAAACATTTTGCAGTACTTTTTCCTACAATCTATGCACAAAGCCCACTTCTATGTAACAAAGTTCCTTTTTAAAAAAAATCAGATGAAATGTTTAATGACAGCAGCTTTTACAAATCTGGCACCCTCCAGATGTTTGGGTCTACAACTCCCATCTGCCATGCTGGCTGCGGCCGATGGGAGTTGTAGTCCAAAGCAAAAGGTTGGCAAAGGCTGAGCAACAGCCTCAACTCTCCAAGAGGGGCATCATTGCGGTAGCATTTTAACAAGTGTTCATCTAACCCAAAATATCAAGTGTGTGCATGTCTTAAAATATGGGATACATTAGCACCATTCTTGGAAAAGTCGTCTTTAGGAAGGGCTGGGGTCAGTTCATTTGACTGGTATTCCTATACTACTGTTTTGAATTGTCAGTTTTATTCTTAATTGCTTGTTTTACTTGGATTACTTTTTGTAAGCCACTCTTGGGAGCCTTGCACAGAAAGGCAGGGGAGACTTTTAACAGAAAGAAAGAAATGAAGCATATTGCTGGCAGTTATCTCAAAATTTGGAATTCCCCTTGGAATTCTGTCCCATTGAACATTGGACAGGCGCCAAATCTGTTGTCTTTTGAGCACCTACTGAAGACCTTCCTTTGCCAACAAGCCTTTTATGTAGAGCTCTTTCCCTGTCTGCATCTACTGGAATTGTTTTTTTGGACATTTTTCATTGTTAGGGGGTTTGGTGCCCTGGGCTTTTTTAGGAATAAGGATGGGCTATAAATCAGGGTTGCCATATTTCAAAAAGTAAAAACCAGGACACCCCAAAATTAGTTGTTGAGCTTTTTTTTTCTTTCACAAAAATGCCAAAACCATGCAATATTTTTTATTGACTTGCCTAAGATCCAGGACAAAGCGCTGCCCCTCGGATGTCAATTCCGCTTTTGAAATCCTGGTACTTTTGGCAGCCCAATATAAATTTAATAAATAAATAAAATTTAGAGCAGATATCTGGATTTGGGCTGGCTAAGTCACTG
Organism: Zootoca vivipara; assembly: GCF_965207765.1. NCBI lineage: Eukaryota > Metazoa > Chordata > Lepidosauria > Squamata > Lacertidae > Zootoca > Zootoca vivipara. Next base: position 64,081,203 of record NC_142584.1, on the reverse strand, counting down.
AAGGTCTGTTGGGAATTATTTGGTTCTGTTTTTATTTAAAACATCTCCTATGGCTACTTTAGGTCCTCGAGCAATGTCGTGAAATGGGGTCTGATCAGTACAAACATTGGGACTGCAATCCAGACGCTTCACCATAGCAGCACAAGTAGTTGTTGAACATAATTTCATAATTCCTGGGTTGGATACAGACCTTGGTGACTAATGGTGCTTATCTCCCCAATGAGGTGATTATAATTCTGTGATTTCTCCACCGTCTCGGTTTTTAATATGAACACCTCCTCATTCCTTGCCTTTTCTGCACCCATCCACCCTTCTTCCCTCTCACAACTAAATTGGCTTTACTGCTGGCCCAGCGGCAGCAGTGGTGGCGGTGGCGAGGAATTGAGGTGTTTATCATACGTCAAATGTTGGCGCAGTCATTCCAGTATTCTGCAGCACACCACTAACTGAAGTCCTTGAGCTAAACTTGGCAATATATGGGCGGAGGGGGTGGGAGACTGTCACAAGTAGGGGGAAAATCTGATGCACTTCATTAGCTTGTGTTGCACTGGAGAGGCATTGCATTGTTTATTGTATCTGAACCTTGGAAAACATTCAAACAGCTCCTATTTTCAATATTACCTTCAAGGAAACAAATGTCTTACAGTGCATGTGATGTTACTGTACTGGAAACAATGTTTAAAATCACATTAATAGAAGTCATTAAAATCGAGCTTTTCCCCTCTGCTGCAGTCACACTCAACCCTTTTTCAATTGCCTTTCGAGCTAAATAATTGTAGTGCGGTATTCACACTATTCCCTTGGTAGCCTCTATTCTAAGCATTGGGGGTATTGTGGTAATGTTATATAATTACAAATGGCAACACAGAAAAGTTTAAGAGGAACCGCTGCGCGTACTTACAAACAGTTGGTATTCTATGTGTAACGTCTCACATGCTAATAATCTCTGGCACATTCTTGGACCTGTTTCACAGAGGAGCAGCTACAAAAAAATTCCTGTTGGTAACTAAAAACAAAACAACCACAAACCATTTATGTGCATGCAGAGGCAGCAAAGAAGGTCGCTAAAGTAAAAGAATTTACAAAGCAAAAAAAAAAAAGATCCTTCACTGGCCCTTGGCCTAATTCTGCTTCATATTTAATCTTGTATATCTTAAAATGATAAGGAATAACATAGGCTGCTGGTGATGTCCTTTTCCATGAAACTTTTATTCTCCATTATCTCCCAACCAAAAAGTAAACAGTTGATAACATTCTAGCATTGCTTCTATAGACCAGATTCTAAAAATGCTAGGTTGTTGCAGAAGTCAAGGATGAAGATGTAAACTCTTCCTGACATGCTCATCCCATCTCCCAAAACAAAAAACAATAGGCAAATAAATAAAATGACACATATCAGCTTCCATCACTTTTCCCACAAGAGTATAGGAAACTGCATTATACTAAGTTTGTTCACCTAGTTCAGCATTGTCTAGACTGCCTTCCTGAATTAACACTGGCAATGGCTCTCCAGACTTTCAGACCTTTGCCAGAGTCTTTGCCAGATCTGCCTGGAGATGCTGTGGATCGAACCTGGGATGTGCATGCAAAAAGCTTGCTCCACCAATTTGTCATGGCGTTTGTCATGCCTGCCTATGTTCAGTGTCCAGTGGAGGCAGTCACGTGTCACCTACCATTGCTTCTTCCTACTGCAACATCCCAGGAATAGGAAAAGAGTAGTGGGCAGGGCTTATGTTGAGTCTCAGTCTTGAGTGTTGGGTCTCAGTCTGCATAAAACCCATGATGGGACCTATGTAGAGAAGATGCTATCCTGAAGTACTTTCAATGATCTCTGGTTGGCTGCAAAAGTTATGGATTGATTCTAAGTCACACAGGCATTCCACATGATGTGCAACAACCCAACTCTAGCAAACTCACTTAGTGAAAAGTAGAGCTAAAATCCTACTCATTAAGGTAGGTGAGAGAGAAGGGGAGGGTACATAATTCATTAAGAACCCATTAAAGCCCCAGAGCTCTTGAAAGAATAGCGGTCATTCCTTATCAGACAGTGGCATACACATTTTCTTTGCCAGTGTGGCTGTTAAGGTTGAGGTCATGGTGACTGTTGTTTTGCAGGCTGCCCGCAGTAGCTAATTAGGGTCCAATACTCCAAAGTCCAAAGAAATATTCTTTCTTCTTTGGCAATCACTCGTGGCCAAGTAAAATTGTCTTCCATAAACAAACATAAGTGACTGTGGAGGCCAATTCTGGATCCACACGTCCTTCCACAGTGGGGACATAGATTTCCAGGTGGGAGTTGATCACGCTGAGGGTTTGCCAAGTGTGCCTCCTCTTAACACGTTTCTCCCTTTCATCCTGAGTTTGAGCATCTTCAAAGCCCATGGCACCTTTGGTAAAGGCTGTTCTCCAATTAGAGCACTCACAGGCCAGTGTTTCGCAGTTGTCGGTGTTTATACTACATTTTTTTAGATTTGCCTCGAGTGTCTTTAAACCTCTTTTGTTGACCACCAGCATTACGCTTTCCATTTTTAAGTTCAGAATAGAGTAGTTGCTTTGGAAGATGATAATCAGGCATCCAAACAACATAATCAGTCCAACGAAGTTGATGTAGAGGAATCATTGCTTCAACACTGGTGATCTTTGCTTCTTCCAGTACACTGGCATTAGTTCGCCTGTCTTCCCAGGTGATGTGTAAAATTGGCAAAGAAATTTTAATCTGCACTGTACACACCCAATGCTGTGAACATGAATGAAGTGCATTGACATCTATATTATGGATTTAAACTCATTTTAATTGTCATTTGCAGTAGGGATTCCTAGGAGCTATTTTATGTGAAGAGCTGTAGGGATCTCTGACAGAATTTTCAGGCACCAAACTACAATTCCTAGGATTTACTGGGGAAATCATAGCAGTTAAACTCTTATAAGAATGAAATGACACTGTGGTGTAAACACACCCTCAATGTGTTTAGAGTTAAGGCAACAGTGACAGAGAGTTATTGGGGCATACGACTTTTCAGGCTTGAAGGTTAATGCGTGATATTTTCATGAATATGAACGGAAACAAAGAGAGAGTGCACATTTTTATGCAATGAGTTATTTGTCATTAGGGAAGGCCCCAAAGGAAGACTCTCCCTGACTTGCCCCACAATACTTAGGTCAGCCATCCAGACTGAACTGGCAAGGTAATGGTTGGCAACCACTGGTTATGTTGGAAATAAGAGGAAGGCAGCTCAAAAACTATTTTGCAGGCTTCCACCCCTGTTGCTGACTGAGAACAGAAGTTGTCTCCACGGCTTCAACAATTGCTTGTAAATGTGATTTTTGCTTTCATTAAAAACGGAGATAAATTAAAGCATATAGAACTCAGAGGTTTCGAGGGGGACTTAACTCAACTTGTTAAAACCAGATGTTCCAAAGAATGGGACGTATCCACAAACATAACACATGGAGATAGCTATTCAGAAGTATGTCACTGCATTACTTTAGCTTACAGATTTTCAAAAATACATTATATAAACATTTTGCTGAAGCCTTAGTTCCCTGGATTATCTGATTACCATATGTTCATCTCTCTCATTTTGTACAATTGAAACTAATGAATGATTCCCACCCCTCTTGTCCTGGGGCCAGGAATAATGCGGACCAGACTCCGTGTCAGTTTCCCCACCCATTTCTGTCAAAGCATTTCAGCCAGCTCTTTCTTTATTTAGATATTCTTTGTTACATTTGTTATATTTTTATTCCTCAAAGGAGCTCAGGGTCGTGCTCCCTCCCTTGTTTTATACTAACAGCATAGTTAGTATAGCACAAGAGAACCTTCATAACCTGTATTCTAAAAGATGCTCCATTGCATCTTCTGCAGCAAGTGCTGCTGCCAGTCAATACTGGGCTAGGTGGGTTAATATTATGACTCAATGTGTTACAGTTTTGCATATTTGATATCAAACAGGCATCTTCACCATACTCTTTTTGGCGCCTGCTAAAAACATTCTTTTTTTTAGGCAAGTCTGCCCAGAGGCTTAGCATGTTGAGGTGAATTTTAATCTGTTTTAGTATCTTAACTTTATTATGTTTTAAAGTATCGTTTGTAACTTTTTCTCGATTTTTAAAATCTTTTTGTAAACCACTTTAAGTTTTGTTTTATATGTATATGGAATATAAACAAACAAACGAATATTTCATTCATGTTTACTAATGTTTATATGCCACCTTCCTTCCATTATGGAATTTAAGGCAGCATACACAAAGGATTCTTGGGCAGTCTCCTATCCAGGCAAAGATGAAACCCAGAATTTCTTAGCTTCAATAAAGTTGATGTACAGTATCATTCACATGTAGGAATGTAGGACTTCTCTCTAAGGAAGGAAGGCGACTCTGCAATTTATTCCACTATCAGTTTGTCTTTGCAACCAATATGCTTCTCTTAATGCAGGGATGGGGAACTGTTGACTTCCAGATGTTACTGGACCCCCAACTTCCATCATCCCTGATGTTGGCTGGGGCTGATGGAAGTTCAACAATACCCTGTCCCTCAGAGGTGCCCTTGGCTTGGCTTGGCCTGGTTTTCAGTGCTGCTTTAAAGATGCACCTCTTTGCTCAGTCTTTTGGAAGAGGGTAGATAAATGACCAGTTGCTATTTGAGCGTATCAGCTTCTGTGTTGTGATTTCTAAAAGAATATTATTTATGTTTCAATTGGGGCTGACCGGCTCTGTTTTATGTTGTTGTTTGGCTGTAACCTGCCCTGGGATCAAGATGAGGGGGTAATAAATCAAAGGAAATAAATACATAGTGATGTTTAAAATATGACAACAACAACAACATCCTGTCCTAATGCATAGTTTTTTTTTAAAAAAATAACTCACTTCATGACATTAAACATTAACTGTTATCTGAATTTTAACTTCCTTCACAGCAGGGATTCAGGCAAGGAATTTTTATTGCCGTGACGTTCATTGATGAGCTCTCAGGCTACATAGCTAAGGTGGTGGTGGTGAAACTGAATGCAGTTCAATTGCCACATCCAGTGCCCTGGCAGGCTCTTGCCAACAGGGCAGTAGCAACGGTGGAGGAACAACCTTGCATTCCTCCCAATGCTGTCTAGTTTTAACATTCTGAAACCATTTTAAAAGGGAGGGAGAGATTTACACTTGCTCTTGAGCATGTCTAAATTCCAATGGCGCATCCTGTCCATCATCATGTTCTCATAGGTGGCCAACCAAAGCTCCCAAGCAGGACCTGAGTGCTACACCATTCTCCCTTCATGTAGGTGGCATTCAGTGAAGGCAGAGCAAAGCCATTGTGGCTAGTGACCATGGATTCGGCATGAATATTCCTTTAAAGCCATCCTTCAGATGCAAGCAGTTTCCTGGTCTTACTCTGATGTTTCCTCAGCATGCCTCCAAACAATTAAAACACACACACACAAACACTTTTTTTTGTCCTACTGAAATCAGAGCTCCGATGTCAGTTGAGCCAGGGCATTTGAAGCTCCAGAGGTCACGAGAAGGGGAAATGTGATGTCAGATCTCCCTCTCTAACATGTACAGTGTTGATCAGTGTTGATCACTGATATGTTATGGCAACTGGGCTTGCATGATCCTTAGAATCATGGAGCTAAAAGGTACTACATCCAGTCCAAACTCCCACTAATAGAGGTAATCCACTGCACAGAATCAAAGAAACTGCTTCTTTTTAAAAAATAAAAACAACCCTAAAGGTAAAGGTCAGTAGTGATGTATGGAAGTGAGAGCTGGACCATAAAGAAGGCTGATCGCGGAAGAATTGATGCTTTTGAATTATGGTGCTGGAGGAGACTCTTGAGAGTCCCATGGACTGCAAGAAGATCAAACCTATCCATTCTTAAGGAAATCAGCCCTGAGTGCTCCCTGGAAGGACAGATCGTGAAGCTGAGGCTCCAATACTTTGGCCACCTCATGAGAAGAGAAGAATCCTTGGAAAAGACCCTGATGTTGGGAAAGATTGAGGGCACTAGGAGAAGGGGACGACAGAGGATGAGATGGTTGGACAGTGTTCTCGAAGCTACGAACATGAGTCTGAACAAACTGTGGGAGGCAGTGGAAGACAGAAGTGCCTGGCGTGCTATGGTCCATGGGGTCACGAAGAGTCGGACACGACTAAACGACTAAACAACAACAAAAGTAAAGGTAAAGGTAAAGGTAAAGGGGCCCCTGACCAACAGGTCCAGTCATGACCGACTCTGGGGTTGCGGCGCTCATCTCGCATTATTGGCCGAGGGAGCAGGCGTACAGCTTCCAGGTCATGTGGCCAGCATGACAAAGCCACTTCTGGTGAACCAGAGCAGCGCACGGAAACGCCGTTTACCTTCCCAAGTAGCGATACCTATTCATCTACTTGCACTTTGATGTGCTTTCAAACAGCTAGGTTGGCAGGAGCTGGGACCGAGTAACGGGAGCTCACCCCGTCATGGGGATTCGAACCGCCGACCTTCTGATCGGCAAGCCCTAGGCTCTGTGGTTTAACCCACAGCACAACCCTACTTTCAAATAATTAAGACCAACCTATATTTTGGCCATAACCCAACAGAGATTCAACTTCTGATGAAGTGAGCTCCAGTGCATGAAAATCTATGCAGGAATATTCAACACAGAGTTGAGTGTGCTCATGCCTATTGACTTCACTGGGTATAAAACACAAATAACTCTGTGCTGAATTGTGGCCTCCACACTCTCATTTTCTTCACCATGGGTCTGGTTTGAGTTAGAGATGCTGTGTTTGGCAGGCCACCAAATGGGTATGTTTACATGAGTGTATGTGGTTGCCAAGTTACAACCACTAGAACAGCACCTATAATGGCTAGCAATGTTCAACACCACCTACTTTAAGTAAACTTCACTTTGGCCTCCCCCCCAATGGCATTTGCCACAGTACAACAGAGAGCTAAGTGAACGTATACCCACTGATCATCACAACAGATCTTCAGTGCAAACCTATGCCTGTATATTCTGAATTAAGGCCCACTGAATCAAATGAGGATTACTCCCAGATAAGTGGGTATATGATTTCAACTTTAAGTGCCCTTAATCTGGTGCTGAAGTGGGGCCAAAATTACATGCGTGTGCCTCATCTCTGTGTGTAAACAGACCATTTTGGAAGCCAGAGCCTGTGCATTCTGCCAATGAGGATGCCAACCAGTTCAAGTCCAAAAGGCATTTCTTTCTCTTTATTCTAATGCGCTTGTGTTTTTCCCCGAAATGATTCTTTTACTTCTGGAAAACGTTTAAAAGAGAAACAATGCAGTTCTCCTCCAAAGAGCGAGAAAGACAGAGAGGTGTGGGAACCATAAAACCAGAAGAATAGAGGAAGGTAACTACATAAAATGTGCTGTGGCTTAACAGGGCTAACTTATCTCAGTGCAGCTTCACAATATCAATTCGTGGCTTATACAGGCTTGATTCCTCTTTCCATCCAATACACTAAGGACTTGCATACTAGTTCAGTGGATTTTCTGCACAATTTTCTGCTCTGTGGTTTAACCCACAGCACAACCCTACTTTCAAATAATTAAGACCAACCTATATTTTGGCCATAACCCAACAGAGATTCAACTTCTGATGAAGTGAGCTCCAGTGCATGAAAATCTATGCAGGAATATTCAACACAGAGTTGAGTGTGCTCATGCCTATTGACTTCACTGGGTATAAAACACAAATAACTCTGTGCTGAATTGTGGCCTCCACACTCTCATTTTCTTCACCATGGGTCTGGTTTGAGTTAGAGATGCTGTGTTTGGCAGGCCACCAAATGGGTATGTTTACATGAGTGTATGTGGTTGCCAAGTTACAACCACTAGAACAGCACCTATAATGGCTAGCAATGTTCAACACCACCTACTTTAAGTAAACTTCACTTTGGCCTCCCCCCCAATGGCATTTGCCACAGTACAACAGAGAGCTAAGTGAACGTATACCCACTGATCATCACAACAGATCTTCAGTGCAAACCTATGCCTGTATATTCTGAATTAAGGCCCACTGAATCAAATGAGGATTACTCCCAGATAAGTGGGTATATGATTTCAACTTTAAGTGCCCTTAATCTGGTGCTGAAGTGGGGACAAAATTACATGCGTGTGCCTCATCTCTGTGTGTAAACAGACCATTTTGGAAGCCAGAGCCTGTGCATTCTGCCAATGAGGATGCCAACCAGTTCAAGTCCAAAAGGCATTTCTTTCTCTTTATTCTAATGCGCTTGTGTTTTTCCCCGAAATGATTCTTTTACTTCTGGAAAACGTTTAAAAGAGAAACAATGCAGTTCTCCTCCAAAGAGCGAGAAAGACAGAGAGGTGTGGGAACCATAAAACCAGAAGAATAGAGGAAGGTAACTACATAAAATGTGCTGTGGCTTAACAGGGCTAACTTATCTCAGTGCAGCTTCACAATATCAATTCGTGGCTTATACAGGCTTGATTCCTCTTTCCATCCAATACACTAAGGACTTGCATACTAGTTCAGTGGATTTTCTGCACAATTACAGATTATTGCCATGGCAACCTACTGCATCACATGACAACTTTGTTACCTCTGAGACTAGAAACAGCCATTAAAGAAATACACATAATCTAGTAATGGGACTTTTTACTGTTGGCCTCACATTGTTTTAAGAGTAATCGTTTGCTTTTCCAGAGACATGTTTTTCCTCATTTTGGTTGTGGATTTTTTTTTTAATCACATACTTTTTTAAAAAAATGCTTTCTGTAGCAATAAGTTCCAGGAAGGTAGCCATATTAGTTTGTTGTAGCAAAACCAGCAGAGTTTTGTGACAACTTAAAGACTATGGGTAGTATTCAGCTACATTTTACTCAGAATAGACCCACTGAAATTAATTGACCTAACTTGGTCATTTTGATTAATTTCAATTGTTTTACCCTGACAAAAACATATTTAACCATCACTCTAATAAATTTACTACATTCATACTCTCCTTATCCCAAAAAGAAGCTCCTTCACAACACAGATTTTGTCCTTCTCCTGCTTCCCTCCTTTTCTTTGTCCTGAAAGTACAAATACACCACTAAAAGGAGATAAATTAATGCCATCACCAACAACTCCAGAACCACCTTCCTTACTTCCTTTTTCTTAAAATAATAATACAGTAATAAGGTGTATGTTGGGCCTTAAAATTTCCCAAGAAAGTGAAACGAATATTCTGTTGTTGAAGCAACAGGAGACGGAGGCAGCAATGGTGCCTATTCTTAGGTTTTGGTGTTACTTATAAATCGTCAGGAAGCAGGCTTCCTTCTTGCATTATGTAAGAGACGTTATTGTGGGTGGCCATAAAATGTGTAAAGGGAGCAGGCCCTACTTTCAGTGTCCCAATCATTCCACCTCCAACCTCCCCACGTAGGAAGGAAGATCTTAAGAGGGCTTCTAGGCACATTTGGCTGAACATGTTTAGAAGTCGCCGCCCCCCAACTTGGAACATGACATTATCAAGGTTTTCGATTGTATGCCCCCTCCTTCCACACACTATGCTGATATGTCACAAAGAATATAAAAACTTGAAAGCGTTGCATGTAATAATCAGGGCATGGAAGATCTGTCCATTGTCCTGGTGCTCATCAACACTTCTGTGCTAGTAAAAAAGTTCCAGAGTTGTGTGTGTACATGCATGGGCACACGCCATTCATTCCCTCCCAATCACACTCCTGCAAAAGATTTGTGTTTTATATTTCTAAATTCGTGATAATAAAGAACTGGCAAATAAAACACTGGGAAGTAATGAGTAATGACTTAATGGAGGACTGGTACAGACAAATATGGCAAATCAGTTTAATGAAGAAATTAACACGTTAGACAGCTGAAAAATATGGACCTCAAAGATTCATTTCTTTTATGGTGGGAAGGAACATGTTGACAGGAATGTGATATGGACACTATCTCTGTATTTTATAATTTATGGTTTGCTGACTAAACCAGAAACTGAATGTATGCTATGTGCATCATTGCTGTTACATGAAACGACGTGTATACAAATTTTAATTATGTATATTAATTATATGGAAAATAATAGACCGACAATAGATTCCCCTCACCCCTATGAACAATTAATCTAAAGGGTTGGTTCTCAAATGGTGTGAGTTACTCATCTTCTCAATAGGCTCTGCTACCTTAGCAAGTTTTTTGTTTTTTTAAAAAAAAGTCTGTTTGCCATCTTTAGGCGGGCAGCTTTGCGGGTTGGCACAGCGTCTCAGGCCATACCACTCCTCCACAGGGGACCGCTTGGAGGAACGCTCCGATTTAACGTAGGTCATAGGACGTCTCCCCCCGTTGGCCTCACCCTTAGAAACACTCCCAGCGGGCAGAAGAGAGTGACATATGCTCAATGCTTATGGTCAAACCATTCACATCAGTAACCAATAAAGTTGTGCCTTTATTTGATCCCCAAAACCCAATATGCTGTGTGTTGTCTAGTTATTTGCACCTCATGGGATAGGGTGGTCGTAGGGCCTCGCCATGCAAGTGCCTCCACAGCAAAGTATCTCTGAACCTGGAACATTTGCAAGACAGTCAGAACCTTTCATCATAGCCTGACTGGCCCTCAAAAGGGGTGGTGATGGTGGACTGGAATGATTTAAGACAGATTTTTTTTAATCACTTCTGTTTCTATTATGATGAATATGCTTCCCTACTCTCAACCCTTTTCCCTGATAGTTTCTCAAGCAAAAGTATGTGGATTTCTGAGCTATCATCAATAATTTTTAAATTAAGAAATACCTTTCTCCCAGGAAAAAAGCATTCTGGTTTTTCATGGTGGTGGGTATGTAGCTCATTCCCGTTTTCTGTTTCAGTATATTTTCTTTGTGTTAAAGAGCTGTTGATGCCTCAGGGAAAATTCATATACAGATCCTATCTAGAAACAATTCCCTTTCTCTGAGTAATATCTTTATTGTGCTAATTTTACAGGTATTTGCATGGCTTCAGTTCAGATTCTTCTCCTACATACTCTAAAGTAAATGACGGGGAATCATTTCCCCCCCTTTTTGGCCCTGTTGAGTTGCACTAAGTAAAGCCAGGAAAAAAGGGGAAAAGTGATTTGAACTGATGCTTTTCATGTAAATAGCCTCCATAATAAGGAATAAGCAATGCATCTATTATAAAATATATCCCAGATTTGTTTCTTACTGAACCCCCTCCCCCGCCGTTAGCGGAAATTCTGCCTCCATCCAAGTTTGTTTTCTTAATGAGGCTATTGCCTCTTGTAGTTCTTCCTATTTAAATGTTTCTGATAAAGAAATACAATTTTATCATATAGCTTCATTTAGGAACATTTTCAAATTTGAATGCATGCATATTTCCATACCCTCCAGTGGCTTGTATTTAATTCTGGCTTAGCTTCTTTTCTTTTCTTTTTTGGCATGTTTTTCAAGCAAGGGAAAGAAAAGATCAAACCATGTTGCTGCATTGTATAGTGCTTTAATTTCATGCACACGAGGCAAGCATGAGGCCTTTGGTAAAATGTGGTTTTGTAGCTTTCAACCCATATTGTGAAGAGTTGCAGAGATCATTCTTCCTAAAAATGTCAGCTCAGCGCTAAAGCCATTAAAAACAGCAGCAGCAGTAAGCAAACAGATCATTATGATTGTGGCAGCGTTAATCCCAGAGGTTGGGGTTTTTTTTAAAAAAAGGAAAAGTATTAATATATATTAAAAAAACAAGAATGGTTTTATATAAATCTATTGGGCGATATTCTACTAACAAGTTCCATCAGGGCAAGGATTTCCAATTGTGCAATGGGACATTCTCTCCCACCCCCCACCCCACCCCACCCCCACCCCACACTCACCCTGCTCCAAAGGATTGGGAGAATCTCTAGAACAGAATTAGGGGGTGCTTGGGGAAGGGAGGGAAGTGAAGGGGGAGAGTGTTCTGTTGTGGAAGCAGACATATTCGCACTACTTGAACAATTGTCTTAGTCAGGCATCCCCTAACTGGGGCTCTCCAGATGTTTTGGCCTACAACTCCCATAATCCCTAGCTAACAGGACCAATGGTCGGGGAAGATGGGAATTGTAGTCCAAAACATCTGGAGGGCCGAAGTTTGGGGATGCCTGGTCTTAGCACTACATTGGATTCCACATAATGTCTCTATAAATATTGTGGAATAGGTGAAATTCAGCATACTCATCTACAAGTGGACAGAGAACAGGATCAAAAATGTTCAAGGGTATCAAAATGGTTGGCAAGTGGCTCTTTTATTTCCTTACCAATTGTATTTCCTTTCTATTGGACAGTTAATATTTCTTTGTTGGGCACAAATGTCTAGATCAGCTTTCCCCAGCTTCAGCCCCATTCGGCATGACCAATGGCCAGGAATGATGAGAGCTGTAGTCCAAAAACATGCTCACTCTTCCCCCTGCCATTACTTTCTTAGTCCTATAATGCGTGGAATTTGATTTCTGGCTACAGTGACTGTTCAGGCTATAGTTTGCTGTGATGTCTCTGATTTGATCACTATTGCAAAAAAGAAAGCAGCCAAAAGATTGTGGTTCTCAGGCCAGGATCTCAAACATTCTGAAATATAATGTTAGTTTAAATTGTGGCGACTTAAAGGGTTGGGGAAAAGGAAAGGAAAATGCATTTAGCTCACGAGCAAAGTTAAAAAAAAAAAAAAGAGGGCAAGAACTCATAATGATTGAAAAATGGCCCGAACATAAACATGGCATTAGGTAGAATTAACAGACTACACCTCCAAGCCATCAAAAATTCCCGGTTGAATAAAAGATGGTTTTCAAAGACTCCAAGATACCTCAAGGCCAACATCTCTCCTGAAGACAGGAGCTGATTGGAGCTGAAGCATTTCCCTTCTCGATGCATTTGAGTGAGCATTTTAAATCTCCAAAGATTGAACTATAAAGAGAAATTAGTTCATTAATAATTCACAGGCTTCAAGAAGGGGGAAAAAATGTCAAAAGCGTATGCTCATGAACAAAGCTGATGTTGTCCCCCCACCCTACCCAGTTTGGAACGGAGCAACATGTAGGAATGCCATGCTCAGGAAATTTAATTCAGCATTGTTGTCTCCCTCTCCCCCCCCCCCTTACCCATGTAAGCATTTATTCTGACTTCTCTGCAAGCGCTGAAAGTTCTTCAAATCCCAAATGACTTACGTGAAACATTAAAAGCATGCTATCATCTTCAAGTCTTTAATAAGCTAGGACATTTTCATGGCGTAGTTGTTATCCCACAGCTCTTAATTTTTAGTCTGGGAGTTAGACAACATTTCCACAGGCTGCAAAAACAAGTTGTGCCCCTGAATCGGCAAGCTGTGTAAGTGTGTGTCACATTTTAAACCTGCGAGGAATCTTGATGGAGTCGGTGCTCTCTTTCTACTACTATCAACTGTTTGGGAGCAGATGTTTGTCATACAACACAATGCCTATCAATGTATCATGCAGTGCCATTGTGTAAACCCACAGAGCAGAATACCATCCTATACGTTAACAGTGAACAAACTGGCTGCACACACACCATCCATTTAAAAGCACATCTAAAACACATTACTTCCCTCACAAAAATGCTGGGAAATGTAGCTTCTTCCTCACACAAATAAATTCCCAGTGCCCTTAACAAACTACACTTCACAGGATTGTTTTGAAGGGGGTGTGTCATGTGCTTTAAATTGATGGTGTGTGTGTGTGTGTGTGTAGCCATTATTTGAGTGAATGGAGCATATTGTTTAAACTATGGGGTTTGCTCTCTCAAAAGGCAATGATGGCCGCCAATTTGGGTGGCTTTAAAAGAGGATTAGACAAACCCATGGAAGAAAAGGCTACCAATGGCTACTAGCCACAACGGTTCTGTTCCACCTGCATTGTCGGCGGCAGTACGCCACTAAATGCCAGTTGCAGGAAAATACAAGTGTGAAGAGTGCTGAAGGCACCTCGTAGGCAACTGTGAAAAGAGGATTCTGGGGTAAATGGGCCTTTCGCCTGATTCAGCAGGGTTCTTCTGGGAAGTCTGCAGCATGATGACCTTCATGACCTTCCCATTCGGAGAATCTCAAGCTAGACATTATGGGAAGAGAGGGTAAAGAGGCATGGGGCTGTTATTTGGGTGGCAGCCCAGTGCTTGCTCTGATGCCTAGTTCTAACCTAAAAACTCCCCTTCCTCCTGAGTAGAAGAAGGCCCACATTTCAACTGGACTCCTTCTGCATCCTTTATCCTTGCTGCTCCTGAACAATAAGAGCACAGCAATTAATAAAACAGCCCTTGGTTGCTAGTTAAATATGCTGTTTACATTTGTTTCTCACTTACTAATATTCCTTGGAAAGATAATATTACTACTGTGGGAAGGAATCTGATGAGAAAGGCTGAAGGGGCTCCTCCCAGCAATCAGGAGATGATTATGAGGATAAAACAAAGAAGCATTTATACTCTTGAAGGGCTGTCCAACTGTCCAGACCGTGCGCTGTTTCCAGAACCCTAACACAGCTGTGATTCCCATGAGAATCTCTAATGACTCATACTACAGGCCACTCCTAAGGTTAATCCCACTGGATAGTACTTGGCCTGCAAATCATTGCTCTGTGAGCAGAATATATTAAAGTGCATGCACCCCCTTCAACCCACTGAAAAATAACTTTCCCCTACAATGTGAAGTGGAGAAAATTTTGTGAAGCCTCATACAAGCCTACATAATAATGTTTTCATTTAGATCTTCTAGGGTCTTTCCTGTGTTCTAAATGGACTGGGACAATCTGAATTTTATTTCTGCACTCTGAAGGTCGGAAACAGAAAATCAATGTGGGCCCAATATTTTGATGTATTTTCAATACATTTTGTTTTTATTGTCTTTTTATTCTATTTCATGGCATGAATTTTAATCGTTGCAAGCCTCCTTGACCAGTCAGTAGGCACTAGAAGGGGGTAACTGAAATCGCCATATAAATATAAAGCTAACCTATTGCATACTCTTCAAATGGGATTCAAACTGGTTTTGTGGCCAAAGATAACCAGAGACTCAGCTACTAGGAATCAAGTTCAAATTATTAAAAAGCTATTTCTTATTCAGAATGAAGCTCCTCAGGATTTTCAAGATCAGCGGGTGGCAGTCTACTATTCAGAGCAGACCCATTGAAATTAGTAGGCCCCTAACGTACAACGCAACCCAAACACCTGTTTTCAAACATAAGTCCCATTGAGTTCAATGGGGCGTACTCTCAGGTAAGAGAGAGTGGCTGTAGGACTGACACCTGTCATGTCTGTTACTTTCCATGGGACTACTCTGAGTAAATGCCAACTATTGTAAGGGCTCATCCACACTTCCGCTTGTCAGCACAGGTCAGAGCAGTTTCCCGCCTTTTTGGGCACAGATCTGAGTGGTTTCCCCCTTGGCCCACTCCATTCCTAAGGGAGACCTGCTTGTTAGCTCTAGATCAGAACAAAGTTACAGGGAACCAGGCAGAGGGCCTTCTCGGTAGTGGCACCCACCCTGTGGAATGCCCTCCCACTAGAGGTCAAAGAGAACAACAATTACCAGACCTTTAGAAGGCATCTCAAGGCAGCCCTGTTTAGGGAAGCTTTTAATGTTTGATGGATTTCTGTATTTTAATGTTTGATGGATTTCTGTATTTTAGAATTTCTGTTTTGTTGGAAGCCGCCCAGAGTGGCTGGGGGAACCCGGCCAGATGGGCGGGGTATAAATAATAAATTATTATTATTATTATTATTATTATTATTATTAATCGACAAGAAAACCCAATTGCCATTTTCCCCCAATTGTGTGCTAAAGAGCACTTTTCCCAGGGGAAAACAATGGAAGTGTGGATAAGTTTTATTTCATTTAACCCAATATTTCAAAGTTGCTGGTGTGCACCTCCGAATGAATTCAACTGCAGTTCCTACGTATGGACACCCATCCTGGAACCCTACCAAGATTACCACCAGGATAAAAATAAAAAGCAATACTGTTGTGCGGAGTTCAGTTGACCAAAGCCACTTATTATCTCTTACCAAGAAACAATTGAAAAACAAAGCAGCTATTTAATTTTTAAAAAAATAATAATGACATCAGTCATGTGGATAATAAAACATCCTGCTATATAAACCAGAATTGAATCCTTGACCTTCAGATGTCCTTTTCTAAAGGCCCGTCATTCATTCTTCAGGAGCAACTATTTGTCTGCTTCTAATTCCATTACTAGAGATAGACTTCACATATTGGCCATTAAGTTAAACAGCTGTTCATTAAGCTGCTGGAAAAGAATAGCCGCCGAGTCTTGTGTTGCTGCTGGCCAAGGGAAGAAATTTCTGGTCCTGGAAAATGAAGTATTGTGTGCTGGATCCTCACAAAGGATGGAGGATAACTTTGTTCAGTCCACATTTTAAAGCAAATCAACCTAATCTGCAGTTCCCAGATTTAATTGTATCGCATGCGTCTCTAAAATTCAGTGATGCACTTTCGGTTCCAAAAATGCATACAAAATGGTGTCGATTTTGGAGGGAGGGAAAGTGTATTTGGGGAAAGGAAGTACATAGAAAAGCATTCAAAAATTATATATTTAGAGAAATGCACACAAAACCTGAATTTGGAGCAGACGTGCGTACATAATATGTACAATTTTCCTGTGACTTTTGTGTGAAATCTGCAGAAAACAGGACAGAACAGACTTGTGACTGTATGCATGCAACACTCACATGGAACAGAAATAGATTGAACTATCCATCCCTCGTTCCCACTCATGAAAAGACAGAATTTGCACCAGCATAATGGTTTCAAGGATCTCTGGAAAACATAAATAATTATAAATATAAAACAATGATGTAATTGTTGTATGCCCCATCCACTGATTATTTCTGTCCACTACCCACAGGAAGCAAATTTGTGTTGGGCTGCTTTCAATGCAGGGCCCATACTGTACTGAGCCAGCTAAGCACTAGAATACGTAGTAACCATAAGGTGTCTGGCCTTTCTTTCACTAGTAGATTGCCAAAGAAGAAGTACAGTGGAGTACTAGTAGATCGCCAAAGAAGAAGAAGAAGAAGTACAGAATTGCAGCGTAAAAAGAGGGCTAGAGGCCTTCTGAGTCTGAAGCATGGGAAGTCGATAAATTTGTATAATTTGGCAGAAGATTTGGGGAAATGTTTAATTGATATTTATATATTTTTATAATTTGTATAATTGGAAGATGGATTAGGTATTTAAATGGGAAAATCTAATAAAAATGTTTTTTTAAAAAAAGTACAGTGGTACCTTGGTTCTCAAATGCCTTGGTTCTCAAACTTCAAAAACCTGGAAGTAAGTGTTCCAATTTTCGAACGTTTTTAAAAAGCCAAACATCCGATGCGGCTGTCGGCTATTGTTTCCGGGGCACCTGCACCAATCAGAAGCTGTGCATTGGTTTTGGAAGTCAAATGGACTTCTGGAACTGATTAAGTTTGGCGCTTTTGTTTTGTGTGTTGTTTTTTTGGCGCTATTTATTTTGTGTTTTTGTTTTTGAGGCTTTTTCGGTTAATTTTTTTTGGTGACTGTGTGGAGCCCAGTTCAGCCACTGATTGATTGATTGATTGATTGTGTGACTGCGGAAATGGATAAAAGCCCCCCATCCAAACAATGATCATCAGTGCAGGTAAGAATTTTTTTTTTTAATCATCTACAGTACTGTCTTATTTATTTTATAGTACAGTACATTGATTGCTGCTTTCATTTTATGGATCAATGGTCTCGTTAGATAGTAAAATTCATGTTAAATTGCTGTTTTAGGGATTGTTTTGAAAAGTCTGGAACGGATTAATTCGTTTTGCATTACTTTCAATGGGAAAGTGTGCCTTGGTTTTGGAATGCTTTGGTTTTGGAACAAACTTCCAGAACAGATTAAGTTTGATAACCAAGGTACAGTACCACTGTCTGTACTGGAGAGGCACAGCATACCTGTAAATATCTGCAATTAAGGGAATGTGTTTCCAGAGTGAGATGAGTGACTTCTAGGCCCCTTATTTTTGAACATTTTGCTATACTTTTGCTATCAATTTAGGCTTCTGAAGGCCAGGACAGTTGATACTGTTGTCATTAATCTAACTCAGAAAATAGCAGTTCGTAAAGTTTGTTGAACAGAAGCTTTGAGGGGACATGTGCAGGCCCATCCTAGCCATAGAGGCTAGTGGCGCGGAGAACCACGGCGCCGGGCACTGGAGGGCGCTGGAAGGGCGCCAAGAGAGCACAGGGTTCCGGCGATCTGGCCAGGACTGCGCTCCTTCTTGCTGGTCCCGCGGTGCGCGCGCTGGTGGCGAAGCTTGACTGAGTGGAACCCAGCGCTGGGGAAACGAGAACGAGGTGCAGCGTGGAGTCCTCGGAGGTGGCCTCTCGCTGCTGCCGTGGTCTGCTTGGCACTCCTGGGCCCTTGGAGAGGCGCTGGAGGGGGGCGCTGGAGGGACCTAGCGCCAGGGCGCTGGGTGGGCTTAAGACGGCCCTGGACATGTGTGTGAGAGAGGGACAGAGACAGACAGACAGAGAACGGATTTTTCAAAACTAACAGTTTTATGAACTTTAGAGGTTTTTAGAAATTAAAATACTGTTGCAATTTTGAAACTGTCTACAAAGAAACACACACACTTCAGTCAGTCCTATTGCTTTGTATTACATGACTAGGGTCAATATTACTCACTTAATTAACACTGCTGTGATATATACAATATCTCTTTCCTCTGTTCAGTTGAGGGATTTCTTAACAGGGAACAGTTGCGCACAGTTTGTCAGTAACAGCCCAACAAATGTAGCAAATCAATTCTAAATAAAGTTCAAAGAAGTGCACCCCCCCTCCACACAAAGAGACACACAAGCTCCCATCACAGATGACAAAGAGTTACTAATGAATGATGGAAGGAAAGGAAGCCTAGAATAGATTTTACACCTGTTCTTCAATATCCCAATTAAGTTAACCAGGTTTTATTGGTAAATAAAAATAAAAATAACAGTGCAATCCTATACATATCTATTCAGAGAAGTAAGACCAATTAAATACAATGGGACTGACTCCCAAATAAGTGGGCATAGGATGGCAGCCTACGTTCCCAGATAGGGGAATTGATTGTAAAACTATGTTGGTAATTTCAGTTCTGTAAGAGGAATAGTGGTCCCCTAACCATTCTCAGCACCCTTAACAAACTACAGTTCCCAAGATTCTTTGGGGGGAGTCATAGCTATTTAAAGTGGTATGATACTGCCTCAAATGCACAGTGCAAATGAGGCCTCTGCCTCTCGCAAGGTCCAACTGCAATCAGATATTGATTATTCAATAGAATTCCAGCTGCTAAGATATTGGTTGCTTTTTCCTCATAAATAAGTATTGATTTAGCTATATTACAGCTTCTTTCAGTCACTTGGGCTCATTACTTTATTTCCCAACACTTGATTAGGGGATTCTTTTGTTTTCATGGCCTTTGACATGGTATTTATACAAGAAAGCATATCTCAGCACAGACAAAAAAGAGAGCAAAGAAAGAAAGAAAGAAAGAAAAAGAAAGAAAGAAAGAAAGAAAGAAAGAAAGAAAAGAACTCATACTTTAATCTCCTATGTTGAATTAACTTTACACCTTATTGTACTTAGATTACATGTTACTTAAGTACATTTATTTACTTGCCTTTCTCTTGTTATAAGGGCTAACATTCATTCTTTGTGGACCAGGTAATAGAGAGGAAAGAAAGAGAAACAACGGCAATTGGTTCTGAAAAATTTCTTCCAATCATTCACGATTGGAATTAATTGTCAGGGGTCCCTTTACCTTTACCCTATATGCATAGCTGTCAAGTTCTCCCTTTTTTAAAGGGAAATTCCCTTATGCTGAATAGGCTTCCTCGCAAGAAAAGGGAAAACTTGACAGCTATGCCTATAGGTCAGTGGTGGCCAAACTTGCCCCCCCAGCTGTTTTTGGACTACAACTCCCATCATCCCTAGCTAACAGGAGCAGTTGCCAGGGATGATGGGAATTGTAGTCCCAAAACAGCTGGAGGTCCAAGTTTTGCCATCACTGCTATACTGTAGGTGGAATCCAGTGTGCCACAAAGTCAATTATTCCATTAGTGGAAGGATTTCCATTTGCACAATTGAATATTCTCCCCCTCTCCTCAGCCTATCCCTTGTTTATATTACAGGATTTTAAATTTCTTATTTTAGATTAGTCATTTAACAAAGGAGAAGTAGTGCAAGTAGTATGCATGAGTCAGGTCCCTCTAACAGGTGCCATTTCCCAACCCACCAGCAGTTTCTTCCTGTTTCCTATCATAAGGGCTGCTGAGAGGGTGGAGCAATGAAATCCCAGGTGACCCTACATTTCCAGCGCAAGATGAGGCAGTGGAGTGATTCCTGAGACTGTGTTCTAGATCTTGTCGGGCTCTCGTATTATTCACAATAACGCACTCAGAGCGGCCTGGTTTGGGGCATCGGCTCCAGAAATGACAAACCATCACATCAAGCTGTTGTCCTTCTTTTTCAGTATTTCACATCTCCTAGTTTTCTGCTAGCTTTCTAGCAAATTTACACCCCAATTTCCCAACTCTAATCCCTCTTTCACAATCTAACCAGATACTGATTTCCTATTGACACATCTAGTCCAAGATCTGGTCACCAAAGTCTGGTTTTTAAGAAGTGGGGTTTACCTCCTGAGCCATCAAATCCTTCATGCCATGCTTGCAGTGCTGTGTTTGTTTTATCATTCATTATCACTATAAAAAGCAACACTTTTCAAACTAATCTTCAAAGATTGAGATTTTTCCTTAAAAATACAAAGCGGTATAGAAATGAAATGGACAATAATAATAAATAAAATCAATGTACTTACATAGTGCTCCTGTTCAGTAGGGGTATTTATATTTGTGTGTGTGTGTGTGTTTTAAATCCCAAAACATTCTCTAAAACAATCCTAATCAGGGGAAGAGCAAAATATTTCCACATAAGAGTTTGCATGATGAATAAGTAGTTACTTCATACTACTTTTCATGGGCGTACCCAGGATCAAAATTAGGGGGGGGCAAGGGGAGGGGCCAAGGCACGGAAGGGGAGGGGCCATAAAGTGGGCGGGAACGGCGAACTCGCGCTCCGCCTGGCTGTGCCCCTCCCTAGAAGCAGGGCTGGTGGGCGGAGGCGGAGCCCAGCCCAGCGGAGCGCGAGTTCAGCGTTCCCGCCTGCCGTGCCGCGCTCTCTGGTTCCCCGCCGCGCTTGGCCTTGCCAGAGGGTGCGACGGGGAGCTGGAGGGAGGGCGCAGCGCGGCGGGCGGGAACGGCGAACTCGCGCTCCGCCGGGCTGTGCCCCTCCCTAGAAGCAGGGCTGGTGGGCGGAGGCGGAGCCCAGCCCAGCGGAGCGCGAGTTCGGCGTTCCCGCCCACCGCGCCGCGCTCTCTGGTTCCCCGCCGCGCTTGGCCTTGCCTGAGGGCGCGCCGGGGAGCTGGAGGGAGGGTGCGGCGCGGCGCGGCGGGAATGGCGAACTCGCGCTCCGCCGGGCTGTGCTCCGCCCCTACCCACCAGCCCTGCTTCTAGAGTAGGGCAGCTGCCCTAACTTGCCCCGTGGTGGGTACGCCCTTGCTACTTTTGCTAAACTCTATGTTTATTCATGTTTGTTTGTTTGTTTGTTTTAAAAATACTTCTACACCACCATTATATATATATATATTTAAAAAACCCAAAGCTGTTACACACACAAACTAAAAAAAGCACATAAAAATTTAAAATGGACCACCAGCTATCTATTACAGAAATTGTTTTTCTTAAGGGTCTACAAAACATGAGTCTGGCAGCGAAGCAAAGTTTTCAGCAACTGTAAGGTGCGTGCTGAATCTCTATTGAAAGAACACTCCCCAGGACTGGAACAACGACACTAAAGGCTCAGTTTCATGTTATAATAATAATAATAATAATAATAATAATAATAATAATAATAATAATAATTTTTTATTTGTACCCCGCCCATCTGGCTGAGTCTCCCCAGCCACTCTGGGCGGCTTCCAATCGAATATCAAAACAATACAGCAATAGCACAACTACAAAAGTCACAAACAATACATAAACCACATCAAAAAATACAGAACCGAATGGAAAACAATTTCGACATAAATCAAAATCTAAAACTAAGAATACATCCTTAATGCAGTTTAAAATAACATAGAAATTTAAACAGAAATTAAAATAACAGAAATTTAAACAAAAAACAAAACAAAATGGAGCCCTCTCTGTCCAGCAGTTTGAAAAGTTTGAAAAGTTTGAAAAATTGGGCTTCCTGCAAATCTTCCTGAAGCTGGGACATTTACACCACTTGACAGCAGAGGGAGAGCTCAGTCGGTAATCCGTGAGACTCTTAATCTCATGGTGATGGATCTGAGCCCCAGGTTGGACAAAAGATTCCTGCCTTGCAAGGGCCTGGCCTAGATGACCCTCACGATCCCTTCCAACTCTACAATTCTCTGATTCAGAGTAGGGAGGCTAGTAGTTCATTCATTTAAGCTTCTTTTTGGTTGAATCTTGATTTAAGACCTTCATGAGGATTTGAGGCATGGCAGCAGCACATCTGGATTCTGGAGAACCAATATTTCTTAATTTGACTAAACAGCCTTAATTTCTAAGGTGATGAAGGTGACAGAAAAAGAGTGCATGCAGGCCCAGAGCCCCCCTGTGGCTAGCTGAAGCGTTATAGCTTTGAACTTTTACACAGTGAATTTTCTAGCACTTGAGAGAAAATACATAGCTGTCATTGTCTCGTGCAAAAATAATAATTAAGGAAGAATAGTAGCAAATTCTTCAAAAACTGAGAGCTAGAAACATTTTAAAACTGAAGCATATGGGTTTTGTTTTAATAAAATGAGCTTTCATAATACGTTTTGAGCAACAGTGCCAAGCACTGTTTGACCTGGGTGGGGGTCTTTTCTTTCATTAAATTGTCATTTACCCTTTTTTTGTATTAATTCAGCCCAATCACTAGCATGCTAACTAAACCAAAAGCAAACAGGCTGCAAAGATGTTAGTTTTCCTTGCCTTGCCATAGGATATGGTTTCAAACTTTTCTTTCAGATCATTTTAGGCAGGACATTCTTCAGCTGTGCTCTTGGCACTAGTAGCTTGTTGGCATGTCATCTCATGAGGTAGATTCCTCCCCAACTTTACACATAAGGGAATTTGCATGTGCAACTCCTATTAGTGCTGACATGCTTCTGAGTTAGCAAATGTTTATGTTACTCCCTGACTCACTGCTCCTTATACAAGGGGAAGGGGGTGGATGGATAGAACGTAATCTACCCCCTGCCCTCCACAAATTGGCTCTGGGGACATTAAGAGAACCCCCAGAATAGCATAAGGAGAGAGGAGGTGGTGGGAGATTCTCCACTGAGCAACCAGAAATGGTTTCACTGATGGAACATCTGTAGCAGTGCAGTGTTGAATTCCTCCCGATGTTACAATATTGTTCATTAGACCCTGTTATGATAATTATGGGTCCGTGTTTTTTTTTCTTTATAAGTAGAAATATATAAAAGTGTCCCAAGATCCACATGCTAAAGTAAAATGCATTTGAATCACTGGGATTGGCTTGTCTACAGTAGGGTAGGAAACCTCACGGTTGGGGGGCCAATGCTGTCTTCCAGGGCTCTCTAGTCAGTCCTCAAAACTGTTTCTAAGTCACATAAGTCTCACCTCTAACCAGCCTTACTCCAGGCCCTCCCTGAGTGCTTTGGGCTGGATGAAACACATCATTGAAGTGCGATAATGCCTCTTGCTTCCTTGTTGGTGGGGGGGGGGGAGGAATTTAAAAACCTCTGGCTTTTATATAGCTGGAATACCATGCCCTCCAACATTTCTCCAACGAAAATGTTGTTGTTTAGTTGTTTAGTCGTGTCCGACTTTTCGTGACCCCATGGACCAGAGCACGCCAGGCACTCCTGTCTTCCACTGCCTCCCGCAGTTTGGTCAAACTCATGTTTGTAGCTTCAAGAACACTGTCCAGCCATCTCGTCCTCTGTCGTCCCCTTCTCCTTGTGCCCTCCATCTTTCCCAACATCAGGGTCTTTTCCAGGGAATCTTCTCTTCTCATGAGGTGGCCCAAGTATTGGAGCCTCAGCTTCACGATCTGTCCTTCCAGGGAGCACTCAGGGCTGATTTCCTTCAGAATGGATAGGTTTGATCTTCTTGCAGTCCAAGGGACTCTCAAGAGTCTCTTCCAGCATCATAATTCAAAAGCATCGATTCTTCGGCGATCAGCCTTCTTTATGGTCCAGCTCTCACTTCCATACATCACAACTGGGAAAACCATAGCTTTAACTATACGGACCTTTGTTGGCAAGGTGATGTCTCTGCTTTTTAAGATGTTGTCTAGGTTTGTCATTGTTTTTCTCCCAAGAAGCAGGCGTCTTTTAATTTCATGACTGCTGTCACCATCTGCAGTGATCAAGGAACCCAGGAAAGTAAAATCTCTCACTGCCTCCATTTCTTCCCCTTCTATTTGCCAGGAGGTGATGGGACCAGTGGCCATGATCTTAGTTTTTTTGATGTTGAGCTTCAGACCATATTTTGCGCTCTCCTCTTTCACCCTCATTAAAAGGTTCTTTAATTCCTCCTCACTTTCTGCCATCAAGGTTGTGTCATCTGCATATCTGAGGTTGTGGATATTTCTTCCGGCAATCTTAATTCTGGCTTGGGATTCATCTAGTCCAGCCTTTCGCATGATGAATTCTGCATATAAGTTAAATAAGCAGGGAGACAATATACAACCTTGTCATACTCCTTTCCCAATTTTTAACCAGTCAGTTGTTCCATATCCAGTTCTAACTGTAGCTTCTTGTCCCACATAGAGATTTCTCAGGAGACAGATGAGGTGATCAGGCACTCCCATTTCTTTAAGAACTTGCCATAGTTTGCTGTGGTCGACACAGTCAAAGGCTTTTGCATAGTCAATGAAGCAGAAGTATATGTTTTTCTGGAACTCTCTAGCTTTCTCCATAATCCAGCGCATGTTTGCTATTTGGTCTCTGGTTCCTCTACCCCTTCGAAATCCAGCTTGCACTTCTGGGAGTTCTCGGTCCACATACTGCTGAAGCCTGCCTTGTAGAATTTTGAGCATAACCTTGCTAGTGTGTGAAATGAGTGCAATTGTGCGGCAGTTGGAGCATTCTTTGGTGCTGCCCTTCTTTGGGATTGGGATGTAGACGGATCCAATCCTCTGGCCATTGCTGAGTTTTCCAAACTTGCTGGCATATTGAGTGTAGCACCTTAATGGGTATCCTATTCAACAACAACAACAATATAAATAAATCCCACCGATCTGAATGGGGTTGCTCCAGTACTCTGGGCAACTTGCAAGATAACAAAACATTAAAAATTATAAAACATTATAAAACTTCCCTATACAGAGCTGCCTTCAGATGTCTTCTAAAGATTGTAACGCTACTTATCTCATTGGCTTGGGGGGGGGGGTGTCACATAACTCCATACCTTCCAACATTTCTCCAATGAAAATAAGTACTTCCTATTCAATATTAGTAGTAGTAATATGCTGCCCATTAAACAATAACAAACATACAGGGCTACTTTCAGGTGTCTTCAAAAGGTTGTATAGTTACTTATCTCCTTGGGAAAAAAGGATGTCCTAAGGAAAAATGGGGTGTTCGGGGATCAAATCAGAAAGCAGGACGGGTTCTGTAAATCTGGGACTGTTCCTGGAAAATAGGGACACTTGGAGTGCCTAGAACACAATATACAAAGGTAAGACACACACTTAGGCCTCTGGCCCCACCCAACACTGGGATGCAGCCCCTGGAAGGTTGCCATGGGAGAATGAGACCAGGGGATAAAAAAATGTTCCCAACCAATGTTGTACAGTCAATGTAAATTCCAGCAAAGCGAGGCTCTTGGTAACTCTAGGATGCCTGGAGCCAACTGAGCTTGCTTCTTGCCCAGTTCTAAACAGATCCAAACATTTGGGAATGTTTACAGGGCAATTTTAAAGTCAGGAAATGGACTATGATAAATGCACACATATTTTGTGACCAAAATTAAATGGTTTGTGGTGATTTTTTGGGCATAAGATTTGTATAAAAATGTGGTAAATAGTGGGAAAGTAGGATATTATATTATGATGTCAAGTGTATTAGGAATTGTGGATGATTTCCAATTTGTTCACAAGGAATTAGTCTGGTATTTAGTATTCAGAGCTAAATTTGCAAACACTTTGTCTATTGAAGAATGGTTAAGAACAATATGAGTCTCATTAAACTAACACATTATGTTAAATTAAGGGAAGAGATGTGGGAAAAGAGTTTATTGATTGAAAAGGAGAATCAGCTTATCGCCTTTTGGAGAAGGTATAATGGATCTTTCAATTCATTTTTTTAATGTACTCAAACATTATCAGTTATTTTATTCATAGCATGTGCTAATTGTCAGAGAGTTTAAATTTAATACTCTCTGTCAAATTCTATATGAGGAATTTGTATATTATGAATGTGAATGGAGGGAAAAAATAAACACTGGTCACAAAAAGATGTGCACACATTTAAATGAATTAGCACACTAACCAAAGACCATCTTTTCTCCTGAGAAATGTTCTAAACCTTGAGCCGTGAGACAAAGGCACCTGAATTTGTTTTCCACTTCAGATTCTGTCTGTGGGTAGATTTATTCTAGATCGAATTTCACAGTAAGACTGATTAATTCTGACTTGCTCTCCTTTTGATGGTGTTTTCACATACATGAGTATTGTAGCGCACGTACTTCCTCTTAAGTATAAACCTCCTTTCGTGGAGGCACCCAAAATGGCCCCTGCAATCTCACGTGAAAAACCAGGATGTCCCATTTTTCCTGAGGCCCTTGGCAGGTATGCAAATGCTCTACTACTGGGAGCTATTACTCCCAGGTAAGTGGGTGTAGGATTGCAGCCGAAATGGATTTAACAATGGGCCACAAATACCAAAGAAGACTGAATATATGCAAACCTAAAGGCTAGAGGGGCAGGAGGTAACACAGGGCAACACACTCCTTGCTAGTCATTTATACAGCCTTTGACTATGGCTGCATCCAGACCAGTTGATTTTAGTGTTAACTCCCCCCCCCCATTTCTTTTTTGTGCTATCCTTCTCTCCACCTAAGCACAGCTTCTCCTCTGCTTGCATAGTACAGTGGTACCTCGGTTTACGATTGCTGTGGTTTGCAACCGATCGGTTCGCGAACACCAGGGACCCGGAAGTGCTTACATCCGGGTTCCGCGGCGCACGGATGCGCAGAAGCGATCTGCGCAGCATGCGCATGCGCAGAAACGCTCTATCGGTGCTTCGCGCACACGCAGAAGAGGCACTCCATTTACGGACTGCTCAGGGAGCGACCGGCTCCCCGGAACCAATTGCGTCCGTAAACCGAGGTACCACTGAAATGAGGGTGATTCTCACTTAGTCAAGCAGACAGCAAACAAATTGCAAACAAGTTTTGCAGCAATTATACATAACCTGTATCTCAAACTTGCCTCCTGTCCCTGTGGTTAAACTTAAGAATAGTCCATTTGATTAAAGAAACATTGGTCATACTTTATATTACATGCCTGGTGTAAGGATTTAATTTAGACTTAATACGTTATTGATTGTATGTTATTCGCCATTTTTTTAAATTAAAGCTATATTCGTTGAAGTTTTGCAGCTGTGTCAGGACAATATTCTATGTAGAACTGGAATTGTCAACAGGATATTGTTTAGTAACTCTGACATCATGCATTTGATTACATATATTCACACATTCCATATCCTTCACTTTAAAAGAAATAGAATAGTTACAGCAAAATGAAGCTGGAAGGGAAATCTGCTCTGTGCTCTCACAAGCCCAGAGCACTGTACTGCATCACATCAAGAATGTGAAGAAATTTGACCCGTCACAAATTTTCTTGTTTGGCATGTCTAGAAATCACGTAAGTTGCCCAAATTCTTTCAGAAGATAGGGGAATGAGCCACCATTATCTGAAAAATATGTACAATTATGACATGCTTTGCATTTCCACTTGTTGAGATCATGAATAGCAAAGCTCCAACCTATACAATGTGTGGCAAAAAAAATATATAACAATTCTTTGTTCAGATTACTACATTCATTCATCCCTGTGTAAAAGAGGAGTTTCAAGAAGTGAGAGTTTCTTTTGGAAAAGCCTTGGAAGCTCAAGCAGCTTATCCAAAAGCCACCTCATTAGCCAATTGGATTTCTGAATTCCTTGTGCTGTTATTAGGTAATTGGTGTTGTTGTTGTTGTTGTTCCTAAATCACAGCTAATTCTACCTTGCAGTTATGCCCTCTTCCCATCTGGACCTGTGTTTTCATGTCATCATTTTTTGATGCTGTGAAGACTACTTGAGCCATGGCAACGTCAAAGAGCTAAGGAGAGGTGATAGGAGATGGTGAAGATATGAAGCTTTCCCCTCCCTCAAAAAAAAGTCTGTAATAGCGCAAATAGAGAGCAATATTATTTATAAACATTTGAAAGGTAAATGGATCTGAGTTCATGCAAGCTGCGTTTGAAAGTTTTCCCCGGTGTGAAAATCCCTCGGTCTGCCCCTGTGTTCAAAGCTTTCTGTTAGCTTACACTAGTCCTCCTTCAGTTACGCTTTCATGCAAAGAACTCTATAAGCCCAGGAGCAGTTATGATGATGCCGACATGGGAATCTGGCAACCCTATGAATACCTTGTTTGTCTCGTTTTACAGTTATATTTGGAGATAGGCCCAGGAGGCAAAATTCCCATCCATTATTCATTCATTATTCCAACTGCAGTGGCACCTAAGGACCCCAAGCAGGCCTCAGGGCCTCATGAGAGCAGGCAGCGTGAAGATGAAGTACACAAAGGCACACCCTGCCCCAGAGAAAACATAATCTAATATTTAAAGAATATGCATCAAGGAAATAAAGAAACAGGGAGCTTGCGAAGTGGCGAGGGGAGAGAGGGGAAGAGGAGGACAAACAGGCAGTGTGGGTTAAGACAGCAGAATGTGAATCCACAGACACACAAGCTCAAAAAAAGCTATAACAGACTGATGTCATTCTAAAATTCACTTCCAGTTAAGGAACACAAAACAAAGCTTGTAAACATACATTGGCACAGCAGATACAATAGAGCTGCGGTTCCTAACCTGGTGCCTGTGGGTGCCAGAGAGCCCTCAGATACTCCTTTGGTGCCCACCAAGGCCCCCTTTCTCCCCAAATTTTATTTTATTTTATTTTGAAATGAGGTTTTAGGACTTTAAAAAAACACACCATTGGCAGAGTTGGGCTGGCAGGAAAGCCAAGTGTATTGTAGGTATCCCACTCCCCACTAACTGCAGAATGTCTCTGGGCCCACTTTCTTATCATAGGAAAAGAAAGAAGGGGTCAGAGACACTGGAGGCCCTCTAAAACTCTTAAGAAATGGAAAAGAAGAAGAAACCTGCTGCTGCCTGGTAAATTCAGGGGACAAGGGTTGTTTTGCCTATTGGGCGGGTATAGAAGGCTAAGGGTTTTCTTAGGGTGTGTGTGTGTGTGTGTGTGTGTGTGTGTGTGTGTGTGTGTGTGTGTGTTAGGCCTTTGCTTTGGGAAGGAGTATTGCCTGGGTCTTGCTTTTTTGTGAGGTGTGGGTGTTATGCCTGTGGTTTTCTTTTGGGTGGAGTAGGGAGTACTCCCAGATGATGAACCTTTAGCAGTAGTATATCTCCATCTGGAGCAGGTCATTTACCATAAGCACCTCCATCATTCAGCTTCAGTTTGCTGGCTGTCATCCAGCCCAGTGCTCCTTCGTGGGACTGACTCAGCACAAAGACAGCTACATCTGTTTCAGATGATATAGAGGGGCAGAGCTGGGGGTCCTCCACATACTGATGGCGGCTAGGTGCAAACCTCCTGGTGACCACACCCAGAGAGTCATATAGATGTCCAATAGCACTGTGAATGGAAGGGAGTTCCGGGGACCTCTAGAGTGCAACTGCCAAGGGGCTGAGCAGGAGTCTCCCAATGCCTGTTTCTGGAAGCAACCTTGCAGGTAGGAGCAGAGCCATCATATAGCTCTGTCTCCAGCTCCTTGGCAATTGGATCCCATGGCCAGATCTATCTCTCTCCCAACCCCCATGTGCTAACTCTGACAGGTGACTGGGACCACCTGTTAATTGCCTGGCATCTTTATGTCATGTTCACTTATCAAAATTGGCCAGCACAAGTGGAGGGAAATAGTGACCAGGCAGGATCATTCTTCTCCCATCAGCTGATGGGCAGGGGATTCACTGTGCCCATCCACTTCCCCTCATAAGGTGGTGCCACCTGATTGACAGGTGAGCATATTAAAATGGCCTCAAGGACCAAACTGGAACCCCCTGGTGTGCCAAGATTGGTCCATGAACCAGAGGTTCCTCACCCCTGCCATAGTTCATGGTCTCAGAAGCCAACGAGAGATCTCAGAGAGAATTAACAGAGTCACACTCCTCCCAACTCTCTCCTAATGCAACATAAGCTATGTTGGTGCCAAAGCAAGCCTGAAGCCAGACTGAAACGGCCTTCTTCCAAGCTTGCCAAAACTCTCTCAAGAACCTGGCCCAAGCAGTGGCTATTGACAATCAGGAAGGGAAGCAGTTCTCAGGGTTAGACTTCAGGGTTTCGTGAAGGAAAGAGAGCACCACCGTCTCATTTAAGACAGCTGGAACAATTCATCTGGTCTTCTGTGTTCACATTCAATCTCTGCTCAATGGAAACTTCAGCACAGGTCAAAAATATAATCATTTCTGTCCAAATCAATAATGCTGATGATTTATTTTTATTTTTAAAAAGACACTGCAATATTTCTGAGGAAGGCATTCAATGCCTGATTTTGACTTTAGTGGCCAAATCTATAAAATCCAAACAGAGGTTTTTTTTTTAATTATTCTTCCAAGTGTTTTGGGGAGTGGGCCCAAATGTGGAAGTGCTGGTATTAATTTTTTTTTGTTACAAGAAGCATGGTGGCAAAATAAAAACTGATTTTACATGGCAGCTGAAGGACGCTGATCTGAAATGTATTGGGACAATTATATTTTACAGTTTTCCTAAATAGGAAAAAGTTGCCTGGGTTTACTTCCCCCACCATTTGGGCCCTTTAATTAAAGCAGTATCACGGATTGCCTGCATTGTAATAAAACTCCACTGCATATCCAGGTACCAAGGGATTTATTAACTTGTACTTAGCTCTAGCAATCAGCAGCCGTAGTTAGATGTGCCTGTTGATGATGACATCATCGCTTTTGGCAGCTCCTTTCTATGAGTGTTGAGTGAGGTAATGTCCCTGGTATTAAAACTGACAGCATGATTAATAATGATGGATTCACCGACTTTGTGTGTGAGTGATCGAAATTGGTAGTCTATTCCTTCCACCTGGGATTACTTAGGGATCTTCAAAATATTAACTTGGTCATCAGTGGACCCTACAAAAACAGGGTATTTTAGGAGGCACAGTTTACGTATACACAAAGTGCAAGTGGATTCCTAGGGAAGATGTTTTTGTGGAAATCATGACGTTGTGTAGATGCCCGCAAACCACTGTGATTTTTAGTGAACAGTAGCATTGGCTACTGCAGGCTACCAAAGGCCTCTGCACCACATAAAGCAGCCCTACTCATGTCTCTCTTGGCTCTCTTGCCCTCCCATGCTGTTCCCTTGTGGTGGTAGCTGAAGGAGTCCAAGGAGCAGTGGGCTGATGCTACTTGATCCTGTGAGCTCCCCATGATTTCAGCCCTGGGGAGATGGCTTAGCCCCGGAAGGTTCCATGGAGGGCATGCATCTGAATCAGTGGGCTTGTGCTAATATATTTACTTTTCTTTAAATATCTAACAGTATATCCCACCTCAGTCTTGATCCGGGAGACAACATACTCACGATACAATACAAGGGCACGCCAAAGGATTAAATCCGAAATCATAAAAACGGTGGTGGCAGCAGGACACAAAACATAATGCACACTGAAAGTCATTTCAAATAAGCAACAGAAAATATACTCCAGAGATTCTAAATCCCACTAAGTGTTTTCACAGGGAAAGTGCCTTTAAAAGGAGGGTGCTGATGAACAGCTAGAAGAAGGTGAGTGTAATAAGAGCTTGTCTGCATCAGACTAAAGGCTCATGGAGTTCGCAGTGGCCAACCAAGTGTCTGTGGGAAGCCCACAAGCAGGAGCTGAGGGCAACAGCACTCTCTTTGCTTGTGATTCTCAACAATTGGTATTCAGTACATAGCCGGCATGGCTGGTGGACCTCAGTAGCCTCATCCCCAACTCATGGCATCACAATTGAAACACTCCTTTCTCTCATTGTCACCCACTTTAGAATTTGTCAACCACTTTTGAATTTATCAATAATCAGGCAAGTTCAAATGGGGTAGGTATCCAGATGCAGCCATTTGGGGCTCCGTAGGTCAATATTAGCATTTTTAATTTTTCCTTAAATTGGTAGACACTGACACTTCCAATTGAGTACTGGCTCTTAAGTACGAACATCTAGGAGCAGGCTCATGCCTGATTTTAAAATTTATAAACTAAACACTTTTTGATGGATAAACTGAGCGAGTGACAAAATAATCAAACTACCAGCTTGAATAAAGATTGACTCAACCCACACCAGTCCATGTGCTCATGTGAATTGGCCGCCACACAGCTCCAGTTGACCCCATGCTCCATCTCCTTGTGTTTCTGAGCAAAGAGGTCTTGTCTCAACCAAGCTGAAGAAATGGAAATCTGAAATCATGAGGGGAAGGAATGAGCAAACCTTGGGTCATTGTTTAATTTGCTAAAAGAACAACCCCACCTAAGATTCCTTCTGCCATCTGCCAATGATGACAAAACAGTGAAAGATAAAGACAAATATGCCTCAGAGATGGAGCACAGCTGTTGTAAAAGCAGCAAAAAAGAGAGAGAAAAAGACCAAAAGGAGCTAGGTTAATAAGAGCAATATGCTTGCTGTACACTCAGCCTAGTGCTACTGAGTCCAGCATTCCACACTTATTTCTTTGCCAGCTTTGTCCTTGAAAATACCTAACAACAATAATACATTGTCCTCTTAAAGCCAAGGGTATCAAAGCAGTTTGTAATCACTACTGGATTAAGTTGCATAGCAGCACAGATGGAGGCTTGTGGAAACCAAACAGCCAAAAGAGGGAGATCACCATCCATGGTTTTTCTGAGAATGTTTCTGGAGACATGTCAAGTTATTTCTCACATTCATTAGTCTTCTCCATCAGTTAATTCCTAATGTGCTCTCTATTTTCCCATTGTCTTCAGCAATATGGAATTAAGTACTTGTTCAGCAATGCACACTGGCCAAATATCTGATGACTATAACCTAAGGGTGTAGTCCTTGTCTTATTATCCTATTACCATGCACATTATTCTAGGTGCAGCCCTCCTTTCCAAATAGTACCCTATGAGCAAACTCCCATTTGTTGGCCTACAAATGATGCTAGTGTAAAAAAAAAAAAGCCTAAAATCTCACATCTCTCAACGGCATCAGCAAGGAAGTTGATAGCTAAGGGCAGCCCTCTCAAAGCTGTTGACCTCCAGTGCCCATTAACCCCAGTCAGCAAGGTCAACAGGTAGGAATTTGGGAAGTTGTGGTCCAAAAACATCTGGGAGGCACCATGTTGGGTAAAGCTGGTTTTCAGGGAATAATGAATACTATTCCCATTTAATGGTGTGACCTACACTTCAGTGTAATAAAGCCGTGATCACTCCTCCTCTGTATTAAAATATTTGCATATGCAGGTATTTGGTAACCATTGCCTGCTTCCCACTGTCAATGAAGCTATTCCCACTCCATCTATCACTTATTTCTGTGACTTCTTCTACCACTAAATGCTTCCAGCATCTCACATTGCTTCTGTGCATACTTGCATATTCACTGCAATAGATATACCGTACTTTTCCATCTATAAGACTCCCCCATGTATAAGACACCCCCTATTTTGGGGGACTCAAATTTAAGAAAATGGGGAAAGATGGCACACAGTTGTTGAGTTTTTTTGGGGGGGGGATTGCTGAAAATCGCTCACCTGCACATGTCCAAAAATCCACCACTCATCTGTCCACTCACCGGCAGAAGCTGCCAATCACCCGTCCAATTATCGCAGTGTCAGCCAATCAACACCAGCCATTGCAACCTATCACATGCCCAATAGCCGCTGACAGCCATGGCAGCAACCAATCAAACATCCAGCCTATGCACTACCCATGTATAAGACAACCCCCACTTTTTAACATGATTTTTAAATAAAAAACCTAATCTTATACACGGAAAAGTACGGTATTCACAACTGTCCTGACTCCTCCCATATCTGCTATAGTGGCTGTGCTAGACAGGCTTCATGACAACAGTATTCTTACCAGGGCTGACTTTCTGGCAGCCCAATCAGTCACACGCTTTTTCTGCTTAGTTGCCACTCTATAGTGGTGGATTGGGATTGCCTGAGTGCTGCAGAGAGGTGATTGGTCAGAGAGCAAGAGATTGACAGCTATGCCTCCATACATTTGAGGAAGTATAAAATTGTGGGACAGGAAAAAAAGTCTGTGGCTTTGAGACTGTGAGAATGATTAAACAAAAACAAAAACTGCTTGCCATTTTTAGTGGGAGGGCTGTGCCCCAGTAGGATGCGAAGTTGGATCTGTGAGTTGATTGGGCCATTCCAATCTAGCCCAAAGACATTTGGCTAAAAATATCTTTGTTTTCAATAATATGTGTTTAGTAGGGTTTTTTCTTGGAAGGGGGGGGGTCATATTTATTGCTATACATACATACCCTGGTAGACTGAGAATGCTGTGCATTTGCTAGCAGTCTGGTATTTACTTCTGGACAGGGTACCATGTTAGCAGGATAGTGCTGGGTGATGTTTTCTGGAGCTGGATCAAAGCCCCTAGCACCCTGACCCACACAATGAAGCTACAATCCTAACCCCACTCAACCTGGGAGTAAGTCTCAGGTCTGATTCCACACTTGCTTTTCCTCTGTGCTTTCCAGGCATGTTCCACACTTTAAAGCTCCATCTCCCGAGTGCTTTTTTGTTTGCTTGAGCTTTCGTGAGCTTTCCTCATGAAAACCCGTTCTTTAAAGCTGAACTGGAACAAGCGCCAATCTGCAGAAAAACTGAATTGCTGTTTGTTGTGCTTCAGCTTTAAAGAACAGGTTTTCATGAGGAAAACTCTGGACAAGGTATGAGGACCTGTGCCTGGAAAAAGCAGAATGAAAGGTCAGTGGGGAGGTGCCCTTGCTGAATTCAGTGGAACTTACTTTTTAGTAGATATTGTCAGGCCCGCAGCGTCAGGCCCCACAGCTGGAACCACATGGACAGGGGTGAAGTGGGCAGGGCAACATCTGTGACTTTTAACCTACAATGGGCTGAACTCTAGCCACGTGCAAGTCAGAGATTTCTACATACACGTGCTTCCTACACACATCTCTCCATACTACACCTTGGCAAGTATGAGAATGATCAAAGTTCAGGGATGCATTCCAACTGGGCAAAAGCACTCAACCTAGACACAGAGAAAGACTTGTGAGGGCCATAGCTTAGGGGGGGAGAGTATGGCCCATAGAGAATCCCCCAGACTTGAAGATCCCCACTGTCCCCATCAGCATTTTGTTATTGATCTGATGCTCCTATTTCTAGCACTGAGACTTAATTCTCTGCTACCTTGCAGTAAATGAGTGAGCAGCAAAGCCAAGACTTCTGCCAGGCACCAATTTACAGAACTAGAAATAAAAGAAGATGTAATCAGCATGAGCCATCAAGAATTATAACAAAGGTGAGACATTTCTCGACATCACACACTGACTTCATTGCGTTCAACGCTGCCGGGCCAGGGGATGTTTCCTGTGCTCCCAAAACCACAAATTAAATGTACAGTACATTCATTCTGTGTGTGGGGAAAAAAATGAAATTCTTTCTTCCTTCCTGTTGGAAAACTCTTTGGCAGTAATGCTTGGATTGTTTTCTTTGTAAATTACATTTTTGCTGTTTTCAAGATGTTTCCCTGACTTTCTTGAAATTTGACCCACTTAACGAGTAATGTAGACCTTGTTTCCATGTTCAGGGGGGAGGGGGAACTCTCCCAGGGCTGCTTGAAAGTAATGATTAAAACTTCCATGTGTGCAGCAAAGTCAGCCACTTTCGCAGAGAGCAGAAAATAACCTCTCATAACCGAAGGACATTTCTCTCACCATTGGATAAACAATGTGAAATCAGGGGCAGCCAGTCCTCGTCTTGAGTCCAGAACTAACACCTGATTTTCATATTCACTGAAGAAAGCCATCTGATCGCAGGTGAGGCCCTGATTCAGTGTTTAATAATATCTTTTAGCAGGAAGCTCAAATGGTAGAGCAGGTATGTGTCCTTGCGCTGGCATCATACTGCTTACTCCTTATGAGCACATGTGCACAAACACTCTTGCTCATCCCCCTTGGATACTCCTTGGTCCAACACTAATATATGCACCATTCCTATGCATTGCAATGGAGAAAAGGCAGAGAAACAAAGGAGACCAAGTGGTGCTCATATTTATACATGCTATTTTGTGAACTTCTTGTTTTTATTTTGTTAATCACAGCCTAATATTGGAGGGGGCGACGTAGCATGAAAAGAGCTGTGGTAGCACACAGCACAGCATAGTACTGGAGAGTGGTGTAGCCTGCTGTAGTAACCCTCTCCTCAGCTGACCATTCAGCCTTTCCCTTCTTTGCATTACCTGTACTACAGTGACCACTTTATCTGCATCCTAGTTTTGAAATGTCAGCACAAAACATTTTAATAGCAAACAGGTGCCTTGTGAAAATAATGCTTCATCTTCATGGTGTTGCAAAATCTGATGTGGTTATGTCTCAAAGTTGGATACTGCAGCTTTCCTTGGCTTAGCATTATTCATGCATCATTATCACCACCATCACTATCATAATCACAATTGGTGATATCCAACATTAGCCAAACTCAGCATATACTCAATTGGTGGAATCCAACGTAGCACTAAGTCTCTTGTTCTGTCAACGCAATTATTCCTTCTGGGGCAATGGAATGTTCTCTCCCTCTCCTTCCCCTCTGCACTCCTTAAATTGCTTCTAGGAGTCTCTCCGCCCCCCAACCCTCTGGAGCAAATACCAGGAATCTGTGGTGCACACAGAAGGGGATGAGAGGGGTGAAAGTACCGTTGTGCAAGCAGAAATCCTTGGTCGTTTGAATACTGTCCATTCAGTTTACTCTGAGTATACCATGAATCAGATTCTTGGGTCAAGGCCTCAGCTGCGATCAGAGGACTTCCTTCAGTAAATGTGAAAATCAGGTCTTAGTTTTGAACTCCTGACAAAAAGCCACAGAGGCCTCATGGGGGCTGATTGCCACTGATGTCACACTGTTTATCCATTGGGAGATTATATACAATGGGTCTACTCTCAATATTACTTAGATGGACAACACCCAATATCTCTAGCATGCATATGGTGTCTTAGAATACTCCAAGTGCTTCATGTAAAAGTCTTGAAAAGGAAATACACATATAAAGAATACTAAGCATTTAGGTACAGCACTGCAATTACTCGAAGTTTTTATTAGTGGTGGGCCAGTTTCCTCTGGCTCACCTCATAAGGAAATCCATTTTCCTGAGTGTTCTTGAAGAATTATCAGGGTAAACTCAAGGACTTTCCAAGAAAGTTGGCTTGTCCAATGTAAGGGCAAGCCAACTCTCCCACTTCAGTTATTATTTTGTTGCCTTTATACTTAAACTTCCTGCAAGGAATGAAGAGAGTGGTTTAACCTCCCCTGTAAAATAATGACTCGCCCAGAGCCGTGCCATGAGTTTCAGAGCTGAGCAGAACTGGTTTGTTTGTATTCAATATTTGTTTACTGCCCAATAACAAAAGTTCTTTGGGTAAATCCAAAAAACAGCACACAAAAAATAACAACTGGTTTGAATACTGAATTTCCAGCAGTCAGCCCTCCACTCAGTTTCTGAACTATATGGGCTCCTTGAGGAAGAATCTGATTTTAAGGCTGAGCTATTTCGAACTCGCCAATTTACATGGGAGTTGTGCCAGCAGAGCTGTAGAGGAAAAAGGCTGAGGCCAGGAGAGAGGCCAGCTTCTTCACACTGTGGCAACAGCAACAGTCTTTTCCTGCTCCTTTGTACTTGTAGTTTACCACTTCCTCCTTCCTCCACTCCCACATGCCCAGTTGCTGCAGTGCTGCCACTGCAGAATGCCACACTGACTGTAGCTACCCACAGTATTGTAGTCTCTGACGAAACAAAAGAGTGAAATCATAAGAAGCAGCTCTGCCATTTGGGGATCTCAGAAAGAGATTCAGGGCTTGGGCTCTGCTTACCCAAATCAAGAGATGCCCATAACTCCAATGGGGGGGGGGACGACAACAATACAACTCTAGAGAGATGGGGTGGAGCATTCGTGATCAGGGAAGGAGCCTACACACTTTTGGGGAGGAGGTATTGTTCAAATTTCAATATGTGAATAGATAGACTGGGAGCTCCCAAATAAATAGTGCATATTGATGGTAACCCGTATTCTCAGCTAATACTCATGGTTAAGTCAGTCTCCAATCCAACTGCTGGAAGAGCAGTGCGGGGGGGGGGGGTTATAAACAAGAGCAAACCTTCATACAGTAGGAGACCATGACTAAAGCTTCCCATTGCTTTTCTTCTGTCACTGCTGTGGCTTGTTCACAAACTGGCACCAGCACTCCAGACAGAGATGCCTTGCAGGTTACAAGCAAGGACCTTGCACTTCCTGGAGAAAAGCAATTCATCTGGGACAGGATTAAAGCTGTGTTAATGCCAGAGAATGTCTCTGACAGGCAGGCCACCTGTCAGGCAAGCGAGACATATTCTATTTGCTATTCAGATGGAAAGAGAAAGGCAAGCCTTCCGAGTTCTAAAGGCAAAGTAGAGAGCTTTCTGCATGTGTGGTTTATGGAAGTGAAGTGGAGCGGCTGGCATTCTGAGGACTTTTCTGAATGAGAACATAGGGAGTTGCATTATAGTGGGTCAGGTAGTGGGTGCATCTAGCTCAGTGTTGTCTACACTGGCAGGGTTTCAGATACGGACCTCTTCCTGCCCTGCCTGGAGATACCAGCGCTTCAACTTGGGTCCTTCTGCATGCAAAGCTGGTGCTCTCTATGGCCCTTCTCTTCCCCAAAAGAAATAAGAATGCTTTTTGCTCCTATCTTTTAAAAGCAGCTGTGGAAAGATTTGGGCAGGGGTTCTGATTTGGCCTGCGAGGCTTTTTCTCCCAAACCACAGTCACTTGCCCCACACCTGATGCCACAGCTCTTCAGTAAGTAGCACAGTATGTGTCAATGCAGTTGCTGTTTCTTTCTATTGTCCACACACCCTTTTGCCAATATTTTCACCCCTGAACACTTCCAGCAAGTAAGGCAGCAACCAAGTGTCTGTAGATAACAATCTGGATGTCAAGCATTTTCTGTCATCATACTGGGAACCTATGGTGGGCAGGCTTCCGGGGACTTCAGGCCAGTGGGTACATATAACTCTGTACCAGGAATGGGGAAGCTGTGATACTCCAGATGTTACAGATCTGCAGTTTCTCCTATTCCTGGTACAGAGTTATAGAGTACAGAGTTATGGAGAAGGGTCATGCAGCATAGCTGCCAAGTTATCCCTTTTTTTAAGGGATTTTCCATTATGCTGAATAGGCTTCCTCGTGAGAAAAGGGAAAACTTGGCAGCTATGTCATGCAGGCAGGGACTGATGGGAATTGGAGTCCAAGGACTTCTGGAAGGTCATCCCTGCTTTGTTCAGTAGGTTACATTCTAGCCACTCAAAACTTACAGGTGAATGGACAACACAACCTCTCCATTCTCCATCTGGGCAAGCAAGACTCATTTTCGCGGTTCAAGGGCAGATTCTACTCAGGCAAAAGCACACAAGAAGTGTGCAGGGTCTGTGAAGGTTATGGCTGAAGGGGGGGATGTATGTGTCCCGAGAGTGGACAGAAAGGACTAGAGAGCCTCATTCAGTTCCTTGGCCTGAAGACTCCAGCCTCTAGAGAACAGGAGTACTGGACTGGCTCCACTGGTACATTTGCAGTGTGTTGACCTCATTGCCGCCTTGTAGACTCTCCTCCCACCTCTCCCTCCCACTAAGCAACAGCAACCTATTTGCCAGAAGTTAACGCAGCTGCTCTGCCCCACCAGGTAATCTGCTTCCTGATATGGGTATTGGAAACCTTGCAAAAGAAATGGGGTGCTTTTAGGAGGGTACTTCCAGTGCACAAAGAAAGACAGTGTTGACATCCCCCTTCCCAGCCCACACAAAGAAGTTCCCTACCTGAAATATTCACAGATGAACACAGATTTAGCAGAGCTTTATTTTCTTATTTCACAATACAGTGGCAGTGCCTGAAAGAAGCCAAATCTCACATTTATTTGCAGAGAAGCCTACTAAAGCCAGAATGGGCAATACAAATGCTTATTGTCCTTTTTTGTGTGTCAGCTTGCAGAAAAATCCCCATCAAATGGCAGGTGAGTTTGCCATTATTTAATGTGGGTGTGTCAAAGATTTATAAAGTGAGAAACACCTAAAATACTTTCCCCCCTCTCTCGTACTGTCATGAGAGCACATTGACACATCCTGCAGCATGTTTATTAAAATGCAGCATTGTTCCAGCTTGAATGGCATTTCAATGTAAAAAGAAAAGTAATTTTGTTTGATTTGCACTCTTTTCCCCAATGGCACACAAGAAGGACGTGTGGGCTGAGGATTATAAGCCTGCTGTTCTGTCTGCTGAAAAATGAATATGCCCCAAGATTTAGTTTCCTGAGATGAAGGGAAGCAAATGATGTGTGCTACTGGCAGGATAGCAGCACATGGGGTAGGGAGAAGGTAATTGGGAGAGCTGAGCAAATGATTAAATCTCTCTGTTGTGTAGGGTGCTAGAGTTGTTAAGTTAGAGGAAGGGCAGTAACTCAGTGGTATAGTATTTGGTTGCATGCAGCAGGTCCCAGGTTCAATCCCTGATAACTCCAGGTAGGGCTGGGAAGGATTCCTTGCCTAAAACCCTGGAGAATCACTGCTAGCCAGTGTAGACAATACTGAGCTAAATGGAATCGTGGGACTCAGTAGCTTCCAATACTAACTTGCTTCTAATGTTTCTTAACTCTCTAGAAAACTCTTTTTTTGCAGTAAATACAATGGCAGCGGCATAGATAGAAAATGCAGAGCTCAAGTACATTGCCAATATTCAATATCCACATTCATTTCATAGAAATCATGGAGCTGATTTCATAAAATTGTCAAGTTGAAAGACCCAAAGGTTCGTCTAGTAGTCCAATTTGAGATTATTCACTTTACAATGGGGATTCCTACAATGCACCTACAAGTAATTCTAGATAATTTTTTAAATACCATTTCACTGCTTGGTTTGTTTTTCTTTTTGATAACAAGTCACAAAGAACCACGTGGAGCAAACTGTTTAAAAAAATAAATAAAAGTGACCGAACGTCCCCTCCCCTCCCAGCAAATAACTGCTGCAACACAGCTTCACAACCGAAAGGGAGAACTCGACCCTACACTCAACAGAATTATAAAGAAATTCTAGGACAGAAAACCTCTTTCACAGGGCAAGAAAACTTTTGACAACCTGGAGGACATGTTGTGGAGCAGCACACTATTACAACTGGCTTCTTCCCAACTCTTTGTTTGTTTTGCTTTGTTTTCCATTTAGCATGAAGGAAGAGTTATGGAGAACTCAAAACTTGTGAACTATTTTGTGATATTTGGGTTGACCTAATACGGGATTTGGATTTTTTCCCCTCATGGGCCAACACAACTCCCTTTCGTAACACAAGGAGATCAGGGTGGAGACAGTAGGCATTAGCCCTCTCCCTCCATACTGTATACCAGTTTGCTATTGTTCAAAAAGGTTGTATGTCATTCAGTAAACCCTTGATCTTCTGAACAATACATCC
Source organism: Zootoca vivipara (assembly GCF_965207765.1). NCBI lineage: Eukaryota > Metazoa > Chordata > Lepidosauria > Squamata > Lacertidae > Zootoca > Zootoca vivipara. The sequence continues at coordinate 64,039,259 of NC_142584.1, read as the reverse complement.
ACCCTTGCAAGTCGCTTCCGATGAAACTTTCTGCATGTCTGTTTGAACACATGCTTAATCCTGTCCCCACCCTCTCAAAACCTGAGTGTCCTATACTCATTTATCTGGGAATAAGTCCCACTGACCCTATTGGGGCATTTTCTGAATAGGATTGCCTATTTTTTGTGGCAAGTTTGAGAATTGTTCTTTACAAAAACCCTAACATTAATTTTTCAATTGTATCCAACATATTTTCCTGGACATCAGATTGGAACAAAAAGAAATAGATCCACAGTAATAAGTTTATTTTATTCTTTCCAAAAAGCAATTTTTATTACTTTTTATTGAATATTTTTTCTGGCATGAATTGTTTCTAGATATTATTTTCCGTAATGTACAGCAGATATTCTGATGCCCAGTGAAGAAACTGAATCTCAGTATTAAAACTTATTTATTGCTTCATAAATAACAATGTTTAAAACTATAAAGAAGAATTAGCCCTGCTTAATGTCTACAGCTAATAAACGTCTGTTGACCCATTATGGATGCATAAGGGAAGGGGGTCGTGGTAAAAGACCACTGTCACCTGTGACCTTAGAATCAAAATGGAAATTAAGAAACTAGATGCTTTTCTGGAGGCTTGCTCTTTGTTAAGCCAATTGTTTGTTGAGAGAAATCCTACTCCATATCTTATAAGATCATATCTACATAAGACAATCTAGTTCTGTTTGAAGTAGCTCAGAAAGTAGGATGACCAAATATATATTCGAAAGTAGACAAATAAAGCAAATCCTGGGTAATCAGAAGCAAGAGATAACAGACAAAAGCGACCAGCAGATGGGTGAATGTAACACTGACTCAAGACCAAGAGTTCCAAATCACAAGCAGTAATAGGCTAATTTGGCTTAAATCTCCCTCAATCTTGTGCTTGATCTTTACAGTCTCTTTACAGATTTTAAAGCTGAAATGGATGCTTTTGGTTTGCTAAAATGTATGTGTGGTGCAAAATTAGAATTTGGGGTATACCTTTACTGGCCTGTCTGGAAGACAGATCAGTTGCCTGTTCTGGACAGAGTGCTCCTCCCTTTATAGGAGCAGGTATGTAACTTTGGGGTACTCCTGGATACTTTGTCATTGGAGGCCCAACTGACCTCTCGGAAATCACTCTACCAGGTTCATCATGATCACTTGGCCACTGTGTTTCATGCAGTGGTTGACCCAGGGGGATGACATCGCGGCCGCCCCCACTCCCGCCCCTCGGGATGCTTGCCGCTCGCTGTGTACACCCGGGACGCGCACCACTTGCCGCACAACCTCTCGACGCACACCACACACCCCTGGGATGCGCACCAGCCATGCCCCCGGGTGTATGCCACTCCCGGTGCTGGAGCAGGTAGTTTCGCCACTGGGTTGACCGCAAGACTGGATTACACTCTACGTACACTCTATGTAAGGCTAATCCAGAAGCTCCAAGTGTTGCAGCATGCAGTGGCTGGATGACTGATGGCGGCAAATGGTCAACAGCATTTAACACCTTTCATAAAACACCTAGACTGGCTGAATAGATGCTGCTGGACCAGGTTCAAGGTTCTGGTGTTGATATACAAAGCACTGACCAACTTAGGCACAGAATACCTTGGGTGAATGCTGTTAGTTATCCTCTGCATACTCCTCCAGCAGAGACTCAACGGGCATCCTCACTTTTTACTTGCAAGCATCCTTAAAGACCTTTTTATGTCAACAGGACTTGGCACTGTTTTCTTCTTCTTAGCTAGTCACCTTAATGATTATCTGTATTTTTAAAATGTCATTTTAGGTTTTAACATTGTGCACCACCCTATTATTTTTTAAAATATATAGTGTTAAAGAAATATTTCTATAAATAAACAACAACAAATCTGGAGTTGTGAACCAATTTACCCCAGCCCTAACCTGCCGTCAAAGCCGTCACTGTGGCAAACCAAATAGTAGAGTTGGGGAAACTGTATAATAATAATAATAATAATAATAATAATAATAATAATAATCAAAAACTTTTATTTATATCCCGCCCTCCCCGGCCAAAGTCAGGCTCAGGGTGGCTAACATCAGATATATAACATTGGTATAAAATCAAACAATAATTAAATTACCTCCTAAAAACAGGTCAAAATCAAATTAAAGTCTAATTAGATGGCTTTCCGCAGGGTTAGGGTTGGGAACAGTAAGTGCTCATCAGCCCAACTGTTTACGCTGTTCTTATATGGGCCTGTGAGAATGCTGTGAGGCCTCTTTCATATAGAAAATGTTCTTATAGAAAAAGAAAAGGGGAGTCAGGCCGAGTCCCAACCAAAGGCCTGGTGAAACAACTCTGTCTTGCAGGCCCTGGAATGGACTCTGAAAAGATTTTTAAGGTTCAAATTATAGCAGTGCTATAATTTCAGCATCTCTCCAAAATCAGACTCACCCTAGAAGTGTGCTTTGGCTGCTGCAACATATATATGAGGCAGGCAACTAAAGAATAAGGATATTGAACATGTAAACAAATGGTGTATTGCAAGCGTACTAAGCTCTGCATGTCTGACAACAGTTCTGAAAGGTAGTACAGTACAGTATTCTCCTCCATGCATTACAGGTGAACAGTGGGAAGGAAGAGGCCGAGAAATAGTCTCCTGACAAAGGCTACCTAGTAAGTTCATAGTTTAAGTAAGATGTGATCCAGAGGCTTCCCAGCTCTCTGATCACATTCTTACATCAAAACCAGCTACAAGAAGCACCCTCTACTTCATCCTTTAAAATATTAAATATGTTCATGCCAATAAAAATGCTGACATTTCAGTATGCTGATGATGACTCCCAGGTCTCTCTGTCTTTCCCAGCTAAGTCATGTGGAGGCCAGCACTGCCTTCAGTGGGCCATCAGCATGGGACCACCAATAGACCCCCACCTGATGGCAACCAGGGCCTTCCCCCAAAGCTGCTGTTTGCCAACATGGTGCCACACATTGCTTCCCCCTCTGCTGCTATGATATCACTAGTCTGATATCTGTTGGGCACTCTTCTCCAGCATCAATCTGCCCATCCATTAAGATTGGTATGGAGATCTTTGTCTGGGTTTCCTGAAATCTAAAGTGTGGCCGGTGTCAACTGGAGAGACCAACTTTTCATTTCTGGCTCCTTGCCTTTAGAATGCCTTCCGCAGGGCGACCTGCCTGGCACCAAGCAAAAACGAGATCTGTTTCTCCAGGCTTTTAAAAAAAAAACTGCCATTACTAATGTTTTTAAACTTAGAAATGTTTTTGATCTTACTATCTAACAAATGAACTATTGCTATTGTTGTTTGTTGCATTAGTTGCTATGCTTTTTTTTGGTAAGCTTTATTTCATTATTTTTTACTTTTTCATGTACTTTGTTTATTACCTTGTTAGATGATCTGAGAATATTTATGTTATGTTGGACATACTGGATATAAACAATGTAAATAATAAGAAATGAAACATTTCAGCATGATTTGGAACATACTGTAACCTGAATTTTCACTAGGCACCCCATTTTTCAATTTGCCAGTATTTATTCTGTGGCTTATCTTAAATACAGATATAGTTCTATCAGAAAGGAAACCCGTCAGATTGTTCATGCTGGAAAGTCCCCCATTCTTTTTCACAGTGGGCATCATTCCAAGTGATGGGGACTGCAGACAACATGACCTCTTCTTGTCATTCTAACATCAAGACAATAACGGCAGCTGATCCAAAGTCTGACATCTAAGGGATATCATTATCTAGGTAATAAGTCAATATGCATGACAAACAACCTTTCATCAGGTAATCACTTTTACCCTTGAGCAAGTAAAACAGTAGGGAGGACTCCAGGTCAGTGCAACAGCAACAGAGTGATCAAATCATTACTGTGGCTATTATGGGACTATGAACAAGCAACATCTCCTCGCTGCCCACAGAAATAAATAGAGCATGTTCTTTTACCAGCTGCAGTGCTAGATGTGGTAACAAGTGAACAGTAGAAGGCAGTACTGAATGTCATTGCTATGCAAGACAAAATGTGACCAGTTTCTGACCATTATATTTTATGCTTTGTCATTTCAATATTAGCGAAGTCGATGGCCCTACAGTTTTTCTAAAAAGAAAGTTAGCATGGAGTTCATTATTTTTCAAAGGAAGCTTTCTGTGCGATCTTAACAAAGAAATACACACACACACACAATCTTCACATCAGTTGCAAATATTTCATTTCAAACATAAAGTACAATCCTGGCTCCCCTTATAATAACCAGCCAGCTCATGCCAAAATTGGTGCCTGCTTTTGGTTATTATATTATAGGCCGCAAGGGTTATTGTGCATAATTAAACGGGACTCTCCAACCTGGAATTATAAAACCGTCACCACAATCCAACAATTCCACTTGATGTGTATTAAGTCATTTAATTTATTTTGTTTTCTTCTTTTAAAGGGAGAGGGGAAAGCAAATGAGAGGAATTTTTTTCCTGCCTTGTAAATCATTAAAAATGCATGAAGGTTTAAAGCATGCCAGAGACAACCTGCACATTCACTTAGGAGCATATGCAGAAGAAACCTACTGCATTAAAAATAAGAAAGAAGGTTTTCTGAAACTGGCATGGCATTCTATCAAAATAAACACTATACGGCCTTTGGGAAGGAAATGTTTCAGGGAACTAAGGGGTATCTACTAGTTGCAATGTACTTTTGCTTTAAAAGGCGGGGGGGGGCGCGCAGTGCATCTGCCTTTTAATACCTTAGTTTGCCAATGCTGTGAATTTTGCAACAGCCCATAAAATCTTTTTAAAGGTTCGTCCTACGGGAGATGGAAATGGAGAAAAGTATACTTTCCTGTTCTTATGTGTGGATCATGGAGCTGCTGGTGCAATTTCTGCCTCCAAATAATGCAGCCACAATGTCAGAACTCACCAGGTCAAACATGGGTATATTGAGAATTCTACACATACCTGAAGTGTGTCTTGCACACAATGTGCCTAATAATTGAAGATGCTGGAGGTCCTCAGTTAGAGATGAGACAGCCATCTCTTGGGGATGATCCAGCTCTAGATTTCCTGCACTGAACAAGCAGGAGGTTTAGAAGGCCTACAGGAACCACCCCACCTCTATGATCCTATGATTTATATAGCAGCATCAGTGTTCATAATGCTTCCCAGAATAACATAAGATGAATATAAGTTCCTGACCCAGGGAGCTAATAATCTAAATTTAAAGACTGCATGTCAGAAGTTGGGAGTCTCCTTCCTTGGAGGTTTTTAAGTAAAGGTTGGATGGCCTTCTTTCATTCATGCTTTAGTTGAGATTCCTGCATCGCAGGGGGTTGGACTAAATGACCCTTGGGATCCCTTCCAACTCTACAATTGCATGATTCTATGTGGGCAGAAATACCAGATTAAGACAAAGAATGGGAAGACAAAGTATCATTTCAGAGAGAGACAAGGAATGGGAAAAGCAAGGTAAGCAAAGGATGGGTTTAAGGAGAGCACTAGAGATCTTCTAATATTTTTGCCCAGGAGTGGGGTAGCAGGGCACTCACATGACAAGATGTTTGAGGGGCCAACAAGCTTAAATAGGAGGGTAGCTACTTAACAGCTTGAGAGCTCATTCAGTTCTGCTATATGAGATGGAGATCAAAATCACTCCCAGTTATTGATTCTCTGGGATTCTGGAATACCTAGCTGCCCATGTTAGGGGCAAAATTCTAAAGTAGTGTTTCTAGAATCGATGTGAGAGCCAAGAAATAGCTTCGTTTCAAAATCTTTGAAGGGATGCTATAAAAATAGCCTTGATTTTGGTTCTAAAACCCTTTCTTGTGAAATATAGATGCTGCAGAGTCCTGCAGGTACAAGGGTTACCCGCATCCCTCTATGAGAGAGATGTGCCACATGAATGTAGAAATTTCTCATTGCAAAGCGCTGAGTTGTTTCACTTTTCTTCCTAAGGAGCCCCTTCTGTACACACATACACTTTCCTTAACTAGCATCAATAACAACAGCCTCTGTGGCATTTTAAGAGATTAACATATTTATTATGTTATGAGCTTGTGCAGGCAACAGAGCTCAGTTCATTAGGTGCATTTCTAATGAATGGCTGTTGCCATTCACACTTTGATGACTTCCAGATTTGACCATTGTAATGTGCTCTATGTGGGGCTGCCTCTGAAGATAGAAATTTAGTTAGTACAGTGGTCCACTTGTGTAACCAATACTCTGATACATCACCTAATATCCTGTTCATTTCTAGGCTCAATATCCAAGTACCAGTTCTCACCTTTCAATCCCTATTTAGCTCAGGTACTGATTATCACAGGGAATGTCTCCTCCAGTGTAGGTACCTCCCCAGTACCAGTTAAGATCTTCTGGGAAGGCTCTGCTCCAGCTTCATGGGGGTTGGCGGCTGGATTAGCAGATTCGGAAGCAGCATGGGTGCTATGGATTCCTCTCCCAAAGTAAGTTCATACAGTTTCCACCTTTCTGGTAGGTAAACACTTTTTCTTTTTGGTCTCAGGTAGCATTAGGGAAAATTGCTCCTTTTCTCTTCCTCAGAGGGAAGGTTGGGTGTTGGTGTGCCATGCCCCAAAGGGAAAGGCAGAGTGCCTATGTGGACCAATGGTTGGATGCATGTGTCCATTGTGACCATGGCTAATGGAGAAGGACATGGGCAAGTGGTATATGAACAACCATCCACCCCTTTTCCAGGGACAGAGATAGCCAACCCATCTCTTTGTGCTGGGAAGGGTGGCTTGGGCAGACGTAGCTCTCCACCCAGCTCTCCCAGTTGAGCTGCAGATCTTCTTTGGAAAATAAGTCTGATTAAGATTAAGCTTTTGCTGGATCAAATAGTAGCTCTCCCATCTATGCAGTGACAGAATGACTGAACATGCCCTACATGTTAAATCCAAAGCATCTAGGCCAAATGTTCTGCCGATCCGATTGTTTTCTCAGCAACACAGGAATGCTAGGAAGACCAAGCCTACACTCATTCCTCTTCAGCCAGTGAGTTGGATGAGTTGGATTTTTTGGGGGGGGCGGCAGAATATAGCATAAGAACATCAGAAGAGTCACTCTGGTCAGACCAAAGGCATTTCTAGTCCTGCATTCTATTCTCATAGTGGTCAAACAGTTGTCTATGGGAAGCCCACAATTAGGCCTGTTTTTGTGTCGCTTCCCTCTGGACTTCTCACAGAGGACACACATGAAGAAGGGCCTCAGATGATGATTATATTGGTATATATATATATATATATATATATATATATATATATATATAAGAATAATATTAGAGAAAACTGGGTATTGAAACTTGCTTAACCTAGATCATATATCCCAGTTTCCAGTGGCCCTTTAAAGTATGCTTCACACAGAGTATATGCAGTCAGAAGTTGACCTGGCTAAGAAAACACCACCAAGAGCATAGGGAATTATCTCCCTTAAATGAAACCCCTTACTAGCTGCACACTTGTAAAAGTATGCAGATGAAAATACAGACGTTTGGGTTTCTTTAACTGAAAAACAAACTGACTCTAAAGAGACTTTAAACTAAAGATAAATGCTTTCTCTCTTAGCAATGTTATCTACCCACTTTCCAAACCTCCCACAAAACTCCCACATAACTCCCATTAAACTACCCGAGAATTAACAGCAAACTAGCATTATAACTAAACAATCATACTAAGATTCAACTAAGGAATCTCTTAAACTGAGAACAACTGAGAGAGTGATCTACAACGAGATGAATCAAACTGAAAGATCTAACTAAGAGATACAGAAGGCTTTCTGGCAGAGCCTTATATACAAGAAGCAGAGCCCACGCCTGTGGGCAATTAACAGAAATCACCTGCACCTGTTTCTCTTAAACAGACAGTATTTACATTAGACCGGCTCTAAAGTAACTTGACTATTCAAAAAATCCAACAGTTCATATAAGGAGAGGTGGTCCTCGCTGCCTCTTGTGAGAGCAAATCCCACAGTTCTGCTGGGTGAAGAACTATGCACTGTGTGAAGAAGTACTTTCTTTTGTTTGCACTGAATCTTCCAACCTTCAGCTGCCTTTGATGCTCCTGGGTTCTGCTTCCATCTGTCCACTTTCTCCACACCATGTATCATTTTATGAACTTATCAAGGCTCAAATGTTTTCCTTCCTGCACAGGAGAGTTGTGGCAGCCTTGTCATCTTTTGGGTTGTTGTTTTTCTGCACAAGGAAATTCCCTTTTAATGAGAGCACAAAAAGACACCATCCAATTGAATCCCCCTTTTCATATCACAAAAGTACTCCCATTGGGGAATTTTACCCTGGTTTCAAAATATGTGGATTTAGTAATCATGTTCCAGATTTAGGGTTCTCTTTTCACCTGATCTCTCTGGGTAGCTGTTAAGAGAAGGTTGCATAACTGCAACCTCCCCCTCCCCCTGTGCTCTCTTTCCCTTAATGATGCCATTTCGTATCATAGTCACTAAGGTTGGCCTTAGTCAGCAATTTCCTACCTTTTGATTTGCTTGCCCCCTTTTGTCAATATTCATTTTAAATGCTTGAAGTCAGGCTCCTTTTCAGCTGACATGGCTCCATAGCCTCCCACACCCTTCAGGTGTATAACTGACAGGTGACCAGTAGCACATCGGGAGACTTTAAATGAATCCCAGAAGGCAGTATTTGTATAAGCATGAAAGGGCATCCCAGCCTTTCTGCTGAATAAAGGATGTGATCATAATTATAGAGAGCTAATACAAAAGGACTTTCTGCTAGCCAGGTTTTTGATCAAAAGATGTGAGAGCTTACAAAAATCACGTGTATATGGCAAACATGTTGTTCTGCTGACTTTGAGAAGGAGCAGCTGCCAATTAGTGAATCAAAAAAACTAGCCATTGTAACACATATTCTTGTCCTTCAGTTTACAAGTGAAATTAGTGATGCACACACATTGCTCCAGAATACGTTTACTTCAAATAAATCCTGTGCAGTGCAGTCCTAGAGATGTCTACTTGGAAGTAATTTTCCTTGAGTTCAAAGGAATTTAGATGGAAGTTAAGTGTGCATAGGATTGCAGCACAATCCCCTCTGCATTTACTCAGAAGCAGCCCCATTGTAGTCAGTGGGGTGGAAATGGAAGCTCTTCCACATAGAACTGTAAAAGACTTCAAACTTTGAAATATCTCATTTTAAAGTGATCAACAACAGAAATTTGTAATAATGGTGGAAGGGCCACAGTGGCAGAGTTTGCATGCAAAAGGTCCCAAGTTAATAGAATCACAGAATTGTAGAGTTGGAAGGGACCCAGGGGGTCATCAAGTCCAACCCCCTACAATGCAGGAATCTCAACTAGTTCATACATGACAGATATTCATCCAACCTCTGCTTAAAAATCATCAAGGAAGGAGAGTCCACAACCTTTCATGGGAGTCTGTTCCACTGTTGAACAGTTCTTCCTGATGTTTAGTCAGGATCTCCTTTCTTGTAACTTGAATCCATTGGTTTGGGTTCCAGCCTCTGGAGCAGGAGAAAACAAACTTGTTCCACCCTCCATGTGACAGACCTTTAGATATTTGAATACGGCTATCCTCTCTCAAGTCTCTTCTTATCCAGGCTAAACATACCCAGTTCCCCCAACCATTTTCACACCCTTGATCATCTTGGCCTCATCACACCTTCCAGCACACCTTCTTAAATTGTGGTGCCCAAAACTGTCCACAATACTCCAGGCATTGTCTGATCAAAGCAGAAAAGAGCAGGACTATGACTTCCCTTGATCTGTTCATGCAGTCTAGAATAGCATTTAGCACTTTTTTTTGCTGCTGCATCACACTGTCGAAATGTTAAGCTTCTGGACTACTAAGACCCCTAGATCCCTTTCACATGTACTACAGGTAATCCAGGTGTCCCCCATCTTATATTTGTGCAGCTGGTTCTTCCTGCCTAAGTGTAGAACCTTATATTTTAGGATCCTTTCCTTCATTCTACAAATAATCTCTTCCAACCCTATGATTCTGATTTCTGCCACCCCATCCCAAATAAAACAGCTCTCAGCTACACATATAATCTATTCCTTCAGGAATGCAGAGGGAAGGATGGGCTGGACTGAGAATTAAGGGGGTGGACATTTTTGTGGTATATTCCAAACCAAATTGTATTCCATTTCCTTGCGATTCCCCCCTGCCCCCATCCCCACCCACCCACTTCATGATGAAAAGAGACGTTTATGGGGGGGGGGAACGTGGTTGCTGAGGAAAACTTGAACAAAGTTCCCTTGGGATTCAGCTGCTGCAAGACAGATGATCTCACTGAGTGACCTTGGGAAAATCTTTTCAAGCCAAACGCTCCTGCTGTTGGAATCAATTTGGGTGAGGTGAAACAATATTAATGAGAACACAATCAATTTCTCAAAAAACAACAACAACATCATAAACCCCTTGAGTCTTCCACAGGAATTGCAGCACCCCACAACTTTAGAACACCTCTCTAGTGTTCCAATCACTGAAGGCACTTGGCAGGGAGAACATTGTTTGAGACTTTGAATAAAAATGCAGGTCACAAATGGATCTCAAGTCTTTGTACCTCAAAATGGGCAATGTAGCTTTGGGACTGGGGGTATCATCCCTAAACCGCCTGATACTCTAAGCCTCCACCCCACCCCGCTGACACCAGACAGCTGAGGCAGTAATTGAGGTTGGCGCTCACCCCACAACCCCAACAACCACATGCCAGGAACTTTAAAGCTTTTGAGAAGGAGGTCTGCTCTCCCTTTTACAGATCAAAAAGTCACCTGAGAGGTAAATTTTAAGCAGAGAAAATGCTTTCACCTCCAATACCCTCATCCAAAGGTCCTTTTAGTGACACCAACTTTCTGAAAGGATCCTGGAAGAGACAAAATGGAGTCAGGCTGTGTTTGCGTCCTCCCATTATTAGGTCCTAGGTCTGCCGCTTGCTTCCTGTCAGGCTCAGCCACCCATCATACCCAAGTTTTGCACCAGAACTCTGCTCTCTTGCTGCAATGTCTCCCTAATCTGACCTCTTCTTCTATTTCTCTATCAACCTACACACACACACACACACACACACACACACACACACACACACACACATTTACCTAGGCTGTTTCCCCTGATATGCAGAAGCCATTATCATCTCTTGGGAATGGTACATCTAGGAGGCAAAGTACAAATGTATTGTTTTAACCAGGGATGGATAATTCTGTGAATTATGGTTTCTCTCCGTTTCCTCATCTTAAATTCAGTTCTCCACATTTTCACGTTTGTCATTTTAAAAAAAAGTTATCAAATGTTCTCATGACAACCTGCATTTTAAAGCAAATGTATCCTGTTGTACAAAGTTTTGCCCAACATAAATCTTTTTTGCAAAGCAAGTCTTTTCTAATATAGTACATTTTTGTATGTTACTTTCAATAACATATGCATTTTGATGCACACTTCATTCTGGTGTATGCACTTTTGCCCATATTACTTGGCTGGAGAACTGCGTTGCAAAATTTGGAGTATGAATCACATTCTTCTCTATCTTCCATCCAGATGAGCAAGAGGTATCATCAGAGTTCAAGAACAAATTATTTGAGCCAGGCAAACAATTCTCAAGGAAGGTACCAGCCCTACACAGCTTAGGCCAAAGTGAAAGATCATATTCCCTCATACACACTTGTATGAGGTTCTGAGCTTTTTGGGGGAGGCCCTTTTGGGGGAAGAAGCAGGAGAGGGCCTTCTTGGTGGCTACTCCCAGACTCTAGAACTCCTTTCGTGGAGAAGAAAGACTGGCTCCCTCCTGGTTGTCCTTCTGCCAGCAGGTGAAAAACATCTTGTTCCAACAAGCTTTGGGGAACTGGCTGATTCTAATGAAACAGCTAGTGCCATGCTGTTTTTTATGGTAATTATTTGTATCTTTTAAACATATTTTATATACATATATCATTCCAATTCTATCCCCCATTTAATTGTTTTTTAATTAATGTTTTTTCTGTGTTTTTAGCCAGTCTTGTCCCATCAGGAAAAAAGGTGGTATTTAAATAAATTCATGATGATGCTGATGATACAAAGCAGGGCTGAGAGGGAAGATCTGGAGAGAGGAGGTATGGCTGAGAAGCTATGACCTGGCGGTAGTCTTGAGGGCTCCATTCATTTTGCCTCTGAGCCTGAGGTTCTCCACCAGCCTTTAGGATCTTAAAAAAAAAACCAAAAACAAACAAATGAAAAACACCTTTTGCTGACTTGGGGATTCCTCCCAGTATGGTAATGCGTCTCTTTTGCTTATCAGTGGCCAGTTTTAGATCCACTCCTGCCAGTCCTCAGAGCTCAAACGCTCTCTTAGTTGGAGCGAAGATGATGAAGATGTAACTTGGCCTGCAATGCTTCCCAGCTCTCTCCAGCAAAAGCTTAAGGTTCCCCTTTCTGTCAAATACATGTTGAGAAGCTATTGGGCTGGAAAGATGCAGTCAGACAAAATATTGCCTCAAAACAACATGCTCTGAGGTTTGCTTGCTCTGTGTAATTTCAAAATTATCCGACGACAATGAGGATGCTGCACATTCCGTAAAAAGTTTTAGGATAAAGGGGGAAAGTGACACACATCCTGAGATGCAAATGAAGACAAGCAAAGCCCCATGTATTCCGGATAAAGTCTCTCCGGTTGCCTGTGTTTGGCTGAGGATGCTGTCACTGTGAGTGATTATCCTACAGTGCCTCAGGAAAGGGCTTTTGTTTGTATTTCAGGTAGACAGCTTTACTGCATTATATATGATCCTGGTGATTGTTACCAATATCTGCTTCACCCTAAATACAGTGTTGGATGTTCATTGCTTACATGACTGTCATCTCCACCATTCACACACCCACTCAAGGTGTCGCATATTGGTGCCAGCAGTTGCAAATCAGTACAAATGAGTTCCTATGTTTAAGAGGTCAGAAATGGAGGAGGAGTGGATTCGGAGCATATCTGCGAACAAATCGGAAGAGCCAGTATCTCACGAGCAGAGCAGAAATCTTGTCCAGTGGGTCATGTCTATATCTTTGGTAAGGCAGAGTTTGTTCTGACAGGCTTTCATCAGATTTATGACACATACAAGTCATACGCAAACAAATTTTATCTGCTCATTATGGAGTTTTCCACACATGGCACATTTCAAACTGGGAACATGTTCAAGAGCGTTGGTTTTGGTTTTTTGATGAGTCTGTTTTCAAATGTCTTTTCGTGTTTAGGAGGGGTTGGAAGATGAAAGAGAAATCATTGGATTTTACTGTCTGATCTCAAACTAAAGCAGCACAGCGGGTGGAATTTAGGGTCAGATGAGCAACTCTTTAAAATGACATGACATCATGAATGTTCTATATTTATGCTCCTCTCTGTAATGCCCCTATCAAATCCACTCAATCTGAAGGTCAAAATACAGTAGTAGTAGTCACTGACTGAGCAGTAGGTTCAGCTTGGCACCTGAAAATCAAAATGGACCTTTGGGTTTTTTTTTAAAAAAAATATCCTTGTCACCTTCCATCACTTTGACAGAGGTTGGGGGAAGGAGATCCTAACTAACAAGCAAGCTGTTATCAAGATATGTGAACTAGGACAAAACACAATTGTGTTCTGCCCTTGCTTGCCTTCTGTCAATTCTTGCACTGGTGATGTGTGTGAATACACACACACACACACACACACACACACACACACACACACACACCTGCTAAGGACAGTATGATTCAAAAATAATTTAGTAGCACAGTGCCAAGAAGACAGAACCATACTTTTCCTAGGATACATGATTTTAAAGACATAAAATAAAACTGCAAACAAGTACTTTCTGAGAACCAGTGTACTCCCAGTGAACTGAGGGGAGGGTTCGAGCCAAAGCTTAGAAACACGACATGGGTTTTATAAATCAGTTTAACCAAGGACCGGGAGACCACTTAACACACAATGATTGCCCTACAAAGAGAATGCTCTGGTGAAGAAAAATAGTGCGTCCACAGCCTGCATTCATTGAAGTGCAATGCATTTACTTCATAGTATTTACACACAGTGGAAAAGATAGGCATGTGTTTATCACATGTTATGGTGGTGTACATGCAATTTTCCTACAGTAAAGTGATATCTTTGAAGCAAAATTGCCGTATCTCTTTCAGTGTATAGCCTTAGGAAAGTCAATCTCAGTTTTTTTCTTACCATCCCCAAAATGGGAATATGTATAGTGACATTTCTGAAAGGGATTGCTGTGAGGATAATGGAGGCAAAGTGCTGCAAAGCATTGTCTTTCCTTACCTTACATTCTCCATAGTGCATGTATAGCATAAATGTGCAGATTTACATTGAATGGAATGAAAGTTTTTCTCATCTATAATCATTTGTTCCAAGGGAAAAATTTGTTTGAAGGGGAGGGGAAGGAGAAATCTGCACTTTTAATGTTGAGAAAACAGATGGAAACTGTTGACAGCTTTCCAACTGGAGCTAATAGGAATGAGTCCTGGAGAGGTGAAGGCAAATGTCAACACGGTGAGTCATTGGAGAGCAAAGAGGAAAAGCAGAAGGCCATGAGATGCTCTCAGATGAAATCCACCTAAAGAAGGGAAGGCAAGTTCATGCCTTGAGCTGTAGCTCATTAGCTTCCAAACCCTTCCAAGCTTGTTTTCAAAAGTAGGTGAACTTTGTGTCAGTATCGCAGCTGTAATTGCAGCTCTCCCTAAACACTGTCTGCTAAAATTCGTCAGCTGTTAGCTTAATAAAAAATGTACACAATGAAGCAGACTCCTCTGCTATCATCATGTGTCCTGGGTGGCATTCAGTCAAATGGAAGGACATTTGCGGAAAGCTTCAGATTTTTATGCTCTATCAGCAAAATGCTGTGGTGGTTTTTCATAGAATCATAGGGTGGAAAGGACCCCAAGACTCATGTAGCCCAACCCCCTGCAATCTCTGCCAGATGGCCATCCAACCTCTGCTTAAAAACCTCCATTGAAGGGGAGTCCACCACCTTTCGAGGTAGTCCATTCCACTGTTGAACAGTTTTTACCATCAGCATGTTCTTCCTAATGTTCAATTTCCTTTCCTGCAATTTGAATTCAATGTTTTGGGTCCTAACCTCTGGAGAAGCAGAAAACATATTCATAGGGAAGCTCCATCTTCCATGTGACAACACGTCAGATATTAGAAGACAGCTCTAATGGACTTGGACAGGACCCTGGCATGGGGTCAAAATCCAGTTAGTCACTTAGCATATGTTCCCTATACTAGATACAAACTGTCCCTACTATCATGCTCGTACTAGCTGCTAAACAGGTGGGACACATGACCACCACCAATTGAAAAATGATGACTTCGCTAAAGCACTGACTCAGCACTGCAGTGATGTGACTAAAGGTGACATCACAATAAAGCTAAAGGCTTCTCTCCATGAAATAATGCTTCTCTAGGGAATAGTTTCCATAATTTCATTATGTGTATGTATGTGTGTCCTTTAACCAGCAGACGTTCTTCAATCTAAACTACATTAACTATGACAATAGTATGCAAACTAGTTTGCCAGATTAATTGACACACAGCTGCCACTACCAGAGTTTGTTACTCGTTGCTCATTTTTGATTTCTGTGGGAAATGGGAAATCCAGAAAGAAAGAAATCTCTGCTTTCAGACTCCATTGATTATTTTGGAAGTTCTGGTTTGCTAGAAAATTGTGGCAGGTGCAGCACAGAACCTGCATGCCGTGGGGACAAGCTGTGCAAAATGACTCCCTCCCATGGAATGACATGACTACTAATGTTGGCATTAAAAAAAATTTGGGCAGAGCATGGGGACAGAGAGTGCTACTGCCTTAATATAAACTTCCCGAAGCTGATGCCCTTCACATGTTTTGGGCCACAACTCCCAACATTCCTGGCCACTGCCTTTGTTAGCTGGGGCTGATGGGAGTTCTAGTCCAAAACATCTGGAGGACCAGGTTGGGGAAGACTGCCCAACCATTTGGAAATAGAACCAATGTTACTGAATGAAAACAGTAAAACCAGGTAGGCATAATAATTGCATCCACTTCTTCAGGGACTCAGACTTCAATAAATAACCATATGAAATATTGTGCTGGGAACTTTAACCTTTAACTTTTCCCATTTCCTTTTGTTGCTAAAGAGAATGATATGCATATTCTAGCTTTAAGATTAACTGGGTAGCAATGACTGAAAAGATTCCACTGATTAAAAATAGACTAAAAACTGCACTGACCACAAGAATGTTTCATTTTATTGTGCCCTGTTGTTTTTTAAAGATTGACTGGAAAGCTACAATTTAAAACCAGCTCAGAATGTGCACATTGAACTCACAAAACAAACTGGTTCCTGTTGAATTCCCATACCACTCACTGCTCCTGACACTTTCCACTCCTGAGTATGCCAGCATATCTCACTTTCCTAAAATCTGAGATGACCAATTCAAAATGACACCAAGCCTCTCTTGCCTTCCACACATGCTAATGGAACATGGATAAATAATAGCACAACTATTGCTAGAGCTGATATCTACTGGCAGAAATAGTCTGACTGAAGCAACAGCTTGTAAAAAAGCTAACATGTCACTAAAATCTGTGTTTTAACTTTGGTGTGTGTGTGCCCAGCTGTGTTTCAGTTGCATTTATGTGGCTCTGGATTTTATGTTTTTGTGTCTTTATTTTTTTCAAATTGTTTTCTTAGTTTTTTTATTGTAAGCCACCCAAATAACTTTATATCATGGGCTCCATGATAATTTAATAAACAAAATAAAAGAATTCCTTTACAGTATTTACTCTTTCAAGTGCCCATTCAGCATTCCTGATGTTTTATCAAATGCATGCAAATGGAATTGGTTAAAAATAAGGCCACAATCATTTCACAAAATCACAGCCCAGCACAAGGGAAGGGCCAGGTTCCATCCCCTTGCATACAGAAGGACCCTAGTGTAGCTGCTGATGTGACTGATCTCTGCCTTAGGCCCTGGGAAGCCATCGCCAGTCAGAGTAGATCTCCTAGCTACAAACAGTCTAGCCTGGTATAAGGCAGCTTCCTGTGTTCCTCTGGCTTCAGGAGTTAAACTACAAAATAGGAACTGAAATGGGGATATTTGTTTGGTAATTATAACACTTACGACACAGGCTACATATACACCATACATTTTAAAAGTGCATTTAAAACACATCCCCCCCTCCCAAAGAAACCTGGAAACTGTAGTTGGCTAAGGATGCTGGAAATTGTAGCTCTGTGACAGATAAACTGCAGTTCCTGGGTTGTATGTCCTTTGAATGCATGGTGCACACACAACCACAGTCTAATACAGAAATGAATCATTGATTTCAGTGGGCAAAACATGACTTACTTTGTGCCAGCCTATGGCTGTAGTGTACATGTGATGGACAATTTTCTGCACCACTTGCTACCATGACACATATCCTGTGATCTCTTTACTGCACATCTCTTTTTGTCACACAAGGTTTTAGATAAAAAAAAATAAAAAAAATCCTTCCATTAGCACCTTAGAGACCAACTAAGTTTGTCATTGGTATGAGCTTTCGTGTGCATGCACACTTCTTCAGATACCATGAAGGTTTTAGATAATTACAGACAGATCAACAAAAAGCATGGTGGAAGAACCAACAGTGGGTGAACATCCTTTTCCTACACCTCATCATGCTCATGCTGGCAGGGTGGAAGGTGGAACAAGTGAGTTTTCCCTTTGTTTTCTCCTATTTTATGGGGTCCTCTTTATTATTATTTAAAAGAATAGCTTCTTGCTCATTTCTTCCAATGGGAGAATAATAAGCTAAGACAGCTCCAGAGCTGATGTGGTTTGTTCTCTATTCTGGAAGTATGTCAAGGGAATGTGAGAACCACCCTGGAATTATGGCTGGAGGCTGGCATGCAAACTTAAAAAAGAGAGTTCTGTTTACTTAAATGCAACACATGAATGTTGCTCTGGCTGCCCCCTTATTCTCAAGTAATCCGGTGAATTAATCGCAAGTAAATGCTTTCAATATTGCAGCATGTACAAATCCTCCCCCCCCCACAAAATTCCACAATCACTTACACCTGATGGGTATTCCCCAACGACAAGACGAAATGGTGCTAAACTCATGCTGTTACGGAGACAAAAAAAGAAAGAAAAGGAGAATAAATTAATTTTAAAGGGAGTCAGGAAAATATGTTGCTGTTAACATCACCAGCCAGCCTCCTTTATGTCGAGAAGCAGTGCAGCTCAGCCTCTCTCCTGCTGATCGCAAACTACATCAGCCCAGGACACAGGGAGAGCAGCGGAGCAAGTGGTGAGTCCTAGAACTGCCTGAGAGATGATTTAGAGATTGACTCTTAAAGAGCAATTCATTATGAGCTGCTGCAGGCTTCCCAAATGTGGAAAATTCCAAAGATCGGTGGGCTAGGCTCAGAAAATATCCAGTAGACAAAAATGCAATCTAGACAGGCTTTTCTCAGGCAGGCCCTTGATTAGGGTGGGAGAGGAGCAGCTGGGAAAGTAAATCTGTTCTCAGCTCTTTTGCATAATTTCTTTTCTTTTCTTCTTTACTGCTTCCCTTGGCACCACGAGATTGGCTTTTGGAGCCTGGGAAGGAATATGAACAGCAGATGCTGCGCGTGTCTCTCTGTCACAGGGTAGAGCAAAGTAGAAATCGTGGGGCAGAATTCATCTGTGAAATATACACAACAGGTTAACCAGTTCTGGAGAGCCAAGGTCACAGATCTTCCTGTGAAAGGTTCTCTCTCTCTTTTACTATTATTGAGTGGAAATGATTCTGTAAAGCCACACCAGCAGTCCTACATTTGCTTTCAGATGCACGTGCCCTATTCATGGAGTGGCTCCTTTGTTTTTCTTTGCACGGACTTGCGAGTATTTTCTTGCTTTGATACAGAATGACAGAAAAACAAGACTTTTTTTAAAAAAGAGAAAAGAGAGGGAGAGAAGTAAACTTTGGGCTGAAACTAGCACCTCGTCAGGCAATTGGCTGACATTGGTCCTGCTGAAATCAATGAATACTGTTGTTGTAGTAGTAGTGGTACTTAAAGGACCATTTGCTAGGAAATAAAGGATCAAATAAAGAAAGTACTGCAAAGTTGCTTTCTAAAGTGCACCCACCACTTTAGAAACTGAGCTTCAGGACTGGTTTTCAGAGCCAGGGCTTATGCTTGAAATGCATTAGTGACTACAGCTGATGAACAATTACAACTAACCTACGTTCCTCGAGCATGGTGCTGGACTACAACTCCCAGATCATCCCTGACGATTGGCCATGCTGACTGGGGCTGATGGGAGTTGGAGTCCAGCAGCAGCAGAGGGCATGGAGAGGGGGACACATGTTCCCAACCCTGGCTTTAAAGAGACCAAAAGCATCCAGGACAAACGTGAAACTTCTCATATTTTTGAAATCCCATGATATTTCATATCGGAAAGTAATGTAAGATTGTAAATAAATTAATCCATGGTCCATCTATCCAGTAGGCAGCTGCATACAAATTCCCAGGCTGAAAAGCTCAGGACCAGTGAACTTGCAGGCGAAAGCAAAGGTATGGCAAAGATTCTACACCCAGTTCTAGGCAGATCTGGAGAGGGTGTGGACAGAGGCGGAGCAAGGTGGGTGTGGTGGGTGCAGTCCACCCTGGGTACCACCTCTGAGGGTGTGTGTGACAAAATGCTCTGCGGCACTGAACATCTGTGAGAGATGCTGTGGCTTTGGCGCGTGCAGGCTTCCTGCTGCCCAAACGGTACACCCGCCGGCTCACCCTCAGCTGTAGGGTGGCAGGCAGACGCGATCTCTGCAAAAAAAAGTTCAACAACTCTGGCTGCGGAATTAAAGTCAAACCAAATTTCAATGTGGGGGTGTAATGACGCTTGATGCCTTCTCACGAGTAAAGCGCTCCAAACTCTGTGGCTGGTTTTTACAGAGTTTTATTATATACATATGTACAAAACAGAGCATCAAAATCCATGACTGTCCTAGTCCGAATCAGAATCCGGAAGCACCGCCCGTCGGGACTTCCGCCAACAAAACACCCTTGGCGCCGTGAACCTCTTCCTCTCCTCGCGCCTCTTCCCCCCCCCTCCGCTGTTGGGGTGATGGGGATGGTGGAGCACCCTCTCCACCCAAACTGCTCAGCTGAGGAGCCGGTGCTGTCTCCTCTGGAGCCTCCCCTTTCTGAGTGCTCTGGTCCGACCCTTCAAACCTTCCCTCTCGGAATCTTGCACTCTCAGCATCCTCAAAGTTCTGCACCACTTCCTGAGCCTCAGCTTCACCTTCCGAAGGATGTTGCTAGACGCTAGCATCCTGGGCTGCTTCTCCCTCGGAGAGCCCTGGTCCCAACTTCCTGGACCTTCCGCTGACCCCTGACAGGAGTGGGGGTGACAAGAACTTTTCCGTGCTGGGTACCACCTGACCTTGCTACGCCACTGGGTGCGGAGTGTGCATGAGGCGAAAAGTGGGGTGGAGACCTGCTGCACAAGAGGGAATCCTTGCACTGATAGGATACTTAGTGTTGCATTGGCTATAAGCCAGAAGTTCTATTCACGTGATGTAACTGGGAATCAATGTGGGGGTAGAGAAGGGTGAGATTGAACACTGGTCTTTCTCTCCGTGTGTTCAATGGAAGCTCAACAGCTGCTGGCAGCACCTGCTCATGCATGCACTTCCACTTGCAGCTAAGCCTAGATAGGCTGAACGTTGTGTAGGAGGGTCACAACGGGGGTATTAAAGTATTGCATTTTCAGAAGGCAAAAGTGCAGCCTCATCTATCCTTTGTCAAGAAGCCTGATATTGAGGGCATTAAGTTTCCAGGATGGAGATGATGCGTAGAATGACAGTTGCCCCGAATCAGAGTGCTTCCTGGTACTTTCCCTTCCCTCCACATGCGCCACGTTTTGAAGAGGATAATAGTGGTTCTCTGAATCTATAAAGTCACTTGTAATGGAGTACTCGCAGTGCTTGAGAGAAGGATACATATGTGTCAAAGCAGGGCGGGAGAGGAGGGAACTGTTGCAAGCACATAATAGTGCTTTCTGAACTTAGGCCTAGTCAGCTGAAAATGGCCTTCAAATTCTAAACTTCTCAGTAGCTAGCTAGCTTGCTAGATATGGATATGTTGATTTTACATTTGACACACACGAACACATTGTCCCAGAATCCCCCCCACACACAAATAAAATTCAATTCTTCTAGTCTTTTCTTAAGCACAAGGGTTAGCCAAACTGCAGGAGACTAATAATACTGATTTCCTTTAAGCAACCACAAAACTCAGGCACAATAAAGGAAACTACATATATTCACTGCCCCGAGGCCTCATTTCTGACCTCAGAGGGCCACTGCTTATGTGAAAGATAATTAATCATCCATGCTGGCTCAGGCCTAGTCTTTTCCCCTGAGTAGCCGCCACCACTGGTGCCAAATTGGGCCTAGCAGTGTAGATGATAAACAGGGTCTGACATTCAGTCCCATGGACCAGCTGCCTGCAGTGGATCACTAGCCGCACTCTGCCAGCTAATTACCTCAAGCTCACCGCTTCTAAGCAGGCAGCCACTCCGCCGGTGACAATTTTTCATGCGCAAGCAGAAGAAACCGACAGTTTCGCTTCAAAACAAACGTTTCTAGATTGGAATATTGATTGCAGCGTAGGAAAATGCAGGACCTTGACATGAAATTATCACATGCCTTTTATTCAAATTAAAATAAAGCTTCCAGATCATGAGGGAAAAAATGGTCACAACAAAAGAAATAAACCCAAAATAAATAAATTCTTATTATTAAAGAGTAAAAATAAAATAAAATACCCCAACAATGGGGGGGGGCAGTGAAGTGCCACTCACAAGGCAGGCAGCGCTCAGGCTAACTCTCTTACACATTAAAATATTGCGAATTGCTCTGGGTTTTTTTTTTAAATCTACTGGTGGTTTTTATTAACTGGTGCTATTGGTGTTGATGTTTTAATTTTGCAGAATTGCCCTGCAATTTATTACCGTACTATTCCAGGTATAAAACGAGGTTTTTTTAATTTAAAAATTATGTTAAAAATTGGTGGGTGAGTGATTTTCGGCAATCCCTCCTGTAAAAAGCTCAACAACTCTGGGCAATCTTCTCCCATTTTCTTAATCTGGAGTCCCCCAAAATAGGGGCCGTCTTATACACAGGGGTGTGTTATACATGAAAAAATACGTTAATTAAAAGCATGTTATGGGTCCATGTGGACTGGCACTATCTCTGCACCTATACACAATATGGCCACACTCCTGCCAGCCATGCGTTCAGCAGCAGGGGATGGCTGTTCCCACTTGCCTTTTCCCCACCCTCCTCCAGCCTCAATAACATTCATAATAAAGTTGGTTCCAGAAGAACTCATGAACCCTTTGGGGTTGAGACATAAAAGATCAGATGGTAGTGGGTGTTGCTGGGTACTAATGTCAACTCTGAGGCTACTTTTGGATGTGAAGTTACTGGATATTTTTTACTTGACTTTATGGTTGGCTTTATGCTTACTAGTTGAATTAGCATGCTGGTAGAATGGTTAATTGTTTATTTTTATTTTGTAGGGATATACTTTTTGTTAGGAATCATTATTATGCTACTGGATTTCGACTGTTCGCTTTTTATGTGAACTGGTCTTCCTCTGCTGACTCCTTACTGCACAGTGTGCTTGGCCACCCAGCCATTAGTTGAAATAAACATATATCCTTCCCATCGCTGCCTTGTAAACTTAGGTTTGGCAAAGAGCAGAGCAGAGCTACCAGGGTAGGTATAAATGATAAAAGTATTGTTGTTGATATGGACTAAGATGCCCCTACAGTGGTACCTTGGTTTAAGTAAACAATTGGTTCCGGAAGTCTGTACTTAACCTGAAGCGAACTTTCCCATTGAAAGTAATGGAATGTGGATTAATCCATTCCAGACAGTCCACAGAGTACTTACACTGAAGCGTACTTAACCTGAAGCGAACTTTCCCATGGAAAGTACAGTAATGGAAAGTGGATTAATCCATTCCAGACGGGTCCGCGGAGTACTCAACCTGAAGCGTACTTAACACGAAGTATGAGTGTAATTGGTTCTGGAAGTTCGTACTTAACCTGAAGCGTACTTAACCTGAAGCAAACTTTCCCATTGAAAGTAATGGAACATGGATTAATCCGTTCCAGACGGGTCCGCGGAGTACTTAAACTGAAAGTACTCAAACCGAAGCGTACGTAAGACGAGGTATGACTGTATTTTCATCAGGGAAATGCTGGAAGATATGCTAACCTACCTGCCCCAAGCTTTGTGATAGAAGGGTGCAATAAAAAACTAAGAAAAACTGGATCAGGGTAACACTAGAGGAAGGCAACAATGTGGAAGCAATAGCAGGAATTAATTTACGTTTTGAATTTTTGAAAGTCTAAATAATGAGTGCAACTCTGGAAATAATCTGAACCCCACCCCAAAGTTGATGGCTGGAGGTGTATGTGTGTTAGTACGAACCGTGGGTCCCTCTCTGCTGTTCTCCGTGATGGAGCTACAACTTCTGCCTGAGGAGGTAGGAAGCTAGCACCAGCAGTCATCTTGTCTGGTAGTAACTGGTACCAAAATAGAGTTCTTTGAGGTAGGGTGAAGCTGTGCTAGTCAAGGTCCCACTGGATCCTATCCCAACCCATCTTCAGCTGAAAGTACAAAATCTGTGGTCAGTTTTATTTGGTTTTCTTGTAGTGTTTTGCAGAGAGCAGAGATGGCCTTGCCCTCCCATTCACCCTGTTTCCCTACAGCACTTTTTCAATGCAGCCTTCCAAACTCGTCTATGGACAGATGGAACTAACATCATGGTACTTTCCACATATACATGAAGAGAAAAAGATTGGGGGGGGGTACACCCATTCAGAGATATGGTATGAATTTCATTGTGGCCTATTTGCAGTAAAACTCTGCTGGATTCTACAGAAAAATTTAAGTGAATTACTATAGATCCCCATTTAATTTCTTCCCTTTATCCCCATCCCACAAAATACTTTTATTGATTTAAGAGTTTTTGTTTTTTTAAAAAAAAAGTCAAACTGAAACTTGAAGATCACGCTTGATTGCATGGGACAAACCATTTTAAGTGGTGAGAGTGAGGGATGGAAAAAATGAAAATGGTGTAATTTAATCACATCCCACAACAATGGGGCAAGAAATCTTCCAGGAGCATTGCTGACAGTGATCATCCTGGCATGCCAACCCCCTTGGCTGAGAGGATCCAAGATTTTCCCACTCCCACCCTTTCTCAAACATAGGCCTTGCTTATTCCATATTTCCAAGTACAAAACAGAATGTTGGCTGGTTTGCATTATGCTGCTACATACCAATTAGTTTTTGAGAAACTGGCAGATTAAATATTGGATACATATGAATTTCATATAGTTCTAGAATAATAACTCAGAGATGTTGGTGTGCTTTATTTTATTTTTGAAGGAAGCAGGCATCACTATTCATTTTCCATAGACCACTTAGGAGTAGACTAACTTGACCAAAGCATAATGGCCAGAAGGGTCTTTAAAACATATGACCAAGTAATGATGATTGTCCTTCCCCATTTGTCTGCAAATAAAACGAGACCTATCAACAAATTATAGATGCTTAGATTTAAGTGAAGAATTAATACCCTTGCATTCCCAAGGTTTAATGGAAAAATCTTAACCTCCTTGTGATCTATAACCTCTTGTGATGTTATTTATTTTGTTTCCTGTGAAAGCAGAGTTTAACAGATTATTAACAATGCAGACATTGTGATCCAATATGGAGTACACATTGGATTAGGATCTGGACTGATAACCAAGCTCAGTCAGGGGCTTGAGCAAATGAGTATGGGTCAGATTACACACCTGCTACCTACAAAGACTGGTCATGTGATGGAACAACAATAAACATATATGCCACCCAAAGCATGAGCATGTGATTCAAATGTAGCATGGGCTTTATATTGCATATGTGCAATGTCCCAGAATTCTATTATCTTTTTTCTGCTTGATAGTAAAGTATTATTCCTTTTGAAAGAAAGCACATAATTTAAATTTAATAAACTACAATGCAAAAGGCAGAAAAGGGGCAACACAGAGATCTACTGTCCTGTTTCATGTATAGGGTTTCTGAACGATACATGTTTGAATTGACCCCATCTTGGTGCCCCACTTCTGCATTTAGGAGAAGTTTCTTTCATACACACCAGTTGCATACATAAATGAAATGGCTGCTAAAAACATGTTTGTATATGTTAATATTCTAATAATTAATAGTGAAAGCCCTGTCCATCGTAATGTTGATTTTTATTTTTAACAGAAGGTAATTCTGTTTAACAGAACATAACATAGCAGCCTGACTCTCTGCATGTTTACTGGCAATCAAGTCTCACTGCGTTCAGTGGGACTTTCTTACTATTTATGCATAAGACTGGAACCCTAAGACAATGGACTTCCACCAAGCCTATTCTTCTAAGTCCCAAGCCCTAGTCTTTAGTTCCCAAACTCTTATTTCAGCCTGCAAACACATCACAAATTGACCAGGTAATGTCTTCCCCATGATAAGGAAAAGTCTGTAAGTTCTACCTGTTAAACGCTTATTGAAGGCACACAAACCATACAGGGGACAGGCGGGGATGGATTTCCAGAATACAAGTTTCATTCATTATATCAGTTTCATTCAGCTTCTGAAGAAGTGAATTCCAGTATGTAAATGGTTAATTCAGTCTCCAGCGTAGCTTAGCAGGGAGCCATCCTCAGCAGGGATGGATGCAGGGACTCCTGAAATGACAAAGGCCACTGCTCAACATTTCTAACTTGAGCCCGTCTTAGATTGACAGCCCTGACAAAGTCCTTTATGCTACAAGCCTGACATGCGCTACCAGCTACCCAAGAGTTCCAAACCAAACTCTTGCTGAAACAATGCTCCAAGAGCAATATATGGAGGAAGACCTGGGATTTCTTTATACTCATTAATGCATTTCAGCATTAACCATTTTATGTGGAAGGCAATAGCCTATTAGGTTTATGAGATTCAGTATTAAATAGGTATCCCAGGAGCTACTAAAAATTCAACAGGATAAAATTAACAGCACATGAAACAAGAAATCCACAGCACACTTATGTATGTTGCCCTTTCTTGCATACAAAGCCTTACTTGAATAAGGCAATCTGATACCCATTTCAGTGGCAGAACATGGCGGAATAAGACACAGGTGTCATCAATTCTCTTCAAGTGTCTTCAGTTTATAAGCAGTTGAAGGCAGGAGGAAACATCTTGATTCATTCTCCCATACCGAGAGAGCTGTCTCCACTGTCAACCTACTTTGGCCCCTGCTGAATTGTTTGAATTTTATTGCCCTTGGAGAATGAAGATGGGTAGCAAGCAGTGGGAGAATGAAACCCTTTGAACACTGTTTTAAATGGTCAAACCCACCATTCCATGCATTGAATGAACATGCCACACGCCATACATCACAAGGCTATTTATCTACCTAACCAGCAGCTACCAAAGTCTTTATCTTTGTTTTCTATCTCTCACAGGATGACATTCATAGGGCTATTTCATTTTAGGGGGGGGGGAATAGATTCTTAAATTAGCTGGTAAGAGCTTCAACATTTTGCTATAAATAAGTAATAAAACCAAACGAGAATCGATTGCTCCTCCGGATGTTCTGAGAACAAATAAGACATATAGGGAGGCCAACTCTCGTCCAGAAAGATAGATTAGGATTCAAAATTTCATTTTCTTTTTCTTTTCTTTTTAAACTAGAAACACTTTTCAAGAAGATATTTTTAGTGTGCCTTGGGGGAAGGGAGAGTGGAGAAACAAGCTTCAATAGGAAGAATTAAAATTAGTTGGGTAGTAATAAATGCCAACCCCAAAGTGGTATAGCTGTCAAAAACCCAGATTGTCCTAGGCTGGAAAGCTGGTCTATTTCTGTATCATGGGAGAGCCCCCTGATCTCTCTTTCTCTCTGCAGCTTTGACACAACCCTGACTTATGGAAGGGATTATCCCTTCCTATCAAAAAAGGAAAGCTGCAGAGCAGACTCCCGTCTATTCTTCCAAAGCAATGAGCCTGAAAGGCTTCTTTTCAGCCAAGCTCCCATTACCAGCTGCCCTACAGTGAGAAAGCTAAACTCTACATAAGGCTTGTGTCAGCCCACTGAAGGAGCTGGGGCTTGAGGATGGAAGACAGGTGAAGTGTGTGCTGGCGGGCGTGAGGGGGGGCGGGGAGAGAAGAAGCCTGCGCAGACTATGGAAGTGCTAATCCTATTTAGCACATACAGTATATATTACCAAGGAACGTGTGTGTGTGTGTGTGTGTGTGTGTGTGTGGTGATTGGGGTGGGGTGGGGGGGTTAACAGGGAAGCTGAGAAACAGCAACAATGACACAAAGCCATTCACAAGTGGCTTGCAGTGTCAAAAAGGTGACACAGTCTGCTTCTGGCTTGACTCCAGATGCTTAATTCATATTAAAATAAAAGCATCCTATGCAAGTAGCCAACCACCCCTCTAACAGCTTGCATCTATTCAGTACCTTCCACCAGGACCCACCACAGCCTGTTTTCTATCGCTACAGAGACAATTTGAAGCAAGTTGGCCAAATCCGCCAACACAATTTTTCCATGTAACATCAGGCCATTTAACTAATGCTTCAGTGGCAGAACTTAGTGCAGGGGTCAGCAAACTTTTTCAGCAGGGGGCCGGTCCACTGTCCCTCAGACCTTGTGGGGGGCCGGACTATCTTTTGGGGGAAAAATATGAACAAATTCCTATGCCCCACAAATAATCCAGAGATGCAGGCAGGCCCCACAAATAACCCAGAGATGCATTTTAAATAAAAGGACACATTCTACTCATGTAAAAACATGGTGATTCCCGGACTGTCCGCGGGCCGGATTTAGAAGGCGATTGGGCCTTAGTTTGGGGCCCCCTGACCTAGTGGATTGTTCCCAGTTTCTGAAATTCTCATCTGAGTTCACCCTGAATTTTGAAGTCTTGAATTCTGTGTGGTCAGTCCTGAAGTGTCATGCCCAATAGACAAAACAACAACAACAACAACAACAACAACAACAACAACAACAACAACAACAACAACAACAGACAAATCTCCAGGTCAAAGAACTCAGGTGTGAAATTGCTGTTCTTCTAAGAAAGCATTGCACTCCCGCCCCCGCCCCCAGGATCCAGGAGTGGGGGTGGGATCCTGGAAATTACAGACTGGTTAGTTTAATCCTGAGCGCACAACCCCAGAGTCGTCTGCGACTGCGACTGGACCTAACGGCGAGGGGTACCTTTCCCTTTTAGAAAACTGGTGGAAAGTATTGTTAAAGATAAAACAGCCATCCATAAAGAAACAGCATTGCTGAAGCAAAGCCAACATGGCTTCTTCAAGGGCACATCCTTTCTCCTAAAGCTATTAAGGCCATTTGAGAGTGTTAACAAGCATATAGATAGAGGTGAACTGGGTGACATTCTGTACTTGGATTTTGAAAGAGCTTTCAACAAAGTATCTCACCAAAGAGTTTAGCTTAGAGGTCCTCTTGTGGATCAGGAACTGGTTAAGTAACAGGAAGCAAAGAGTAGGAATAAATGGACAGTCCCTTGAATGGAGAGAAGCAGAAAGTCAAGTTTGCCAAGGATTGGTCTTGGGACCTGCACTTTTTAACTTATTGATAAATTATCAGCCATTAGGTGGCTGATGATGATGATAAATTAAGATAAGATAAGATATCTTTATTGTCATTGTCCCCTTGCGGGAACAACGAAATTACTCGGTTGCTACATCCACTCAGATAAAGCATTCCGCATAATCCAAAATTACAAAACCTAATTAAAAACAGTAAATATAATACATTAAAATAAAAAGAGATCCAAAAGAACCTTTCCAAATTGAGTGAATGGCCAATGTAGTGATGCATGTTGTGGCAAAAAAAGAATAGTAATTTCACATATATGCTCATGGGGAATGAACTGGCAATGACGAACCAGGAGTGACATCCTGGGTTCATAGTGAACAGTTTGTTGAAGATGTCAAACTAGTGTGCAACAGCAGTGAAAAGAGCAAATTCCATGCTAGGGATCGTTAGGAAAGGAATTGGAAACAAAACTCCTGATATCATAATGCCATTATACAAAACTATGATGTGGACAGTTCTGGTTGCCTTATCTCAAAAAGGATATTATAGAGTTGCACCACAGTCTGACTGGGGCTGATGGGAGTTGCTCTACTATCCAAAAGATCCTGATTAACTCAGCTTGAGCCTATGTGGCTGTGGTTTTTTTACTCAGTCCAGAGCAAACTTTACACTAGATTTCTATGAACTTAAAAGGTCATATGAAACTCCGTTAAATTTATTCTGGACCTTTAAGGGGGGGGAACCATAAACCTTAAAAGTCTTATTGGTGAACAGTTTGCAGCTATAATGATAATTACTGATAGGTTGTTTATTGTTGAATATATATAATTTTTTATATTATATTAATATCTTATATTAATGTGTTAATTTTTGCAAGTTAGATGACTCACACATTTGTTTCATTTCTAGCTTTGGGGCAATTTAAATTAAAACAAACACAAATACAAACATGTTGGCTTGCTGTCACAAATCCTTCACACAGAAAAAGATTGACAACTTTAAATGGTCTTGAAGCCCACATTTATTTTAAATTACAGGGAGATCAAAGGCTAGCTGGAGCAAGTGATTTGAAATGCATAAGGAATCTTAGGCCGTGGATCTTCTCTTCCACACACCCCTAAAACTACAAGATGTATTTTGGACAAACCACTTGACTGCTAATGAACCACAAACATGGCTCCTTCATTTGCATTCAGTACCAGAAGAGACCAGCTTCTAATGAGCACCGCTGGTCACCCTTCCACAGCTGCTGAAAGGCGCTTGCTATTCCTCCGGGGAAGCCGCGACTGGGTAAATCCTCAGGCTTTGGATGGCAAATCACATTGTGCTACATACCTCTGGCTCCCGTTTCCATCAGCGATGCTCTTGCATTCTGCCTGCCATCTCCATAGGAATCAAAAGGGCAGCAGGGGTCCTCAGATCCTCATACTGTACACACAGAGAGATTTTAATCCAATTATGCAGCTTCTGCTCAGCAAGAGATGCTCCCTCCTGCTCTCCTCCCCTCCCTTTCTCCATTTGCTTTCAATAAAGAAGCTTAATTTGTTTGGGAACTTTCCAGAGATACAGAATCAGCCCTTGACCAAGAGAAAGCAGCAAATCATGGTATGTGTTTAAGTGACGGGGTGGAAATAGCATTGTGATTTCAGAAAATAAAAATAAAATAAATAAAATAAAACCTTATTAAGCAAGCTGTATTTCAAAAGAGGCCTCAATTGTTCATATAGCTAAAGACTCTACATAGCCTGTCTCTTTAAAAAAAAAGCCTAGTAATGGACAGTGCAATCCTATATGTGTCTACTTAGAAATAAGTCCCACTGAGTGCAGTGGAGCTTACTCCTAGATAAGTGGGTGTAGGATTGCAGCCATAGGCACCAACAGAGCCCATGAAGCATTGATTTTGTTACTTAACAGAATTAGAAATGCCATCTTGCACCTGCTTTCTTAAGCTTGAACAGATAATGTATACTCATCATAAAAACCATTAAGGAAGCTCCCTTTTATTGCCAAGATCCTGTTATATTCAAAGTGTTATGCACACATGCACACATGCTCAAAAAAGCTAAAGAATGTTAACTCTGTTCTAAGAAATCGGCCAATTTACTTCACCTCAGTTGTGGACAGTATAAAGCCCTTGGGCCACACACAGCACTGCCCCAAAGCGCATACAGCCTGTGGATTTCTCCCGACTGAAGTGCAGAGTGTTTGAGGACTGGGACATTCGCAGAGAAACCAAAATGCTTGTTTACAAAGCTATTGTACTACCAACCTTACTGTATGCTTGTGAAACATGGACCACTTACAAATGCCATTTCCAACTCCTCGAAAGATTCCATCAACAGTGTATCCAAAAAATTTTACACATCACTTGGGAAGACAGGCGAACTATTATCAGTGTACTGGAAGAAGCAAAGATCATCAGTGTTGAAGCAAAGATTCTTCAACATCAACTTCGTTGGTCTGGTCATGTTGTGCGGATGCCTAATGATCATCTTCCAAAGCAACTACTCTATTCTGAACTTAAAAATTGAAAGTGTAATGCTTGTGGTCAACAAATGAGGTTTAAAGATTGTCTCAAGGCAAATCTTAAACAATGTAGTATAATCACTGACAACTGGGAAACACTGGCCTGCAAGTGATCCAACTGGAGAACAGCCTTTACCAAAGGTGTCATGGGCTTTGAAGACACTCGAACTCAGGACGCAAGGGAGAAACATGCTAAGAGGAAGGCACGCTTGGCAAATCCACACCGTGATCAACTCCCGCCCGGAAACCAATGTCCCCACTGTGGAAGGATGTGTGGATCCAGAATTGGCCTCCACAGTCACTTACAGACTCATTGTTAAAACCGTGTTTATGGAAGACAATCATACTTGGCTACAAGTGATCGCCAAAGAAGAAGAAGGCAGCCTGTGGAGTAAAAAAAAAAAATGGTAAGGGATCGTCAAGATAAATTGATCTTTTGCTTTCTCTTGAGGACTAGCATGTAGGTAGATGGTGGCTCCATCCCTCTTGAAAGGGTAAATTTACCACATTTTACATGCTGGAGTTTAGGTTATTCCACCTAACAGAATATCCAAAAAGAGGTCTTAAAAAAACCTCCCAGAGGGCTTTTGTGGATTGCATCCTCAGTAGGAATGAGGGAGAAATCTGATTCAGTCCACATTTAAAGATGAATATACCTAGTTTGAGCCATTCTGAGAAACGGGGCATAGGTGAATGCAGTTCTTCAGCCAAGTCATGTCTACAGAAATACATGTAACTGGGGCAAAGTGTGCATAAAAATACAGGTGTTAGTGACACCTACGTAACAAAAAAATTAATTCTATTAGGAGAAATTGCTTTCCAAAAAATGTGCATCTTAAGGAAAACTGCATACCATCCTGTGTATATTAGTGCTAGATGTACTAAAATGCTGGTGTATTTTCACGAGGACTTTTAAAAGAAATATTTCAAACTGATGTGGAAATGTGGAGAACAGAACTTTAGACTGAAAACATGAGAACATGATGTACGTAAATGGAAAATGATTTTCCCATCCCTAATCCTTAGTTGTAATGAGACTTGGCTCCTGGCTATTTATTAAAGCAACTGTTGAAGGAGAAAAGGGTTGAACCCACCAGTGTTGCTCAGCACATGGTAAGGGTTCCATTGGCAGACTAGGGAGAGAAGCAATTTTCATCAATTTCCCCTTCCCTTTGCACCTCTCTAAATTTGGACAATTCCCAAAAAGAGGATCCCCAAAAGAACAGATTTTGGGGCACGAGGGTGCTGGGGGAGAGGGTAAATTGCCAAAACTTGCTTCCCTGCCCATTCTGCCAACAAAAGCCTTACCATCAGCTGAGTGATGCTGCTGGATACAACCCAATATATATTTCGTACGTGTTAGTTTAACAATTTTGGAAATGAAACAGTTATTTTAAAATGCATTGCCCAAGTTTTACAGCTTACTTCATTTTAATTGCTCATTGTGCAGAGGGACAGGGCATTAGTTGTTTGGAGCAATTTTGCCATACAACTTCTCAAAGTACAGACAATTTTTGTGCTGCCATTAGAGCAATAAATGCTTTCACTGCCTCCAACTCTGTAAATCCCTAAACATCACAAAAAGCTATGAGTTTCTCCTGCAAGAGATTAGAGATGGGACTTTTGTGGGTCACAACTGGGAACACTAAGAAGAGGTTTTCTACCATTTGCTTACTTTTTTCCTTTTCTCTTTTAATAGTTATTTTATGAGAAATGGATATCCTGAAAGAGGGGGAGAAAGGCAGCAAGAATGTAATCAGTTTTCACTATGAAGACCTGCTTCTCTTATTTCAGAAAGATTTTGTTTGAGTTCCTATCAATGAAAAAGGTGTGATATGACCAAATAAAATAGTGGTAGTGGTAGTGGTAATAGTCGTAATGCTAATAATAATATCTTGGAGATGATTTCAAGTGATTAATTGCTTTAAAACACACACACAGAAAACACCTTATTCCTGCAACCAGAAGACAGTAAAGACCATACAACAATTCCATACCTGCCAAGTCCTGGACGGAAAAATCCAGGATTGGCAGCCCGCAACACCGGAAGTTCGGTAGACGCAACTTCCGGTGGCGATTTGCCCTTCTATGGGCACCAGAAAATGGCGGCGCCAGCGCCGGAAGTTGCTTCTACGCATGACCGGAAACGTGTAAAAGCGACTTCCGGCACCGCCACCATTTTCTGGTGCCCATAGAAGGGCAAAGTGCCATCGGAGGTTGCGTCTACGCGTTTCCGGACACGCGTAGAAGCGACTTCTGGCGCCAGCATTTTCTGGTGCCCATAGAAGGGCAAAGCGGCACCAGAAAAATGGCCGCCGGCAGAAGCGGATTTTAGGGAGAATAACGGGTTAAAAACCTATACAGGAGACCGCCGGGAAACGGTAGGAAAAAAGGGGGTTTCCTGGCGAAAACGGGCTACTTGGCAGCTATGAACAATTCATGGGCATGTATCTTTAAATGTTTACCTGCATTTGTGGCATATAATATATAGATGATATATTTACTCTAATGTAATTCACACCTTTTTTGGCCAAATTACATCGCGAAAATTAGGGTGTGCATTAGATTCAATGGCGCATTAGGTTTGAGTAAATATGGTATGTAGTGATTACACTAGTTACACGTAGTCAAAACAAAATTAAAAAATCCTTCCAGTAGCACCTTAGAGACCAACTAAGTTTGTCATGGGTATGAGCTTTCGTGTGCATGCACACTTCCTCAGAGGACCCGTGGAACATGCGTACTCTGTATCCACGGGGCCCCTTTTAAAGGACTCACCCTGTGTGTGTGTGTGTGTGAGAGAGAGAGAGAGAGAGAGAGAGAGAGAGAGAGAGAGAGAGAGAGAGCGAGCAAAGAACAATTCTTAAGATATGGCTGTTGGCCCTCAGAATATTTTTTAAAAAATTAACCATTTTGCTGGGTTTCAGACAAATTATTTTTCTTAGGCATGGAAAATGGAAGCTTGCATCAAAGTTGAAGGCTAAAAGGCAAACAGCATGCTATCATAGACTCCCATTGAGCTTTCCCCTTCTCACCAGAATACGGTATATAGGTGGACTTCTCCTCATCTGAATTCCCCACAGCTTCCTTTTCTTAATTCATTGGTTAGTTCCTTGTGGGAAATGGGAGGAAGGAGCCACAAGACCAAATCCTTACTCTGCAGTAGTAGCTTGACCAGCAATCAGTTCAGATGGGCAGCAGATGGGACTGGTGAGATGCTGCAAACTTTCAGACTCCTCCCAATGGCTTATAAGGAGGAGTTGTGGAAGCCAGAGAGAAGTCAGAGACAACCAACCAAGCTACTACCCTGAATCTGGATGGGTACAGCAACCAGTAGGGAGAGGTTATCTGGGCTATCTTCTCCCTGCCTCTGTGTTTTCTTACTTCTGTCTGGCAATAAAATGGCAGATCTGCCCAGTGTCTGTCTCCATAAGAGTCAAGAGCTGCTGATTCCCACCAGCCGTGGAGCAGGGGAGGTTGGGACGATTGAAACTGTGGTGGTCATGCATAGTGGGAAGAGATGCAAATGAACTGAAGCTAAAAACTGAGTTCTCAGAGTTAGGCTAGAATTCAGAAAGGGTGGAGCCCAGGACAGACAGAACAACAAAATACAGGGGGAAACCTTTAATCTCTTAGTTTGATATGACATTGTTATGTCAAGTATTCCTTGCATTGCATTTTCCCTTTTCTCCTCCAACATGTAATTTATTTCAGCTACCCATGTTGTGATGTTATCATCTTGTGCCTCTTCACACTTTTTTTCTTACTCGCCACAATAGTTTCCATGTCTGAAGACATGACATTGCTTCTCCACCCACCAGTGACAGCCGGTGTCGTAGAGAGAATGAGTGGGGAAGAAACAACATTATGCCTTGGAAAAATAGAATTAAATGTTTCAAGAAGATAGGGGAGATATCAAGGAGAACAGGGAGATGTCATTCTCCAACCACCACCGCATATCTGTCATAACATGTAGTTTGGCCTTTACAATTAAGCTAGTGAGATGTAGAGATGTTAGAGAGTTGGACTTAGACCAAGGAGATCAGGGTGCTCCTACTCAGCCACCAAGCTCACTGTGAGCCGGTCACTGTCTTGCAACCTAACCTACCTCACAGCATAGCTGCCAAGTTTTCCCTTTACTCACGAGGAAGCCTATTCAGCATAAGGGAATTTCCCTTTAAAAAGGGGATAACTTGGCAGCTATGAATCACAGGAGCATTGTGAGGATGATTGGGCAACCATATTAGGGACATATGCAGGCCCTGAAACAAAAACAAACCATTTGTCTACCCTGTTTCTCATATTTTAAGACATACCCATAAAATAAGCCATAGCAGGATTTTTAAGCATTCAAGGAATATAAGCCATACCCCGAAAATAAGACATAGTGATAGGCGCAGCAGCAATGCCAGCCGCGGCAGGAGGAGGAGGAAAAAAATAAGACATCCCTTGAAAATAAGCCATAGTGTGGTTTTTTGAGGAAAAAATAAATATAAGACATGTCTTATAATATGAGAAACACGGTACTAGCTAGCGCTGCCACCAGTGTCATGTCTGCCTGTCCTTTGAGTAGTCCACATAAGTACAGTACAAGCTGGGGCCTGCCAGAAACCAGCGATTTCAAAGGTTTTCTGAATTGCTGTGGATGAACATTCCTTTCAAGAACCTCTGTGTGTATACCTGTTATTTTCCACGTCTTGTTTTGCTTTCCATGGAAACGGCTTTCCTCATTTTGGCAGGAAGAGGAAAGGAGGATGTTGCCCACAGGGTCTTACTGTTCAGTCCTGTTTCCCATTGGCGAAAAGATTGGTTAACAATCTTTAAAGCAGGTATCTCACTCTATGACACTATAATTAACCATTATTCCTAGTCTGTGGGTGTTTTGATATCCTCTTCCTGTTGCCTTACAGAACTAGATTCAGAAAGTGGCAGAATTCTCTGAGGACAGAAACACATATGTTGCTATTAACTCCAGTCAAGTCTAATCTGTTGGAAAAGAAAATATCTGCCCTTTTGAACACTGTTCTCAGGTTTTGAATCGGACACCTTTCTCCCATACCACTGCTTCTTAAAGAGAAAGGCTCTTGTGGTGTTGTGTCAAAGCAAGAATGGTAATAATTTAAAATGACAGCTCTAAGGAGCCTCAGTATCCCTAATAGCATCATTAATTTCAAGGGGAAGCCTAAAGTGAGGTATTCTGTAACCTGATCTCTTCCAATAAATCTACCTTCAGAAATTCTCTTGAGCCCCAAAGCTTCAGGCTGCAAGAAAAGTGCATGGCCTCCCTTGCAGGTTTGGCATGGGGGGCTGAGGTGGGATGCCAATACCTGAGTGACAGCAGCAAGCACATATTAAAATAACAGCAATTTTAATGAGTAAGCTTGCATTTTTCATGTGGGCTTGTCTGCGCAATTTCATATCCCTTGTGAGCAATTTTCTGCCACTGGAGCTCTACTGCAGTTGCAAACCATTAATGGAATAATATTTTCATTGAGCCGCTCTATATGAATGGGGCATTTAAAAAATGTATCCATTAATGGTGCTAGATATCAGTTATATGCTACCATTAAGGGTCTTGGAAATATTATTGCAAAGGTGGTTCTCCTCTGACATATCTTCTCTAGACCAGGGCAGAAGGGAAATGAAGTGAAAGTTCTATTTGTCTGGTTCTTTGTGAAGTTGAAATTTTAAAGGTTGACACTGAACTTCCCAATGCAAACATTCTCATGTTTGGAGTTTAGAGGAGAACTCAGCCCCTTTGTCAAATTCACACCGGGGTTGCAATTCTATCCCTGCTTCTTTGGGATTAAGCCCCATGGAGTTCAACAAAACTTAGTTTCAAGTAAACCAACAGACAAAATTATAGGATCTAAAACTAGGATCGCCTAAGATGCAGGTATTGTCATGGAGCTTCTAAGTGACTGTCAGTCAGAACAAGAAACGTGTCACAGATGTGGAAGTTCCAATATGTGCACAGGACTTTGCATCCTATTTCAGCAGAGAAAGCTGAACTGCATGCACACTCCTCTATACAAGCACATTCTCCATGGAAATTAAAAGGAAACTCTGCAGATACAGGAGCTCTGTGTGAACCTCCCTGTACCCATGATCCTCTGGGTCATAAGAACATAAGAAAAGTCCTGCTGAATTAGTCACCAAAGCTATCTGTTTCAGCATCCTGTTTCTCACAGTGGTCAACTAGATGTGGTCAAAGTGAGTCATTCTTGTTTAATGCCATTGGTCTGGTTCCAGTTCATAGAATCATAGAATCATAGAATCATAGAGTTGGAAGAGACCACAAGGGCCATCCAGTCCAACCCCCTGCCAAGCAGGAAACACCATCAAAGCATTCCTGACAGATGGCTGTCAAGCCTCTGCTTAAAGACCTCCAAAGAAGGAGACTCCACCACACTCCTTGGCAGCAAATTCCACTGCCGAACAGCTCTTACTGTCAGGAAGTTCTTCCTAACGTTTAGGTGGAATTTTCTTTCTTGTAGTTTGAATCCGTTGCTCCGTGTCCGCTTCTCTGGAGCAGCAGAAAACAACCTTTCTCCCTCCTTTATATGACATCCTTTTATATATTTGAACATGGTTATCATATCACCCCTTAACCTTCTCTTCTCCAGGCTAAACATACCCAGCTCCCTAAGCCGTTCCTCATAAGGCATCGTTTCCAGGCCTTTGACCATTTTGGTTGCCCTCTTCTGGACACGTTCCAGCTTATCAGTATCCTTCTTGAACTGTGGTGCCCAGAACTGGACACAATACTCCAGGTGAGGTCTGACCAGAGCAGAATACAGTGGTACTATTACTTCCCTTGATCTAGATGCTATACTCCTATTGATGCAGCCCAGAATTGCATTGGCTTTTTTAGCTGCTGCATCACACTGCTGACTCATGTCAAGTTTGTGGTCAACCAAAACTCCTAGATCCTTTTCACATGTACTGCTCTCAAGCCAGGTGTCTCCCATCCTGTATCTGTGCCTTTCATTTTTTTTGCCCAAGTGTAGTACTTTACATTTCTCCTTGTTAAAATTCATCTTGTTTGCTTTGGCCCAGTTGTCTAATCTGTTAAGGTCATTCTGAAGTGTGATCCTGTCCTCTGGGGTGTTAGCCACCCCTCCCAACTTGGTGTCATCTGCAAACTTGCTCAGGATTCCCTCAAGCCCATCATCCAAGTCATTGATAAAGATGTTGAACAAGACTGGGCCCAAGACAGAACCCTGTGGCACCCCACTAGTCACTACTCTCCAGGATGAGGAGGAGCCATTGATGAGCACCCTTTGGGTTCGGTCAGTAATCCAGCTACAAATCCACTGAATGGTAGCATTGTCTAGCCCACATTTTACCAGCTTCTTTACAAGAATATCATGGGGCACCTTGTCAAAGGCCTTGCTGAAATCAAGATAGGCTACATCCACAGCGTTCCCTTCATCTACCAGGCTTGTAATTCTGTCAAAAAATGAGATCAGATTAGTCTGACATGACTTATTTTTCAGGAACCCATGCTGACTTTTAGTGATCACAGAGTTTCTTTCTAGGTGCTCACAGACTGTTTGCTTAATGATCTGCTCTAGAATCTTTCCTGGTATTGATGTCAGGCTGACTGGGCGGTAATTGTTTGGGTCCTCTCTTTTCCCCTTTTTGAAAATAGGGACAACATTTGCCCTCCTCCAGTCTGCTGGAACTTCGCCTGTTCTCCAGGAATTTTCAAAGATTATTGCCAGTGGTTCTGAAATCACCTCTGCCAGTTCTT
This sequence comes from Zootoca vivipara, assembly GCF_965207765.1. Taxonomy (NCBI): domain Eukaryota; kingdom Metazoa; phylum Chordata; class Lepidosauria; order Squamata; family Lacertidae; genus Zootoca; species Zootoca vivipara. The sequence goes on along the minus strand of NC_142584.1, from coordinate 64,000,388 downwards.
TTAATACTCTTGGATGTAGTTCATCTGGCCCTGGAGACTTGAATACATCTAAACTAGCCAAGTATTCTTGTACTACCTCCTTACTTATTCTGGGCTGTGTTTCCCCTGCTGAATCATCTGCTCCATATTCTTCAGGTCGGGCGTTGTTTTCTTTCTTGGAGAAGACTGAGGCAAAGAAGGCATTGAGGAGTTCTGCCCTTTCTCTGTCCCCTGTTTGCATTTCACCATCTTCTCCTCTGAGTGACCCCACTGTTTCCTTGTTTTTCCTTTTGCTACGGACATACCCATAAAAGCCCTTTTTGTTGCTTTTAACCTCTCTGGCGAGCCTGAGTTCATTCTGTGCTTTAGCTTTTCTGACTTTGTCTCTACACGTGCTGGCTATATGTTTGAATTCCTCTCTGGAGATTTCCCCCCTTTTCCATTTTTTGTACATATCCCTTTTAAATCTTAACTCAGTCAAAAGTTCTTTAGATAGCCAGCCTGGCTTCTTTAGGCACCTTCCATGTTTCCGTCTCATTGGTATTGCCTGAAGTTGTGCTTTTAATATCTCCCTTTTAACAAACTCCCAACCATCATGAACTCCCTTCCCTTTTAGTATTACTGTCCATGGGATTTCACCCAGCGTTTCCCTAAGTTTTCTGAAGTCGGCTTTCTTAAAGTCTAGAATTTGGACCTTAGTATGCTTGGTTGCTCCTTTCCGCTGGATAATAAACTCCAGAAGAGCATGGTCACTCCCACCTAATGATCCTGCCACTTCTACCCCACTAACCAAGTCATCACTATTGGTTAGGACCAGATCTAAAATGGCTGATCCTCTTGTTGCTTCTCCCACTTTCTGGACAATGAAGTTGTCTGCAAGGCCAGTGAGGAATCTGTTTGACCTTATGCTCTTGGCTGAGTTTGACATCCAACAAATATCAGGATAGTTGAAATCCCCCATTACTACTATCTCACTTCCTTTGGAATGCTTGGCCATCTGTTCCAGGAAGGCATCATCTGTGTCCTCAGTTTGGCTTGGGGATCTATAGTAAACTCCCACAATGAGATCACTGTTGTTTTTCTCTCCCTTAATTTTGACCCAGATACTCTCAATTTGGCTTTGAAGTTTTAAATCCTGGATCTCTTCACAGGTATACATATCCCTAACATATAAAGCTACTCCTCCTCCTTTCCTGTTTGGTCTATTTCTCTTAAATAGATTGTATCCCTCTATTACTACATTCCAGTCATGAGACTCATCCCACCAGGTTTCAGTGATGCCTATTATGTCATATTTAGTTTGCTGTACCAAGAGCTCAAGTTCATCTTGTTTATTTCCCATGCTCTGTGCATTAGTATACAGACATTGAAGTTCCATTAAAATCAGTTAATTTTTTTCGAATTCCATTTAAAAATACATCCTGTACCCCATAAATAATATCATGAGTTTTACAGTCATTATGATGAAATTAACAAATCAGGAAATACTAGTGAGAAATAATCAAATTTTGAAATTAAGAAACATAAAAATGGTAAGTGTATTTTAGCTTTAGCTGTAATTAGTAGATATGGTTCAGACTCCCATTTGGTACTTTAGAAAACATTATCAGATACTTGACCTGAATGATCTTTGTCTCCCTTCCTCCCCTTCTGGCCCCCATTCACTACTGGAAAGTCAGACAATGGCTACAGCATCTTTTATGTTTATTATTCATTTCATTTCTATACTGCTTTATATTTTTAAGAAAAAAAATCTCAAAAATATTTTCCTTTTGGCAGAAGTGAATGAAATTTCAAGGTGTGACAGGCCCTCTACAACAGATAAATCCTGCCAAATCACAGGTAAATAGGACCAGGGGCTTTTGTGCTGAGCACCTTTAAATTTTGATTACAGCTGTACCTTGGTTTTCGAACAGCTTAGTTCTTGAAAGTTTTAGCTCCTGAATGCCACAAACCCGGAAGTGAGCGTTCCGGTTTGTGAAGTATTTTTGGAAGCCAAACGTCCAATGGGGCTTCTGACTGGCTGCAGGAGCTTCCTGCAGCCAATCAGAAGCCACACTTTGGTTTTCGAACATTTTGGAAGTCGAATGGACTTCCAGAATAGATTCCGTTCGACTTCCAAGGTACAACTGTATTATTATTATTATTATTATTATTATTATTATTATTATTATTAACTTTTTCAGCCTGAGGACCACATTGCCTTTCAGCCCGAGGGCCACATGCCAGGAATCAAACTCCTCTCTATTCTCCATTCTGTCAAGCAAGGCATTTTGTCAGAATTCATGCTCAAGAAGGATGGAAAGCAGAGCCAGAGGGGGATGGGGCTTGTGGAAAGAGCATGGTGGATGTGGTCTGGAAAGCCAGATAGAGAGGCCTTGCGGGGGGCACATTATGGGGGCCCAGCCTGAAGCTCCTCATCCCTGCTGTAAGAAGAAGATGGAAAGTCATGCTCTATCACTTCTTGCCTATCATTTCAAATGATCATGACACAACTTGCTCTTTTTCTTTTTGGTAATAAAGTGTTGTCTTTCCTCTCCACCTTTGCATATTTAGAGCTGAATAAGACTATATAGACAACAGAGGAGAAAATGAAATTTTGCTATGCTCTCTAAGTCCATGCTTGCTGAATGTTTTCCAATGTTAAGGGCATAAGAAAGCAGCCTTATGGTGACTCAAACCACTGGCCCATCTAGGACAATATTGTCTACGCTGATTGGCAATGGCTCTCAAGGGTTTCAGATAGGAGTATTCCCCAGGCTTACCTGGAGGTGTCAAGGACTGAATCTGGAACATTTCTCTTGCAAACTATATGTGGTCTTCCACTGAACTACTAGAGCGCAACTTAGCCTAAGCAGTCAGAACCTATTAAAGTTGCAGAACACTCCCTGGGAATTTTAGTAAATATCCAAGGTTCCTGTGAGTTGTAAGCATGAAAGACTTAAGAAAATGGAACCTTTGAAGAGCAGCACATTGGATCTGCCTTCCAATAGCCGGTTTGGTTGAGGGGGAGAGAATCCTCTTTTATTTCTTTGGCACCGTGTATCTGCTTTTCTTTGTCAATAGTTGTAAGTGGATGTCTGGAGCCAAGTGCACCTTATTTGGCGACATAGAAGTGATTACTTCTTTATTTTAGTAGCAGACCCTTGAGGAGCATAACTTAGCTGAGATGAATTATGTGCAGAGCAATGGAAGTTTAATGAATAGAAGGCCAGTGGAATTCAATTGCTGTTGGCACATTAGCACACTTTTTCCTTTGCAAAGCAACTTGTATCATTTTCCGCACATTAAGGGTAAAAAGGGCCCCTTCCACGTTATTTAAGAAGTTTGCTCATTTGAAAAATATGCTTTATAGTTAAACCTGGGTCACTAAGGTGATCTCTCCTTCTCCCTCCCTCATACCTTGACACAAAATCCATATTCAGAACACCGTTTCTCTACCATGCATATGTATAGCATTATTTTTATTATTATGACTTCATTTCATTTGTTCTCTAAAATGCATTTGAATAGAAATCAGGGAATGATAAGGCCCATGCTGATGGATGTGAATTTCAAAGCAAGAAGTGATTTAAAAAAACCTCAATTCACACAAAAGAAGAGCCCCCAGGCCTGAGGCTCCCCATCCCGACATTAAAGAATTACATTAATAGCTTGAAAATCTGAGTGAACCCAGTGGCTTGAAGAACCTGCTCATCTGAATCTCATATCCATAAGAAACTATCATTGTCTATTTTGTTGTGTTCTAAATATACAGTGGTGCCTCGGTTTATTAACACAATTGGTTCCAGAAGTCTGTTCATAAACTGAAGCGTTCATAAACTGAAGCGAACTTTCCCATTGAAAGTAATGGAAAGTGGATTAATTTGTTCCAGACGGTCCGTAGAGTACTTAAACTGAAGCGTTCATAAACTGAAGCGAACTTTCCCATTGAAAGTAATGGAAAGTGAATTGATCCATTCCAGACGGGTCCGCGGAGTACTCAACCTGAAGCGTACTTAACCCGAAACATGGGTATAATTGGTTCCGGAAGTCTGTTCATAAACTGTTCATAAACTGAAGCCTTCATAGACTGAAGTGAACTTTCCCATTGAAAGTAATGGAAAGTGAATTAATCCGTTCCAGATGGGTCCGCGGCGTTTGTAAACCGTAAATTCATAAACCGAGGTGTTCATAAACCGAGGTTCCACTGTATTGTAAACTACCTTGAGAACTTGGGTTAGTAGATGGGGCATAATTCTCCTAAATGTGAGGAACAAAGCACAATGACACTTTACAAGAGGATAGTGAGCTTTGTTTCACTCACAAATACTCCAGAAAAATTGAAGACCAGTTTGAAAGGTTCATACTAGCTTGTGGATCACTTGATAAGAACGTGTTTTACAGATGTACAGTATACTGTTGTAAGTAGAGGTGTATGTACGGGAATACAGGTTTTTATAATGTATTTTCAGGGGCCTCCAGGGGAATTTCTTTTTTCCCCAGTATGAGTTGGGTTTATTTTTGTTTCTAGAATGCATATGTGATGATTATGACAATAATACTTTTTATTTTAAAAATACTCCCAAATCATAAACAGCCATGTGGCTTAATGGGCTTGCATAGAAAGGTGTTAATAAATGAATCATTCCCCAATCTTGTGCCCTCTGGATATCTTGGACTATAGGTCCCATCAGCAGCAGCTAATACTGGGAACTGTAGTCTAAAACATCTGGAGGGTACCAGGTGGGGGAGGGCTGATACAGAAAATGACCAACTTAGAGACTGTAAGTTGTGGATAAGCAAAGAACCTGTGGCAGGATAAAACTGTGAGCAAATCTGAGGAAAAGATTTTGAAGGACAACTTTTGAAAGTAATTCAATAGGGCTCGGTTGTCACTAATTTTTGCAAGATGACAAACTTTGCTGTGCCCTTGGCTATTTTTTTTTTTTACCAAACTTGGGATTCATTGTTCAGTCTGCCATACAAGTTTGTCAAAGGCTTGCACTCAGGCACATATATATGTGGCTTCAATCATCTCCTCGTGTTTTCATGATCATTTTGATAATACAAAAATAAAGTTGATGCCAATGATGTGATTCTCTTTTGAGCTGTGATATGGCTGATAAAAACATACACACAGGAGGAAAATGGGGTGATGGTAGAATGAATGGATGATTTCCCCCTGTGACTTAGTAAACAAAATTTGAAGAGAAACTGTTATATGAAATATTTTTCCTTACAGTGAAGAGTAAAATAAATTAAGTTAATGATAATATTTACGCTATTCTAATATTTATGTGACTGTTACATTTAACTCTTCCATATTGTTTCCTTACTTATATACTAATAGCAGCCACTGGCCCCACCTCACCCACTCAATACCCATGTGTTTCCTGCAAGCACAAACTGCTCTACAGATTTTTTGGCCCTCAGTCTACACCACACTGATTTGCCTACACATTGAGATGTGTGTCAGAATCACATTCCAGTGTGGATGAGAATGTGCATTCCATAAAAACTAATTCAGCATGGCTAGAGCAGCTGAATTTGAAAACGTGTAAGAATAGTCAAGAACACCTCTCTAATGGAACCAGAAAACACCTTCTTTAGCAGAAAACAGTTTTAAGGTGTAGCTAGATGTTATGCATGGAGAATGCACAGCTGCCATTAAGCCTTATTTGCCTTGTGTGATTCCTGGGTAATATTTACTAAAATGTGAGGTCATTGCATTCAGCGACCCTCACCCCCTGGAAGCAGCAGACAAAGAAATACAGCGGAGATAGAAAAATGTTGCACACACTGAGGTCCAGTGTCGAGGGCCTTCTGGCGGTTCCCTCACTGCGAGAGGTGAGGTTACAGGGAACCAGGCAGAGGGCCTTCTTGATAGTCCATCAGATGTGAAGGAAATAAACAACTATCTGACTTAGAAGACATTTGAAGGCAGCCCTGTTTAGGGAACTTTTTAATGTTTGATGTTTTATTGTGTTTTAATATTCTGTTGGGAGCCACCCAGAGTGGCTGGGAAAACCCAGTCAGATGGGAGGGGTATAAATTTTTATTATTATTATTATTATTATTATTATTATTATTATTACAATAACATCACAGGTCCTCACATAATATATACTAGGCCTTATACTGCTGCCATCACGAAATCACTGAGCAAGTGCTTGAAACTTTACAGTTTCACGCGTGTCAGACAATTCAGCAGTGGTACCTTTGGTTTTTCTTCTTACAGTATTTCTACAGTACAAATTATTTCTACTGGAGGCTGGGTTGCATTATTTTGTGTACTTTGGCAAGGAAATAACAGGGAACATTGTAATGTGAAAGGAAGAGCTATGCCCGTGAGGACAAGTACTGTGTGGCAGGGGCAGCTAATGAAGTATTTGAAGAATTAGGAAAGCCAGACTTGTGAATATTGGAGAAAGGTGGGAAGACCATTTTCAGGCAACCATTGTATAAAGGTAAATGTAAAGGGACCCCTGACCATTAGGTCCAGTTGCAGACGACTCTGGGGTTGCAGCGCTCATCTCGTTCTATTGGCTGAGGGAGCCGACGTTTGTCTGCAGACAGCTTCCGGGTCATGGTCAGCATGACTAAGCCAATTCTGGTGAACCAGGGCAGCGCATGGAACGCCATTTACCTTCCCGCCGGAGCGGTACCTATTTATCTACTTGCACTTTGACATGTTTTTGAATTGCTAGGTTGGCAGGAGCTGGGACCGAGCAACAGGAGTTCACCCCGTCATGGGGATTCGAACCGCCGACCTTCTGATCGGCAAGCCCTAGGCTCTGTGGTATAGACCACAGTGCCACCCATGTCCCAGGTGTATGGAGAATGCCATTAAACTTTATCTGCCTTATGTGATTCCTAGGTAACATTTGACCATTGTATAGTTACGTCCATTGTTAAGGAATCTATAACTTAAGATGTCTATAACTGAGCATTTGTAAAAATGGTTTACCTTCACAGCTATGCAATGGAACATTAGAAGAAAAGATGATGATGTCACTCCAGATGAAACACTTGGACGAATAAGAACCATGGAGTAAAGAGAGCTGCCAAGATGGCTGAAGTACCATTCTGGGCTTGGTACTGTCAAAATGCTTCTCCTTTTCCCTCCTCCCACACACTCATCTCACTTCATTATGAGCAGCCCAAAGAGCTGTCATGGACTCTCTTAACACATACACACACCACTCCCCAGAGCTTGGTAACTACCTTGCATTGTCTCTTTGATAGGCATGTAAGAAACAAATGAGGAGGAGGAGATGCCTGAAGGGTCCATTAACATTGTTAGGTTAGATGCGCTGACAATAAGTCGATTCTTTTTGACATGACTGTCGCAGTAATGAAGGTATGTTTCTCAACGACTCTCCTTAATATAAGATAAGATATGGATGGCCCGTGTTTTTCCTCTGACACACGTCCAGTATATCAAAGGGTGGCAGAAGAAAAGGTTTGCTTATTGACACACTAATAGGAGATAAAAGTTTAAGATTAATAGCAATGCTGCCTTTGTCTGTCCCGTTTCGTTTGGTGGGTCCTCCAGAGAATGGAAAATTCACTGTTCTGGCTTCTGAAAAGCAAAGGGAACAGAGAAGAGAAGAGGGGTGCATGGAGGCCACAGTAAAAGGTCCTCCTTCCCCCAGAGTATAAGGGAAAGGCACGCAGAAGGAAAACGTGTGTCTTCCTGAATGTCAAGCTATGTTCCATTCTCCGTCTATGACTCTGGTATTTAGATGGGCTTTTTGTAAAGAAGGAGCATGGCACAAGAATGGCTGAGGACTTTGTGTACATGCACTGCCAGGTAAGTGTAGTTTTTCCTCCCCCTGCGTTAAACCCAAAATGAAAGCAATAAATGGGTTGTTATATAGCCTTCGAGGTCGAACAAGAGCTGTAGCCTTGGGATTAAAAGGGGTGCTGCTATTGCATTTCTCTTCTATAACCCCTTTCCCCATGCCTTAGGCACAGGCATCCAGACACCAAATGATCTATTTTTCTAACATTGTAGGAAATATAATGTCTGCTTCAATATGTCTGTGGGTCTAAGAGACTTATAAGAGGGGCAAAGCCAGTGTGGTGTAGTGGTTAAGAGCGTTAGATTTGTAATCTGGGGAACCGGGTTCGCGTCTCCGCTCCTCCACATGCAGCTGCTGGGTGACCTTGGGCTAGTCACACTTCTCTGAAGTCTCTCAGCCCCACTCACCTCACAGAGTGTTTGTTGTGGGGGAGGAAGGGAAAGGAGATTGTTAGCCGCTTTGAGACTCCTTCGGGTAGTGATAAAGCAGGATATCAAATCCAAACTACTCTTCTTCTTCTTCTTCTTCTTCTTCTTCTTCTTCTTCTTCTTCTTCTTCTTCTTCTTCTTCTTCTTCTTCATGTTATGTCCCTGTGCATGGGGAGGGGGGTGGGACCATCGGAGATAACAGGCTTGAAATTCCCTGTCAGCACTGACCAAAGCTGTTCCATTCCAGGGATTGAACCTGGGACCTTATGTATGGAAGGCAGACACTCTGCCACTGAGCTATGCCCATGTCTGCCAAGAAAACCACAGATCTTAGGCTCTTACTCTGGGATTTTCTAAACTACTAGCAGACAGTCTCCAAGTAACCTTGGAGTCCTCCTGTCCTCTCCTGATTCCTTGTTTGCCCCAAACTTGGAGCACACAGCACAAGCAGTGAATCTCATGAGTGATATAGCTTGGGGTGTTCTACAATAACCCACCAAATTACAACATTCACACTTATGAGGCTTCAAAACAAAAAAGGTAGGAAGTGGGAGGGGATAGGATAGAGGAAAATAAAGCATAAACTTAGCATCCAGCTTAATAATAATAATAATAATAATAATAATAATAATAATAATAATAATAATATTTATTCCCCCAGCCACTCTGGGCGGCTTCCAACAAAATACTAAAATACAGAAATCCATCAAACATTAAAAGCTTCCCTAAACAGGGCTGCCTTGAGATGCCTTCTAAAGGTCTGGTAATTGTTGTTCTCTTTGACCTCTGGTGGGAGGGCATTCCACAGGGTGGGTGCTACTACCAAGAAGGCCCTCTGCCTGTAACTTGGCTTCTCGTAGCGAGGGAACCGCCAGAAGGCCCTCGGCGCTGGATCTCAGTGTCTGGGCTGAATGGTGGGGGTGGAGACGCTCTAAAGCAAGCAAGTTAAAAGGTGCCACACTAATGCTGGGAACAGCATGCATCAACTGAGTGGTATAAGACCTTGGAACGGACTAGACTGCAATTACTCAGGGTATTCTTGAATCCTGGCTAGAATCAAAACATGGATCTATTATAAACTTTATACAACCCAATAACTCACTAAGATATACTGCTAAGTTGTAAACCTACAGGACCAAAATGAATTATCATAACTATAAATGACCTGGTTCCAGAGACAAGCCTCCAGGGTGGCGGTGGCTGGAAATCAATCAAGGTGGTTTTGGAGGAGCTTAGCAACATGGAGATGATTGGGCAAATCCCCTAATAATTTCAGCTGCATAAATATTTGCATCTGCTGATTATGATTTTTATGCTATCGATTTTCATTAGCAAGATCCCTTGCAATCCACCTTCCCTCTCAGAAACACTTTGCCTTTTAATAGACACACAAAGCCATAGCACATAGCAGCTCATAAATGGATATGATAATACCTCAAAAGCAGATTATGCTAAGATATCTTTGATCAGCTTTGTATATTGTAATCATCATCATCATCATCATCATCCACTTCTACATTGGGTGTAATCCTATTTGCCCCACACCTTCCCTAGGAACTCAAGGAAACTTTCTATTCCCCTGACCCAATTTCTCCCTCTTTTCCCGAGAGAATTCAGGGCTCTTCACATAAATTATCCAAGTGATCCTTGCAATAGGAGTTGTTAGGCTAGTCTGCTGCATCAGGCCAAAGATCCATCTAGTCCAGCCTCCAGTTTCTTGCAGTGGCCAATCTCATGCTGCTGGTAAGCCCACAAGGTAGGACAGGAGGACAATATCCTTCAACGGCTCTTGCCACTTCCCAGCAAGCAGCGTTCAGAGGTATACACTTCTTAACCTGGAACCAGCAATCATGACTAAAGGAATTCTCTGGAGTGGTCTACACACCATAAATCAGCTCAATATTGTCTGATAAGGTGCCTTAGTTTGGGTGTTTGAATCTACTGCCAGTCAATTTCATTGGGTGACCTTGAATTCTGCTGTCTTGGGCAGTGGCGAAGCTTCATGCTCTGGCACCGGGGGCAGAGAGCAGGCGGGGGCAGGGCTGGCATGCATTCTGGGGGCATGGTGCGCATTCTGGGGGTGGAGACCGCTGCCTGCGGGGGCAGGGGCCCAGCGTGGGCAGGGGGAGGCAGCCGCCATGGCGCCCTTGGGATTGCCCTGCCCGGGGCAGAGTACCCCCATCGCCCCTCCCTTCCTACACCCCTGGTCTTAGGGTGGGGAGAAAGAATATGTAACTATTGAAGACACTTTTGTTTAAGAAGGCTTTCCATGAAGTCATATTTTGGACTATTAATTCTACAATGGTAGAAATGATTTTATAGCTTTTAGTTTTTGAATCCATGATTTATCTTATTTTTATCATCTTGCGGATTGCTTTGGTAGCTGTGAAGTGATTTATAAATCTGCAAATAAATAAACAACACCAGTTCTGCCCACTTTCTTCACAATATGCATAATTTTATAAACCTTTACCATGTACACCCTTTCTGTCATTATTTTTGTTCCTAATCGCAGAATCTCCAAATGTTTTGGTGTTCTAATTCCTTGGTCATTTGGGTTGCCTTTTTCTGGAAGCTCCGTTGTAAGAACTGTCCATTTCCATTTACTCCTATATTTATTTTGTTGTGTAGAGTTCTCCTGCCCTACTTTTTAGTCCCAGAGGGCTATCACAGCTGCCTACAAAAGATTTGCACAAAACGTTCTCATTTAAGTGTAGTATCAGGAACATAAATAAAATGGTGTCCATATGGTGCCAGGTTTATCCAGTCAGCAAGCCCACTAAGGACCTCATAGGCAAGGGATTAGGGCCGAGAAGCCGGAACTCTCTCAGCCCATGATGGAGGCATGTCTACATAGCGCTTCCTGTTCTTTAAGCAATCAGTGATCCGTAAGAGGAACTATTTTCCTATCCCATGACTGCGAAATTTTCTAAACAGACTTCTTCTTTTTTTAGTTCAACTCATAGTGCTTTTTCAGGAAATGACTGCAACAAAGCAAAGACAATCCACAGATATTCACATGCACAAGAAAATAAGAATAAACAAAGAGAAATGTGAGCACTTAAAGCACGTTATCACTCTTGTTTTTATATAAATCATGGGAACTTTTATATTTACTTGATGCTTTATAAGCATCTAAGTGTGTGTAGCACTTGACAGAGCATGGAGCGTGGATGGATATGTGCAGCAGAAATATTCGTTGTAGATATCATGGCATGCCTCATCCATAATAAGATTTTTTCCAGATGCTTCTGAAAATTGCTGAATGGAAAAAAATCTCGCTTTAAACTAGTACATAATGATTTCCCTTATTTATTTCCTTCAGTTTCCTTTCCATTTTGGCAAAAAGAGACTAAAGTTTTTCTTCGTAATCCAGGTTCTGAGAACATGTATGTGTGCATGAATGTAACACATCCATGAATATAAGGAAGCATTTTAAAACAGGGGTAGCCGACATGTCATCCACCAGATGTTGCTGGACTACAACTCCCATCACCCCTCTCCATTAGCCACACTGATGGGCAACATCTGGAAGGCAGCACATTAGATACCTCCACTCTTTCAGAATACCTCAAAGCCTTGTTTATCTAGACCTCTCTGGCCTGGATCTTTCAACATACTGTACATCTCTTAAATAAATCTATTGCTTTCTACCTTGACAGTCCTTCACCTAACCTCTTTCTTTCTAAGCTGAGCAGAGCTCACCAGCCGCTTACAGAATTCCACCAGAGAAATAATATAATAATCTAGTATTGTTGATTGCCTGGGGATTCAGAAAGGTTTGTCAAACAGCTAGCAGACCACAGTGTAGGGCTGGAGAATTGTTTTTGGCTTAGTGAGGTATAAAATGTGCAGGGCAGCCTTACTATACTGGTTCATAGGACCAACAATACAATAGCTCGCTAGCAAGATCAACATTCTGCTCCGTTCTTTTGCATGAAATAAACAAGTCGGTTAGTTGCCGAGGCCAAGTTCCTTCCAATCCAGCTTCCCATGACTTCTTTTTGAAGAAATGTCTTCAGTTGGCCTCTAATCCCCCACAACTTTAAGCAAGAGTCTTGCTTAATAGAATTTATGATACTAAAATGATGCTACATTCTAGCATTATAGGGGGAAACAGGGCATTAAAGAATTCCCCATAGCACCAATTTGCTGCCCTTGTAGTACAATGGTAGAATCTTAGTCATCTTTACCAGAGCTGTGAACTTGGCTTTGCGCCAAAGAGGCTAATTTCCAACTTCCTTGCTCGTGTTTTCTCCTTCCCTGGTTCTGTGTCAGAAGGTTCCTTTAAAGCCCAAAAATCTATGTGGGTAATGGGCTACGAGAAGCTAGCATTATTTCTTCTCATGAAGTCTATTGTACGCATATCTGACTACCAGCTTCTTCTGCTCCTCTGCCAACCCCAACCCCTACATTGTCTGATGCCCCTTACTCAGGATGCCTCACTGTGCAAGAGAGATTGGTCATCTCCATACCTATGACAAACTTAGTTGGTCTCTAAGGTGCTACTGGAAGGATTTTTTTTATTTTGTTTTGACATAGGCTGTGTACACACTAAAGACACTTTCCCTCAAAGAATTCCAGGCACTTTCCAGTCCACTATTGATGGTACCATAGTGGATATGGTAGAATATATAGAGCTAGCTAAGCTGACTGGAAGAGTAAGGGACCAAAAAGATCAGAAAATCGAGAAAGAATGGGGAAAAATTACGGAATATCTTAAAACACACTGCGAAACACCAATTGTATCTTTTGTGACTTCATGATACCTGCATCTGTAAATAATGGAGACTACATAGAGGATGATAAGATGTAAGAACACTAACAAGATTCTGTTTTATATGAGCGCAAGTCGTAAAAACTCGATTAATAAAACCAAGGATGGGAGAAAGGGGAAGCCGTGTTCGGCAGAACAAATGTAAAATATGTTGTAATTAAAGGAGATATCCCTAAAAAGGTATAATCAGGGATATATTTTTCAATTTAAGTTGTGATTATGTAAGAATATTTGATTATGTTTATTTATGAAGAAACAATAAAAATTATGGTTAAAAAAAAAAAAGAATTCCAGGCACTGTTATTTACCCTTGCAATTCCCAGTAACCCTTAACAAACTACAAGGCCCAGAATTCTTTGAGGCGGGAAATGTGCTTGGGATGTGCTTTATAGGTATATTGTGTACATAGCCCAAGATCTACCCTCTAACACCTCACCGCCATTCCATGCCACCCTAGCAACTGCTGCCCAAAGTGGCCATTTTACTCTGCCAGATTGGCCATGGGGGGAGGGAACAGTGGGAAAGAAGCTTTCCCTCAGTGAGGACTTCCCTCTTGGTAAATATGTGTAGGGTTGCCTAAGGCTGTGATCCAAAGGGCAGTAGCTCAGTGGCAGAGCACTTGCTTTGCATGCAAGATGTCCCAAGTTCAATCCACAACATCTCCAGGTAGAGCTGGCAAAGAGTGAAACCTTGGAGAGCTGCTGCCAATCAGTGTAGACAATACTGAGCTGGATGGACCAATGGTCTGTCTCAGTATAAGGCAACTTCCTAGGTTCCTATGCATACCTACTAGAAAGGAAGTCCCATGGAACTGAGCGAGACTTACTGCTGAATAAATCCGTTTGGAATTTGGCCATAAAAGTGCTGTGTAAATGATTAATATTAAAAACAGTCCACCCTTTTTATTTGCAGTAACACAGTTCCCTGTGTGCATGGTGGGGGGAAATAACAGTGAACATAATGAAAGCGTGCCACATTTGGGAGGATAAATCCTCACAGACTGACTCAGTAATGGATTTCTGACACAATCCTGGCACTCATCCATAAAAACTGGACCAGGTCAAAGATTCAGTTTTCTGTGATATATTTTCTTTTCCAAAATATTTATGTACATGGTAGTAAATCATGTCATGGCCCATTGCATGAGCATCGCAACATGTTTAGCATAGCATTTGCTTGTAGTCTGAACTTCAGAAAGGATCAGTTTATGGAGTCGTAATCTGGCGAAAGCTTTTCCTAGGTTGTACACTTCAGAATGAGGACTTGCATGTGTGAATGGTCACCTGATTTAAAACTCCCAACCTGTAGAAACTTGCATGTCAGGAAGAAATGTTTGGTCATTCTGACATGCTTTTTTATATGTCACAATAGCCTTACTGGCGGGGGAAGCACCCAAATTTACACCACCCACCCTACAGACCTAAGTGGTCCATCTCAGGAACAGCTTTGTCATTTGTTTGTATGTTTCTGCTAGGATTTTTGCTGCACCTTTCTACCCTCTAAAGAGCATCGTGAAGTATAAACATAACACAAACTTCACTTTTATCAACACAGCAAAAGAGCAGTTATTGAAAGTATACTAGAAGAAAAGGAAATCATATGCAAGTCGGGCCGAACTTGAATGATTCCGCTGAATTGACTGCAGGTATTTTCGCAAATGGAGAACTACAGTATTAAAGTCATGACACCTGCAAACAAATAACCTTCCCATCCCCAAAGTTAAGTATCTTTGGGGAAACCAGTTAACCTAAGCAGAGGGTTGGCTGTCAAAGTCCTCATGGTCCTTGAAAAGGCCTTCTAGGATCTGAGCTGCCTCTCCTGCCACTCAAATTCTTGCCAGTCATTTTGGCATTTTACAGGGCAGAGCCTTTAGTGCAGGTCCTGGCTAATGACTGAAGAAAGAATGTTGCTATTTCTTTTTAAATATTTTTGACAAGCAACGTCAGGGCAGAGTTCAGAGTGGTTTCAGATTCCCACAACAACAATGAGGCTCTGCACTTTCCCAAACACTTGCACATTTCCTTAGAAACAGGTGACAGACATCTGTGAAGCTGATCTCAGAGCTGGAACGGGCCTGGCCTCACATGCTCAATTGTGGGTGTTCTGCTCTGACAACAGTGAGAAGGATATTGTTTAAATATTTCCAGACTCTACTGCAATTCCTGCCCCCCAAGTGTAACTGGGTGTGGGAAGAGGTCAACTTACTAAGGAACAGAATATGCATGCAGAGGAAAATCAAAGATATTTGGACTTAATGGTTATGTAAAGCCTGATGTAGGGTAAGCTTAAAGGGTTAACTAGAGGCTATGCAATATCCCATCTATTATTCAGCACATTAAAATTAATCAAGCACAGAAAATCGCTTGTCAAGTGGGAGCTCCACACACTTAATGTGAACAACTTCCAGAGGACTAGCCTGGGTCAGTTTGCTACAGAAAAAAGGTTTGTAATTTCCTTTGGATGTCACAGTAAACCATGGTTTACTATTATGGGAATAAGCCTGGCCCCCTTTGCATTTACATGCTCCCCCCTCATCCTGCAGTGCTGCTGAAAGGAGGAGTTCAGGAGCTTCAGATTCCATTTTTGATTGACTGCCCACTGTCAGTTCATCCAAATACAACAAACCTTGAGTATGGTTTGTTTAAAGCAAGCCAACTTCAAACAATGGATTATGAAACAAACCATAGCCATTGCTTAGGGTAGGGAACCTGTAGCCCTCTAGATCAGTGTTTCTCAACCAGTGTGCCTCCAGATGTTTTGGGACTACAACTCCCATCATCCCTAGCTAGCAAGACCAGTGGTTAGGAATGATGGGAGTTGTAGTCCCAAAACATCTGGAGGCACACTGGTTGAGAAACACTGCTCTAGATGTTGTTAGATTCCTACTCCCATGAGAGTGTGGGAAAGGTTCAAGGATTTGATAGACCAAAAAACACCTTGATGGTTATCACCAATAGAAGCTTCGTTACTCAAACCACTTGGCAAAAAGGGAAAGTAGCTTACATACAGAGATTTATTGGAAGATCAAGAAGGAAAATAGAAATTAAAAGACTATGAAGAAATTAAAGACCATTTTCAGAGTTGGTTGCATTGCAGACAATTAAATGAGATGTTTAAGGAGGATAAAAAAGGGTTTAGTTATACAATTTCTAGATTCCAAAAGGTTATAGAAGAAGATGTGAAGCTACTGAAGAAAGCATACAGTATTCTGCTAGAATGGGAAATGAAAGATGAGGAAGTCAAATAGGTTATGATTAAATGGGCGCAAGATATAGGACATAATATACAATCTGAGGATTGGGGGAAATTGTGGAAGGTAAATTTGAAATTTACAGACTATTCTCTCTTGAAAGAGAATTATATGAAAATGATGTATGGATGGTATATTACACCAGTAAAAATGGCAAAAATGTACAAAGCCGGGACTAACATATGTTGGAAATGTAGAGAAAAAGAAGGTACTTTGTATCATATGTGGTGGGAATGTAGAGAAGTTAAAAAAAATGGGAGATGATAAATAATGAATTGAAAAATATGTTTAAAATTACATATGTAAAAAAAAAAACCAGAAGCATTTGTGTTAGGGATTTTAGGACAAGGAAAATAAAGAACTTATGCATGTACAGTACAACAGCGGCAGGAGTCTTGTTAGCACAAAGATGTAAGACAGGAAATCCCAACGAAAGAACAGTGGCAAGAAAAACTGATGAGCTATGCAGAGTTGACAAAGTTGACATATAAACTACGTGAGAAGGACAACTGTGACTTCAAAGAAGAATGGGAACTTTTAACACATTATTTAAAAAGACAACAAAAGGATTTGGACTCCTTGACAGGTTTTGAATAAACATCCACAATTTATTAGTAGAACATATGATAGATAAGGTAATGATATGTACAATTTTATAACATGCAGAAAACAATATGTACAAACAAATCAGAGAGGGGAGCTGAGGGAAGTCCTTAGAGAGTGGGAGAGGGAGGGATGGGAGGGGGAAAGGGGGAAAATTGTAATTGGTTATGTAATTTGTATTGTTTAAAAATTCTTTTTCTTCAATAATTTTTTTAAAAAAAATAGAAGCTAAGCTTCTGACCTCCTTGCTACAGCTGTTCCAGAAGAGGGGAGGGGAGAGGGAAGTGCAAGAGGCTGAGGCTCAACTTGACTTGTTCTTGACATGCTAAAGCATGGTTTGTCATTATATTTCTTGCACAGCTTATATGGTCTAAGCTTTCATGGGTTAGTGTCCATTTGACTGAATGTGCTACTTTGCATAATCAGAAGGATATCAGGCAGCTGATGCAAAATTTCTGCATCCAGAAAAGGAGCTGGAGCCCTGAACTGAGGGAGTTTGTATCTTTGGGAAACTGAGGCAGACCAGCAGTAAGGACGGTGATGGATATATCTGGGGGCAGGAATTGGATAGGGATTAAGAATCACTCTCTCACCTGGATATTAAAAATTCATAATGTTTATTGCAATCCCAAAATAACACACACACACAAAACCACCACCCAAATGTATTTATTTCCTTCCCCTACACAAACACTCATACAAACATTTAGAGGGGAAAGAAAAGAATCATTACATGTGGTGTGACTTTTCTGTTTCTACTAAGAAATCACAATTTACATTATACTGTTGATAATAATTAAAGGTAAAGGGACACCTGACCATTAGGTCCAGTCGTGACCGACTCTGGGGTTACAGCGCTCATCTCACATTATTGGCCGAGGGAGCCGGCGTACAGCTTCCAGGTCATGTGGCCAGCCTGACAAAGCCGCTTCTGGCAAACCAGAGCAGCACAAGGAAACACTGTTTACCTTCCCGCTGTAGCGGTACCTATTTATCTACTTGCACTTTGACGTGCTTTCGAACTGCTAGGTTGGCAGGAGCTGGGACTGAGCAATGGGAGCTCACCCTGTCGCAGGATTCGAACCGCCGACCTTCTGATCGGCAAGCCCTAGGCTCTGTGGTTTAATCCATAGCACCACCCGCGTCCTGATAATAATTAGTGCAAGGCATTTTGAAATCCACAGCTCAAAATCATAGTCTTATTGGACAGAACTATGGAATTGTAGAGATAAATATGGAATAAAATGAACAATGTTCAATGTTCATTTTATCTCTTAAAACTGCCTTTCTAACAGTGTTTAAGTATACTTAAATTTAAAGCTTGCTTGCTTGGAAAGAAGTCCCATGGACTTCAGCGACTATATTCTAGCCTAAGTATAATTGCACATTGAGATTATGAAACCAAAAAAGAGTAAAAGAACTGACAACACTGCCTCTCTCTTTTTCTCATCGAACAAGTGTTCATTAATTCAGCACTCATCCAAGTATATTTGTAATGTTTTTTGGAACAGAAATATTTGTGTTGGAGAGCATCATCCTTTGTGGAAAAAATATATAAAATACCATTTTTTTAAAAAAAAACACCTCTCTACATCTGTGGAAATCTCATTAGGTAGTTTCAGATCAGCTGGCATCTGGAAAAGATCATTCCTTCTAAACAGAAAAATATGTCATAAATGTCATGAGGGGTGTTGGGAGAACCACATGAAATTAGTTTGGTTCCTCAAATCAGCAATGGGGGCCTGAATTGTAACTGGAAAACAGATTTCTTGAATAGGCATTAAATGGATTTCGGTCAAGGTTTAGCTGAATGGGCTCTGCATTAGAAGGAACATATTCCAAGTCAAAGCAGGCTCAGTCTTTTAGTGGACAGGACCAGTTCTGTCTTCTCATACTTGCAATGTGCTAAGGGTTGTTTTCTATTTTATGTTTCCATTGTGATTAATTCATGGCTGAAATTCCGCACAAAGTTACACCCCACCCAGTACTTAATGCACACTGCAATTAACAAGATTCACATTCATGAAACTGTCTGCAAGACTGAAGCTTAACTAATTAAAGGAACCTACAGCAGAATGAAATAGGATGCAGTCGTAATGGGTTGTTAAGTTATTTATCATGTTCCTTTTCATCTAAGGAGTACAGGGTGGCATACATGGGTTTATCCCATTTTGTCTCTACAAAGAGAAATGGACCAGAGTTCTACCTGAGAAATCCAAGCAAGTTGAGCTGCAGTTGGGGCAGGTGTGCTTCTGGGTTCCAGTCTCATTCCATATTAGGTGGAGCTAGTGGACCTGGGGACATCTCTGTGCCATGCCATACTCACTTTGTGTGGTGTAGTTTCTGTTTGGTTTTTGAAATATATCCTTGCGCTCACAAAAAAACAACATTGCAATATACCCTGCTCTATCTGCATGCTATGGAGGAATGTTCCACATGCAAAGAAGATGCTCTCATTCCAAGTTGGGGGCAATCCACTATGATCTGAAGTCAAACTGAGATAGGGTTCACACCAAACTTCCACCACTTCCCTGCCAGTGCTCTATTTTTTAAGGAGGAAAAAAAAAGGCTTACCTTTTGTAAAAAAAAAAGAAAGAAAGAGATAACAGGAAGTGGTGGGCAGGAAAGTGGACCAGGAAAGACCTGGCAGGACCATTTATCAACTACAAATGATGTTCCTGCCAGGCATTATCTACTACCAGGGATTACAGGGTTTGGCTATGTGCTCCATGATCCTCTGGAAAATAAGGCAAGCTTTGCAGCTGTGAGGTCTCCCTGTTCTATTCATCAGCACATGCCACCACCCATTATCCCCTCTTCCTTTCCCAAGATAATTTCCACAATACCTGGTGGGAAATGACCTACAGAACATGTTTCTGCCAGGCACCATAGAGGTTATATTCAAGGTTCTCCTGGCCTCCTGACTTTCTGTCCTGCCTCCCACCACTTGGGAGTCATTCCTAAGGTAAATTGCTCCTTAAGGGGGAAAGAGGGGAGAGAAGGATGTGGCAGTAGGGGCAGAAGCATGGAGGTTTGTGGAAAGAGGGTAACTGGGCCTTTCGAGTGCCCAAGTTGAACTAATTTGTGGAGTGAGCTAGAGGTCATTTCACCCAGCTCCAGAAAATGTTCCCTGAAAATCTGAAAACCACTACGATGTACCATTTTTCAAATCAGCAAACAATACTTTCACATACTGAATGTGCCTGCAGCATGCAAATATTCCAAGATACCAGCTGTCTGTTGAGTGTCAAATACCTGGAGATATTCAGAGAGAATGTGAGCCATCAAAGAACAGCTGGGAAATAGCGTCACAATTTGCAAAAGGGAATTTGGGAAAGAGCAGCGGGGAGATAGAGACAAGTCCACCCGAGCTCTAGCTTCCAGAGGAATACATCGCTATTAAGTACGCAAATCAAGAACGCAAATACAAAATGACTCTCATCGACAACACTTATTTATTTCCTTGTTTGTTTTGCTCTTCCCACAGCACAACTGGAAGAACTGTGTGAGGAGAGGAACAATTGCCTGGAATAATATCAGGATAAAGACCCCCGCTCATTGGAAACAGGGCCTCCTAAGTACAATTATCTTCAGATACACAGCGTTTTGGTCTAAATTTGTGCAGTGGCAAAACTGAAGGTGATGTACCTCCCGCTGCACTATTAGTGAAACCGCTAGCGAATGCAAGGTAAAAAACAGGAGGGTGCCAACGGATTGCTCAGATAGAGCCACTTTCCAGGCTTTGAACCATGCTAACCTTGCACATAGGATGGTGCAGCAAATTTCTGTCTCCCATTTCTTGGAGCTCCAGGCAAACTATCTTAACGAGGCTGTATGACAAGAGCAGGCAACGTATTACCACAGTCCATTGGGCCGCATATATTCTCTCAGTCACTATTGCGTGCCTTGCAGGGCCCTTATTGACATCTCAATCGAGTGGCAGTGTTCATTAACACGGACAAGCCACAGTCTCCTGACTGGGGCTAGAAAACTTTGAAAACAAAACAGGAAAGCAGCTGAAAAGCTGAGAAAACAGAAGGCATGCACACAGAAGTCCTCTAATGTATTTCATGTTTAAATGCAATTGTTTCCAATCTTAATGTTATGATTTTGAAGAGCAGGGTTGCAAATTTGAATTTGCACTGGATTTTTGCAGAATTTCTGATATCACACCAACCCACACCATTCGTCAGCTTCTCCAGATAATTGAAAAACCCAAGAGAGAGGTTTTCTGGCTCAAGTGGCATCACAAAAGAAATGTGACATGACCCTCATAGCCTGTTATGCAGCTTATTCATGTAAATGTTATGTCAATGACATGAATCTATATGAACATGTACATGCAAATTGGCACCAACCATCCTGAGTCCATAGTATGTACCAAGTTTAGTTTCTACGATTTGCTTAACATTGACTTTTTAATATATAAAAAGTAAATTAAAACAAGTTTGAAAACCTGAACTAAACTCACTCCTTCCACCCCACAGCCCAGGCGTTAGGCATGATAATGGCTTGGAATTTCAAACCTCCTGAATTCTACAACTGGAGAAGTTGCTGTTTTCACCATGAGGATTAGTAATGTAATATGACTGTATCAGTGGTGCTGTGCCTTTCTGTGCTTTAAAACCATGTTATTATGATGGAGATAGTGATGGTTGTATACTGAGAGAATCTCTGGGGAACACAACGCACTTCTTCACTCTGTGAACACAGACACAAATTGCCCGTGCATAAACTCATGCAAAGACATAGCTGCTACCAGGCCCGTGCAGGGGGAGGAGGCGGGCGGGCACACTTGCCCCAGGTCTTGCGAAGGCTAGGCTGGCTGAGGTGCCCCACCAAGGACCAGCTGCTTTTTTTGTTTGAGTTTATTCTACCAACACTCCCACCCCCAGGCCTCAGATAAGCTCTACACAGGCCTGCCTGTGGTCCTTCAAATCTGCCAATCCCAAATCTGCTTTGAAAGGTTGGAGGGGGGAACCCCATAACAGATTGGGGAGGCCATGCACGAGGAGAAGAGGGGAATAAGTTTCCATTGCAGAAAGAAAATCGTTGCACTGGTGGAACCTCAGTCATGTTGAATACAACCCAAGAAGACCCTATAGGCACCTGCCTAGTTGTTCTCAGGTCCAGCCATGAAGAATCAAGTCTGCTGTTGCCCACACAGGCCCTTCCTGGGTTATGTTTCTTTGTCCCGCCAAAGTAACAGAATGTTGGCAACTAGAAGAGGGGTGGAGAGAGACAGAACCATCTCTGGAGGAAGAAGTTTACCGCTTGGAACTGAACTTGCTATGAAACTCACTTCAAGACTCATTTCACACCACACACAAAAACCATGCAGCTGCTGGGCAGCCAGAATAGGAGAGAGCTAGTGCCTTGGTGTCCTTCTTCTGGGCATCTTGGAAGTTCTTGTTGGCTGCTCTGGGGAACAGGATGCTATGGTTCTCACAGCGCAGAAATAACAGGAGTTGATCCCCAATGCATGGGCTTTGATGATTCTCCCAGGCATAGTGTCGTGATGTTACTGTCAGTTGGCCTTAAGGACATATGGAACTCGGTGGATATTGCCTATCTTAATTTAATAGGTAGGCCAGGTATTCAATGAGGCAGATGCCCTCATGGGCAACACAGGTCATCCTTCAGTGATGATGTCATTGATTTAAGCCAGATCAGTATTTCTTGCCTATACCTGACATTTTAATTTAACAATATTCATACTATCTGAATAAGAGAGAGAGAATGGAAATGTAGAAATGAGCAGACTTGCCCCCTTGATGTTACAAGCTGCAAATGAACTGACATTTTCTCATCTGGTCTAAGTGTCTGGGAAGTCTTGGTGCTAACAGGTACATGTTAACAAGGAACATGCTCGTGTCACATTGCTAAGTATTTTTGGGTGGCCGGTCAAGCATAGCTGCCTTTCAAGCTGCTTCAGAAAGGAGAAATATTAATAAACTCCTGGCAGCATGCAGATTTGATTGAATTTCTCATGGATCACAGCCCGCCCGCAGCTGTGTGGCGTACCTGTCAAGCAAAGACATTGTTCCATAATTGTTCTTGATGCATTGTGTGCTAATTACCATTGCTGAAAATAATCTCCAAAGATTATGGCAGGCGTCATAAATAACAAGCCGGCAGTTCGACACTGCATTATGACAGGACCTCAATCGCTCTTATCTTTTACTAGAGTGCAGCTTATGCATTAGTGTTACTAATGAATCTTTTTCATTTGTACAAGTGATGTTTCCATTTGACAATGACATGAACATAAAGTGGAGGTTAATTTACTCTATTCCAAGAGGTTCATTATTTAACCTGACGTTGAGGACAAAACAATGTAGCCTAATAGACGGCAAATAGAAATTAGTTGTGATGAATTTTGCCTTTTAATGCTCTTGAATTCAGTGGCTTGTTTGGCAGAAACGTGGCAGGAAACTGCAGGTTTGCCTCGCAGGCTCAGTCACCTTATCTGGCTGTGTAGCGAGGGGAAATTTTCTGCCCTTTCATGAACTCGCCCTGATAACTTGTAAAACTGCAATGGATTTACAATAACATAAAGGGCTGTCTGTACTAACGGCCAAACACTGTCACTGTGTCAATTTTTATCAGATTAGTTGGCATTAATGCTGTATCACCAATTGCTTTACAAGTCAAGCCGCAGTGAATTGAATTGGATTCGGGTAGCTATTAGAATTGCCAATTTAAACACTCTGAGCTTATCTAAGCTTTAAGCCATTGACAAAAAGGCGTGGTCACTCTCACAACATTTTTCAACACACATAGGTAGGTGCTCCTAGCAGACATTGGAATATCCAGTCATTGGAGAACAACCAGAGATCGGAACCTTATCATAAGGGATGGTTACTGAGTTGATGGTGGTAAATGCCCTGAAAGGAAGTAGCTTTCATGTGCCATTGCCATAAATTTTGCATAGAATGGACATGAACTTTGGAGGGTGAGAGGCTATGGAAGATGAACACACTGCATATTTTCTTTACAGTTAGTTCCAGCTACAGGTTGTTTTGTGTGTGTGTGTGTGTGTGTGTGTGCTAAATATTGCACAGGACAGGGTGATCACAGAAAGGCAAGGGGAACAGGGCGTGGTGAAGTTATAAAGAGGATGGAATAGAAAAGGTTTAACTGCTCCTTTCAGAAAAGTTTATTTGTTGGTTATTGAAATTTTTATACTCTGTGTTTCCATCCCTGAGGGACCATTAAGGTAAATAAATGTGCACTGACCACAAGATTCAGATAAGATCCTGATTTGGTGCTACAGAAAACAGCTTGCTTTGTAGGATGGCTAATTTGCTTTAGGTATGAATCCAAATCCCAATTCAGGGGGAAAAATTGTTCCTCCCTCATTCACTATCTTAGGGAAATTCTAAAAGACTACAGGTTTGGCAGAACTAAATGGAATTTGCAAACATTGTAGCACACACACACACACACACCCAGAATGGATAGAGCTTGGGGGCTTTTGTGCTAGGTTGCATTAAAATGGGGAAGTGGATTAAAGGGAATTTCTTCCCTGCCTGTGGTTTTGTTGAGAAAATTGTGGAAGTGCCCCAAGAAAATATTAGAAGATTGGGTGTGGGAGTTATAGTGAATGTAGGTGGGCAGCTTCAAGCTTGTGTTCTGCTGAATTGGCACCACAGTTCAGAGAAATGGAGTGTAAAGCTGATTTGACAGAGGTGGATGTGTTGACAGAAATACTTGAATACAGGATGGGAGACACCTAGCTTGAGAGCAGTACATGTGAAAAGGATCTAGGAGTCTTGGTAGACCACAAACTTGACATGAGTCAACAGTGTGATGCAGCAGCTAAAAAAGCCAATGCAATTTTGGGCTGCATCAATAGGGGTATAGCATCTAGATCAAGGGAAGTAATAGTACCACTGTATTCTGCTCTGGTCAGACCTCACCTGGAGTACTGTGTCCAGTTCTGGGCACCACAGTTCAAGAAGGATACTGACAAGCTGGAATGTGTCCAGAAGAGGGCAACCAAAATGGCCAAAGGCCTGGAAATGATACCTTATGAGGAACGGCTTAGGGAGCTGGGTATGTTTAGCCTGGAGAAGAGAAGGTTAAGGGGTGATATGATAGCCATGTTCAAATATATAAAAGGATGTCATATAGAGGAGGGAGAAAGATTGTTTTCTGCTGCTCCAGAGAAGCGGACACGGAGCAATGGATTCAAACTACAAGAAAGAAGATTCCACCTAAACATTAGGAAGAACTTCCTGACAGTAAGAGCTGTTCGGCAGTGGAATTTGCTACCAAGGAGTGTGGTGGAGTCTCCTTCTTTGGAGGTCTTTAAGCGGAGGCTTGACAGCCATATGTCAGGAATGCTTTGATGGTGTTTCCTGCTTGGCAGGGGGTTGGACTGGATGGCCCTTGTGGTCTCTTCCAACTCTATGATTCTATGCAGAATCTTTGTTGTTATGTCCAAGTATCCCCACATTTTTGTTGTTTGACAAGCCAGGGGAGAAATGTTTCAGTTTTTGCATACATGGTATCTGCATAGTTGTTGTTGTTTAAAAAATCTGAATCACCAAATCACTTCAGAGGTGCCCACTTTGGATTAGGGCAGTTAGCAGAAATCCTGTTTTAACTTGAATAAGTCCCAAATCTGTCCAAAGGAGCTCATTTCAGTTCTTGATTTGGAATCCACCCAAATCTGATGCACCCCTCTAATTATTCAGGTTCAAAAATTAAAACTATAGTATGTTGGAAAGTAGGCAAGTTTTCTATGGTTTGAGAAAGTCCTGATAGCATTATCTCTATGTGGCAAAATTATTGAATTGTTTGTGTGGAGGTTCTTGCTATCTATCCTAGGGATATAAGCCCCTAATAAAGCCTTGCTTCTTCTTCTTTTTATACCTGAAAGAGCATCTCCACCTCCATCTTTCAGCCCAGACACTGAAGTCCAGCTCCAAGGGCCTTCTGGCAGTTCCCTCACTGCAAGAAGTGAAGTTACAGGGAACCAGGCAGAGGGCCTTCTCAGTAGTCACACCCACCCTGTGGAACACCCTCCTGTCTGATGTCAAGGAAATAAACAACTATCTGACCTAGGAGACATCTGAAGGCAGCCCTGTTTTTAATGTTTTATTGTGTTTTAAATATTCTGTTGGGAACTGCCCAGAGTGGCAGGGGCAACCCAGTTAGATGGGCAGCATATAAATGATAAATTGGTTGTTGTTGTTATTGTTAGCTGGTGTATCAAACTATATATTTAGAAACTATTAGATCTGAAATATTGGTTGTCATAGTCAATTGGCTCACTTCTTTTTTCACTTTGTGGATTCCTTGTTGTCAAGTATTCAGGTCCTTTTTCTCCTGCAGTATTAAGGTATAGAAGCTTTCTTCAAAAGGAAGCTTGAGGGTTCCAGAATGCTATTGGCATCCTACACAGCATGGACATAGTTGAAGGCTGAGATCTAGCTTGTGTCAATGCTTTCTCATCACCTAAGAAGTGTAACTTTGCCAGTAGGTTTATCTAATTGTATCCAAAATGGCACATGAATGGAAAAGTGGAAAAGCACATTCCTGAGAATACACAATTCAAACACTAGGCTGTACCAATTAACATGTTATCATCAATATGGTTTGAATCAAGCGAATAGTTTCCTTGTTTATTGCAGGAGCATATTGTGCTTCTTTTCAAGCAGTGTTATTTATAGTTTGTGGTAAATTAGCGGAGCAATTTGCCATAAATTATTGGAGTCATATTTTTAGCAGTGACACATTGTACAGGACAAAAATTGACCTTTCCCATGCCATAAACAGAAGGAAGGTCCGTGGGGGCATCCATCATAACCCTGCTTTTGGTGATTGCATATCACCGATGCATCAGCTTCTCACAGACCATAAAATGCATCTACTCAATCTCACTATTTTATTTTATTTTAAATACAACTAATTTAGTTCTCTAGCATTATCTTTGTATTTTCAGACCTTGCATAAAGAGAGGCTTCCCCGCGTGCCAACTTAGAGATTCTTTGTTTTGTGTATGTGTCATATAAAAAGGCCTGAAATGTTCATTTTAGGTATGCTTCCAGGATATTACTATCTATAATGGGCCAAATATTCCTCTTCCCAAGTGCTTGGTTTACATTCATCTGGGATAGCTCCTATATAAAGAATATTCAAATGATTGTTATTGTTTAGTCATTTAATCGTGTCTGACTCTTCGTGACCCCATGGACCAGAGCACGCCAGGCACTCCTGTCTTGCACTGCCTCCCGCAGTTTGGTCAGACTCATGTTGGTAGCTTCGAGAACACTGTCCAACCATCTTGTCCTCTGTCGTCCCCTTCTCCTTGTGCCTTGTGCCCTCAATCTTTCCTTGTGCCTTGTGCCCTCAATTCAAATGATATTCTTTCATAACTTGTGCTTTTCAGCCAAGGAGAGGGTGGAATGCTGAATCTGCATCAGTATCAATTCATTGGTGGTCAATTCAT
This sequence comes from Zootoca vivipara, assembly GCF_965207765.1. Classification (NCBI taxonomy): domain Eukaryota; kingdom Metazoa; phylum Chordata; class Lepidosauria; order Squamata; family Lacertidae; genus Zootoca; species Zootoca vivipara. The sequence goes on along the minus strand of NC_142584.1, from coordinate 63,973,105 downwards.
TTTGAGCTAGACTCTCCTTGACCAAGCTCTTCACTGGCCAGAGACCTGTCATCAAGACATCATTCTGCCATCTGTAGTAACCTCTCATTTCCCAGCAAGAGAGGCTCCCATCAGGTGACAAACAGGGCCTGACTCTCCCCCACACTGCTTTAGCATGGGACAATGCCATGTCTATCCTGAGCAAAGTTGCCCAATAAGCAGTGACTTGTGCAGCTCCCTCCTTAGGGAAAATTAACTCAGCCATGCTGTTTTCATTGTAATTATTTGTATAGTTTTAATATATCATAGGTGGGTAGGTAGGCAGGCAGATATTTTAAATTCTAAGAATGTTTAATTGTTTTTAATAATTGTTTTTCCCCTATGCTTTTAGCAGTTCTTATTTTTATCTGTAAGTTGCCTTGAGTCCCATCAGGAAGAAAGGTGGGGTATAAATAACTACATAATCATCGCCATAATTAACTCAAATCACCCCAACATTTCCCTAGCAATATATTATTCAGGGTTCTCTGAATTCTCCACCAGCTGTGCCACTCTCCTTGCTTAGGAAATGTGCTGTGTCTGTTGACAGGATTTTCTACTTGCAGTTGATTGCATTAAGTATCTTTAAAAAGGGAGAAACACACTTCCTAATATTCAGCTACCTGCAAATTGTGAGAGGGAATAATCCCAGTGGGCAGTGCCGGAAAGACTATTGTTGTTGTTGTTGCTGCTGCTGCTGCTGTGTCCTTCATCTAACTACACTGACTCAACCAAGTAAATAAAAGTGAAGAGAATATTTCAATCCCAGCTTTTGGAGATGAACATGCCATAAGTTTGCTGTTAGCACCTCAGATTTCACTAAGGCTGACCTATTTGCTTCAGAAGTCTTGTTGGGTGATCAAAAGTTTCAAAATCTCCTGTCGCCTTTTTCTCTGCTGCCACTAATTTTTAGTCCCAATGGAAGTAGTGACTTAGTTATCTGGTGCTGCTAGGCATCCTTTTATTTTGGGGCCTTAGCTTCAGCCATATATAATCAGATACAGCAGAATTTTATTGACTTGGGGTTGTATATGCTGCCCATGCATGAGTGAATAGACTTCCACTCGTGTACTGGGATTTCACCTTCTCTTGCCCCCTGCAGTCCTCTGAATAGCCTCACAATCTGCTCTGGAGAGTTGGGGAACCATGTGGATTAGATTGGGGGGTGGGAATGCAGGGAGCTGTAGGTGGCCAGAGAGGAAGTTAATGGAGCAGGGCCACTGATGTAGTGTTGCCCCTGATGGAGGTTCCAATCTTGTGCATTTTAACAGTGGCATGACCAGCTGAAATTCAGCTGTTGAAGAGTTCACCATCACTGCACATCCACTGCTAGGAAAAGCAATACTGTATCTATTGAACTGTTTAGGTACATATATTTAAAGGTTGCTTGCTTACCTATTACATTTACAGCCCAACTTTTCCCCGAGGAACTCAAGGTAACATAAATGCAGTGGTACCTCTACTTACGAATGTTTCTACTTACGAACGGAGCTCCGTCCGCCATCTTGGATGCGGTTTAGATAGGATTTTTTCTACTTACGAATTTTTAGATAGGGTTGCTTCAACTTACAAATTTTTTCTCCCAATGCATTCCTATGGGATTCGACTTACACGTTTTTTCGACTTACAAATGTGCGTTCGGAATGCATTAAATTCGTAAGTAGAGGTACCACTGTGGTTCTCTCCATCTGCACTTGGGTTAGGGTACGTAATGGAGACTAGACCAAGGCCACCCAATGAACTTCATGGCTGAGGGGAGCTTTCAACCATGGTCTCCGCAGGACTCTAACCACTACACCATACTAGCTTCTTTAGATAGAGGGCCTGCTTTCAAGGTAAACATGAATTCCCCATGGCACCTTGTTATTAAAAACAATTATTTCGTGAGTTGAATTCTTTTCAGGCATTTTCAACCTGTCATTTTGGCTTGCATATTCCTTTTCTGCACCATCAAGAACATAAATAACGCATAGCGGAGCGAACAAGGGGAATGGTCTTTCTGCTGCTTTGGATGCTTCTACATGTAATGCTTGTATATAATCAGCACTCAGAGCCAATTGTTCATAAGATGTCTGTGTGGGTCTTTTTTCTGATGACTGCTGATCTACACAGACCATAGCTGCCAAGTTCTCCCTTTTTTTAAGGGAAATTCCCTTATGCTGAATAGGCTTCCTCGCGAGAAAAGGGAAAACTTGGCAGCTATGACACAGACTAGAATACCTGATTTGGAAGAAAGAGCCACTGTCTTGCCAAAGCCCAATCTAGCAGATCTAATGCCCTATAGCAGGGAATAACACTTTAATTAAGTATTTCCTGCTGCACTTCCTGTTTTCCTGATAACAACGCTGGCACTGATCAGCTTACAGCTCAGCATGTGAAAAGGCACGTAGTTCTTCATTTGTTTCCACAGTGTTGCAGCTGTATAAAAAGCACTGCCATCCCGCCTTGCGCTTTGTGAGAAGTCACCAATCTTGCATGAGACAATCCAGTTGAAAGGGGTTATTTTCCTTGTACTAAAACTGGAGGAATGTTTTGAATAAATGGACACCATGTGCAATTAATACAATACTGAAACAGCAAATGCTGTCATTTGAAATCATATCCATGGAGGGTCCTTATCTACGTAACCATCTTGCACATTAATAGAAGAATTATGAATTTTACTTTCCAGTCCCTTCACAGGCACAAAAAGAATATAGTCATACCTCAGTTTAAGTACGCTTCGGTTTGAGTACTTTCAGTTTAAGTACTCCACAGACCCGTCTGGAACAGATTAATCCACTTTCCATTACTTTCAATAGGAAAGTTCGCTTCAGGTTAAGTACGGACTGCCAGAATCAATTACACTCATACTTCGGGTTAAGTACGCTTCAGGTTAAGTACTCCGCGGACCCGTCTGGAACGGATTAATCCACTTTCCATTACTTTCAATGGGAAATTTCACCTCAGGTTAAGTACGCTTCAGGTTAAGTACAGACTTCCCGAACCAATTGTGTACTTAAACTGAGGTACCACTGTATTGCTTCTAAGGTTCCGGATGCGCAAATAACCACTCACTTTCAGCCTTAGATAAGTGTGTGTGAGTGAGTGAGTGATATTTACAATATTAAATATGGTCCACTAAGAAAAGTCCTCTGGGTAGTTTGCAATTAAAAATTAAGATCATAAAGTATAAAAATAGGACATAAAATCCAAAACATAACATAACCGACAGTAGAATAAAACCAGGATAAAATCAGTGGCAGATGATAACAACAGCATAACAGATCTAAACACACACACACACACACACACACACACACACACACACACACACAATTTAAGTGAAGGAAAGGAAAGATAGTCTGGCACCAGAATTGCTGCAATGTGGATACCAAGCAATCTCTAAGAAGAACATTCCACAGCAGAGACACCACTACTGTTGACCTTCTCTGTCCCTCCTTATTTCGGACCTGAAGCCAGAGAAGATAATCCAGGGAGGTAAATGTGGGAGGAGGCAGTCTTTCAAGTAAACTGGCCCCATCCATGTAAGGTTTTCAAGACTTTGAATAGAGATACCGGTAGGACATGGACTGGAAGACAATGAAGATGATAAAGCATTGGTGTAATATTACTGGATCAATCTAGTCCCAGTTTCTGGGCTGCTTTAACACACTGCAGTAATCCAAACAGGAGTTTATCAAAGAATACAAAACTGTAGCAGGACCCGTTCTCCAGACAGAGTCATTGTTGGGTACATCAGTCAAAGCTGATAAAAGTCAATGAATTCCAAATTTTCAAAGAACATCTTGGTATGGTTTTACAAAATGAGAACCCAAATTGTCCATGGTCAGATGTTGAAAGAAAACTAGTCAAGTGAATAGAACCTGAATTAGCTTTAGTTTTGTTAAGGCTTTCTCCAGAAGATATTGACTAGGGAATACAAAAGACTTCTAAAGTAGCAAATGGATATTTATTTTCATAGCAACGTAGAAGAGAGTGCCACCTACTGAATTGAAAAGCTAAACCTACCAAGGTACCATGATGGTGGTGAAGAGGGAATGGAGTTACAATCCAGTTTCCTTGAGCAAAAAGAATTTATTCTGGAAAGAAAGAGTATCATTCCCAGAGTGGTTTGGATAGCAGTTCTACGATGCTGTATTTTTACTGCATATTATTATAGCATTACATTCATAGTTAGGGTCAGCTGCCATTTCCTGAGGTTTATAACTTGCCTGTTTTAATTAACATCAGGCCGAAACTTGGTAGGGGAGTTAGGGTTAGCCCAGATGTTAATGTTATTGTACAAATGCCTTATATCAGTTAAAACATTCAAAAATATATTAGGTAGTAAACATTTGGAGATGTGGTTTTGGGTGTAGTTTTCAGAAATGAAGCTAAGGAGAGGCTTGTTTTCAGGAGAGGGAATAATGCCTTTAATTTTCTTTCTGCATGAATTTGTTGTTGACAGGCAGGAAGGTAAACTGAGCAATGGAAACAACTTTAGAGAGGTTTTTTTTTTACTTCACTCACAAAATAATATAAAAATATGATGCATAACTAATTGCGAAGTTGTTCACTGTGCCTTTAATTGTATGGAAGTGATTTGATATGCTTGGAAGTGTATTAGAGACCTGGAATGACCTCCTCATGCTAATGAGATGGTCTCATGACATTGTGAGTAGAATAAAGGACACACAAATTCACGACAGCTTAAATCTCCCGTAGAACGTACTATATAAACAATTCCATTGACTTTGTTCAAGAGAAGCAATTTGTATTTTACCTTGTGATACAAGTGTCTTACGATGGAAAATCCAAGGAGGAAGAGAAAACTATGGAAACATGAGTTCCCGCCTCCGCCCCGCTGTTGTTTCAATAAAAGTTGGTGGCAGTGATATGACCAAAGTAGCACAAGGAAGGTCCAAGAGGAAGCATTCTTCAGTAATACAACCCTGCTTTGTTGGGTAGTTGTTATCCTAGTGTGATCAATCAACGTGACTTAAAGTGGCCAAAATATATTATCTGTGGTTGAAATTATTTAAATTTCCTTATTAAATGCCTCCCAGCACCCAAACTGCCTTGCCTGCCTTTCTTCTCCTGAGGCACCACTCCCTCTTCTACATCTCTCTTCCATCTCTTCCTCTCAATCAGCATAAACTGTGCTACTTTCGTTCTCACTTGGTTTCCAGTTTTTAGCCGCATACCCAGTACCCAGAGCATGATTTCAATAGGAGAACCTTGGGGAGCTCATACAGCAACAAGAAGACCCAAACTATTCAAGACTTTAAAGGAGAAGGCCACACCAGTGCTGGGCACTGAAACAGACTGACAGCCAATGGAGATGTTTCATACCAGCTGTTTATACGCTCGCTACAGCAATGACCCATCAGCAGATGAATTCTAATGACCAGACATTTCCCTATTCCCACTCACCACTCCTACTGCAGATCAGCCCAAACGTCTTTCTCTCTCTTTGCACTCTGCCACTCCTATTTTTTCCAATGGACATATGAGTCTTGGAAGAATAAATTATTCTAATTTTGTCAATATGGCCGCAATTTGCATGATTTATTCCAAGAGCAGGTTCTGGGGCTCTCTCTGCCATGCAGTCTGGATGTTTGGGGACAGTGAATATACACAGCCCCAAGCACAGCTCATCTTAAATGATGCTGTCATCTGGCATGACGAGCAAGTGGAACTGGAGAAGCAGAGACCAGATTCCACTAACCATCCCCACATCCCTTGCATTTGTCGACGGAACTGTTTAAATACAGCCCCACTGAGACCAAAAATGGTGAGGAAGAATTGTGCTTCCCTCTGCATTTTCCTTTAAAAACTTTTTAAAAATTTTTTTTAAAAAACTCCAACAAAATAAAATAAATATCTTATACTAATGAGAAATGCAATCCTCCAGCTAATTCCTTTAATTTCCATCGGCCGTTGTTTTCTAGAAGTAAAGCTTTGATTCAGATGAAGGCTAAAGTGTGCCATTTGTTTTGCTTCTCTCATTAGTGAACAGCAGGAAGGCAAGCTCGCAGAAGCTAGATGATTCGAGTGGTGTTCTCGTCTTCTTTCACAGGCTGAGCATGGAAATTCCTCAGGACTCCCAGATTGCTGCATCTTCGAGTAGATCACATGGCACTTGGGCATTTCCATTTCAGTAAAGAAGATCCTACTGGGTCAAGCCAGTGGCCCATCCACTACAGCATCCTCTTCTCACAAGGGCCAACCAGATGGCAATGAGAAGTTCATAAGCAGGATCTGAGTGCAGTGGTGCTCACCCTTCCTCTGTATTCCATCAGCTGGTATTCAGAAGTATTTTACCTCCAACAGTGCAGATATAACATTTCCTCCAACGCACAGGAAGAGGACAACTTAACCGCCCTTTGCCGGGTACCCTTTGGCGTGGTTATAGCCTTCAGAAGCTATCAGATGTTGTTATATGCTCAGAGGTTGCTGCACATTAGTCACAAATTATTTTCAAGACTCCTTTTGCTACTTCCGCAGGCCTATGCCTTACCAGAAGAAATATATACAGTATATATAATTTCCTTGCACTACTTTCATGAAAATGCAGGGCAATTAGATCCCTTTGCTCTCACTTTCCTCTAAATAAGGAGTAATTTAGCTGAAGCGTATAAGCAGAGTTCTTGCCATGTAATCTGCATCTTGCAGTAAAAACAGACTTGACTGTCAAAAACAGTACTGATTAATTCCAATCTTGCTCTCTGTTGGGGGAGGAAATTATTTGTCAAAGAACAATTTCTCTTTGCTAAATAGGCTTCATTTATCAGGCTGTTGGTTTATCCGTAATGAAAAGGAAAAAATGGGTAAACCCTGATTCTTCTTTCCTACCAACTTTAGAACAGGATTGGGCACGTGCATGGTGAATAAGGCTATCAATGGCTACTAACCATGATGGCTATGTTCCGCCTCCACTGTCAGAGGCAGTAAGCCCTGAACACTAGTTGCCGGTAATCACAAGTGGGAAGAGTACTATTGCACTCAAGTCCTGCTTTTGAGCTTTCCATAAACATCTGGTTGGCTACTGTGAGAACAGGATGTTGGACTAGATGGACCTATGGCCTGATCCAGCAGTCATATTCTTATACTCTGATGCTTTTCCCATTCCATTCTAATATGCAAAGTGGGATTTGGGAATCTTAGATCTATTATCTGCAGATGACTTTTAGACTGCAAGGTTTGCAACTCAAAAAGACTTGTGCATTTCACTTCCCACAACAAGGGGGAAAGAAAATTCATGTGTCACTCCTGTGACTTCCTACCCTGTTTGTGTGTGGAGACCTTTTAACCCTCCCCCCAGAAATAAATTCAGACAAGACTCAAATTTTTGGTTTGGTTTTTGGCAGAATTTAGGCCACAACCTTATTGATTACAATCAAGTGAGTGGTTGCATAGGCTCTGGATTGACTAGCTACCTGCAGCGCTGACCCTGGGCACCAACAATAAGTCAGCCATGGGTGAACCCCTGGGACAGCGACAAGCAGGAGCCCTGCTAGGCCACAACCCAGATGTCCCCTGGACTCAGGCTCAGGGCACAACCCCACACGGGGAAGACCAACCATGAATCCGTGGATTCCTTGTTAAAGGAATACCCAAGCATAGGGATGGCTAGGCATCCTGCCACTCCATCCACAAGAACCAGAGCCTATCCGCAAGCTTAAAGTTGTGGCGGATTGCTACGCAGAGGGCAAAACCCAAGTGGCACCAGCCAATCAGCCAAGTGGGGAAAATTCCTGCCGTGCCCCTGTCCCAGCGACAGGTGACACACGACAGCATAGCAAGGTCAAGTGCAAGCCCTAAATTAGGGAGAGGTGGGCGGGTCTTCCAATGCACTGAGCCCCAAAGAGGAAGCTCAGGGACATGTGCAGCGGTTAAATAGTGGTCCCTTGATCGCTTTGACTGGCTTCTCCTCAGGCCCAATTGCTCCCAAGATCGAGGGACCACCAATAGGGTGTTGTGGTCGCTCCAATTGTGTTCTCCAACACTTTGCATTACACCACAAAAGAATGTGCTCATATGAGCATGATCCTCTGTCTTATTTTGAATCGGGTCACTGTTTCATATTGCCCAGCAGTTTAACTAGGTAGCTTTTAAAGTTTCCAAACAGATATATATATATATATATATATATATATATATATATATATATATATATATGACAAACTATTAATCACATGGAATGGATGGATAAATGGATGCATGGATGGATAGAGACTATTTTCTAACTAAGCAAGTTCCAGCATGTACCTAGGGGCTGGTGAAAGTGACTTCTGCTGGGGGCATAGGGCCAGATGGGGCACAAAAGTCACCCCATAAATCTGTTTCCAGTTATCTGTAAAGCCTTGAGTATCAATCTCAGATAAGAGATGGGAGCTGAGTGGTAGGAGCAATGGCAAGAGGTAAAATGATCAGAGAGCGTGCAAGTGAGAATTCACCAACAAAATAACTGCAGTAGTGTGGCAAGATGTGGCATTAGACAAGGTGGCTAGGGGGTGGGCGCATGGCTGTCAATCACCCAAACATAGAGCAGGCAGCTGCAGATCAACATCAGTTTCTTTCTCTCTTCCTCCTGCTCCCCCATGACTGAGTTTAATTCCTCCCTCCTTTCCCCCCAAACAGGGGCGTAGCCAGGATCAAAACTAGGGGGGGCAAGCCATGGTCATTCAGGGGCGGGGCCACAAAGTGGGAACATGGGCGGGGCTACAGCGCCAGCTGGCCTGACAACATCATGGCGGCGGCAGCGGCAGCGGCCACCTTGTGCTTCTGGGGCTGGCAACAGCGGCGGCTACCCTGCTTGGCTGGAGAGGACGGGAGGGTCGGGCAGGCGAGAGGGGGTGACAGGGTGGGCGAGAGCGAGGCAAGGCACGGCCGCAGTCACGACGGCTCCGAGGCGTTGCTGCATATCAGCATAATATTTCAACCATGTTGTGGGTTCAAGCCCCACCTTAGGAAAAAATTCCTGCATTGCAGGGGGTTGGACTAGATGACCCTTGTGGTCCCTTCCGACTACAATTCTATGATTCTATTGATATATTGCCATAGCATATGCATCATTCTGCTTTCTTGAATTGTCCTACTCCTAGGCATAGCAGCCAACTCCTAGAGGCCTAGGTGCCTCCCCCCCAAAAAAGCAGTTAAGACAATGGTGCCTCCCCCCCTCCTCCCTAAAAAAAGCTGAACTATGACCTGAAGCCCTAAACAAAAATGGGCCTCCCTCCCTCCTAAAAGAAGCTCAACAAGTTTGACCTAAACCCCCCAAAACAGGGCTTCCCTTCCTTAAAAAAACTCAACAGCTTTGACCTGAACCCCCCAAAAGGGGGTAGATCACTCCCAGTTTTTAACTCTGTGAGTAGATCAGAGTCTCTTGGGAGGTGGCCACCCCTGATTTACAGTATACAGATGCAGGAGGAGGGGCAGACTGGAACACCACTGCTTTTTATAAACACCACTGTGTCTATCAAAGCTACAGTCCCCCCTTTTCTTATTCACTTCCTTTTAGCCTTGCAGAGCCACCTTAGTCAAATTGAATCCTCTGCACCCTCAATAGAACTGTTAATGCGATCCCTGAATGCTCATTAACAACTCCCTCTGAAGAACAATAGGGTGAATAGGGTGAACCTTGCCTGAAGGGATATTCTGCTCCATTGTCTTAACTGCTTAAGTACCGGTATCCACTTTGCTTTATTTATTTGATGTGTTTTTTTTACAGCTGTGTTCCCCCCCCCCCGCCCCCAGTAAGTGGAGAGCTGCTCTTGCTAAAGCAAAGCCCCTTCCACTTCAGTTTTTGGAGGGGCAAAGTGCTGGTTATGGTCTGTAAAATACAATAATTATTTGCTTCTAGGGGGGCAGCTGCCCCCTCCTGCCCCCTGTCTACACCCATGCCCCCAAATCAGAAAAAATAAAAATGTAATAAGTGCCTTTTCAAAGTTAGAAATTTTCAGGCTTTTCGCCAGTCAGCCACTTGAGTGGAAGCAAATTTACCAGGTGGGGAGCTTAGGCTGCAATTCTTATCTTGCTTACTTGAGAGTAAACTCCACTGAATTTGATAGGCTTTACTTCAGAGTGAGTTGGTTTGTGGGACTCTGGGTGGGTGGAGCAACCTCCACCCCATGCATAAAAGCTGTGGCTGTTCACTGGGATCATTGTGGGGAGAAACAGCATATTTTAGGAATACAGTAGAAGTTGTGATGCCTTGTGGTCTCTGAGCTTTGGAAACAGTAAACTTCAAACTGCTACCCGCAAAATGAGCATTACTCTTTGACCATCAACACTAGCTAGCTAACAAAGGAAGTTGTCCTTTATTCAACACAATAAGTGGGCAAGAAGAAAAAACCTCAAGGGCTGGAACACCAGAGTTACCTTGAATTGCACAGCTATCCCACAGACTTCCCACATAAGTTGTGGCTGATTCAATCTCACACCACTATAGGGAGAGATGAGATAAGGAGGAAGTCTGCTCGAAGGATACTTTGAACTATGCTTTTCATCTTTTCCTCCTTCATCTGGTTCAGCAGCAAGGTTCTATTTGGAGCCACATGCAATTTATTCACAGCGAGACTGATTTCTTTCTTTTTAACTCTTCAATTTCTATGTTGATTGGTGGGCCGTGCCCACAGTTGTGCACGTTTTGCACCAACTTGAAAATAACATCCAATTAACCAACTTGGGTGATCTGTACATTTTGATAAATATATTGTTCATCTTCTATAGAGAATGCCTGCATGCCTGTTGCCTGCCAAATGATGCCCAACGATGATACACAAGGGCTACACTGGGATGAGCTCTTCCAATGAAACACTCATGTCTGTTCAGATGTGCAAGGCACAGAAAACATGATAGATTACAGGGGTCAGCAACCTTTTTCAGCCGTGGGCCGGTCCACCGTCCCTCAGACCATGTGGTGGGCCAGACTATATTTTGAAAAATAAAATGAATGAATTCCTATGCCCCACAAATAACCCAGAAATGCATTTTTAATAAAAGCACACACTCTACTCATGTAAAAACACCAGGCAGACCCCACAAATAACCCAGAGGGGCATCTTAAATAAAAGGACACATTCTACTCATGTGAAAACATGCTGATTCCCAGACCGTCCATGGGCCGGATTGAGAAAGCGATTGGGCCACATCCGGCCCACGGGCCTTAGGTTGCCTACCCCTGTGATAGAAAATTGGATTGATAATCTAACAACTAGGTGGAACTAGAAAAAAAAAAGACATTTCGCTGCTTTCCCTGCTCCCCACAAACTGATCAGACTGGCAATGGAATCTTACTTTGGCATGTCCTTCACTACACCAGAGGGCAGCAAACCAGCTTAGAGGGCACAGGGCACACCTTGTTGCTTGCACAGCTCTCTCCATTCCCTGCCCTTCAGCATTTCCCACCTGGGGACACAGCCTCACTCTGCCTCAAAATAGGGCCAGCTTTGCCACTACTAGACCATTTGTCCAGGCTTCTGCTACTCCCTCCTCTATGACTTTTGCCTAGCCCCAGTTAAGAGGCAGAGCATGGAAAACAAGTGTTAAGCATGCTGTGTGCTCCTGCAAATCGCAGCAGAGGCTCTCCCCGCCACCCACCCTGCGCAGCATTCTCTCTGCAATCCATGCATGTCACAACAGAGGGCTCAGCGCTGAGTTATTGCCAAGAGCAACATTTCCCTCCAGACCTCAGAAAGGAAAGGAACCATATTAGAAAATTTATCGAGTATTTCGTTAGATCAATATGGGGTATGATTTAGGAATCCCTGCCTAGGCTCTTTAAATCTATTTAATCAAACCAATTAATAAAAAAAATGCAGAAAGTTGAAGCGTCTCCTCTAAGGTGCATCATAAATATACTCCCTTTACTTAGGCTTTTGATCGTAGCCAGGTAATTAACGGCTTTAGTTAAGTTCGAGTCATTCCCTCATGCTTGCTCCTGGTCATAAAACGCCCAGGGCTACATGTAGCTCATGGATTTATTATGTTTTTCTTGCAGCAAGAGCTTCTCTCACTCCTTTTTTCCTTTCTTTCACTTTATGTATCCATTGCTTTTGCAGCTGTCCTGTCAGCCACAATGGCTGATAGGCTTTGTGTTCAATGCAAAATTGACTTTCTGGCTCAGCAATAAGCATTCCTCCCCCACCCACCCCACCCCTCCTTATCCTCTTTTTTTGGGACAATGCATAACACCCACCTCTTTCTCTTCCATTCCCATAAATATAAATGAAAGAATATGAGATGCTTTGCCAGAGTTTCCTGATGGAGCCATTGTGCACGCCAAGCTTGGCCCAGTGTTGTTAATCAGTGGGGGGACATCCTCACATCAAGGGGAATGAACTCAATGGATCAGTCTCTACCTTCCTGACCTAGAAGCAAAGGGGATGAAATGATATCCCCCAAGAGGCCTCAAAGGTTCCTGAATCTTCAGCTGTAATACTTCCAGCCTGCCAAGAAAACAAGTGAGGATGTTGCCAGCCCATCAACAGGAAGTTGGGGGTGGGGAGAGCAAAGTGTGTTTCATGCTTTAGGGAAGGAAGGGACGAGAGAGGGAGAGAGAGCATTCCTTCCCAGAGTATTTAGAGGCAAGATAGGGGTTTTTATCTCATTTTGCAATCAAGGAAATCCAGGCTTAGAGAGAGGCAAGGCAGATGAATGGTTTCCCTCTCAACTCTCGTAATGTATATCAATATGCGAAGAATGTTGGCTATAACTCTTGGTATTCAGTGCAACAAAATAAATAATACAGAACAGCAGGAATTGGTTAGTTTGTAGGAATGGGTGAACTGAAACTGAAAATGTTAACAATGAGGAGGCCCCATTGTCTGCTTCCAATAGAGAGTCAATATTATTTCACTGAAAGAAGAGGTGGGGAAACGAGAAGTTAAAGCTAATTTGATTTATCCTTCCAGGAAGATTCTTCTATGAGCTGCACCATCATAGATAGCTGGATTGTGACAGCTCTCAGTAACGGAGGATCAGGCTCCATGGTCAATTCTAATATGGAATAATGCACTGTTTTTACAGAGCAAAGCATATTAAGAGTCAATTTAGGCACTGAAAGAAGCAGAGCTTGTGGTGGCTCATGCTTTGGATTTCCCACTTAGGATATAATCAGGTCCCAAGGGGGGCTCATAGAAGTACAACTGTGTGTCGGGTGGCCACTTATGCAGAAAGAAATGCATCGCCCAAAAAGAGGGCATGGATCCAGTGTAAAATTTGTATGGATGAAAATTTTGAAATAATAATTTGAATAGATGCGGGTGGCGCTGTGGTCTAAACCACTGAGCCTTGGGCTTGCCGATCGGAAGGTTCGAATCCCCGTGACGGGGTGGGCTCCCGTTGCTCGGTCCCTGCTCTTGCCAACCTAGCGGTTCAAAAGCACGTCAAAGTGCAAGTAGATAAGTAGATAAATAGGTACTGCTCCGGCAGGAAGGTAAATGGCATTTCCGTGTGCTGCTCTGGTTCGCCAGAAGCGGCTTTGTCATGCTGGCCACATGACCCGGAAGCTGTACACCGGCTCCCTTGGCCAGTAAAGCTGAGGGAGTGCGCAACCCCAGAGTCATCCACGACTGGACCTAATGGTCAGGGGTACCTTTACCGCTCATCATAGTGGGGAAAACTGACAAGTTGACCTTTGTGCTTACTTAAATCTGCAATTGAAGATGCTAACTTCTGATGGGAAGCTTCGAGGCCCCTACTGTCCATTCTTGTGGTTCTTTAAACCAGATCTGGACAAGGCAGCCCTTCAAATAGAGGACTCCTTCCTGTAGAAGACTTTCCACTGTAAAGTAGGACACGTGGCCATCCAAAAAAGTAGAGATGGGCAGCAGCGGGTGTTCTACCTTGACAGTCAGTTGCTGGTAATCGCAGGTGGGCAGAGTGCTATTGTACTCATATCCCACTTTCAGGCTTCCCAAGGGCATCTAGTTGGCAAAGTAAGAACAGGATGGTAGACAAGATGGGCCAATGGCCTAATCCAACAGGCTCTTCTTATGTTGGCTAGTCATAGCCCCTGCTGGGCTTTACATATAGGTTTTGTTCTATTTACTTATGAGATATTGTACCCACCCTTAATAATAATAATAATAATAATAATAATAATAATAATTTATTTATTTATACCCGACCCATCTGGCTGGGTTTCCCCAGCCACTCTGTGTGGCTTCCAACAGAGAAATAAAATACAATAATCTATTAAACATTAAAAGCCTCCCTAAACAGGGCTGCCTGTTTAGGGTGTGTCGGGTGTCATAAGGTTCAAGAGCACGTTACAACAGTACTGTACAGCATATACTGTAGTTATGAAAATAGTGACCATTATCAAAAAAAGATAAAACTAAATAGAACAGAACAGTATGATTTCAGCAAAGGCCAGAGTAAGAGTTGTGGCTTCAGCATATGGCGAAAGCCATACCACAAAGATGCCAGATGTATTGCTGTGGGGAGGGAGTTTCACAATTTAGGGACTGCCCCAGAGAAAACCTCCAAGCCAACATTCCTGGTATTTCTGAGGGTACTTCTGAACTACCAAGACAGCCCCCTCTGCAGATCTTAACACTCAATAAGGTTGGTAGGAATGGGGTCTTTCAGATATTTCAGACATTCAGGGCTTTAAACACCCATGTGACCCCCTTCAATTCTGGTGCCCAGAAACAAAGTGGCACCACCTTAGGTTTCTTATTAAGTTTCGCTATCCCACTAAAAGATCATGAAGCAATTTACAAGCAAGGAGAAGTGCAATAATAAAATATATACATACAAAAAAATATTAAAAACAGACTGAACAATATACTATAGTATTACTGACGCTGCCCGAATGCCCAGGAAAACAAAATCTTATTTACCAGGTGCTGAAATGATGACAAGGTTGGTCCCAGGTGGGCCTCCCTGGGGAGAACATTCCATGCATATAATAATGAAACAGCACAAATATGTTTTTGTTGAGTGTATTAGACATTCTACACTGGGTAGAAAATGCAAAAGGTTGGGCCCAGTGGTTTCTCTTTGTGCACATAAATATCTTTGTTCCAAGGGCTTTTGTGAATGGGAGGAGGGAAGCAATATTTACTGGGTCTCCCTTCTCTATGCAACCCTATATACCCTCAGAAATTGGTTCAAGAGTGTTGAGGAACACTCTGGAATAGCATGGGAGGTAAAGTGGGGGTGAGGGCTGCAGGAGAAAGGGGTTTGTGAAAATTGCCTTGCATTTGTAAAGAAATGCCCCATCAATAACACTTGCCAGCAGTGGCACACCTGTTTTGAAGCCAGGGCTCTCCTTTTGCCGAGCCACGCGTGGTCTTGAAACGATTTGTTCTTTTCAGCCAGAAACTACCTATGTACTTACATTTTGGCAAAAACTTTCTTTTTAAATTTCTGTCATTCCACAGCGAAAGGAAAGGTTATCTGTTGCTGAGCTACCACTCCCATCATACCTGACCACTGGCCACTCTGTCTGGGGATGATGGGAGTTGGAGTCCATCTGCAGGGTCACCACACTGGCCTATCCCTAACCTAAGCAATATTGTGGTTGCCATCAGCAAACAAGCTCTACTTTTGCTTTCTCTTGCCCAGCTTGGTACAGAAACCTAGAACAATTGCCTGTCGCAGCCCTTCTGCGCTATAATTCATGGCCCGCAACAGGGACAGGAAAAGGAGCCTTTTGAAAGCAAGACAACAAATCCATAGCTTTTAAATTATACATAGCTCTTATCCCACAATTAGTTTCTAATTCAAAAAGACTGCAGACAGTCAGACTCCTATGTAATAATCCATGAGATCGGATTCACATTGAACTGACAGGCTTTGAAGAACAATGTAAAAGGAATGCAAGAAAATCTCCAATCCTTGAGCTTCATCAATACACACCAACAGAAGATTCCTATTCCAATTCATCTCATATTGGCAGCTTTCTCTGAGTAAATTTACACATTTTCTTCTGAACAAGGCAGTAGGTGGCATGATTCTGGACCGTACCAAAAAATAATAAGAGTAGCATAATTCATATTAGAAACTCTCTTTCCGTTTCTTGTTAGCACTCCTGATGTTTATTGAGGCAGCATCAAGAATCTGCTACCATAAACCTTTTTACATGGGTATTTGATCCCTGACTGCTAAGAAAAGAACGGGATATTTTAAATATGAAATATGCTATGTGTCCCTGCTTGGCTGGTTAGAAAGGTATATCCTGCCCATCAAGAAGGTGTTTCTAAGGAGGCGAAGCCATAGCTCAGCATGCAGCAGATACAAGGTTCAATTCCTGGCATCTCTGGGGCTTTTGCCATGTACATTGGTAGTTCATAGTTACAATGGCAGATGTACTCTCTTAAGTTTTGCTTCAGGATATCACCAATGAACAAGTCTGGTAGCTGTTACCGTATAAAGTGTTTTGAGTTTCCAGAAATGCTATATTTCCAAGGCTGGTTTTTTTTTTTCATTTTCATGATGATTTCCTGACACACAACTTGCTGCCTGTTGATGTGCGAGAAGTATTACAATGTCTGTTACAGAAGTTTTTCTGTGCACCTAAATGTATGTTTAGTCTATTGTAATCTGTTGTTTATCTGTGTAATAATTCTATCACAACACATGGTGTAATCATTAGTCTCAAGAACAGGGCCAACACTATAGTTCTGTAGGAACTGAACGTTTCTGAACCATTTAGTTGGCTCTGCATATGCCGTTAGCAGTGAATGAATTTTTGGAACCTCATTGTGTCTGGCAAGATAATTGTGTACTGGGCAAAACAGGGCAACCCACTCCAGCAGGATCCCTGCTGACCTGGAATTTCACCAGTCTTTCCTTCAGGGCACACAGATCTCTCAGGAAAGCTAGAGAACCACTTCACTGATGAGGTTTACGTTCACATTCCCTCTGTTAACACAGGGCATTTCTCATGCAGCTTTAGAGAGGTAAATTTTTGATCAGCCTTGAGAATTGGGTGTTCAGATGTTCCAAGTAATTATGGAATGGTGATGCCCGTTTTTTTGCAGTTTGAACATGTGTGTCATCTTCTATCTCCTTCAGATCTTCCTTTCTTAAGTTTAGATTTAGTTTAGATTTAGTTTAGATTTAGATTTAGACCATTAATTGCAATTGGTCTACTTTGAGCAAAACTTAGTTGAATGCCACCCATTGTGCTTATAATATATCACTGAATTTGAGGTGTTGTATATAACTGGTAAGCAGGTGATAGGGCAACATGGATTGCCAGACTTATACAGTATTTATTTATTCTTTCAATAAATTTCTATACTGTCCCTAGTTATAAATAACCTCAGGGCACACAGAGCACATATGTGACGCCATGTCATAAAGAAATGTGATTGAATGATACCAATAGATTTTTATGTGTACTTTCAAAGTCTTTCCACCAATTATACTATATTTTATCCTTTCCAGGGGCTTTCCAACTTACATCTTTTTGAGCTGTCCTTCTCCCAACCTTTTCTTCCATATCATTGATTTCCAATTCCAAGTCATTTATAATATTACTTCTAATGGCTGTGAAAAGAAACCATTTATATTTACGGCATGATGAGCCATCAGTCTGGACCAGGTCACTTTTCAAGAGATCGTGATCATTTTTTCATCATCATCATCATTCTTATTATTATTACTTGCCTGCTTCTTGCAGCTTTTGTAGTAGCATTTTGCCTCTTTCTCCAAATTTCTGTAGAATTGCTTTTAATTAGCACTATACATTATTGGGTCTATGTATGTCTTACATGTTATGAGATACATTCTGCCAAAGTCTTTGCTCTCTGTTTCTTGGTTTCTGTTTCTCTACAATATATCAAGGTGATCCAAAAGTGATGCCATAAAATTTCTTTTCACTGAAGTGACAGGAATTTTTATTCTTATAGAGTTAATGAGAAAAAGTTTATTTGTGAGAATTCATGTATATGACACTTCCAGCATCTAGATAAGTGTGTGTGTGTGTGTGTGTGTGTGTGTGTGTGTGTGTTATCAATCTCTTAAGTATCCTGTTTGAAGAACTATTAATCTTTTCCTGTTTTATTCTTTATCAGCTTCAAACCCACAGCTTCCTCAGCTGTGGGTTTGTTTCTGCTTGTTTCAGAATATTGCATTTATGTTTCTCTTTTTATATTAATATTAAAAATTAAAAATATTAAATATTTAAAAAAACCAGATGAGGGTTTATAATTTAGGGTGCAATTCTACAGTTGATGGAAAGGGAGAAGAGGCTGATCAGTTGGCAATGCCAGAAGAGAATGTGAGTTTTAAACACACACCATAGAGTAAGAATTGGGCTGATCTCTTGCAAATTTGGTCCTTGTCCTTTGATTGGAGATGAGGACCAGATTCTTCTTTGTCTTGCAAAGGAATGCATCGTTGCACAGAATACCAAGCACTCTCATTTTATCAATATAATGGACAGTGCTTGATTCTCCAGAAATACAATTCCTAGGAATATTTCTAAAATTCAGAAAAAAATGCAGCTCTCGTTGTGTAGAAGTGGGCAATCCCCTGTTGTAGAATTATAAAGCAATACACAGCATTTGTTTATCTATCTATCTATCTATCTATCATCTATCTAGTTATAGATATGTAAATAAATACATATGTAAGAAGATATTACATACTAAGCAGAACATAAAATTATCCACATGCCATAAATATTGATTATGGACATAGTGCACAATAAATCAAAGGACCACAATCATTAAATCAAAGATTTACACTAGTAAAAGAGCAACAATGCAATTCATCAATTCCTTATTACAGCCAATGATTAATTAGGCTTCAGTGTGAAAGCTTAGAAGTTGGGTTTGGAGATGAAACCAGATCTGGGGGCACATTTTGTGACCTTTTTGTCCCCTGTGAAAATCTTCTATGATAGAAAGTTAGGCAATGGGTGGCTATAGGAAACCACTGCACCCTTCAGTATACGTACATTCAGACAATCTTGCCCTGAACTACTCATATTGCCATTTAAGTGGTAGTGGCTCGTCCCAGGGCATGGTCTGCTGATGCCACCTTGTTAAAGCCAAGCAGGTCTAGCTCTAGCCAGTGCCTCAGTGGAGAACTCCATCTATGTTGCCTTGGGATATAAGTGTATTAAATAACAGACCAATGAGCCTCTTTGCCATTGAAGCTTCCCTCTGGCCTCAGCGGCATCCTTACTTTGTCATCATTATTACTAGGAAGATCAGAAATCTGCAGCCAACTGGGTCTACCCTGCCTGCCAGATTCAGTGGAACCAGCACTGAGTGGAATATACACATGCAAGTGTCACATCTCCACACTTGTGCCATTTTCACACCCAAATGGATATGCTGAGACTGGTATTTACATATTCTGCATTGGGCTGGCTAAAATAGTATATTGAGTCCGTTCATTTCCATTTAGGATGTGGCATACAGACTGGATGCCAAAGCAGTATCTAGCACAGCATGTTCAGAAGGTGGCAGCTTTTTATATGGGGGGGGCTAGGTTAATTAGCTTCACCCACATTTTCAGCTCCATAGTCTCTGGACACTAAATCATCACTGACATATTTAGGTTGCCATTTGTTATAGTGGGGGGGGGGAATTAGGTTTAAACCTTTGCCATTAACAAGAGGCTTTTAAAGAGCCCAGTACTATACTTTCAGTGGGACTCACATTTTGATCCTTTCTAACTTAAGAATCTGATAACTGATGGCATCTACAAACTGGGTTGCTTAAAAAAAAAAATCTGGGTCCTCCCAAAGCCCAATTCACCACCCATTGACCCATGGTACATAAGGAAGTGCTGGTGGTGTGACCAGTGACAAATTCAGGCACCTTCGATTCTCCTAATTCAAAAAGTTCACATGTCCACCTGCAGCTAAATTAAATTGTGCCAGCCAGCTAATATGACAGAAATGAGAATCTTATACAAATGGGATACAGTAATGGAAATTGCCTCTTTGCACATTATCTCTTCAGTAGCAGTCAGCTGGGAATTTTCCACATGAAGGTAGGTGGGTGCAGCAAACTAAAAGAAGGAAAAGCATAGCACTTGATATGGCTTATCCCCAGCAACTCTGAGCAGAGATGGATCCTTGAGCACTCAGGAGAAGCTTGCAAGGAAGTGCATCGCCGCCACCACCCCTTCCCTGCTCCCCTGACAGTTGCCCTTGATCCAAACCACATAAATAAACTTGCCTCTTGGACAGCAGCCCAGTTCTGATTGTTTAGAATGAAGGCTCCATCCCTACTTGAAAGGAATCCAGGAGGTTCTTGAAGTGCTCACCACTATTTCCCTTCTGAAGTGCTGGGAACAATAGTGGCTGGTTTGGTGGGACAAAATCATAGACCTGCCACAGGATCACTACAGCTTGCCTGGACAGGGCAGGGCGGTGGCAAGACTCGGGCTGCAGTGGCAAGAGTGTTATATTGCCTCCATTGCTGTCGTTAAGTGTTATTACTCAGTCCCTGCCTACTTTATGATATTATTCTCAGCGCAAATTCACCAAATGCCAAGCAGCTATTCCTCATTGTGAAGAGGATAGTGGGGTAAAACAAGTTTGCAGAAGGATTTACTTGTTTTACCTGACAACTACCCCTATCAATAGGCAAAGTGAGGCAGCAGAATTTGCACATCATTTAAGGACAGTAAGTTGTCAGTGATGTAATTTATCATGACATTTAAAATTTTATCTTTGGGGCCAGCTGCATCGTCTCTTCAGAGCACAACTTGTTGGTATTAGGGCCTATTTGTTTTATTTTGGTTTTTTAAAACTAGCAAATTTCCAATTTTAAAAACAACATATACAAAATAATAAAATGATCGCTAAAACAGCACCCGTACTAAAAGGCTAGCAAACAGAATATAACGATCAGACTCCATTTCCAAAGGATTTATGAAAAAGGCAAAGCTTTAGTTGACATCAGGAAAGCTAGTAAGTGGGGAGGAGGCTGTTAATATCTCTCTTGGAAGAAAGTTCCAGAACATTAGAATGTCCTGTCAAGAAACCTCTGCTGCTGATAAAGGTAAAGGTAAAGGGACCCCTGACCATTAGGTCTAGTCGTGACTGACTCTGGGGTTGCGGCGCTCATCTTGCTCTATTGGCCGAGGGTGCTGGCGTACAGCTTCCAGGTCATGTGGCCAGCATGACAAAGCCGCTTCTCGCAAACCATAGCAGCGCACGGAAACGCCATTTACCTTCCCGCTGTAGTGGTACCTATTTATCTACTTGTACTCTGAGGTGCTTTTGAACTGCTAGGTTGGCAGGAGCAGGGAACGAGCAATGGGAGCTCATCCCGTTGCAGGGATTCAAACCACCGACCTTCTGATCGGCAAGCCCTAGGCTCTGTGGTTTAATCCACAGCGCCACCCGTGTCCCACAGCGCCACCCATGCTGCTGGTAGGAGCTACTTATTGAGGCATCATTATTGCAAGCACAAGAGAGGGTGCTGTGTGAGTCACTGCCACAATCACCTCACTCCTGCTCTTCATCTCTTCCTGTGGCCTCTCTCCCTCTTCTTCCCTTGCTCTGTGCCTCCTCCCCCCTTGGCTCACTCTAGCAAGGCCCTAGAGGAGCCTTCCTCAGCATGAGATATTCTGCATGGGCTGACCTAAACAGTGCCTGAACTGCCCCCAGTTCACTGCCATTGCCAAAGAATGCTGCCTAATCTTAGGAGGCAAGTTTAAAGTTACAGCAACTTCAGGTTAATCATAAGGTCTCAAGTAACAAGAGGGTCATGTAGGAGAAGTGGGAGGTAGAAAGTAAGGTACAAAGCTGTAGACGTAAATGACCCTGTCAGGTTTTTCTATGTTCATGTTGCTGTTTTTCATTCAGTGACATCAGAGCATGCAGTTGAATTTAAGGGTATGGCTTTTGTGAGTTAATCCAACCTAATTCAGTTGAAATAAAAAGGTGCACTTTCAAATCTGCCTCCATCAAGATATATAGAAGGACAATAATGACCGCTTCCCCAACATAAAGGGGAGGCGCATTTTGCGCAGTCGCGTGCAGCCCCCTTGGGAACCCTAGGGCAGACCTATGAGTTTGGAGGCTGGCACTGCCTACCTGAGGCTGGAGGCTGGAGGCACCGCCCACTCCATCAGCCGACCAATCCGGCCGAAGGGGGAGTGCCAGGGGGATTGGCCAGGTAGGATTAGGTAGGCTTACCTGCACACAAAGAAGAGGAGCCATTCTTGGGAAGCAGCCGACGGATTCAGAGCTTTCCCACCCTCCACTCCCTAACCTTTTGCTTGCTTTTCAGGTCCATAGAAAAGAAAATGAATAAAAAACATAAAAATAAATAAAAATAAATAAAAATAAAGTAAAAGATAAAAAAAAAAAAAGAAATTAAATAAATAAATAAAAATATTTCCTTCCACAGGCTTCTTGCTTTTCAGGTTTTCTTCCACAGGCTTCTTGCGTTTCAGGTTTTTCTTCCACAGGTGTACACGCACGCAGGCGCTGCTACGACCGGTCGCTGTTAAAGGGCTGGAAAGGACTTTCCCTGCATTGGCAGGTTTCGCCTTTCCCGTAGCAATTCGTCACAACTTTGGCGGATGCAGGCCTTGGGCGGAATCCTTTAGTCATTTACATAAAGGGGAGGGGCGTGGGGGCGGTGACCCCCCGCCCTATGGCGGCGGCGATAACAGGGTTCCCGTAATCGGGCTTCAAGGGGGGGGCATTTGGCGATGCCACTTGGCTGGTTATTGCCCCCCCCCTTCCAGCGGCGGCGATCGGGGGGGGCGGGCTATCTGCTTGAACATATGTTCTCCAGAGTTAGCCCAACCCCCACTCATGCTGGACAACCCTGAAGATCACCCCACCCCCTGCTGGGGGCTGGGAGGGATATACGCCCAATGCCTGCGCCAAGGTCTTCCTACATCTGAATTTTAATAAAGTTGTGGCCAATTTTTAATCCCATAAATACGTGGTCCTGTGTCATTATTCCACTCGGGGCTGCCCTGGGGGGCTGGGGGGACTCCGCCTGACTGCGCAATGAATTACTTCCAACAGTCTCAGCCCACTCACATCTCCAGTTAGCATAAACAAAATGCTCAGCCAGTGCTACAAAAGAGATGCTTAGAAGTTAAAAGCACCCTTTAAAGGAAAATTATGTTGTATATCATCCCAAAATTTAATATGACTTTATGCACAATAGCAACATGCCGGGTAATGCAAAGGTATTTCTAAAATAGCTTAATAATAGTTCAATATTCTCCCCTTTAAAATATGAAAATGTATGTCAAAAAAGGGGTGTAATGTAGCTGCATCTTGTATCCATTGATGGAGGTGATTTACATAGATAGCATTTAACATGCTATCATCATTATCCTATCAGTCTTCTGTCTAACGCAGATGTCTTGAGACAGAGTTCTCAAAGGTAAAAAAAAAACACCCCAAAGCAACATTATGGGAAGTGGAGTACTGAAAACCAGAAAGGGGAACAGCAGAATTTCAATTAAGTGATTCTTCTAAAAAATAAAAAAGATGCCTGGCTCCCCTTAAATTTAGCCAAAGAATCAAATGATAAATAGTGGACATACCAAATGTTAGTTAAGAATATACTACATGCAACCAGAAAGAAAAGTAATGAACAGTGTGCTTTCTTGCTATTAGATGGCAAGGAGCAATAGAGGCGACTATAATCAACCTACTGATGGCATTTCATTACAAAACTCCAGATGACCTGCCCCCGAGGTTTAATGTAGATATTCAATAACAGCAGGGACAATAAAGGACCCAGTGGGACACCATAAGTCATAAGTTGAGGTGTCAAACACCAGTCCCCAAGGGCTACCTTCTGGACACAATTGAATAGGAGGCACTAGAACCACTGTAGTAGTATACTCTAATTGTCAACCAAGCCAGCTAGTCCAAGAGGATAGCATGGTCAATGGCACCAAAGGCTGCCAAGAGGCTCAGGAGAATGACAAAAGTGCATAGTCAGCTATATGAGAATTGTGAACCAGAGGTGGCCATTGCCTATGCAGAACATTCCGCAATGCAGAAAAGTATGGGTAGAGCTCTATGCAGCATTCCTCGCAAACCTGTAGAAGCACAGGTTGCAGCCATAAAGTTGCTGAAATCTTACAGGTATTATGAATGCAATATCTTACCAGTTTTTAAAAATGAACTGCAGACCCAGTAGCAATATGTCCTTGTGAGATTATATCCACAAATGACCAAAATGGAAAGCTTTTTAGCATGGGCACAGCCTTCCCTTATATTTTAGTGTGAGTTTTGGAGACTCTTGCATGGAAACATGATATGACTTTATACCTAGAGTATCTAGAGCTTCTAGCTATTTCACATCCACAATTTGGAAGTAGTGGGGGTCAGGGAGGTAATATATTTGATCCGGTTCTTCTCTATTATTAAAAGCATCACCAATATTGAAATCTCATACCATGTCTATACATTAACTAATTACTTGAGGCACAAATCAGCCAAAGTTAAGCACTTTTCATTTCTGTTAATATACTTTCTTTTCAACAGAACACATATGTTATTTCCGAAATGACGTTAATAGATCTTACTAAAATAACTTTAACAAACAAGAAAACATAGTGTGACACGTTGACCGTATACTTGCATAAATTATACTGTTGCATAATAGTTATTTAGTCATTGGATGTATATAATACACTTTAATATCTTATGGTGCATTGTGCGTCTAGCATCTATGTTAATATTTTTTTCATATACCGGTATTGTGTGTCGAGGCTTCCCAGAAATTACCTTAAATAATTCACAACTGACAACAGAATTATGGTTTGGTTTTTGGCAAATAATTTAGGGCCACAACTTTATTAAATACACAATTTTAATCCGAGTGTTGGCTTAGGCTTTTGGTTATTCACTCATCCTTCCTAAAGAAGGACTATCCCCATCTGTCCATCTAGGACAGGACTCAATCAGCTGTCCCCTTAGGACAGGACTCACCTCATCTGCCCCTCGTGGCAGGACTCACATCAGCTGTCACCATAGGACAGGACTCTCCACTGTCCGCTTGGACAGTTCCTGCTCCGACTTCCGAATGGAAGTCAAGTAAACATACCTGGGAGTGAGGAGGTGGCTGCGCCCAGTCATTCCCTCCTCACCTTCACCAAGAATGTTCCTCAAGGCTCTTGCTCTTAAAATTGGGCCCACCATTCCCGCCAATGGCGGGATGGTAAGGACAAGAGTGTAAGCCCTGAGATTCCTTTAACGGAATACTTCTATATGGAGCAAACGGAGGTGAGGGTAGGCATCTGTGTACCACCCCCTCTACCAACCGATTACCCAACCAAAAGCCTAACCGCCAACCTAACAAGTTGTGACAATTTGCTAGCGCAGTAGGCGAAAACCCAGAGGCAAAGCCAATCAGCCAACTGGAAAAATTCCTACTGACCCCTGAATACAGGCGGCCCCGAAGGCAATAGCAATGTCGTGCTAACCTGCAAGAAAGAAAGGGCGGGTGGGAGGGGTTCAAAAGCCAAGCAAAAATGTGACTAGAAAATGGTGGACGGAGCTTTAAGAGGGGCCCCAACAACCAATCAGATCCAAGGAATTTGCATACCACACCCCCATTACTCAGCATAAGCTGTGGCCTTACACAAACCAAACCCTAAGCTAAATTTCCTAACAGCCCTACCACAATTCGCTTTATATTATATGATATAAAGCGCTTTATAATTCCTATGATCGATCCCAACTTACTTGAATTGTATTTTTGTAAAATCAGGTTTGATATTTTGATATAAAGAATTATTATTGCAAAATAAAGTTTATAGTCTTCCTTTTCCTTTTATTTATTTATTTATTTATTTATTTTTATTTTTAAAATATTTTTAAAATATTTTTATTGATTTTTATTGATTTTTATTTATCAGATTTATCAGATTTATCAGATTTATTTATTTATTTATTTGGCAGCATGCATATACTGCTTGTTTGTAACAAAACATCTAAGCAGTTTACAAGAAACATTAAAATTATCAATAAAAATGTTTAAAAACAAGGGATTGAAAACATTTTTAAAAGTTAAAAACTGCAAAAAACTAAAAATTGAAATTTGAAAGATTGAAATATAACAGCATCTATGTGTTTGGGTAGACTTACCTAAACAAAAATGTTTTAAGCAAGTTTCAAAAAAAAAATACAGCAATGAGGGAAAATATGTGCTTAACTTATCGTTTGAAATCATTTGGCCCTTAGATCACAGGTGGAGAACCTGTGGCACTTCAGATGTTTTTGGATGCCAACTTGCATGAGCCCCAGCCAGCGTGGTCATTGGTAAGGGATGATGGGAGCTGTAGTCCAACACGATCTAGAAGACCAAAGCTTCTCTATCCCTGGACTTGATCATCCTCTCCCAGTGTAGTTCCCTTTAGATATTTTAGGTGACAATTCCCATAATCTCTGATCATTGTCCATGTTTGTTGGGGCTTGCAGGAGTTGTAGACCAAAACATCTGGCAGGTACCTTTGTTGGGACAGGACTATGTTCTTGATTATTTAGTTTAAAGCAAGTTTAAAGCTTGTACCACCATACCACCAAAATAATAGCAGCTGAAAGCAATAGCAGCATAGTGAGGGGTTTTGTGGGGTGCACCGGACCTGCAAAGGCATGGCTAGTCAAATGCTTTTAAAAGATCAAGACCCCAGACTTCCCCGAACTGCAACTTTGTAGCCCTCTCTCTGCTTTCCTAAGAGAGGAGCAAACAGATGTCATTGAAATGACAGGATCCTGTGACAGAAATGACAGCTTCAAAAAAATGAAATGCTATGAGACTGACAAGCATTTCTACAGACTGCTGTGACAGTTTATGCTAGAGCATTCCTAAAGAACAATGATCAGTTTCCTAAGGCAGTAAAACCTGTATCCGAATGATGATTTGAGAGCCAGGGTACAAAGTGAGCTATGCATTCTAATGCACAAAAGAATGCAGCTGGAAGTGTCAACCTCTGCCGACTTACTCTGTCTAAAACACAACCCTAGCCATGAAATCCTGACTATTTAAACGCTCCCCAAATTTACCACAAACCTGAATGAAGAAGAAAAGAGTCTGCTGGATCAGGCCAGTGGCTCATCTAGTCCAGCTCCAGCATCCTGTTCTCACAGTGGCCAACCAAGTGCCTATGGGAAAGCTGCAAGCAGGACCTGAACACAACATTTCTCTCTCTCTCTCTCTCTCTCTCTCTCTCTCTCTCTCTCTCTCTCTCTCACACACACACACACACACACACACACACACAGTTTCCGCCAACTGTTATTCTGCACCAAACTGTCTCCAGCCATGGAAGCCCAGCATTGCCTCCCTGGTCCATAATGGCAGAGCACAGCCTCAATTATGGCTAGTAGCCATTGACAGACTTCTTGTCCATTAGGCTACTGCACTTGAATGTTTGTAACATGACACAATTTTCATTTGGCACCTTTGTTTATTTTTCTCCCCAAATTCAGCATCAGTCAGCTGCCTTAAACAGAAAGCCAATTCCTCTGGTACAAAATTAATCATGCTTCACATTCCCTATTCCAAGTAAAAAGTACTTTAAAAAGAAACAAACACCTCACAATTATAGGTGCTTCTGCAGAAGCTGGGTACAAAAAGAAGGCAATTTTTATAGCAAAAATGTTTACAATATTAAGGCATCTGGTGCTCATTTACATGTTTCAGTTAATATAAATTTGCTGCAATAATGTGTCAAAACTGCAATTATCACTTTCTTTTGGGTGCTGTTTGAAACTATGATCAGTTTTCCAGTTTCCAAAATGGCTTTCTGTTCTGACTTTTTACTGAAGCAGGAATCTAAAAGGGAATGGATCTCAGAGCTCTAAAAAGGGCACAGCATTCCGCAAGGTTTCATTTGCTGCAAT
Source organism: Zootoca vivipara (assembly GCF_965207765.1). Taxonomy (NCBI): domain Eukaryota; kingdom Metazoa; phylum Chordata; class Lepidosauria; order Squamata; family Lacertidae; genus Zootoca; species Zootoca vivipara. Next base: position 63,945,288 of record NC_142584.1, on the reverse strand, counting down.
GGATCCTATGCAGGAGGGGTTATCTCTGCCTTTTGTAAACCATACCTAGATACTGAATCAAATTCAGCCATCCAGTCAAAATACAAGCCCTAGTCACATCTTACTCATGTGTCAAGTACTGGCACATTAACTCAGGGCTATACATTGCATTGGGCTATAACGTACAGTTCTTATATTTTCCATACCGAAGTATAGAAGAATTCCGAACAGTAGATATACAAAACTATTTTGCATTCTCCCTAAGCTTTTTTATATTTCTATTTTCTCACAAAATGCAGAAAGATGAACTAATCTCTGCATAACATAAAACATCTCTTTGTGCTTTCTATTAATTAGAATATTGCTTTAAAACGTACTTAAAATAGTAACTTCCTCTGTTTTTCTAAGGACATCAGAACTATCCCCACTATTGTGCCAATTGTTTGATCAGCATCATAGGAGAAAAAAGCCATCTCAAGCACACCTAGATCCAATAAATATATTGGAATTCACCTCACGCTTTTTAGTATCACTGATAAATATCCCTATATCAACCTGTTTGTGCTGAAGGTCATAGGGGTGGAGCTCTCTTGGCGGGTCTGATCCCAGCTGAGGCGTGCCACTAGGGGCATGAGGTACGGCCTTCTCTGTGGTGTCACCAAATCTCTGGAATGATTCCCCATCCTGGCTCCATCACTGAGTTCTTTTCCAGCAGCTGAAGACATACCTGTTTTGCCCAGTCCTTTGGAAACAGCTAGTCACATGTCATTTCTATGACTGGTATTCAACTAAGGAGGCTTCCACACATACTATTTATAGTGGAATAGTTGCTGTTTGGTCCAACCTTCTGAAGAGTGAATTTGTAACCTATGGTCAGTGTAACGGATTGACACGGTTTTGAAATATTTATTCCTACCTGGCTGGAAAAGAGTTAATCCACCTCCAGCCTGACGGACATAACATTCTGGTGGGGGTGGGACTGTTCCCAGTTTAAAAGGAGGGAGCAGCGGTTTTGTCAGTTGAGGAGAGGGAGAGGGAGTGGGTAGGGGTGAAGAAGAAAGTTGAGAGGCCAGGATAGTGGTGATCTAGATGAGGTTCAGGAAGGCTCGATGCTAAATGTTTGACAGAGATTATCTACAACCGAAACGTAGCTTATAAACACATGAAATGTTAAAGAAACAACTATGTTCTAAGGTTAATAAAATTCTTCTCTTTTGTGCCAAGAAGTATCGTCATTATTTTTCCAGCAAGGTATCGGGACTCACAGAAGTGGTAACTCATTACAGTAGAGGACAAAACTTACCTCAGGAAAAGAGGCGAAAGTTTGTGTCTTAGAGTAACACTGAGGAGGCTCAGAAAGATAACCCGGGGTGTCAACAAGTTGCCAGCGTGGAAAGGGCAAACTTTTGCAGTAGGGGGAATCAAGCTGAGTGAGACCCTTTACTGGTGGCAGGAGGTTATTCTATCAAACAGCCTAGAGTTGTTTTTTTAATATACCAGGCCACGTGAGCTGGAAGGAGAGTCTCTTTACTTATAAACCCAGAAGAATAAAGGGGTTTATTTGGAGGCAGTGGGAGAAGAGGGTGGGTGGCTTCACCTCTGGCCGCACATTCACTCTCATGTCACTATTATTAGGGAGTGAGTGCAGGGTTTTCCTTTCTGCACCAATGGCAGGCTCTGCCTGAATTTAGAAAAAGTCAGTGCCTGCAGTCAGACCCCTAAAGGACATTTGTGTTCCTTTGGCCAGGAAATGTCAAAGTTATGAGCATGTGCATGGGGACAGCCCTTTCTCAGTGGTGTGAATGGGGCTGCTTTTGGAGGCATGGCTATAATGCAGCCATCGCGGTTTCCCCTGGACTTGCAGCAGCTGCAAGACGTCTCTCATCCTGCAGCAACGCAAGCTTGGAGTTGCATGAAGGAAGAATCACCACACAGGAATGTCACATATTGTGACACAACATATACTGCCTGCTAAAACTCCAAGACATTGCAGATAGTATCATTTTATTTTATTTTAAATGCTGAACAGCATGGTAAAATATGAATATAGAATAAAAACAGATTTAATTTGTCTGAGGCATGAGAGCAATGGGAATGTTCAAAGTGCCATAGTGGCACATGGGACTCCGCTGGGGAAGTTTTCTTCGAGGCATGAATGCTAATGCACACCATATCGTTGTTATTTGTTCAACATTCTTCCCCTCCGCCCCTTGGGGTGAGGGAGGGGACTGGAGGGGAAAGCCTTTGGTCATATCGGCTAGGCTGCATGTTTGCTCAGAAATGACTTCTCTCCCTTCTGGCTGCGCTGCAGATTGTCTTTCAGGTTAAACAAATTTAACAGACAGGATTCCAGCTCGCTTTTCTGTTTGGCTTTTGCTTTGCAAATGGAAGGGCAAATGTGCCAGCGGTTCATATCCTGCCCGAGGAAGGGTGCGAGTAAATTCAGCATCTTTGTTGACATTTCAGCTTCTCAGAGGTTAAAAAAGATAAAGGAGAACGGTAGGAAAGGTGACAATCTAATTGTCTGGCTTTACTCAAAGGTAATAAGCAGAAGTATGAACCGACGAGAGTCTTGATGTATATCCCTTTTAAAAATGTCATGTGGTTAAAATTTACTCTAAGCACATGGCTAATATGTGCAGACCCTCCAGGTGTCACTATTTTCCAGGGACAGTCCCAGATTGACAGAAGCTGTCTCGGTTTCTGATTCGATCCCAGAATGTCCCACTTTTGCTTTGTTGCACTTCTGGACCGAGAACTCCCAGAAGTGCAAGCTGGATTTCGAAAGGGCAGAGGAACCAGATACCAAATAGCAAATATGCGCTGGATTATGGAGAAAGCTAGAGAGTTCCAGAAAAACATCTACTTCTGCTTCATTGACTATGCAAAAGCCTTTGACTGTGTCGACCACAGCAAACTATGGCAAGTTCTTAAAGAAATGGGAGTGCCTGATCACCTCATCTGTCTCCTGAGAAATCTCTATGTGGGACATGAAGCTACAGTTAGAACTGGCTATGGAACAACTGATTGGTTCAAAATTGGGAAAGGAGTACGACAAGGTTGTATATTGTCTCCCTGCTTATTTAACTTATATGCAGAATTCATCATGCGAAAGGCTGGACTAGATGAATCCCAAGCCGGAATTAAGATTGCCGGAAGAAATATCAACAACCTCAGATATGCAGATGACACAACCTTGATGGCAGAAAGTGAGGAGGAATTAAAGAACCTTTTAATGAGGGTGAAAGAGGAGAGCGCAAAATATGGTCTGAAGCTCAACATCAAAAAAACCAAGCTCATGGCCACTGGTCCCATCACCTCCTGGCAAATAGAAGGGGAAGAAATGGAGGCAGTGAGAGATTTTACATTCTTGGACTCCTTGATCACTGCAGATGATCACGAAATTAAAAGACGCCTGCTTCTTGGGAGAAAAGCAATGACAAACCTAGACAGCATCTTAAAAAGCAGAGACATCACCTTGCCGACAAAGGTCCATATAGTTAAAGCTATGGTTTTCCCAGTAGTGATGTATGGAAGTGAGAGCTGGACCATAAAGAAGGCTGATCGCCGAAGAATTGATGCTTTTGAATTATGGTGCTGGAGGAGACTCTTGAGAGTCCCATGGACTGCAAGAAGATCAAACCTATCCATTCTTAAGGAAATCAGCCCTGAGTGCTCCCTGGAAGGACAGATCGTGAAGCTGAGGCTCCAATACTTTGGCCACCTCATGAGAAGAGAAGAATCCTTGGAAAAGACCCTGATGTTGGGAAAGATGGAGGGCACAAGGAGAAGGGGACGACAGAGGACGAGATGGTTGGACAGTGTTCTCGAAGCTACGAACATGAGTTTGACCAAACTGTGGGAGGCAGTGCAAGACAGGAGTGCCTGGCGTGCTATGGTCCATGGGGTCACGAAGAGTCGGACACGACTAAACGACTAAACAACAACAACAACAACAGTCACTAGTAGTCATAGCTGCTATTGTGTTAGCCAAATAATGAAGCAAATTAGGTGATTGAAGGGTCTTTCCGTGTCAGAGTGGTATGTCAATAAAAAACCCGAGTTATCAGGGCCCCACAAAGCCTTATGTCTCCCAGTTGTTCTCTTTTGGTTATGCTGCTTATAATTCTGTGTTTTCCTATAGCCATTGGCTTTGGAAGAAGTGAGGCTGTCTAAAATGTAAGAGCACTGAAAAGCACAGAGGGTGGGCCTGTGCAGCACAGGATTTATTTATCTATTTAAAGTTTTTTAAACTTCATTGATTTTTTTTAAAAAAACTTACATTGCTGTTACTTGACCAAAAGCAAGCAACTCCCCTCCCCAGAGCTCTTCAGAACTCCCCAGGCATCCTTCTAGACAGCGTTGGGGCTATTGGAGGCACAAAATAGCACCCAAATAGCTGGTATGAAGCTGCAGTGTTTGAAAAAAATTACAAGGAAGAATACGCACCAAGCGGGCCACCTCTTATTTATTTTAAGATAAGAAAGTAAACGAAATAAAGATTATCCTCATGGTGTTATGGACACAGCTAAAGATAAGGCATTTGCTCCAAAGCAAGTCTAGACCACAGGTAATCAATATGGCGCCTCTGCATGTTGTTAGACTAGTTCCCACCAGCACCACCCAGCATAATAAATGGTCAGGGATGATGGGACATGTAGTCTAAAAGCAACAAGAGCACTCTACATTGGTAACCCCTAACCTTGACCAATCCTATACATGTCTACTCAGAAGTAAGTCCCATTTAATTCACTTGGGCTATGTGGGTATAGGTATATGGGTACAGTATAGGATTGCAGCCTGAGCCGGTTGTTGATGCTTCAACTAATCATTAGTAGGTGGTGGTTGCCATCATCACACAGTGCAAAGTACTTTATTGTGAATCAGTTACTATTCATGTGTGTGAATTTTTGTTCCACATTGCGCTTGAGGAAGTTTAAAAATGAGCCTTTCTCCCTCTTAGGACTATGTTTAATAGCTGAAGTATAAAGTTAAATTTTATGTCTTTGGTCCCATAGGCATAGAAAATGAAATTTTAAAAGTCTCTTTAGCATAACCCTGCTATGCTGGGACCCCAACTGCCAAGCGGCTTACATCCTGCTTTCTAAATAGAGAATTATTTCCAATTTATCCAGATGCTGATGGTTTAAATAGCGCTACTGCTTCCATTCAAGCACCCCAGCCACTGGCTAGAGAAATATATGTATGTATATATATATTCTTCCAATTCCAATTGCTGGCTACAGTTCCAAGACTACTCTGCTAATGTGCATATAAATAAAAACTGGGGGAAATGCTTTATAGCAATAAGTACTGAAGACATTTCTGCCATCCTGCATGAAGACACCTTGATACATTACTGATAATATCCATAATGTGTTTAAATAGACAGTCTGGAGTCAAGGCTGAACATTTCTGATAAATTTTAGTCAGGGGTTTGGTTTTGGGGGTTTTGTGATTGCTTCAGGAAACGCATGGCGATAATCCATTACCATCAGTATAATATAGAATATGCCAACCAAACACAAGACTTCTCCAATCTAGTAAATCAGTTGCCTGTGGGCGGGACTGTTCCATGTCCTTCTGAAGCCAAAGTATTTTGCAATTATCAATATTGTCCACGTTGATCACACACACACTTTTCCACCACTGAGATTACGGTAGAGCTGTGTGCCTTTATATGGGTCCCCCCCCCCACTCTTTATCCTCAGGACAAATTAGTTATCCTGGCTCAAAGGCAGCCAGTGACCTTAGTGGTTGACTGAAGCTTTGGCCACATATCTTCCACACTGAAGTCTAATACTCTAACCACTACAACCACATTGCCTCTCAACTGTATCCACATTGAACTGAAAGAATATATACAATTTTATCTATGAGCGAACTCCCTTCTAGCTTTCATTGTAATCCCATTTACAATGCATGAGAAAGAGATTCATTCAGATCTTGCATTGTTGGCCTGCAGGGTACGTTCATATAGAAATTAAGCTTCCAAGCATTTTTCCCCCTGCCAAAAATTCCCAGGAGTCTTCCTTAACAGCTATTAAAAATGCTACTAAAAGAAGAGTGCACATTTAATAGTCCTAGGGAGCCTAGTCATCATAGCATTTCATGCCTGCAATGTACAAAGTCGGAGGGTAAAGCTACTGAGGCTCTGGTTTGCCAAGTTGAGCAAATGCCTTATCTCATAGGAGACCTTTCAGGAATCCCATGCTCTCCTTGACTCAGCAGCAGCAGCATTTTGCTGTATGCGCAATAATTATCCTTCAAATGTAATGGCATTTTAACTTTACGAATTGCAATTTTTCTATGCAACTTTTTCCTGCTTGTTTTTTCAATTGTTATTAGCAGAAGACATTTTATTCTTCAGTGAGCTACACTCCAGTCTTTCAATCACAGATACAAGCTGACTGTATTCTTGCCATGGTCATTTTTCCAATAGACTATTGCAGGCATGGTTTCATGGGATATTTATAAAAAAAATGGGGGGGGGGGTCAATTAATCCATCCATTGATCTATCCACTCACCCATCCATTGTATCATCAAGCACACTGTCAATTAATTGCCTGACCCATTGGCTTATCCATTCCTCATGTCGTCCATATATATTACACAGCAGTGTTGATTTTCCTATTGGGATCCATCTGTTCTTCACTGTGGATCCATAAGCCTTCTCATAAACTACCAAAGTCTGTCACACAATTCTGTTGATTTCAGCTGGATGCATCACAGAATTTAAAGGCTGGTGACACATTTTTACAGACATCTTAATCTCTGGTGAAGAGGCCTGCTGGATCAGGCCAGTGGCCCATCACAGAAGCCCACGGGAAGCCCACAAGCCTGACCTGAGTGCAATAGCACCTTCCCCCATTGTTTACATCAACATGGATTCAGAAACATACTGCCTCCAACTGCAGAGGTTGAAATACCCATCAGGGTTGGTCAGGAGTGGCCTGGCCCATTTCACTGCCTGAGGTGCCACCACCTCCACCCCAGAGCTCTCATCAGAAGTCAGCATCACCACTTCTCTTCACTTCTCTAGCATTGGCAGTGGTGGGTGGGGCACCCGCAGGATTGCTGGCCCTGGGGTTAGGAGCCATTGGTAGCCTTACCTTCAATTAATTTGCCTAACCCACTTGTAAAGTCATTCAGGTTAGACAAACAGACAAATATTATTTAGGGCAGGAACATGGAAAACACATGGAAAACCATAGGCAAGCTTTCTCTAACAATAGCTTGCACACCAAGCTCAGCTGGTGAATGGTACTCCCAGTACTCCTAGGGATGTATGGAAGTGAGAGCTGGACCATAAAGAAGGCTGATCGCCGAAGAATTGATGCTTTTGAATTATGGTGCTGGAGGAGACTCTTGAGAGTCCCATGGACTGCAAGAAGATCAAACCTATCCATTCTGAAGGAAATCAGCCCTGAGTGCTCACTGGAAGGACAGATCGTGAAGCTGAGGCTCCAATACTTTGGCCACCTCATGAGAAGAAAAGAATCCTTGGAAAAGACCCTGATGTTGGGAAAGATTGAGGGAACTAGGAGAAGGGGACGACAGAGGACGAGATGGTTGGACACTGTTCTCGAAGCTACGAACATGAGTTTGACCAAACTGTGGGAGGCAGTGCAAGACAGGAGTGCCTGGCGTGCTATGGTCCATGGGGTCACGAAGAGTCGGACATGACTAAACGACTAAACAACAACAACAACTCCCAGTGGCGGATCTTTGGGTCTCAAATTAAACAGTGCCAAAAGCCAGTACCTCTCACACACCATAGTAAGTCAAAGTTGAAGCCCCGAGGCTCCAGTATGACTGAACTGGTTGCGCTCTCCTGAATCCACCTCTGTTACTCCATGAATGATGCCATTTAAGCCTCTAGCTACAAAGCTGGATCAATCAGCACTCTCAGCCTGTGAATCTGGGCCTTTGGGGCAGCCTTCCCCAACTCCCCAGAAATTTGGCCATCCTGCTCAATGGCCATGCTGGTGGAGGTCAATGGGAATTGAAGTCTAAAACATCTGGAGGGCACTAAGCTGGGAAACACTACTTAGGGGGGATATAAAGGAAAAACAAGGTTGATTGTCATTGCATATTGATGACACGCAATTCCAAATCTCATTCATCAGTTTCAGGGAGATAATAAAACATGATGTGATTGTGCCTGAATTAAACAGGGACCCGCCCAAATATGCTCACTCATAATATTAATGATGCTCTGAGTCCATTAAATTTGAAATATTATCATTACTCCTCTAAATTTTGAGGTGTTATCACTACTTCAGAGCAGAGAGATATGGTCCGTATACAGTATAGTTCCCTTTTACACTATTGCCAAATGCAAAGGCAACGAGGCATATGGTCAGCAGCAACATGGAACAAGCATACCTTGTGGCTGAGATCCCACTTCTTCCCTTCTACATTCATTGAACTTGTAGATGGGAAGCCCTGGTTTGCTGAAAGGGTGTTCTTCCATTAACTGTATGGTGGCTCTGGAGTAAATGTGTATTCATTTGCTGATGTCATTTTGATAGATTGTTGTGGATTTAATTTGTTCTGATTACGTTCTGGCTTTGAATATTTGTGCTGGATTTTAATGATCACTGGCTGCATTCTGATTTATTTATTTTCCAATGGGAAGTCAGGATGTAAATGTTTTGATACACAAGTAACTGTGTAACAAGGAAACTAGTAATTATTAAATGATTGGCATGCGCACGCACGCACACACAAGGTATTGGTTCTAAATCCAAGCCTTCAAACTTTCTACACTGCTTAAACTTAAAGAAAACAATTTCTCTGAAAGAAATGAGTATTTAATGGACTTAGTGAAACTTTTAAAAAATGAGCAGAACAGTTTGTGAGTCTGATCAACTACAGTGTTTTTCCCCCTTTTATTTTTTTATTTAAAAAAAATCCAAATTTGGTTATGCTGGCAGTTATATTCACAAGTGACAATTACTTTGACATTAATTTGATAGCTCAGCAGCCCAAAAGTGGTATGGAATCTACTAGTAGCTGGCAGTTTTCATTGTGCCACCCTGTCTACATGGTAACTGTCATCTTCCGTACAGTATAGTAATGCTATCAGCAGACAGTCTTCTAAAAAAGTTATAATTTATTCCAAATGATTGAAGCCCCCATCCCCTTCTTTCAAGACATAGCACCATGAAGCAGTATTGATGACAGGTCGTTTAACACCAGTTCTCGGTGAGATTAAGTAGTTGTCAGACAGATATCATTGGAGACTTACGGATTGCTTTTGGAAATCATTCTGAATTGCTAACTAATGCGGGGACGTGTTCTTAGATGGGTGTTGATTCTTTTGTGTCCCAATTCAGATGCCTGAAACATCGAAGTTGTTTGTGCTCTCCAAAGTTAGCCACAAATGATTTGTATTGGCCACCACAATACAAATATTGTCTTCCATGAGCATAATTTACAAAGGCAGAAAACACCCAAAACTTCTGGTCTTCCATCTTTGTATAGAAAATGTGACCTCTTCCCTATATGTAGCTACAGGGAATGTAATGAAAGAACTTTGACTATGATTGACTCATTCAGCTAATATATTTATAACCAGCCCTTCATCATACAAGTCCAGGGTGTGGTACATACAGTGGTACCTTGATTTTTGAACAGAATGTGTTCCAGTAGTCCGTTAAACTCCCGGAACCATTTGAAAACCACGCTTCCGATTGGCTGCTGGAGCATTTGGCTCCAGCGCGCTGGACATTTGGCTTCCAAAAATCATTCGAAAACCAGAACAATCACTTCTGAGGTTCGATCGTTCAGGAGCCAATTTGTCCGGGAGCCAAGGCGTTCGGCTTCCAAAGTATGACTGTATAATCACACAAAATATATATAGTTCATTGACTATCCTTTGTATTCCACTTGTAGTTGATTCCATATTTAACTAATTTGTTATTGATATGCCAAAGGAATAATAATAAAGAATAAAATAATAATAATAATAATTTATTATTTATACGCCACCCATCTGGCCAGGTTTCCCCAGCCACTCTAGGCGGCTTCCGACAAAATATTAAAATACAGAAATGCATCAAACATTAAAAGCTTCCCTAAACAGGGCTGCCTTGAGATGCCTTCTAAAGGTCTGATAATTGTTATTCTCTTTGACCTCTGGTGGGAGGGCATTCCACAGGGTGGGTGCCACTACCGAGAAGGCCCTCTGCCTGGTTCCCTGTAACTTGCTTCTCGTAGTGAGGGAACTGCCAGAAGGCCCTCGGTACTGGACCTCAGTGTCCGGGCAGAACGATGGGGGTGGAGACGCTCCTTCAGGTATACTGGACCGAGGCCATTTAGTGCTTTAAAGGTCAGCACCAACACTGTGAATTGTGCTCGGAAATGTACTGGGAGCCAATGTAGGTCTTTCAGGACCTGTGTTATGTGGTCTCGGCGGCCGCTCCCAGTCACCAGTCTAGCTGCCGCATTCTGGGTTAGTTGTAGTTTCCGGGTCACCTTCAAAGGTAGCCCCACATAGAGTGCATTGCAGTAGTCCAAGCATTGCAGCAGTAGTCCAAGGAAAGCACATACTGATGTAATTCTTCTGACTGGGGCATGTCAGGGCTGTAGGGAGTCATATTCAAATCTAGATCTGGAGTGTCTATTCTCCGAACTACAGTCCCCAAGTTCAGTTGCTGCAGCTGGAGTGAAAGTGGAAGTTTAAGGTGCAGCAGAAAGTATAGCTTTGTTAACTAGGCAATAGAAGAGCAAGTTCCTGATATTTATATAGCATTCTCACTTGCACTGAAGGAAATGAAGAACTCCTGCTCCATTGACTCAGTTCCCTGTTGACTTTAATATTGGAGCAGGGGCGCCAACTCGATATTTGTTTGAAGGGGTCCTAGCCTCCTCAGTGCTGAGGGGACCAGTCGTGTATTGCACACACACACAACATCACATGCAACACGCATCACCGCTTCAGTGCTCGGCTCCACCAGAGCACTTGGCCTCCTCCAGAGGACATGACTTTGCGCACATACTGCATGTGGTGTCACAAGCATGCAACACGCCTGTGATATCACACATACATACCCACACACACACACACAATGCGCCTCGGACCCCCTCAATCTTAGGGCAACCTGGCCCCTCTGGAATAATAGCACTGTAGAGTTGGAATGCAAGAATCTTTCTCCCAGTGTGGGGCTTTGAACCCCCCACCCACCCACCATGCTCTACTGACTGATGAATGCAGAGGTGCCGTCCTCCACTGAAAGCAACGGGAAAGGCCTTGCCTATGCAACACTTCCCTGTGTATATCAGCCCAGCCTCATACACAAGGCTTAGCGGGTTGAATCCTGGTCTCATTCGCTGGATGTCAGAGGTCAAATATCAACAGTTTGATGCAAGATTACCTGTTGGATGACCAACACTCCCCTCCCCAATTCCACAACTGTAAAAGAGTGATTACAGAGACTTATCTGACAATGGTATTGTGCTATTATTAGAGCAAAGAAAATATTGCTGTGAGCTTTCAGTGACAAAACAATTACATCCAGTCACTCTCATAAATACCGAGTTGGAGAGAAAGACTTATGAATGGGAAGGGATAATTGTTAATAAACAGAGAACTGGTTCCGTCATCGCAATGTGTTCAGTGGCATTCCGTTTCAGATACAGGACTCCTCTTGCCATCCCTAGGTCAAGAAGGGATCAGAAGCTGGTCTCATGGTCTACGCCAGCCTTCCAGACATTTTGGATTCCAGCTGCCATCAGCCCCAGGCAGCACAGCCAATGGTCAGAGTGATGGAAGCTGCAGTCCAATAACATGTGGAGGGTGTCCATTTGGGAAGGCTGGTCTACACCCATATATGTGGTATACGTTTACAAGAAGCTGCATGACGTCTTTCACGCTTGCACATTTCCAGGAGAACTTCTTGCCATTTCAAAGCCTCTCCTTTGAAAGTCCTCTTCCTCCATGCCCCTCCCTTCCACTTTGCGAGACAAAGGCAGCAGCTGTTTCCCAGGCCCCTGACCAGTGGTTCTGCCAGATTAACATATCCATGTGTATATATATTTATGCCGGCGAGAAGGAGGGTAAGCGCGACTTTGACTTGGTGCCTAAATTTCCTCCCTCCAAAGCCCAGCTGGATAGCAGGAGTTATAACAGAAAACAGCAGCACAATTAGTTCGGAGTTCTGTAGCTGTCTGCAGCAGACTGCTTGCTCCTATCTCTCTATAGGTGGTCTCCCAGTTCATCAGTTCATAAATAAGTAATTTGAAATGTGTTCCTGGGGGAAATTTCCCTCCTTCTCTCCTGAACAGACTGTACTCATCAGTTTTCCTGTTCTCAAGGTACCCGGTGTTCTCATTTATAATGGCCAGAGGAACTGTGCTGTTCTAATTCCTGCTTCATTACATCTCCTAATGCTTGTTTTCAACAGCTTCACAACTCCACATTTTCTTTATATATTGATAAAAAAAACTCTTTGCATATATTATTTATTGGCACTTTCATGTTAGCTTTACTGCTGATTTAAATGGAATATTTTTACATACCAAGTAAGTCTGTGAAGTTAGGTTTCTGGTCTGAGGGTTAGAGATTTCAATTTCCATGACGGCACCAGTCACTTCGAGAGGAGAACAACGAGGAAGCAGAATTATTGTTGCCGGACCATTCCCTTCCACTCTCATCTGGCGCCTTCATCTTGGGCTCTGCTGCCTTCCTGGGATGCATGACTGCTGGACAACTTTGGCCACAACTGGTAAAGGAACGAAGAAGACAGCATCAAAGGGATATATGGCATGTAGGCAAAAAGAACACATTCCCCATTCCCACCCCTGCAATAAAAACGCTGAGGCTGAGCACTGAAAACAGTGCACTGGGGCTATAGAGACTCTGGCTTGTTTTATGCCTTTTCAGAAGTGGCGTCAGTAGCTGCTGAAATACCTACCTCTGGTTATCCAGATCAACTGAGTTGTTTTATTACTCATTGTCTGCGTGGGTTTGCACAATGAAGTCCATGTCTGCTGAGCAGCACTCAAACAAAGCACCTGGGTAGCTCAATTGGTTAGAGTATGGTGCTGATAACACCAAGGTTGCAGGTTCGATCCCCTTATGGGACAGCTGCCTATTCCTGCATTGCAGAGGGTTGGACTAGATGATCCTCAGGGTCCCTTCCAACTCTATGATTCTATGAAAGGGGAAGGTCGAGCACCCTCACTAAGCCACCACTGCTGGGTAAAAATCAGGTTGGGGGTGGGATCCCAGTTTGGGCCTTGCAGGGACCACATCTGTGGTCTCTAGCCTCTTCCGCAGAATCATCATGATGATCTGGACATGTACAGTGAGCACCCATGGAAAAGCCATGGGTGTGCTTAAATTTTATGTCATCATAGGGCACAGAATTTGTCCAGCAGTGTGGGAATTTCAGTAATTTTCAGTAGTCCAAGAGTGGTATAAGCAGGGTATCACTTCCTATCAGGTGTAAGTTGTGCTTTTGAATAACCAGGGGGGGGGCAAAAGTGGCTGTCTAATATGAAACACAAATTCCACAGTCCTCAGGAATGCATTGAAGGGCCACATAAATTTAATCATAGTATGTGAATACTAGGGTTGCAAGCTTTGATCAGATTAATCCGTTATTTCCTCCTAATGCTGATAAGTAAAAGGTAAAGGTAAAGGGACCCCTGACCATTAGGTCCAGTCGTGGACGACTCTGGGGTTGCGGTGCTCATCTCACTTTACTGGCCGAGGGAGCCGGTGTACAGCTTCGGGGTCATGTGGCCAGCATGCCTAAGCCGCTGCTGGCGAACCAGAGCAGTGCAGGGAACGGCCGTTTACCTTCCTGCCAGAGTGGTACCTATTTATCTACTTGCACTTTGACATGCTTTCAAACTGCTAGGTTGGCAGGAGCAGGGACCGAACAACGGGAGCTCACCCCGTCATGGGGATTCGAACCGCCAACCTTCTGATCAGCAAGCCCTAGGCTCTGTGGTTTAACCCACAGTGCCACCCACGTCCCTAATCCTGAGAAGTAGTGTGTGTTTATTGAATTTTATATTTCCTTCAGTATGTCAAAAATTGTAGCTGTACTGAAGTTTGGGGCATATGTAAACATAATCAGTCAATTTATCAATCAGTTTAAAGGCAGGTGATTAAGCAGCTAATAATTCCTTAATAGAGTCACAGTACAGTATAATCCTTTTTGTGCCTACTGAGAAGTAAGTATCCTTGGGTTTTATGGGATATAATGCCAAGTAAAAGGGTATATGATTGTCGCCTCAGAGCCCTAGAGATTTTAAGCCTACATGCTAGGGAGTAAGTCCCATTTAACACAGTCGGACTTACTTCTGAGTAGGTCTATGCATATGATTGTGGTGTTAGTCAAATGCCTGATTCTCTTTAAAGCATTGACTGTACCTTTAATTATAGCAACATATTTCAATGATGATGAAGATGATGAACAATAATTTCTCTGCCTCTCTTTTGGTTCATTTGAGCTTACCTTCCATTGGGCTTGGTGGATATGTCAGCAACAGTCCTAATGATGACATCTGTATTCACCTAAAATTGCATAGTACTAAGTTAGGGGTAGCCAATGTTGTGTGCGCCAAATGGTGTGGAGTATAACTCACATCTTCCCTGACCATTGGCCATGCTGGCTGGAGCTGATGGAAATTGTAATCCAGCAACATCTGGGGGCGCCGTGTTGGTTATCTCTGCACTAAGCAGTAGTTAGTAGTTGCATAGGGGGAACCGCCTTTTAAACAAGTAAAGAGGATGCAAAATCTGTGGCATATGAAAATCATTTCTAAGTCCCCTGAAAAACTAAGAAATAAACAGTAATAATGATGACTAGCATTGTTGTCACTAAACCACCACTAAAAGGCTTAACATGAATATGGGAGTATTTTGCCTTTCCAGACAAATGAAAAAACAAAACACAGTATTCTAACCTTGCACGAAATAAAATTAAACAACAAAAGTGGGTGGGGGGGTGGTGGAATGAATCAGGAAGCAGAAATTGACTCAGTGATAAGCATGCCTCTTTAGCAGTACAGGGGCCTGTTGCGTTTTTTCACAGAGGTAGGGGAGCAATATGACTTATTTTCAGGTTGCAGCGATTTTCAGTTGAGATTAATTCAATGTGTGCATGCAGGGATACTGTCAGTGAGTGAGAGCATTGCACAATTGGCTCCTAACAAATCTTTTGGACAACCTGATTCTGAACATGCTTAGAATTGGCAAAAAAGAGCAGCTCCCCTTTTACACACATAGACGTGCACGCACACACACACACACACACACACACACACACGGCTCTTCTTTCTTATACCCCCCCAGCTCATTAGTATGCATCTGCTCCCTCATCTCAGTGCCTGCTGTTACCCCCACAGCACATTCTAGGCAAAGCAGGAGAATGGCTGATGGAAGAAGGAATGCGCAAGGGGTTACTTTGCCCCAGGACCCCTTATCTAAAGTCCTCCTCAAAAGAGGAAATGAGTTGATTTGCATTTTCCTACTGAAGCATGCAGAGTGGTGGAGGAAGGTTTCTTGTTACATTATACCATATTCCTGGGTTTGCCCCCAGGCCCTGCTCGCAGGCGCTCCACAGCTCAGAAAACACCTGTATGGCTCCCATTAAAATACACGCTTCAGACAAATCTTTTCAGAGGCTTTCAAAAGACATAGACTAATATTTTTCCTTGCTTGCATGTATTTTCTTTTTTCCTGGTGCCGAAGGCAGAAATTAACCATTTGATTCCCATGTTCTTTCCTGCCCCTCAGAAAATGTTCCTACAAAGACTTCGGCTATAGGCTGAGCCAAAGCAGATAACTTTCTTCTAAGCAAAACATTTGGAAAATGGGTTCCTACGTAGTAGGGCTATTGTAAGGCACGCCCACATTTTTACTATTTGCTGAAACTGTAGCACACAAACGCACAAAGAGAGAATCCTGTCTTCTTCTATAATTACATTTTCTTTTCAAAATGTTGCTGGAAAATTATCCCAGTCTAACTTTGCTCCAATTTTAGAAAGTTTTTTTTTAAAAAAAATACTTTAAAAAAATACATTAAAACCAAAACAACTTTAAACACACACTCACACAAAGCCTGAATTTTTAAAAAGTGAAAAATGCACATTTTTGTCAGATTTTATCCTGTCAATAACAGATTTGGCAGTGTTAATTTCAATTGGTCTATTTGTACAAAATGGTGATATGCTCAATGTGTTGTTGCCTGTATCCTATTATATATATAATGAGTGAGAGTGGGAGAGATGCAGTTTGTCTGACCACACTAAGTGACTGCACAAACTCTAAATAGGAAACCAATACAGAACTCCCCTGACCTTGTTACCTCACCCATCTCCAGTCCAGTGAGTGCAGCCCTGCGGACACCAAGAGGGCCCTGCTGTCACTCTTTCTGACCCCACCCCTTATGCTGCTGCTGCTGCTGCTGCTGTAGAAAGATCCTCAGGGCTGGGTTATGCTTTGAATGAGCCAACCTTGAACCTTGCCCTCAGCTAGTCTTATATGATGTTTTCTACCTTCAGCCTAGCATGTGCCCAAATAGGATCCCACCAATGCTCCTGAGCTGGTGTTTCTTGTGTTAACGGAAGAAGAACTTTTTTATATTTAAAAAATGAGCAGATCAATGCTTGCTCTTTCTCTCTGACATACATGCATACATTTCTTTTTTTCTTTTTTAATCCCCAGATAGAAACAATCATTCTACCTGTGAAAAAAGAAGGAGGGGAAGGGAAGCTACTTTCCTCCTTTCTCCCCTCCTTTCTGAACATATAGCATAACTGTAAAGGCTAATTATGAAATAATGTTTAAACCTTTGGGACTAAGACAGGAAGTTACAAGAATGCGTTAAACTCCCACTGCAGCAATAGAAGAATTTGATTAACTAAAGCAACAGAAGCATTGGTGGAAGTTTTCAATAAAGCAAAGTATTCAGAACACTTCTCTCTCTCCCTCCCTGCCTCAAATAAACCCTTGTTATTGATATGCTATGCACAAGCATTTCTATTATTGAGACCAATTATGCAATAAAATTTAGAATTCAGGGTCTGTGTACCTTTCTTGTCCCTGGTGCCGAAATCTACTGTGGATGCCAGCTCAGGTGGCAGCTGCAGCTGAGAGTGCTTTTGTCCAGCTTAGGCTGGTATGCCAACTGCATCCATTCCTGATGAGGTCAGGCCCATCCACTTTGACACATGCCATAATTAGCCACCTGATGGGATTATCACAACTACCTTGAAACTGTGTTGGGTCCAAATGCAATAGTAAATAAATGGGTGTCCTGAAAGTTTAGATGGGCTTCTGATTTAGCAAATAGAGAACTGGTTTTGTCCCGTGCCTGCTTGAATCTGCTGCACCAGTTTCTGTTCTTAATATAGTGTATTTTTTTGGAAAGTATTGTATTTTGTAGTGGTTGTTAGCAACCCTGCGTGACTCCTAAGCAGTGCTTTTCTTCTAGGGGGAAAAATGTGCCAGTCACCATGAAGTTGTTAGAGTAAGTGCCATACTTTTAACCAGTGCTTTTCTTCTAGGGAAAAAAAAGTGCTGGTACTGCGTACCCTTGAGTGCCCCCAGGGGGAAAAAAGCACTGCTCCCAAGCACTAGAAAGGTGAGATACAAATTCCTGTACAAATCAAAACAAACGAAAAGCCAGATTTGCCACTGAGTAGACACATAACAGGGCACACACACCCATATATAACCCATGCATCTATGTTATACAAATTCCCAGGTTCCAAATGATTTGTACCAGAATGATGTTTTCATAAACTCAGTCAGATTGGGATGGAATGGAGTTTATCCCATCTTTAGTTTGTGGGTTTTTAGCCAGCCAAACTTGTGTAATTGGCCGACAGGCGTTACAACTGAGATGAACCATGACAAATGTAATCGATGTAAAACAGCACATGATCAGGATTTGCCAAACCATGGCAGGCAGTTATTAGACCTGCCTCAGGCAGCTAGCTCCCTGCTCCTTCCAAAAGTAGCAGTAGCAGTTACACCTGCCTCATTTCAAACCAATCTTATGGAAAGCAGGAATGGTTGGATTGAAGCTGTAATGGTTGTTGTGACCCCACTTTAGCCAATACAAACTGTGGGCTCGGGGGGACAGTGGACTTCACACAAAATGTAAGTGCTCTTGAATCTCTATAAAATAGAGAGTCATTATAAAAGAAAGCTCTGACCCACAAAGTCTAGTTCTCAAATACTCACAGGCAAACCATCAAACCAGATGAGTTTGGTGTCAAAGCATCTACCAAATGTAATGAGTGTACTTTGTCCAACCCTCATTCTGTAGTGTCTATATTCTCCAGATATTATGTGGCAGCCGCAGAGGGGATGCCTGGTTTGAGGAGGGCCTGGGCAAGGCCGCTGTGCCACCCTGGGGCTTTCTTATCTTCCTTCCTTCCTTCCTTCCTTTCTTCCTTCCTTCCTTCCTTCCTTCCTAACCTTTGTACTAGTGTGCTGGGTATGCTGCAAACCAAAGGAGGGCCCAGATGCATTCTGGGAAAATGAAGGTGGTTGGCAGCTACAGCCATTGTTTCCATTTGTATTACACTTTTCTAGGTAAAGAGAGAACAGTTTTAAAAGGAAGGATGTCTGCAAGGAGTGTCAGCCCCTGTCAACCTGGTATTTGCCTGAGCATACCAGGTACTGTTGTCAGGCCAGGCGAGCCACATGATAAAATGGCAAGCTTGTGGTAGGAGCATGGAGGGGACATTAGTTGTACTGAAATCCAATACAAAAGTGAACCAGCATCCATGGCCCCTCTTCTCTAAGAAAAAGCAGAGCCAATGCTTGTCTCAGAAACTAGCCGGTCTCCCCTAGTGTTTGACATCTTCAAAGATAATCTCTCAGTGGTGGAATCTCTACAATCTTTGAAGATTTCAAATGTTATTCCTGTTAAAGAAAGCACAGATTGACCGGAGGCACACAACAAGACTGACTCAGCTCCTGCAGACTCTGCTCTGTCATGTGTATAACACTGGTATGCGAGATCAATTCATCTGGGATGCTAAGGCAACTTTAGCATGGAAATGGGGTTATCCCCTCCTTTGCATAAAAATCTTCAGCAGGGTAATACACAAGCTACAGTTCAGTTCAGGAGAATTTAATGCAACATGAACTGATGTTAAATAAAGTGGAAAAACAGAAGTTCGGGAAAGTCTTTATTTAAATGAAGCATGCCCGCTCCATGGCATTACTAGATAAATGTGCAAGCAAACATCAGCAAGGGGTTTTTTCCCCAATAAAAAATGAAATTTTTTACATGTTGGTGATCCAAAATAGGTAAAGTAATACGGTACCTCTATTCGGCTAATTTATTCGTGGTGTACTGAGTATGTGAACCTTTATAATTAATAATAATAATAATAATAATAATAATAATAATAATAATAATTTATTTATACCCCGCCCATCTAGCTGGGTTTCCCCAGCCACTCTGGGCGGCTTCCAACAGAAAAATGAAATAAAACAATCTATTAAACATTAAAAGCCTCCCTGAACAGGGCCTTTAACTTACACTAGCAGAATGGAAGTGTTATTAATATATATATTGGGAGTTGTCATCCAACAACATATGGAGGGCACCACGTTGGCTACTGTACCTGGAACAGTTGACCAGCCAAGCAACTTCCTTTGGTTTTTTGTAGTTCTCCCCTGAATGGGTAATATATAGGTTTCTTTCTGTTTTCTTTCTCCTTTTCTAATAAACACTTGTCCCTTTCCCAACAACTTCCACAAGATTTGACATATTTTGATTATTAGTACCCCAGGCTCCAAAGCAGGAGTTGTAATACCAGTTTCCATGGATGCTAACATCTGTGTGCAGTGTATAAATTTTAAACATTCCAGCCTTGCAGCCGTTATTAGTGGGGGTGTTTGATTGTATAAATACTCTAAGGGCTGATTCTGCATGCAACAGCCAGGAACTTATATCTTGGAAGCAGTCATAAAGTCAGTTCTCAGAACCTGATCTGTTCTTGTTGGTTCTTTTTACAAAGAACAGCAAAAACTTGGTAAAGGTAAAGAAAGGGACAAGGAAGGCTGCAATCTTATACTCACTTATGTGGGCCTAGTCCCCAGATAAGTCTACTTCTGAGTAGACATGTATAGACATTGCACTACAAAATGATAAAGTGGTAACAACAGGGGTGAGGAGTTTGTAGTCGTCCAGGGTGCAGTTGGACTCAGCTCCAGCCATCGTGGCCAACCACTGGAGAAGATGGGAGATACAATTCAGCAACATCTGGAGACCAAACGTTATCCGCCCTGGGTTACAGCATCAGCCCTGCAAGAAAAGGCTACAAGATGACACCAAATTGGGAGGGGTGGCTAATACCCCAGAGGACAGAATCACACTTCAAAATGACCTTAACAGATTAGACAACTGGGCCAAAGCAAACAAGATGAATTTTAACAGGGAGAAATGTAAAGTACTACACTTGGGCAAAAAAAAATGAAAGGCACAAATACAGGATGAGTGACACCTGGTTTGAGAGCAGTATATGCAAAAAGGATCTAGGAGTCTTGGTAGACCACAAACTTGACATGAGTCAACAGTGTGATGCAGCAGCTAAAAAAGCCAATGCAATTCTGGGCTGCATCAATAGGAGTATAGCATCTAGATCAAGGGAAGTAATAGTACCACTGTATTCTGCTCTGGTCAGACCTCACGTGGAAAACTGTGTCCAGTTCTGGGCACCACAGTTCAAGAAGGATACTGACAAGCTGGAACATGTCCAGAGGAGGGCAACCAAAATGGTCAAAGGCCTGAAAACGATGCCTTATGAGGAACGGCTTAGGGAGCTGGGCATGTTTAGCCTGGAGAAGAGAAGGTTAAGGGGTGATATGATAGCCATGTTCAAATATATAAAAGGATGCCATATAGAGGAGGGAGAAAGGTTGTTTTCTGCTGCTCCAGAGAAGCGGACACAGAGCAATAGATTCAAACTACAAGAAAAAAGATTCCACCTAAACATTAGGAAGAACTTCCTGACAGTAAGAGCTGTTCTACAGTGGAATTTGCTGCCAAGGACTGTGGTGGAGTCTCCTTCTTTGGAGGTCTTTAAGCGGAGGCTTGACGGCCATATGTCAGGAATGCTTTGATGTTGTTTCCTGCTTGGCAGGGGGTTGGACTGGATGGCCCTTGTGGTCTCTTCCAGACTGATATTTCTATTTACACAAAATATGACTAGGAAAAGACATGAACCCTGATTGTACCATTATAATCGGTGCAAAGAGAATGACTATGTTGGAGTGACAATGCAAACAGATTCCAGAAAAATGCACAAGACATTCAAAGGCTGCGTACACACCATACATTAAAAGCACATGGCTTCCCCCAAAGAATCCTGGGAACTGTAGTGTACCCTCTCGCAGAGCTACGATTCCCAGCACCCTTTAAAACAACAGTTTCCATGTTTTTGAAGGGGAGGAAATGGCATTTAAATGCACAGTATGTGTGCAGCCAAAGCACATCTGGGTCCTTCCAGCATCCCATAAAATATGTTATCTTACAACGTGAGTAATGATGTTTATCAGGCGTTGGGTGCCTGACTTTAGAAGCCAGAGAGAGGTAGGAGAAAATAACTAAGCATAATGAGTACAGTACTTCAGACAGGATTTGAGGCTTTTTAAAGGGTTGTTCTTTCTCCCTTGCCTGGTTTACAGGCTGATAGAGTGAGGCCTGCCTCCTCTATGCAGAGAGGAAAGGACTGGCCCTGCACCAGCGCCTGACATTCCTGTCCCTTCCTCTGCACCTTCTCTACCCACACTCTGGGAACTGACTGCCGGGACTATCAAACTTTAGAGACGCTTATACCACAAGGATAAAGAGGGAGAGAAAAATATTTCTTTTTATCTGCTGATATTCCCAGCTTACTTTAAATCTGCCATCAGATTGTATCAACCAGAACCCTTTTATGGGAGCTTTCCCATCCATTTTTTACCTCGTCCCCTTCAAACGAACTTTCTTCCTCCCTGTTATAAAATTAATTTTATCCTCTTTGTTCATTTCCCTAATCTGCAAATTACATCCTCCTGTAGCCTGATGGCTTATAATATTGGAAAAACAGACCTTCTATATACCCCCCACAAAACTCTGCTTCCAGTTTGAATATTCTTTGTATTATCTTGATGACCTTAATCTCTTCTTTCCCCGCCCCCCCGCCCCTGCTGCCCTTTCAAGGAAGAAGTCAGCACACCAGCAACACTCGGGCATCTTGGTCACGGAAGAAAAGACAGAGGAAGGAAAGGAAAATAAAGACTTTTGGTAGCTGCTGTCTGTGCAGCCCTTGAGTTTGCTTGCTCCTTTTCTTTGTAATTGTTTTCCTCTCCATTGAACCCCCACCCTCCCAAAAAAGTGAGAGGAAACAAAATCATGATAGGGTGGCTGATTGCAAATCAAATGAACTACCCTCCTCTACGTAATCTCTCCTTTCCTTTTAGAAACGGGCACGATCAGTCCAGAAGCCAGAGACTGATGATTCAGGAACTAGTGGCTAACAGGAGGGTGCTAAACTTGTTCTGTGTTAACTTTGGAAGAGGGGAATGTTTCCACTGACCAGATAGGTCGTTTCCAAACTGAGATTATTATCATGAAACTGCCAATGCCATCTATTCCATGGAAATAACCATTGGTCAATACGTTTCCTTGCATTACCCCCGCCCCCATTTGTTTACCGATATGGGAAAGAAGGCACATTTTTCATCCTTTTTATTTGAAGATGGGGTTGCAGCCCCCAGCAGTGGTTGTGCAAACATTCTGCACAAATAAACACAAGATCAGGGGGGTGCAAGGAAAGCTGTGAGGGGGAAACACACACAACCACAAAACCTGGCTTTAAAAAAGGGGGGTTGGTTCTGGGGAAATGCAATGACCTGAAAACAATGCAAACATTATACTTCTTGTGGAGATAAATGCAGAGATTCACAAATCTGGAAGGCAGCGCATTAGATTAAAAGATGGCAACAGATCCACATGACCCATTTGCAGACCTTAAAAGGCATGCAAAAGGATCCCCCTAGGATCAAATGGCTTGCGAAACAATAAAGAGTTGTCCCATTGACCAAAGAGGCATTTGGCATTCAGAATAGATTTCTTTTTACAAAAGATATTGAATATATATATAACATCAGGAAGAACATGCTGACAGGAAGAACTGTTTGACAGCGGAACAGACTCCCACAAGAGGTGGTGGACTCTCCTTCCTTGGAAGTTTTTTAGCAGAGGTTGGATGGCCATCTGTCATGTATGATCTAGTTGAGATTCCTGCATTCCATTGGGTTGAAGTATATGACCCTCAGGTCAACCCTTTACATCCTGTTCAAGTAAAACAAAAGCAACCCCCCTATTGATTAGGTTCAGGGGTAATACTTTTGCATTAGTGAGTGGCATGGTGGAGCTACACCACCCACCTGACCTTCCTCCAGCTGTCTTGGCTGCATACTAGGATGGAGAGAGGGAGGGGCAAGGTGGCAGCAAGCCAATCTGGCGCTCCTGCCAGCACGATAGCACTGTGCCAACCTTGCCCCTCCCATCCTGGCATGGAGCAGCAACTTAGCTGAAGGAAAGTCAGGTGAGCAGAGCGGCCCCACCTTGCCATCTGCTATTTTGCTTATGGCACTCCTGGTAGATGTTTGGTAAAGAAATCCAAAACATGTCACAAACAAAGAGCTTAGAAGTCAGCGTAAGATGACAAAGGAAGTCAGACTTGGCTTACGCTTATATGTGTGAATGAAAACTAGCAGATAACATGCATCTGGCTGAACAGTGAATGCATATTAAGTGCTTTGAACTCTTGAAAGTGTTATCCAAACATTTACTACTATTACTACTGTTAATATATATATTTCATAAGACACCTGCCCGGTTTTGCAATTCATCAAAGAAGTACTTTTTTTCACGCAGGGAAACTTGCGGAAATCAATAAACATGAAGACAGAGTTGATCGCTTTATTCCACAACATGTGTGAGAATTTCAGCAAGATTAGGAACAAAAAAGCCCACATTTCTCATATCTCAGTTTTGTCGAGTTTGCAGCGGGGAGTTTTGTGTTTTGGTTCTTGCCGTAAGTCTTTTGTGCTCTTAGTTTCTATGACGCGCCAGAGTTCACCCCAGCATCCATCTCCCTACCTGAAACCATCGCTTCCATAAAACCAGTGGTGACACCAGGGGGAAATGAATTGGGGGAGGAGTAGAGAGCAAAGAAGAGGCAGAGTATATTTCTAGGTGGTCGAGTTGTGTCCCACATGTTAAGAGTTCTGAAATAAAAATAACCAAGTGGGGGGGGGTCAGGTGGGACTGCCGCTGCCCCTTTCTAGTGCCGCCCCTGCATAAACACACACACACACACACACACACACACACACACACACACAAGCACTATTGGCTATACCTAGTGCTTTTTTCTGGGGTGGGAGCAGGGGTACGCATACCCCTAAACATTTTGTGACTCTAAGTTTGGCCTCATTGAGGGGCAGTATTTCAATATGAGTAGGGAAATGAGAGTACCCCTAAACATTTTTTTAAAGAAAAAAAACCCACTGGCCATACCATTCAAGAGCTAAGAAACATACAAAGCATACATACAAACACTCAAAGCAAAGTGTGTTCAGTTCCCAATCACTGAGGGACTCCCTGCCCGGAAGGTCCACCCAACACTGAACTTGAATATTTGGGCTGGGCATCAACAGAGCTGGTTAAGCAAGCAGAGGATAATTTTAATATAATTGGTTATTATGGGAACAAGCTGGCCACTTTTACACCTCATTGGTTAGAATTGTGTGTGTGTTTGTGTGGAGAGGGGGGGGGCATAAATCACTCCAACTGAGATCAGGGGCACTTTCAAGATGTTTAATTCTGGCAGATTGCACTCTGTTATTACGGTCAGCTTTAAGTATTTTGATACTCACCCCAAGTCTTGAGGAGCAGGACAGAAACTCAACTAAATAATAACAACCCCAATAACTTAGTATTCAAGCTGATCTAACTTAAATTCTTTCTTCTTTGGCAGCAGCCTTGGCGTACAGAGCTTTTACCACACAAGGCAATCTCGAAACTAACTTTTGTTAGAAAGCAGCGCCATCTAGCAAGAAAAGCCAGGAATGCTTGCTCAATCAGCAGCTATAAATTAAGCCCCTGAATTTGTGAATGTTTTCCAGGAACAGTCTGAAAAGCAGACTTTTTACTGGACAATATACCTGAGCATCTTGTTCTCCCTTTATCTCCTAATGGTTACATTCTGGATTTAGAAACTGAACAAATAATTGCTGAGGCTTCGCAGAGGGGGAACTTTCATTTTCCGGCCAGCTTTTGTCTTGATGTTTCAGGCTTTTAAATCTGTGAGTCCTGTTTTTACCGTTGCTTTATAATGGATTGTGATATTTTAATGGTTGTGAACCACTGTGGGTAATATGACCACATTAGAACAGCAAAATAAATAAATAAAAAACTTGGAGAAATAAAAAAACCATGTGAATCTGCTCCCCCCCCCTTTGACTACAAACACAGTAGGTCACATTCACACGGTATAACTGGTTATAGTAGCATCTTCAAGCGATGAGGTATTGCTAGCCCTGCAACTCCTGTCAAACGTATTTCTTTTATGACTTAATAGTCGGCTGAAACTGATTTGTCAATATGTTTAATCTGTTTGTTAACTGCAGGTTATAACTGTGGATTTTTAATCAGAGCTGCCACTTGTATAAAGGAATCGATTGCTTATAACAATGGTGCCATGCCGATGCATGCCTGGAGTTCAATATTACATTTACAGTGCAACACTGTGAACGTTAACTCAGAAGTAATGCCCACTATGGGGGTTACTCTCAGGTATACACTTGCCTACAAGAAAGCCTCCCTGAAATGAATGGGACTTACCTCTGAATAGTCATGCAGAGGGCTGCACGGTAAGATATTTCCCCACCATGAGCTCATAATTTATCTGTGCTACTTAGCCTATTTATTGATTTCTCTCCACTAATTATCCTCAAAATATCATCCTGTCTTTGATGATGCAAATATTGAAAAGAAAAGAGGAAGACAAGAAAGCGATTACGAAGATCGTGAATGGTGTTAACCTGGCTTGATCCATATTACACTGAAATCAGCTCAGTCATATTCACTCCAAAACAAACTCAAAAGAAGAGTTTAACACTGTTTTATGGGCACCGGTCAATCAGGTCCATAATGGAGACTTGTTCTAGTCCATAATTAATTCACTTGAAAATTTCACATGCTTATTGCAGGCAATTTGCTTACAGGACAAAAAGAGGCAACATTCATTGGATCAATAATTCATCGTGAATTATCCTTGTAGCTGTGCAAAGCCTAAAACTCCTTATGGTACAGCCTTGCTGAGTTTCTGCATTAAGCCATGAACATCCTTGCTTGGTCATATTTGTATTTTCAGCTTGCCATATCATAAATATTTGCACACTTCTCCAATTTTCGCAGCAATTAATAGTTGCATTTAATAAAACAGTTCTCTAAACAAAATCATTCTGTTTATGGATTTTACTCCTGGGAAGTCTTGCAAACCAGACTTGCCCTATCTCAAACTGTAAAGCCTACAGCAGTTCCTATCTAATTATTAGAGAATCTTAAGGCAGACATATATTTGCAGGCTATGCTGCCTGATTCTCTGTACCAGAATATATCTGTTTCCTTTAATAGTCACACTGCTCCTAAAGACCCAAGTTCACAGGGTTTAGTTGTGATCATAGTTGAATGCTATCATGTGCACCCTGTAATGTTGTTTTTTCAGTCCCACTGAATTTAAGGAGCCCACTATTTCCTCTAGTGATAGCCTTAAATGTTTAAGGAAAATCTGATGCATTTGAATTACCGTAATGGCATGAATAATCCTGACATTGAAAAGGTAAGGTGCGGCTTGTATTCACAATCTTACGGTATGCAGCCAGGAGTGCGGGGTAAACAGTGCCAGGAGCATGGCAAAGCAGCACCCGCCCAGCGCATATTCCCCTGTCCTCTCCCCCAAGGCCGGGAAGGGAGAGAGCAAGGAAGGGGAAAGGCCACGGGCAACATATCACGGCTCACACACACACACCCATCCCCCAGTATGCAGCCAGGAACAGCGAGGAAGGGAGCATCTTATATTTGGGTATCTTTTTCCCCCTCCAATTTTTAAGGTGCAGCTTATATCCAGCTGTAGCTTATATTCGGGCCAATATGGTAGATATTTTCAGACTCTGGTTGAATAGATATAATCATGGCAGTAGCATGACTACTTATGATAGTGGTATCATAAATTTGGCAGATTGAAAATGCCCATCCTGTTAAAGCTGCCTGACACAGAGATTAATCTCCATTGGATAAACCATGGATAGAGAATTTGTGGCCTCCAGTTTTGTTGGACTCCAACTCCCTTCATCTCCAGTCTGCATTGGTCAATGGTCTTGGATTGTAGTCTTAACAACGTCTGGAAAGGTTCCCCTTCCCTTGTGTAAACAAATCATGTAGTTGGAAGTAAATAAATAGTAGCCGGGTTACCCCTTTTAAACCCCAGATTACACAACAAGTCATAAGAGATACACAGAAAATGTGCCAGTTATTGGAAGGCAACTCTGTGGAACAGGAAGCCTCCGGCAGGAAGTCTCAGGGAGAAACTACCTATGACAACAAAGACTTTAAGACCATGCATTAAACATTATATTAGTCTTTCAGGGTCTCTAAAGACCCTCTGTTGAATGGCTAGGCTGTGTTGCATAGACCAGGTGTGTTCTTCCCTATTGTGTGCCATCTGGTGATAGCGGAGAAAGAAAATGTCCATCCTTCATCCTCTCTTCAGCTGTTACACAGTGCAGAGATCTGGCCCACATACAATCATCTAAACAAGGCCCCACACATACAAAAACCTCCATGCCCTGCAACAGCTATCAGCTCTGGCAACGACTCATGGCCAAAGAAGCCATCTTTTTGTTACCAGCTGTGGCTCATGCATCCTCCCCTCTTGAGCCAACCTTTTATCCTTGAACAGGCAGATAGGTGGAGAAAATTGATACTGCTGGACTGTTTTACTTCCCTTTTATTCTCTTGCTCAGTTGCTTTTCCCTCCCTTTAGAAACAGAATCAGAAAGGATCCTCTGACCTTTGAAAATTAATAATAATAATACATTTTATTTATACCTCATCCTCCCCAGCCGAGAAGGGGCTCAGGGTGGCCAACACCAAATATACAATACATTAAAAACACAAAATCAAACGATTAGTTTAAAATACAATTCTAATCACATTTAAAATCAAAATAAAATTAAGTGGGAACCCACGAATCATAACTGTATGGGGTAAAGAATTAAAAGTTCACCAGGCCCGGCCACTCATGCTGGTTCCATATGGGCCGATAGAGAGAGCCAAGGAGGCCACTTACATACAGGATCCCATTGAAAGAAGGGGGTCAGACTGGGCCCAGACCAAAGGCCTGGCGGAACAGCTCCATCTTGCAGGCCCTGCAGAAAGATGTCAAATCCCGCAGGGCTGTGGTCTCCTGCGACAGAGCGTTCCACCAGGCCAGGGCCAGGGCTGAAAAGGAACTATTTCTAACTATTTCGATACTAACGCAAGGTGCCTCACAGACCCAGAGTACTGGGTCGTTTGCCAGGACCCACATGAGTCTTAAGGGCTCACCTGAACTGGCACCTAGTCTTCGCCCACCATCACTCACTACCACTTGGGACCCTCACATCAGCATTGACTTCTCCCATGCACTTGTGACTGAGTACAGACTAGGGATGGGCAAGTGTCATTTCCAGTTTCTGTCCGTTTCTCATTTCTTAAATTCAGTTCTCCACATTTCCACATCAGATTGTTATTTAAAATCCGACTACTTGGCTGGGGAACTGCATTGCAAAATTCAGATAAGTGTTAATTTTGAAGGATAGCTGTCTTTTTGTTTGCATCTTGTTTTGGGAAAAGCGAATTGGGTAAACGCCCCTTTAACTGTGGACTGAAGCAAATTTCTCCCCTACCCCTAAGTGCAGGTTCACCTAAGGAGCAAAACTAATAAACAAATGAACACTTCCTGTGTTGTTGGATATAAAATATGACACCTATCATGTGACCTTCAGGGGTAAATGGTGGCTCGACTCTTGCCCCACCAAGACACCACCACTTGCAAGTAAGCAGACAAGGGAGCATGAGGAGGTGAATGACTGCAGCAATGTCATTACCAGGCAGCCCAAGTATTGGTGGGGAGGGGGATTTGATCAGTGCTGGGGGCTGCCCTGTGCTTTCTGGTCAGTGATGAGGGCATCCCACCAAGCACATCATTTCCAGATGCTTTCCTTCAAATTCTTGAGCCAGGTTTGGTGCCTGATACCAGTGCATGACACCAGCGAAGACTGTGGGTTGAGCAAGTCCTTTAGCTGTGACCCCAATAGACTCCATTCTACAAAGTTCATGTCATAGCAGCGTTTGTTAGACTTTCAGATTCCACAAGACTCTTTGTTCCTTTCAATGAGAACTGCGTGGGTTTACATCAGTTGGGAATTAACAGAGCTCGGGTTTCCATTATCATCAACCCAGAGCCAACATATGTGCCTTAACCTGTTCAATGTGGTTGGAAACAAAGAAACAGAGTCTGCTCAATGAGATCACTCAAAATGTCGCCATTTGTCATATTTGTTAACCGCTCATGCAATAGAAAATAGTACCCTTCAACGTAGTTTGCTATGTTTCAACAGAGGAATTGAAATTAAGAAGTGCATTATCACCCATCAGAGCTTTATCATATTTTAAAAACACCTGTTTTCACCTCCCTGATCCCAGTAATGCAACTTCTTGTGCTATTAAAAGCATATATGTATAGCCACACATTGTGGTTGGTCAAAATTCAACCTGCAAAGAATTCACACAAATTCCATCAACAATGTTTCCACTAGAACAGGGATTCTTATGAGGGGAAACCCTCTCAGTCCATATAGACAGTCTTCTAGGGGCCACGTGCCTGTAGTGGGTGAGGCCAGAGGCAAAAGTGGGCAGAGCAACCCACTTTACTTCCTTTATTTCCTTCTTGGTTTTAAGCTCTCTACACATTACTCACACATGCAAGGAAGGCATGTTGAAATGGACCCTTGAGTGAACATTTAGCTTCACCCTCCAAAATCATGCTAAATCAGGGGTAGGCAGCCTAAGGCCCAGGGGCCGGATGCAGCCCAATCACCTTCTCAATCCGGCCCACAGATGGTCCAGGAATCAGTGTGTTTTTATATGAGTAGAATGTGTCCTTTTATTTAAAATGCATCTCTGGGTTATTTGTGGGGCCTGCCTAGTGTTTTTACATGAGTAGAATGTGTCCTTTTATTTAAAATGCATCTCTGGGTTATTTGTGGGACATAGGAATTCGTTCATTTCCCCCAAAAAAATATAGTCCAGCCCCCACAAGGTCTGAGGGATGGTGGACCGGCCCACGGCTGAAAAAGTTTGCTGACCCGTGTGCTAAATCTTCTCTCCTCACCCTTGCCATTGCTGTGTTGGGAATAATGCCTGCACCAGGAAGCCTTCTTGATGTGTGGAAGATTCTCTTGCCTCCCTGGATTCTCTAAATCTTGCAGGAAGCTCTACTCAGAGAGAGAAGGCTCCACACCACAGACATTATTCTCAATATGATGGCAGCAAGAGTGTTGGCGGGAGAAGCAGGCGTCTTAGAAGCAGAGCTAAAGGAATGGCCCCAAGGTCTCTGTCAGGGTACTTGTTCTCTACATGCAGCTGGCATGCAAAGAGGAATTCGGCTCCTCTAACGACCTCACACATCCCAGCCACTGCAAAAGCACAATGACCTGCCTTAGATCACATTATTCCTGGCTGAGTAGTGGAACCGTTACATGTAAGATAAGCATGAGAAAGCTGAAAGCTTGTGTACATTCTCACCCACCTAAAGTGTTTTTACAAAACATGCCATCAATGATTTCTCAATCATTTTCTCAGCAACAACACTGCAAACTACAAGAGAAAACAGAACAAAACAGTCCCTATAAATGAGAGGTGTTAAACTGAAAATACTGACTTATGTTATCCTAAGCCTTGCTGTGCTAGGAAATGAATCCAGTGTGTTACACTTTGTGATGCTCTAGGTTACTATTGCAGCTGACTATACACTGGTATATTGTGCATTACTAGGGAGAGCAGGGACTGAGTCCTAGAAGATTTCCCTATATCCTATGAGTGATCATACATCATGAGTGGAAAATCTCTCCTAAGCGTACAAAGACTATACAAAGTGTATAAGATTCTATGTACTGCAGTCATCTCAGTCAACTCATCAGATGTCCAAATTCGGAATCGCCTATAAGGAGTAGACCCTTCAAGGAGTAGATCCTTGAAGGCCAGGTTTCAGGTGTTGATGGCTGTGGTAGTGAACCATGTAAGTCCACAAGCTTGCTTTGAACTGGGAATTCCTACCGAAGGTGGAGAGCTGCAACGCTTCCATCCCCAAGTCTGAGGTGCATGCATGGAGACACTATGGGTGTGCCTTGGGATCATGACTGCCATCTGGACTCGGAAGAGGATTTCACCGTATGTGTTGGAAAGTGTCTGACAGAGTTGGAAGAGACCACAAGGGCCATCCAGTCCAACCCCCTGCGAAGCAGGAAACACCACCAAAGCATTCCTGACAGATGGCTGTCAAGCCTCCGCTTAAAGACCTCCAAAGAAGGAGACTCCATCACACTCCTTGGTAGCAAATTCCACTGCCGAACACCTCTTACTGTCAGGAAGTTCTTCCTAATGTTTAGGTGGAATCTTCTTTCTTGTAGTTTGAATCCATTGCTCCGTGTCCGCTTCTCTGGAGCAGCAGAAAACAATCTTTCTCCCTCCTCCATATGACATCCTTTTATATATTTGAACATGGCTATCATATCACCCCTTAACCTTCTCTTCTCCAGGCTAAACATACCCAGCTCCCTAAGCCGTTCCTCATAAGGCATCGTTTCCAGGCCGTTGACCATTTTGGTTGCCCTCTTCTGGACACGTTCCAGCTTTTCAGTATCCTTCTTGAACTGTGGTGCCCAGAACTGGACACAGTACTCCAGGTGAGGTCTGACCAGAGTGGTACTATTACTTCCCTTGATCTAGATGTACACTCCTATTGATGCAGCCCAGAATTGCATTGGCTTTTTTAGCTGCTGCATCACACTGTTGACTCATGTCAAGTTTGTGGTCTACCAAGACTCCTAGATCCTTTTTGCATATACTGCTCTCAAGCCAGGTGTCACCCATCCTGTATTTGTGCCTTTCATTTTTTTTTATTTTTTTTTTTTGCCCAAGTGTAGTACTTTACATTTCTCCTTGTTAAAATTCATCCAGTTGTCTAATCTGTTAAGGTCATTTTGAAGTGTGATCCTGTCCTCTGGGGTATTAGCCACCCCTCCCAATTTGGTTTCATCTGCAAACTTGCACAGGATGCCCTCAAGCATTATAGCAGAGGTGCAAGGCACAGAACAGAGATATAGATAAACAGTTCTGTATACACATTGTGTGTCTCAATACGCTATCAAATACCAGACTGAGCCAAGCAAAGAGAGAAAATATTATACCTATACCAAAGTATCAGGTACATAACTCCACTTCCTTTGTACGAATTCATCACAGAAATCATTGGAAAGCAACTTCACCGACTCACCAAGGTAGCTATGTGGCGGCTTTGCAGTTCTTATCTTACCGGTGACTCTGTCGCAAGGCAGATATAAAAGCCTTATTCTTTCCAAGGAAGGATTGCATGGAAGAGAACGTTGCAAGGCGGTTGGAAGATGGGCTGTATAATATCTGAAATTGCTAGACACTGGCAGAGAGAAATGTCTTCCTCTCTCTCTCTCTCTCTCTCTCTCTCTCTCTCCTTTGAGCATTGCATCCGAAGTGCCAGCTGCCGATGATTTATACACGCTCGTGCTTATTATGGACTACACATAATAAAGAAATGATAGAAATCATATCTGCATAGCTTCAGACAGCTCCAAGAGAGCTGCTGCCACTTTTGTTTGACAAGACATTCAATCAAGAGGAAAGGTTCAAAATATTCCAGGAGGAGCCTTTTGCATTTTTAAGACCCAATATTTGTATCCAGATAACAGAAATCCTAAATGAGTAACATTAGTATACATTCCCCATAAGCTGCGTTCTGTGAGGCAGGGGCGGGGGCGGGGAATATTGTGAGCCCAGTTGCCAACATTTCTGTTACGGCTAACATAAACACGTTCGTCATTTCATCATCTCAGGACTAGCAGAAGAATTCCTATAGCTTCTCTTTCTTCCTTTTTCATTTCGCTATATGAAAGTGCATGAATACCACATTGGCGGGAAAGGCTCATCATGCACTCCGTATGCATGGTTTTGTTAATTGGATGAGAAAGATTCCCGAGCTACTTCCTTTTAAGAACAGAAGAGAAGTCCTGCTGGTTCAGATCTAAGGTTCATGTAGTCTAGCGTTCTGTTCCCAACAGCCGCCAGCCAGCTGCTTCTGAGAAGCTTACAAGCGGGGCATGAAGGCAACAGCCCTCCCCTGTGAATCTGGTATTCACTGCCTTCTGCCTCTGAGCACAGAGGTGGTTACTAGATTCCTCCACTGTGAATTTGTCCAGTGCTTTTATTTAATTAACAATGCGCAGGCCAATCCGACTTGGCCAGAGGGAGAAGGCAGATGAACCACCAAAGGCAGAGCCATCTTGGCTTACACTGGTAAGGCAGAGATTAGAGGCATTTCCTTTTGTTTGTTCTGCATCATTTTGAGGTGTTCTTTTCATTTGTCTGTTGCAATTTTCCTTCCATAGGAATCTATGGGAGGAAAATTCACTATACCTGGACTAGTCTTCTCCCTGGTTTCGGGGTGTGCCAGAGGTATGAGAAGTCTATGATCTGCATCCCCAACACATACCACATGCAGTGATGTGTTTTAAATGTTTAAGTCTTTAGTTGATGTGATGCCTGAAAATAATTATCTTTGGTAAGGTGCCTTGGAAGGCCTTTGTCCTGAAAGGTGTTCACAGCACTTGTCAATGGGGTTTGCCACCCAGAGAATTCTTTTTAAGCGAACATTGATTGAATACTCACTCATAAAGGAAATTATTTAGCAAACAAACTAAAGGAACTAAAACTTAATGGAACTTATTTTTCTTTAATTAACCAGTAAATTTACTTTAAAAAATAAAAACTTAACTAATGAGACACAAAATGCCACATTTTTTGCTATAGTGGTAACCAGGCATTTTGTTGTTGGCATCTGTCTGCCTTGGGAGACAATGGAGGAGGGTGTCTTTGGGGATGAAGTCAAACCATTGGACAGCCATGTAGCTGTGGCTATAGGCTATTGCAACTACTGCTAATAATAACAATATTGAAATAATATTACTGCAAAGAAAAGCTTTCTGGATATGTGCCATAATCTATGAGACTGGATTTCAGTTCTGTTTGGTTCAGATGAGGAGGACAAAGGCAAAGTCCCACCAAGTCTCCCACTGCTTATGTCAAGCCTAGTGCACATGGACCTCCTGGGAGACCCTGAAGCAACCCTGAAATCTAGAATAGTTCTCTGGTTTCAGTTTTCAGGATTAGGCCCTCTTTCTTCAAGTGCAGCACTTCCTTTCAAGATTAGGCCCAGGGCACAAAATATAAGAGAATAACCATTAATGTTCATTAAGGCTTGTCTTTATTCAAGAATCTGAGAATAAATGTGTTTGCTCACACAGAGCAAGAAGCTTTTGAGGAATTTTGCATTTGAGGTTGCCAAACATTTTCAAAACAGAGAATCTTTAAAAATTATTCATGTGATATGCTTTTTAGAAATGGAAATCCCAGAATGACTGGTGAAAGATTAGTTAGTGTGAGTAACTAATTAGATTTCCAGTATCCACATTTTGTATGCAATTTTGCCTAATATGCACTGTTTGAAAGCAGCTTCCCCTACCAGAATACAGTTGTATACTATTAATGCATGCCTTTTGTGCAACTTTCCCCTAGTTTATGCAATGCTGGAATCATTTTTGTTGGAAAACTACAGTGCAAAATTGAGAGAAGTATGAATTCTGAAGACTAGCTTCATTTTGGTATGTCCAAAAAGCGTAAATTAGTTTGGTTCTCGTTAAAATATGAATCAATTTCTCCCCCGTCCCTACTTTTGTGCACACAGAAACATCAATATGTGTGGATGTGAACATTTGGTTTGAATTACCAGCATCTTATAAGCAGTTTTTCCCTTGAGGAAAATACATTTCTGAACTGATCAGCAGACCCGCCTCCCACTGAAGTTAAGACCAATAACAAGATAGTAGTTCAGAGCTGCAGCTCTCCTTTCCGATTGGGCCTAGAGGAACAGACAAGCAAATGGGCAACTAAAACAGCCAATAAGGAAGGAAGGGTCTGCAGGCCTCACAAAACCCAGATCCATCATTGGGCAGGCAAGCTTCATTTTCATGATAAGGTTATCAATGGCCACAAGCCATGATGGCTAGGTTCTACCTGCACTGTCGCAGGTCCTGCTTTCAGGCTTCTCACAGGTATCTAGGTAACAACTGTGAGAACAGGATGCTGGACTAGATGGGCCATTGACCTGAGCCAGCAGCCTCTTCTTATGTTCCCAAGCTTTGTGGAAAGCATCCCCTGAAGATATTTTCTTTTAAAACCCCACTAGTCTAGACCACAGGCCAAAAGAACTAGTAAATAACAGCCTTATGAGACCAAACAATGAATGTGCTCAGACTCTTATGTGCAATGAGTGAGAAAATAGTTACAGACCAGCAGATAATACAATAGAATACAAACATCTAATTACCCTTATAACAAACTACCGCAAACTGAAATTGCCATTGCAACAGCAAAGAAAACTACTTTTTCAGCATTCCCCATCTGTGTTAGCAAGCAGATACTGTACTTCGTTTCCTGCTGGTTACAGGAGTTAGCACAGTAACCAGATCTTTCCATCCTATTTCCTGCTAAAAAAGAGGGAGGAATTCAGTGCAACTCTATGGGAACCGCCTAGCAGCACAAGCTTTTCAGCTTGCCAGGTGGAACAACCTCCCTTCTCTTCCCCTCTGGCAAAAGGGTGCAAGAGCAGTTCTCCCTGGCCACACCGTGGTTTAAGTTTCCTGCGGTCATGCCTCCTGCCAGTGCCGATTCAACAGCAGGGCCACCCCTGGGTGGAGGGCCGCCTGGTGCCAGTACCACAACCCAGATGGAAACAAGGGGGAGTGTCAATCTCTGCCTCCGCCAGATCACTGTAGGGGCCCTGATGCCTGCCCATAACGCTGCCCACCCAAAAATGAGAGCAGATGTCTTGGGTTTCTCCCTAGAGCTAGTTTCAGGGGTGCAGGGGGACGGAGTCCCCCTGTGCCAGCAGCAATCCTTGTGCAGGTTTCTGCTAGCAGAACTAGTTAGCTGAATCCCACCTATACTAAGAAATGCCCTCCCCTAGACATCCATCGCAGATACAATTCTTGCCAATTAAACGGTATATCCCTATATTGTCCATCTAAAAGGGCAAAGAGCTTCTGGGATAGTTCTATCACACACATCCCTTTTAAACCCCCATTATTCTAGACTAGGGACACGGGTGGCGCTGTGGGTTAAACCACAGAGCCAAGGGCTTGCTGATCAGAAGGTTGGCAGCTTGAATCCCCATGACAGGGTGAGCTCCCATTGCTCGGTCCCAGCTCCTGCTAGCAGTTCGAAAGCACATCAAAGTGCAAGTAGATAAATAGGTACCACTACAGTGGGAAGGTAAACAGCGTTTCCATGCGCTGCTCTGGTTCGCCAGAAAGCGGCTTAGTCATGCTGGCCACATGACCTGTATGCCGGCTCCCTCGGCCAATAACGCGAGATGAACGCCGCAACCCCAGAGTCGTCCGTGACTGGACCTAATGGTCAGGGGTCCCTTTACCCTTTACCTTTATTCTAGACTAATTACTAAACATTCATGGGCAAAAGTCTGTCTCTAGCAATACGTAAGGCAGAGTGTGCCATATGTAGGCCAGAAAAAAAGAACCATACCAAAGTGATGAAAGTACATTTCTTTGGAGCACTTTTCAGATCTGACAGTTAGATAAAAAATGCTTCAAGGTGTTATGTTCCAACAGAGATGGGGAGAGATTTCTTTTTTTAAGGGTAATAATAAAGTTAAATGTAATAGTTTTCATGTATAATTCTTTAGAGAGAGTGGTTTATGTTGGCCTATCATTTGAAGGAGCACCAGTCATTATTAACAGGAAGCGCAGAGAAAGTGGATTTAAATCACTGAAGTAATAAAATTGGAACAAGAGCTAGCACCTTGAAAGGCATTTGGAGAGAAGATTGCATACAAATGCAATTAAAACAATGCTTATAAAATACTAAGATGTTAATTGGGTTTGGTCCCAGAAGCCCCAGCCGTACAGTATGTCAGAAGTTAGCTGGTTTGAAGTTTTAAAAGAGTGGTTTAATTTGTACACCTTGTCCTAATTACGAGGCTTTCTGCAGCCTGTGTATCTGCGTGGTTTATTGTAGCTTAGAGTTTTGTAAAACAAACACACACCAGTTAATTGGGTTATTGCGATGGAAAATTGGGCCGGAGAACTGAGAGCTCTCTTGCTTGTGTTCCTTTACAGCTTGTAATGAATGCCCCAGCACAATGTCAGGCTCAACTGATTTGTATGTTGTGTCATTTACAACTTGCTTGCGCCACTGACCCCAAGCACCTGAGAAGGCTAAGCAGTGAAAACAAAGGCTTGCATGATAAAAGGCTGCTGTGCAAGTAGGTTCAAGCCCTCCAGTTAGTGCACTTTGGTTTTTCCAAACCTAAATAGATTCCAACAGGGTTGAGCTTCACTTTCCCATACCGAAGAGGCATTTGTTCAGTGAGAGAGGGAAACATTCATTTCCAGAAACCTTTAATCCACCTTGCAATACTATTTGAGATCACAGGTTACTCTCGGAATCAGTGAGAGAATAGGACGTTTGCATTCCTTACAATTCTCCTAGTTTGAGGAACAGTTCACTCAGTCCTCCCCTCTGCACACAGAAACGCCATTGCTACTATGTATAGAACATCATCATGAATGCACTGTGAGTATGGGCACGTGTATTTGTGCAAGAGAAGAAAAGCAAGAAGTGGGTGGACAAACACGAACGCATGTAAGTATTGTAAGCCATAGGTTACAAATGACATTCTGCTTAAAAAGCATGCAAATTTGAGAACCAAACAGCCCTTATATAGAGATTACTCAGCAGAGAACTTTGTGAACCAGACAACTCTTATCTAGCTTATCATCCTCTTTGCATAACTTGTGCACAAGCATACATTCAACAATGCACAGTAAGCATCAGAGGCACGCACTTCGCATGGGATTTCATAAGCATGGAGGCTGAATTCCTGCCACTCAATCAAAGAAGAAGCTGAAGAAGAGAGGCTTGTGTAAATCAGACTTACTGTATCACCATACTTCCTCTCCATAAAGCATCTGGTTTGTAGTACATGGCAGAAGGGGTAGTGTATACAGTACCCACCTCTCCATCATACAAAGAGGGATGCTAACTCAGAAAGAATGTGAAGCAGCACTTTATGCTTTCATAATAAAGTATATGGAGTACAATATGGAATCAGTCAATGCATAAAACTGATTTGTATCAAGAGATCTGCAGGGTGTTTTTTTAAAAAATATTTGAATGTTTTAAATTATTGTATACCACTTAGAAATATTTTACACATTAAGTGGTATAGGAATGGCAATAATGATGATAGCTGTAGCAAAATATAAATGAAAATACAAATGAAATTCAGGAACGCATTGCTATCGAAGCATTGGTTAGGGAAAATTACATTGCATTCATGGCCAATGATGCCCTCTTTCAAAGCCATTCAAATTGGTGGCCACCACCATTTTTTATTTCAATGTTTATTAGAGTTTCAGAGCATGATGCAAATCAAACAAACAAGAATATTACAAGAAACCAAACAGCAGAAAATAATAATTAAGCCAATAGTTTTTTCCCCCATTTTATCTGTAAGCCGTCTTGAGTGCCGGTCTGGGGAATATGTAGGATATAAATAAATATAGGTAAACAGGTAAAGGTAAAGGACCCCTGGATTGTTAGGTCCAGTCAAAGGTGACTATGGGGTGCAGTGCTCATCTCACATCAAGCTGAAGGAGACAGTGTTTGTCCACAGACAGCTTTCCGGGTCATGTGGCTGGCATGACTAAACAGCTTCTGGTGCAACAAAACACCGTGATGGAAGCCAGAGCACACAGAAATGCCATTTACCTTCCCACCACAGCGATACCTATCTACTTGTACTGGTATGCTTTCGAACTCCCAGGCTGACAGAAGCTGAGACAAAGTAATGGGAGCTGACCCCGTCATGGGGATTCGAACCGCCGAACTTCCGATCAGCAAGCCCAAGAGGCTCAGTGGGTTAGACCACAGTGCCACCCGCTTACTATAAATAAATATAACAACTTACTCCACTGCCTGCCCCCTGTTTTGCACTTTTGTTTATCTTTTCCTGTCTTGTTCCTTATCACCTTACTTATCTGACAGGAAACAAAAGATTGAGTTTTCCATTCTTCAGAAGCCCAAGACTGCAGCAACAGCAGGAACATAATTTGATTATTAGAAGACGCTTTCCTTCCCAAGAGCTTTGTACCACCCAAAGGTACATTGCATTTGTTTTCTTTAAAAAACGGAAAGTTTAGTTTTTGTTCTACTTTTAGTTACAATTCATCACTTTCATTTCTGGTATGATTTATAGGTAATAGAAAATCTTAATAAACCACTGATAAGGAGGGGAGAAAGTTCATTGTTCAACAGCAAAGCACACCACAGCCATTTGCTAATGGTGCATAATATTGACTTGGTGAAAGGAATATCCTGTCATTCATTTATTATACAGGTGTGTTGATGCAACCCCTAGATAGTAACTTCTGCGTTAGATTTGTTTTAAAACACCCCTATATCGCATCAGTGTAAGAAGGAGCATCTCCTTGCTTTCAGGTAGTCACAACCCACAAGGGCATCTTAGATGTCATGGCACAAGCATCTGCTTATCCTGCTTATAGCAAAAGTAGTCTCCTAAGCATAGCAGGTGGGAAAGAGCAGTAGAGCTGGTCATTGAAAAGTCCCTCAAAGTCATTAACTGCTCAACATCAAAGCTTCAGTATTGCACTAGTAATGGAGTTTCTGGGTTGCTCTCATGACCCCTGTGATCCCCTGGAAAACCTCATCAGAACAGATAAAGCCTTGCACCAAGAATGAGTTGGGGCACAGCAGGAATGTGACCTAACTGATGGCAGCTGATGCATAGATTATGTGACGAGATCCTAGCTCTGGCACCAAGAGGACACACCTATCTCCTTTCACGCGGGGCATAGCTTGCAAACAGTGGTGTCAGTAGAACAGCTGATGGGATAGGTCCAGCCACAGAGTAGCACAGGGATGTCCTCTTTGTTTCATGTCAGGAACTGATATCCAAATCACTTGAGCCTGCTCTTTTTAATTGTCTGCATCGCAGAAGGTTTTAATACAATCCTTTAATTTAGTGTTCACACATTTCATTATATGAATCCAGGCTTATTACTTTTTTTATCAATTCTTATTTTTATATGACTCAGTCACTCATATAAAAAGACTACTGTAGGTTATAGACTTTTAAAAGTGATTCCCCATAGGCAGTGTAAAATATGGTGTCTATTACATGACAGCTTAGTGTTTATTGCTAATTTTGGCGTATTGTTCAAGAGAAACCCATTGAAAGATGACAGAGAATAGATTCTTCGTCTTGTAAAACAGAAAAAGGAAAGTAGCAGTTCTCTTTAAGTGTTTCTCTGCAGTGTTTTTATATCGTATCACCATGGATGTTCCATATAATCCTTTTAAGAAATGTAATAATAAAAGAACATCACTCTTAGAGTACAAATAAAATGGCCCAGGTTCCCCAGCACTAGCACCCTTTTAAAACGGCATGGAGAACTGTAATCTTGGTGAAATCTATTGCTACTCTTGATTAATGACCAGTGTGTTAGTTAGCAGATGCTATTTTAACTAGAGAGGGAGATGGCTTACAAGAGTGATTCTCAAGCACGATGATGGAGTGCAGAAGAGGACTGGAATAATCTATCACACTGTCACTGATGGCAACCCCAAAAGGAGGAAGCATACCTTGGACCAGGAATGAGAGGATGGCATTGTGGCAAACAGTACTATTGGGGACTCCTGTTTATCTGAACCTCAGTTGTTGAACCATGTAACCAAAGCTTAACAAAGCATGCATAAAATCACTTGTTATTCCAAACCTCTGGCCATCTGTTACAGATCTACTCTACATTTTGGTTGGAGAATATTAGGAAAACCTTACTAAGGAGTTAGAAGAAGTCAAATCTGAGCTGACTTTACATAGCAGCGGCCAAGTGTCAGTGGTAAAGTGTATGTTTTGTAGGTTCGATCCCTGACATTTCCAAATAAAGAGGAAATTTTGCAGGGCGAAGGCTGGAAAGTGATCCTCAATAGCAGCAGTCAGTGGGAAGCCCCCAAATCTGTAATTCTGAGGGCGGGGAGGATCTGAATTAGTACTCTTGCCTCCTCTCCACAGTTTGCATAATGTTTTTTTGTAAAGCAAGCCTAATTTCACATATATGCACACATTGTCTGAACTGGTGGTGAGAGACCAGGAGAAGACCTTGGGGTTATAATGCATAGCTTAGTGAAAATGTCAACCCAGTGCACAGCAGCTGTGAAAATGGCAAATTCCATACTAGGAATCATTAGGAAAGGAACTGAAAATAAAATTGCCAATATCGTAATGCCATTATACAAATATGTGGTGCAAACACATGTGGAATACTGTGTACAGTTCTGGCCACCTCACCTCAAAAAAGGATATTGTAGAGTTGGGGAAAAGTTCAGAACAAGGCAACCAAAATGATCAAGGGGGTGGAGCAAGTTCCCTAGGAGGAAAAGTTGAAGTCTTGGGGACTTTTTAGTTTAGGGAAAATGTGAGTAAGATGTAACATGATTGAAGTTTATAAAATTATACATGGCATGGAGAAACTGGGTTTTTCTCCCAGTGGATATCCAACGAAGCTGAATGTTAGAAGATTCAGGGTGGATTAGGACTGTCTCCTATGAGGTCCTCTGGCTCTAAGGCCCACTTAATTTGATGAGATTTGCTTCCTAGTAAGAGTGCTTTGGATGGCATTTACTCTGGTGCCCAGGGCAGTATCCCGGAGCAATAATGTCTCAGTGACATACATTTCCCCTCTTAAACTTTGATAGGATATGGAGGAAAATGATTAATAGAGTTAAAAATTAGGGTGAATTTCCTGACCAGTTTTTTTTTTTTTACAAGTTAGGAAAATGTTAAAATAACCAAGTAACAACGTTTACAAAGGGCCAGTGGTGGCACCTAGGCTTCCAGGGACTACAAAGAAACCATTGGGCTCAGGATAAAGATGAGAAGTTGGATACAACTACAAAATAATTTCCTTTCCATTCAATATAATAATAGACCCATGGCTGACCTTGATACTTCCCAAAGATGTCTCTCTATTGTGGGATTGAAATAGGGGAGACAGTAGAAACAGCAGAGGGCCTCTGATCTTTGAGAATTTCACTCACTTGCTGAACTTTTGAGCCACACATTCCAATAAATTCAGCTGCAGATGAACCAGAACTTTATTTTAAAAAATAAAAAAGTTGGGGGAAGGGGGCTATTCATAGTTTTAAAAAAGAATGGTGGGGTTCTTCTTTTTTCTTTGTTGTCCCACCTGACTTCCAAAAGAAATCTATGAGGTCCTTGTCAAGGAGAAAATGAAACAGATGGAAGGGGACAAAATGACAAGAATCACATTTCAATGAAACCACAAGCAACAGAAGAGGAAACCTTTAAAGACTCCAAACCCAAAGAGAGGGAAAATCAAGGGGATAAAGTAAAAATGCTTTGGAGCAAGTGGATCATGAATGCCCCAAGAATAATCTGGAAATATCATATAGACTTTGTTTCATTTTCACACCAGATTGATGACGATCAGCATTTAAGATGTTAATGAGAAGCTCTCCATCATCAAAAGGGTTGAGTTATCAATAGCAAAATATGAATTGAATTTCAAATCCGTACGTCCCAGTGATGTATCTCTAGAGGATGGCCAAGAGTGATCTACTATTGAATGCCAGTGAGAGAGTTGTAAAAGAAGGTTGTCAAGCATTCAGCCGACAGAAAAGAAGGAACTGAAAGGAACTGAAAAGTCACAACAGCCACAGTAATTCTACCTATGGTACTCTTAATGGAAAGAAAGACATTTTACAAATATGAAAGAAAGAAAGACCATATTACATATTATAACTATGTGTTTTTTATGTAGAAAAAAACACCCAGTAGTACTAGGGAAAAAACCACTTATACCTAGCATTCATTTGGAGCATTTCAGAGTTAAAAGCACTTTTCCTGCATTATCCCAGTATAATCCTTACAAGATTAGAGTTATTTTCCGTATATTCCGTATATATGTGAACTGGGGAGCTCCTGGCTCACACTCTGGGTCAGTTCTCCCAATGGAGTAATAAGTCATTCTGTATTATCTTAAAAGAAGAGGGTATCAATATTCTAATACACAAAATAATTTATTTCATTGTCAAACAGTACATTCAAATAATGAGTTGCCACATACACAGCACTGCACTGTCTCGCATGTGTGTGTGTTTTGAAATCTGGAGAACATCTACCCGGAGATATGTGATTGTGCTGCAGGAATATATGACTCTCGTGATCTGTTTTCAATGTGCCCTTATTGGTGAACACATTGCTTGGCTCTATTCTATTGTAATTGAGTTTGAACGTTATATTCCGTTACAGCTTTTGCAAAATGCCAGAGCTGATAAAACACTTGACTCCAAACTACTGCACAAACACAGGGGTAATGCAACTCAATATCTGTTTTAAAGAGATTAGGTTCAACAAGAACACTTCCAGCAGCGCTGAAAGTATTTGCGGGAATGTCTGGCTTATTTACTTGTTACATGCTAGGTGCATCACAAGGATAACTTTGCTGTAAATGGAACTGAGACGTCCCCATGACTCAAAAATAACCTTAACAGTACAAACCTCTATATGTCTTCTCAGAAGTAACCCCCACTGAGTTTAATGGGATATGCTCCCCGGTAAATGTGTCTAGGATTCCAGCCATAGTATATTAGAAATAGAGATGGCATATACTAGGATTAACAAACACTACATCTTATTCTACTTTTTTGAATTAAGCAAATATAAGAAGAGTCTTGCTGGATCAGACCAAAGGCTGGTCTTTTTCTAGTGCAGCATC
Organism: Zootoca vivipara; assembly: GCF_965207765.1. NCBI lineage: Eukaryota > Metazoa > Chordata > Lepidosauria > Squamata > Lacertidae > Zootoca > Zootoca vivipara. The sequence goes on along the minus strand of NC_142584.1, from coordinate 63,901,018 downwards.
CTGTTTCTGAAGAGGCCAACCAGATGCATATGGGAAGCCCCAAGGAAGACATGAGAGGGCAATAGTCCTCTTGTGTTGCTGTTCCCTAGTGACTGGCATTCAGGGGTATTCATGCTGCCTCTGATGCTGGTGGCAATATATAGCAGCCATCATGTCTTGTTAGCAGCTTGAAAATCATTGTACTGATATGTTACATGTACTGATTTAATTTTTTTTAAGTGCAAGCTTTCGGTTCCTAAAAGATCAACATTTACCCAGGCTCTTCCAGATGTAAACAAAACTGACATGTCTATCAGAATTGACATGCTAGAAAAGACTGGAGAAAACATCAACAGGAAAGATCCTATAAGAAAAATGGTACAAATTATAAGAGAGGGGAAATTTATCCAGATTTTGGTTTTGTCCCTCCTGGACCTAAAACTGGAGGAAAAGTACTGTATGTTGTTTCCATTCTGTTAAGCCAGCAAGCAATGCAGATCTACTGAGATCCATCAATCTGGTCATGCTTACAATGCTATTCTTGCAGTCCACATGAGGTGGTGGCTGTGCTTGATGATTTACAGTGAATTATGACAGCTCAGCTGCACTTTGTGGAAACTGTTCACTTTCTTGTTGTCCAAAACCCATGGTTTAGTATCCAGTCCAACAACCAAGATGCCTGTCAAGAGTGGCATACTCTTCTACCAAGTTGGTCTGTTTGTCTTCTGCAGGGATATACTACTTTTGGAGGTTGACTTTGTTTTTGTCCTGCTTGTCAGACTGCTTGGCTCAAAGCACCTCAAACATACCCCATTATCCAAATATAGGGCAATAAATACTGCTGCCTTTTTCTTTTCATGGTGCTTCCACAGTAGAAGATCAACCTGTGGGGAGATATTACTCATTCATAGTAGATGGGAGGTTATTGAATGTATTTTGCTGTGCCAGTAAATGATTTGTATTGAGCCACAAGCACTCATTCAGTAGCAACTATCATTAATTCAAGGTGTTGCTTGTATGTCTGAGCATCAATTTTCATTCAGTTCGTCTGGTATCATAAACAGCTGTGCTCCTAAATCACCATTATTTCTTTTCTTAAGTTGTTGGTATACAGTGTTTGGCGGGGGGGGGGGAGTGGAATAGGCCTCAAAAAACAACTTATTAAAAATGTATACAGCTTATGACAGCCTCTTTCAGAAACACAACCCCTAACTAATTCATGTTCACTTACCCTGCAGATTTCTATTTATAATACTTTACAATTTCCCTGTATTTGTATTATAAATTATTCAGTGACATCAAGGTTTTTATTTTGATGAGGGAATTTTTGATGAATTTGACAGAGTAATTACTTCAGATCCTGTTCAGGATTGCCATGAAAATATTTAATTTTATTGACTCCAATAAATAATTAAAGCAAGAGAGTAGCAGGCATCCTTGAATCGCTTATGGCCCCTTGTTTCTGTTTGCTTCTTTCTAATTAAAACAGTAATGCTGATATGTGCACCAATTTTAATATGTTTATGTCCACTTGGGTTATTTTTAAAACGTACTAAGAAAGTGTAGCTCACCGGTGATGTCTGGTCTCCACATGGGACTGTTCCAGCCACACCTAATTTCCTGGTCACAACAACCCACATTTTCCTTTTGCCTTTAATATTCTCAATATAAAAGCTTTTGGTTGGCTCGCAGTAAGCAGAACTGCCCTTGCACCATTCAGGAGTTTCCTATTTGAACCACACAACTAGCCAAAGTAGCGACAAAATTTGATAATTCAACTCTTGAAATGACAAGGAATCTCCTTCTGTAAAAGATTATGGGGGAGCTCAGTGATAGGATTGTGAAACTCTTATGGGTACTGCTTCAGCTGTTAATTTTGTTGCCCCTGACAAAACGCAATCTTTACTGATAGGGAAGATGAAGACTGTGAAGTACCTGATGAAGTACCTGATGTTTGAGCAGTGAATGGGTTACATGACTTAATGGACTGGCTGGCAGATGATGATGGGGAAGATCATGAAATCAGTCTAGGGTCAGAACCTTGGATAGCTCCTGTGGGAGCTGGATAGAAGTTTACCTCATAGGGCCCAGGCCAGAATGGAGACAGCAGGAAGCACTGCTCCAGTGCTGGTCTGAAGCATTCTCAGGCATGAAAATCATCTACAGTATTCCAGCATGTCCCCTCCCTATGGAAGTGGCATTTTCTCAGTTAAGGGCACAGGGCTCATTGAGCCTTGGTGATGTTGGTACTGCTCCCAGTGCCTCTAAGACTGGCATGGTGGCAATGTCAAGATCTGGGTTTCCATCATGGCTGCCTTTTCAGGTAGTCCAGGAAAATATTCACAGAGTCTTGCTGTGAGGCCTCCTCTTCTGATGCAGAAGCGTCTGAGCCTCCTTGTAACTATGCCATAATACTGGCAGGCACTGACCAAATGTTGTACACGCAGACATTAACAAATTGGCAAGTTAATGTCCACATGTTTACACAGTGGAATAAAAAGGTGATTTTGTTAATTATTTTATCATTTTAAAAATGACATTCTGTTTTTAGCCTACAATGCAATAGCAATTTAAAATAGTTGCAAAAGAAGGTGGCAATAACAAGCAGACAGCAAAATGAGGTACAAACCTTACACAACACTAGTTGAAGCAGCAGCAACAAGTAGTCAGACACTTTGAAAGACCTCTCAGAAAAGCCTAGCTTTGACCAGGCATTGAACAACACTTAAAAATGGGGTCAAGGTGGGGTTCCCAAGGGACAGCATTCTACAGAGTTGCCACTACAACTGAAAAGGCCCTGCACCTTGCAGATACCTGCTGTATTTCCAATAGTGCAGGGACACAGAGCAGGATCTCTAATGTTGAGCAGCACACATGGGGAGGAACATTCAGGAGAAGGTTGTTCTTGAGATACCCAGGTGTCAAACCATCTAGGACTTTAAAGAATCGAGCCTAGAAACCAATCAGTAGCTGGTGCAGATTAAACATCCCTGGAAGTTCCCTTCATAGGAGATTTGAGATGAACGCATTTGGGCTTAAATCTACTTAAAACTGATTAAAGAGTAAAGGGGGCTCATTCAGGTGAGGGCCTCATTACTCAGCAGCATTCACATCCCTGTCTTTCAGCCAGGGGTCATGCCTTGCATCTAGGTGAAGAGAAAAACACTTGAGGAGAGTAACTAGAGAGGGGTAAGCTGAAAGCAGGCAGGGTGAAGCATTCTGCATTCCTTGCCCTTTGTGCTCCTAAAACCAGACCCTTGACTTTCTTTCTTATTTTTACATGTGGTTGGGGAAGTTCCACATTTTTTAAACACAGGGAATTGCTGCCTTCACATCCAGTTTCGCCCTAATAGGCCCTCACCGCTGGTATCTGACTTGATTGCACATCAGTGAGTTAATGCAACCGCAGACTCTAATAACATGACTTTCAGGTAACTGCAAACATCTTTCTGTGGCAACCTCCAAGAGCTTGTGCAGCAGTGAGTAATGCATTCTGTCACTGAGAGTTGCTGGCGTTCTGGCTGCTCAGCATGTGTTGTGAACAATTCATCTGCACTGAAACCTAAAATCTTGCACCTGACTGTTCCGTTCATTATCAAACCTAAATAAAAATGCACTGGCACCAACCAAATCAGAAGCATAAACCTGATGTGACTGGTACGCAAAAGCCTAAAGTAGACATGACACCCAGTCGTCTGTATCTCCCTCCCCAACACACACACACCCCTCTGCCTATATAAGAATATAGGCAACTGCCTTATATTGAGCCAGACCATAAGTTCATATTGTCTGCAGGGACCAACAGCGGCTCTTGAGATTTTCAGGTGGGCATCTCTCACAGCAAGACCTGGAGATGCCAGAGATTGAACCAAATACCTTCCACATGCAAAACAGATGCTCTGTCACTGAGCTACCAAGATGATCAAGGGTCTGGAAACTAAGCCTTACCAGGAGTGCTTGAAGGAGCTGGGTATGTTTAGCCTGGAAAAGAATATATTGAGAGGAGATAAGATAGCATCTTCAAATATATCAAAGGCTGTCACGTGGAAGATGGAGGAAACTTGTTTTCTCCTGCTCTGGAGGGTAGGAGAAACCAATGGCTTCAAGTTACAAGAAAGGAGATTCCGACTAAACATCAGGGGGGAACTTTATGACAGTAAGAGCTGTTTGTCAGTGGAATAGACTCCCCATGAGAGGTAATGGACTCTCCTTCATTGGAGGTTTTTAAGCAGAGGTTGGATGGCCATCTGTCATGGATGCTTGAGATTTCCACTTTGCAGGGGGTTGGACTAGATGACCCTTGGGGTCCCTTCCAACTCTACAATTCTATGATTCTATACCCTACCCTGCCTGAGTGGGCTGCACACATATACTGTCAGACAGGTGTGCTTCATTTTTTTACCGTTTTATTTTTTTGTGTGAAACACCCTAAGAATATGATTGAAGGGTACTATAAAAATACTTATAATAAATCATTAAATAGCATATGAAAAGCTGTTTGACAGTTCATTCAGAGCTAGGAGTTGCTGTGGGGAAAACTCCAGAGAAAACAATGGTGTTACCTGGCATTTATAGCCCTGCAAATTACTATCGGAGTGTGCACAAAACTCCCTGAGGTTATAACCCATATCTGGATTGGATTTGGATTTGATATCCCGCTTTATCACTACCCGAAGGAGTCTCAAAGTGGCTAACAATCTCCTTTTCCCTTCCTCCCCCACAACAAACACTCTGTGAGGTGGGTGGGGCTGAGAGACTTCAGAGAAGTTTGACTAGCCCAAGGTTACCCAGCAGCTGCATGTGGAGGAGCGGAGACACGAACCCAGTTCCCCAGATTACATGTCTACCGCTCTTAACCACTACACCATACTGGCTTTTCAGAAATGAGTTCACTGCAGCTTTTTTTTTTTTAAGGTAAATGATCATGCATGGAAGAGGAATTTATTTCTTTTACCAAATATCTTCACATTATTTCGCTCCTGATAAAGTGCAATAGTTAAATGTCAGTGAATCAACTGCGAATTAGAAGCACCCTGGCTTCAACCTACATACTTTGTTATACCAGGTCAATGATGACACTTTCACCTAGTATAACAAAATACTGCAAGTTATAGATATGAAATGTCACAAGTTATACCATTCGGTGTTCTGCAAATTCAGATGAAAAATCAATAGAAAATCCCATGATACATTTTTGCAGTTTTGAAGGTCTCCATTTTAAAACAAATCTAGAAAAAAAACATTCTAGAGAAGGATCGGTTCACTGGCATTTGGAAGCAGATGATCATCTGTTATTATTAATATTATATTGATTGTTGTCAATGCTGGCTGCATGTGATTTCCTACCCAGAAAGCAGTTTCCATGTAAAATGAACATGAGCAACAGTGATCTGAGGATGCAAGAGCACCTTTAATTTTCATACACATATTATGCTACAGGAAGCCGTATTGTATTCAACTATTGATGGATGCAGTACCGCAATTCCAAGGAGCTATAAATACATGATTTTGCAGGTGTGGTATTGCAGGGACACTGCGACAGAAGAGACTGCACCCGCAGAACTTGAGTGGACAGTAGCCCTGCCTCTCTAAGAAGCCATCTGCACTATACATTTGAAACAGTACCATACCACTTGAAGCAGTCATGGCTTCTTCCAAAGAATCCTGGGAATCATTGTTATTAAGGGTGCAGTTTCCCAGAGATCCCTGGGAAGAGGGATTGACTGCTAAACCACTGTGGTTCTAGAGTACAATTACCCTATACATAGATTAATTTAACAGGCATCGGAAACTTCCAAGAACTAATAGCAGCACAGGAGCACCTCACAAACCTTCCCCAAACAAAAATGAAAGCCGTACCTTGGGGAAGGGGAAAGAGAAGAGGGCTGGCTTAACTACCATAGAAGAGAATGTCTTCCGACTCCCTTTTAAAGTGAAGGGCTGTAGGCCGGTGGTAGATTACACACTTTACATCCCAGGTTCGATCACAGGTATTTCCTGGTAGGGCTGGGAAAGACTTCTATCTGGAACCCTGGAGAACCAGGGTAGACAAATGAAGTGCTTGGTAGGCCAATAGATGAACTTAGTGTAAGGCAGTTTCCTGTGCTCGTAAGAATTGGTTAAAAGCAAAGCAGGACCTTTTTAATACACTATTTTCTAGAATCTCTTGAGGTCTACTCACGTCTGTTTTTTTGAGCTGCCCTACAATTTATGTATGCAACTATCCTAACCCACAAAAGAGAGAGAGAATTAATTTATTTCTATTTATTCCTTACCTTTTGGTCCCCCCAGAGGCCCTAATTGTATTACTTCAGAACTGGCCCTCAAGAGTGTATCTGGAAGCAATCATTGGGGCAAATGTATGGGATATATATTAGTCAAATGTATATACATCCCTCTTATGCATATGTTCATGGAGTCTGGGTGAGAGGTTAATTCCTATGGGACTCCAGGCCTCAGCACAGTGCAACTCATCCCAGGGGATTGGAAGAGTGATTCTGCAGAATCTCCAGCCTCAATCACTGGAAAGATTATTCCCTAAAACAATTTTGCATTTGCATATTTGCTTCCTAGCACTCTAAAGAGGCTCATTTAGTCTGTCACAATGTGATTATCCTTTCGAAACCACCTATTGTCCATTACGAGGGAAATAAGCATAATAGAAAAAGCAATACACAATTTATATTTTAACACAAGTGCTTCTCTCCTCTGAGAACAAGCATATTAACTGTACCGGGTCTCCTGTGTCATTTGCATTTCCTCCTTCCCTCCCTTTTTTTTTTTGGAAAAAAAATGAATAAAACAAATGTTAAAATCTCCAATGAGGGGAAAGGCAAAAGGAGGAAGGGGGAATGACAAAAGAGTAGAGAAGAGGAGGGAACCACTCAGGACTGCCAGAAACATGGTGTGTACAGGAAGGCATCAGCCCTGCCACAAGCTATGAAGGAGCAAAGGGGTTTTTTACTGAGAAATAAAGGTGTAGGAAAATCTCTCCTGACATATATAAAAAGCTCCTTTCTCATTTAATTAGGAGTTGCCAATTGAGATAACCAGCAATGCAGTGGCACTTGTTAAGGAGGGCCACATTTCATCACAACCAAGCACATGGCGAAAAAGCAGGAAAATGGGATTAAGGCCTGCTATAAAGGCGCAGCCTTGGAAACCAGATGGCCTTTCCCGCCTCCTAACATGTCATGTTTTGTTTGCTTTCCAACATTATTTTCAATGTATAATTCTCCCCCCGTCACCCCCACCCCCGCCGCCTGCTGCTTTGGCAACCGCAAATAAGAATAGCATATGTTATGGATTTTATATTGTCTTAAAACAAAAATTTCCCCTTCCTGTATACTCCACCCATGCTTCCTCTTCTCCCAAAGACATCCAGTGCAGCTGATCAATACAAGGCATATTCAACTGGTCTCTTTTGTCCCCGCCACATTGCAACCTCAGTAATCTTAAATTGGCCTTGCAAGGTAGGCCAGTCTTATCCCCATAGTAGAGATGAAGGACTGAAACAGAGAATGATTCGCCAACTCCCAGCCAGGAATTGCATGTCTGATCTGACATGAGAACCAGGGACTGCCGGGTTACAGCCCCTGTTCTTAGGCACTGTACTGCACCTCTCAATGTTTCAGTTTCCCTGAGAGAAGTAACTCGTGTGTGCATGCCATCAAGCAAACACACAGTACAGTGGTACCTCGGTTTAAGTACACAATTGGTTCAGGAAGTCTGTACTTAACCTGAAGCGTACTTAACCTGAAGCGAACTTTCCCATTGAAAGTAATGGAAAGTGGATTAATCCGTTCCAGATGGTCCACAGAGTACTTAAACTGAAGCGTACTCAAACCAAAGCGTACTTAAACCGAGGTATGACTATACTGTAATGTCAGAAGCAGCCCTCAAAGACAAATATGGAAACAGCCCAAACAGCAGCTATTCACATGGAACTTTTTTTTTAAGGCTCAACTAAGAAAGCAATCCAATTTTAAAGAGAAATGTGCTACTTTAATAGCGTGTAGGAAGGGATAGTGATGATTACACCTTCCTTGGGATGAAGCCTTCATAAATACAATGCAAATTGCATTATACTAATGCAAGAAATAAAGATTCAGAAGAACCGTGAGCGGAAAGGTTAGGATAAAAGAAGAAAGTATAGGATGGTTTCTGACACTAAGTTAAGAAACACCACAATGACCAAAATTCATTACCTTAAACTACGAGCTATGCATAGTATGCTATCCCATTTTTAACCTCCCTTCTTTAGTTCCAAGGATTCCTCTTGTGAGATATACTGGGTGCCATCCATGCTGATTTGGATTAGAGCAGCATATACGTGCCCTCGCTTTTCGATTCTATTAAAACACCAAGATCAATAACACAGCATAGCTTTCAGAAGTGATAATAAAACACCCTAAAATATTCCCAGAATACTTCTATAAATAATTTGCTTAGCGTACTTATGTTAAAAAGCTTGTCAGTTACAGCACTCTGAAAAGCTCTAAAAGTACACGCTATCGTATTTGGATTTGATAAACCTCCTGCTGCTTTGGGTCACAGAGGGCTACACCATGCACCCAAAGAAATCATTATTTTCCTTAATAAATAAATTACTGGCCTATATTTCATGTATCACTCAGGTCTGCTGGTATCAAGGGTTTAAATAATAAATAACAAATAGCTCCATTCATTTATTAATAATAATGCCTCTTGTCTCCCTTTTCTGCCCCCTTTTTTTTTGTCTTAATATATATCCCCGGCATCGTATTGACTGGTAGTCATGCGAAAGGACAAATAGCTGGGCCACTGGGAACATTTAAAATTTTCCAGTTTAAGGAAACTGTGTCTAAGCTCTGACAGCCAGCTTTACTTTGTCAATTGCTCAGGCACTGACAGTGTCATGATTGGTGAGTTTCAAAGCCACAAAAACACTTTAAAGCCATATTAGCTAATGGAGCTCCTTCCTCATGCTGTTTCTCAGAAGGAAATGTGCTCAGAAATGCCTACCTATAGAAATGCTCACATGAGACCCCCCCTGACCATAATCATAGCTGAGAATTGCAAATTCCTATATCCTTAGTAAGGTAAAAGAGAGGTGCTAGTGTTCATAATATGGAGCTGGGTTTACAAACAATGCAAGTCAACAGGCTGTACAATATCTACCGTAAGTAGGAATAAATTGGCATTTCCCTTCTGTTTACCCCCAGGAGCAGCAGAGCAGCACTGCAGATCTGGCTTCCTGCCAACAGCACTGCCGCCGCACACCAAGATGGTGCAGAGGTAGATGAGGTCACGTCAGGCACACCAGCAGAGTACCAGACTGGTGCCACTGGTGTGTCTGCGCTAGGGTTGCCAGACTCAATAGAGGACAGGACTTCTGTGCCTTTCATTGCCCTGCTCTCTTTTGAGTCTGGAAACCTTAAAGAGAAACCAGCAGACCCTTTGTTTAATTTCCAAGCAAAGGGTCTGCTGGTTTCTCTTCAAGGTTTCCAGACTCAAAAGAGAGCAGGGCAATGAAAGGCACAGAAGTCCTGTCCTCTATTGAGTCTGGCAACCCTAGTCTGCACTGCCCTCCCCTCAGCACCATACATTTAAAGCACATTACCTCCCCCAAAGAATCCTGGAAAGTGTAGTTTGTTAAGGGTGCTGGGAATTGTAGCTATTGTTGGGTGGAAACTACAGTTCCCAGGGCTCTATGGGGGAAACCATGTCCTTTAAATGTATGGTGTGTTTGCAGGCTGCTTAGGGCAGGTTGTGGGGGGCAGGTCCCCACTCAAAGGAGCAAGAGGGCAGGGAACACACAACCATATTTTGAAGTAGATTATGCCATCTACCATTATGCAACACAGTTATGGGGTGGGTGACAATGTTTTTTGCTAGAGGGCAAGGGACTGCGAGTCCCTAAAAATACAGATGAGAAAGCTGGCGCACTCCCCGTGACCCAGCTTAATTGGGCTCTTGATGGTTGTGGTAGTTAAGTCACCTTTTGCCCGAATCATTTATTGCCCCTGGCATGCCACTGCTCCCTTTGTGATCTGTGCAATTTGTTATTTTCTTTCATTTGGTCCTTCCTTGAGTTGCCCTCGTCCCCAAACCTGGAGGATAAACACATGGCAGATGCACAATAGACTGTGCAGAGGCTTGATCTCTGCATAAAGAGCAGGGTCAGCCCCTCACTGTGAACAGATATTTCATCTTTGGGAACAGGTTCATGCCTATGTTTCAAGTCCCAGTGACATATTCTGGATTTCCAACATGTGTTACACATCTGCTGGAGCCAAGGATTTATGAAGAAACCTGCATTTAATTTTACTGGGCCTGGGCATTGTTACTTTAACTAGAATGGTTGTGTTTAGGTTATATAAAAGCCCTGATTCCAAGTCATATAATTTTATAGGCAAAAGCAGGGGAAGGGGGAACAACACCCCAAAATGTTCTTTTGTATAGCACCTGAGCTCATTAACAATCCCCCAAATTCCATAATTTTACACCACCATGTGCTGCACATTGTACTTAGTACCTAGCAGCATAATTTAATTGGCTGGAATCCTCTCAGGGCGGGCTGCACACATACATTAGGGAAATGATGGAACAGGTGGGACCCTTGTCCTGCACTTGATAATGATAGGTTCTTAACCTCCGCACAACACATCTGATGCAAAGCTGGGCACAGGGAGAGAGGAGTGGCCACAGGACCTGTCCTGCACTCTTTTGTTAGGCCTCATAATGATGTACGTCAAGGCCCAGATATCAACTGACTGCAGCTTCCAACTCGCACAATGCCTTTTGAAGTAGGCCAGATAAGACCAAAATTGTACACCAGGATCATTTAACAAATAGGGTGTCATTCAAGAAACTCCGGGAAGGAGAAATTCAATGGGTAAGATGAGCTCGTTCCCAAGGAGACACGGGATTCATCCATTTATTTATTTTTTACAAAATGTATACCCCAAACTTTCTGCCTTTAAAAAAAGCACTCAAAGCAGTTTACAGTGTGAATGTTAATAACAAATAAGCATAAAAATACAAACACGATATAAAAGCTTTAAGAAAGAAAAACAAGAGTGGGGGTTGATTTATTTATTTAGACCAAAATATATTCCATAAAACAACTAAAAACAGGGCCCAAAGCCTTTTTTTTTTAGCGTGAAATGTTAGATCACCTCAAGTGGTCAAGTGGGCCTATCTAAGCAGGCAAGTATTTTAGCCTAGGCATGGCCACAGAAGGGCTCTGCTGGATGGTTGCTACAGCTGTTTATGAGAAATATTTGTTGAAACCATAACAATCATTTCATTTTTGTTAATGAATGCTTTTGTTCTAGTTTGTGGGCTCCAACATGAGCTCACTACCACAGTGATACCAAAACTCAGCCCAAGAGCCGCATTCCCTTCTAGGCAACCTTCTGGGGGCCATATGCCAGTGGCAGGTGGGGCCAGAGGCAAATGTGGGCATAGCAATGACCTTTGTGCAGTGGACTACTTTCTGCACATGCTCAGACACCACTCTCTAACCTCCATCCAGGAAAGCAAAGGGGCATCATCAGAATTTACGGGTGCATCCTAACCAGACAAAATGATTCCAGGTGGGTGTTAAGGGTGTGGCCTGGAAAGAGTCCCAAGGGCCAAACAGAGAGAGCCACAGTAGCCCCTGTGTCTGAGGTTCCCCACCGTGGTCTATACTGTCTGCAACTCTAGGGTTTCAGTCAAGAGTCTTGCACATCAACACCAGGAGTTGAACCTGGGACCTTCCCTATGCAAAGCACTGAGCTGGGAGGGGCAGACTGGCCATCTCATCTTCTTACTGCTTTCATCCCTAATCACAACCAGCTCACTGGGAAAAGAAGTTCCCAGTCAAACACTGTGATTTCCAGTTCAGACCTGGTGTGATAGTTAAACAACGCCTGGTGAAATGGAAAAGACCAGAACCTATCATCAAGGAAAGAGAATAACTCCTGTCAATGAGGCTCTCAGGTCTACATCAGATCCTCTTCCCAAGAGGGCTCCTGGGCAATTTGGCAAACTACATTTTGCTAAATATTTGCAGCCCTCACTTCAAGGTCCCACAATTCATAAAGTAGAGCTATGATCTTGACTGTATACTGTACAATGCATTTCAGATTTTAAACACTGCCATCTATTTTATTTTCAGATGTTTCCTGAAGCTTAGCCATTAGTAGGTGGGTTTAGTGCAAAGTTTATCAAATACTCTGCTGCATCTCATAGATATCTTATAGAATCATAAAGTTGGAAGGGAGACTGAGGATCATCTAGTCCAGGCACGTCCAACTCCCAAGAGACTGTGATCTACTCCCAGTATAAGAAAAATGGGAGTGATCTACCCATTGTCATTGGAGGGAAGAAGAACGTGCGTGGGGTGGGTGGGTGGAAAGGGAGGATTGCCCAGAGTTGCTGAGCTTCTTTAAAGGGAGAATGGCATAAATCGGTCACCTAAAAATCCACCGCTAAAAAGACCATGCAGCGCACAAGCCAATCATCGTATACCCAAGCATCAACAGTAAACGCAAAACAACCCAGCGCAACACACAATGGATGGAAAGAGTGAGGAGCCCAGGGGGTGGACACATTCATTTCCAAGTATTTTCCATCCCACGATCGATAAGGAGCCCACGATCGACAACGATCACCTGGGGATCTACCTGTAGATCACGGTCGAACGGTTGAACTTGCCTGATCTAGTCCAATCCCCTGCAATCCAGGAAGATGCAGCTGATCGAACCCGCATACTTGATGTTGTCGGCACCATGCTCTAACCAACTGAGCTCTCCAGCTGTCAGATTTTATCCAATACCAACCACTAAAGATCCAATAGTGACTGATACTCTTTGTCAGATAGAGTCAGGTACCAGCTTCTTCCTGTACTGTTAGTTCTTGTTGACTGTTCCAATAATCACTAGAAGGTTGTGTTCAATGTCAAATTGAGGCAGCCCAATAGCTTTAAAACTCCCTGCCTGGGGAGGTTTGCCAAAGGCCAATATTTTCCAGAGAAGATACAAAATGAAATAAATAAATAAATCTGGTCTGGTTTTTACAGCTGGGATAAAGCAACTACAAAATAATTTTATACTTCTGATTCTGCACTTTTAATTGGGGTTTAAATGGGTTTCATTGAATTTTGATTCTAATATCACTAACCTGGGGTAGGACAGACTGGAATAAATAAATAAAATTGCTGAATTAACTCCTAATTAACAATCTAAGCAGGAGATGCCTAGGTTAGAATTAGCAGGGTTAGAAGAAAGGCTTAAATTTGCTGTTCTGCCTTGAAGCACAGCAATAAGATGCACCTCAATGTTTTTGCTTTTAACCAACATTTAGCACAGCTGTCATTAAGTAACAGAGAAGCAGGCAGCTTGCTCAGTTCCTGGCAGTCACAGCCTTGTAGCAGAGACAAAGCAGGCAGGGCTGGTTAATGGTGTCATCAGTTTGAACTTGCTGTGGTTTCCAAGAGCAGCTGTGGAGGTTTACAATGATAGCATCTAGGTCCACAGCACTAGTATTCAAATACAGCCTTGGCTATGTTGAGAGAGCTGGATCTAGGTCAGGCATCCCCAAACTACAGATGTTTTGGCTTACAACTCCCATGATCCCTACCTAAGAGGACCAGTGGTCAGGGATGGTGGGAATTGTAGTCCAAAACATCTGGAGGGCCAAAGCTTGGGGATGCCTGATCTAGGTTATAGTCTGTAAGTATACCTGGAAGTTTAGTCATGCTGGCCACATGACCCGGAAGCTGTCTACAGACAAACGGCAGCTCCCTTGGCCTATAGAGCGAGATGAGCGCCCAACCCCAGAGTCGTCCACGACTGGACCTAACAATCAGGGGTACCTTTACCTTTAGCTAAACCTGGAAGTAGAGATGGATGAATCTGTCAAATTTCATTTTCTTCCAGCTTCTCATATTTTCAGTCTTAATTCCAGTTTGCTACATCTCTGCACCAATTTAGAGGGGGGAAGTCATCAAAACTATTCTTGAGCATCTTAGCATGTGGTTTGGGTAATACAGTGGTACCTCTGGTTAAGAACTTAATTTGTTCCGGAGGTCCATTCTTAACCTGAAACTGTTCTTAACCTGAGGTACCACTTTAGCTAATGGGGCCTCCCGCTGCTGCCGTGCCACCAGAGCACGATTTCTGTTCTCATCCTGAAGCAAAGTTCTTAACCCGAGGTACTATTTCTGGGTTAGCGGAGTCTGTAACCTGAAGCGTTTGTAACCTGAAGCGTTTGTAACCTGAGGTACCACTGCATACACGTTTCCAGTACTTTTTTCTATAAAAAAGTTTAGGGGTACTCTCATTTTCCTATTCATATTGAAATATTGCCCCTCAATGAGGCCAAGCATAGATTCAAAAAATGTTTAGGGGTATGCGTACCTGTGCTTCCCCCCAGAAAAAAGCACTGCACTTTTCTGTGCAGTTGTGCCCAACAAACACATTTATGTACCCTAATATCATGTATTTATATATGTTGTTTTCACTAATATATGGCCACTTTCCTCTAACATAGGCACTTTTGTATAGTTTCTGGTTGAAGAAATGCATTGCAACATTCAGGAAAAGATGAATTTCGAAGGATAGCTGAGTATTTTGGTTTGTGTTTTATTACAAGAAGTGCAGATTAGTAAAATTCCACCCCTACCTGGAAGCAGCACTAATTGAGCTTTGACATCACAGAAGAACAGAAGAACAAATGATAAATGGCAGCAACGTTATTGTGGAAATGATGGAATAGGTTTCGCTTTCATTTGGTTTCTTACAGCTTACAACGTTCAGAACTACTACACAGGCACAACCTCTTAGCATTTAATATATTCAAAAGCTTCCTTGCATTGAATGCTTGTGTCCCAAGATGTATGCGTTTCAACACCTTATCATTTATTTTAGATACATAATCAATGCAAACAATATTCCTTCTAGGTAACAAGTCTGTGGTTCATTAGCCCCTAATTAGCAAGATGAGAAAAAGAGAGTGAGAAATACCTTTCCTTGGAAGGAGTTCTTAATGTTTATTTCTTCAGATTTGCCAGATGTATTATGGCCCAGATAAGGACACCTGCAACGGCACATTTGTCCGATTTCTTTGTGGGCTTCCCTTGGGACTGGTCTGGAAGCTGCAGCCAGTGCAGAATGCTGCAACCGGGTTGTTGAGTGGAGAACCTGGACACATACATACATTACAGCTGTGCTGAGGGAACTGCACTGGCTGCCAATTGGCTCCACGTCTTCTTGCTAACATATAAAGCCCATAACAACTTGGGAGCAGGTCATCTGAAAGACCGGCTGTCCCTATATAGACCTGTAAGTCCACTTAGGATCACCTGGACTTGCCTTTTTTCGCAGGCTTTCCCTGGCCCAGAATATTGAACCCAATTTTATGTGTCTGAATCCCCCAAATTCCTGGTTTTTATTTGTTTTTATACACTTTTAGATGCTTTTCTTCTGCAGCATTATTGGTTTCAGGCTATATTTTTGTTTTAATGATATTGCTTATTTTTTATACACTGCTCTGAGATGTTTAAATATTAAGCAGTTTATAAATGCTTTACATTTTATTTTTTTTGGAACTATCATGTTGCTACCTGAAAACAGCATCCACATAAAGTGCTCCAATGTTACTTGCATGTACTGTACTCATTGCTAGTTGGAACATTTCTTCCATACTGTAAGGGGGAGGGATTATAGGGAACCCTCCCCCCCTCATCAGAAGCAGCCCGTCTCCCAGCAGTCATGAGAGTGAGGGGTCTGAAGGGGTGAGTCAGGAAACGGAGAGGGAGTGCCAGAGCTCTGACAACATCAAAGAGCCCCTGCTCCATAGGCAGGAAGAGAGGGAGGCGGAAAGAGTGGACAGGAATAGGTCAGACAGAAGACCCGTCCCGGAGGAGGAGGAAAGGGAGGCGCTTCTCAGTTCCAAGGCTTTTATGCTGGTCCCGAACGTGGAAGGGGGTAGTGCAGGAATCTGACTCGATCGGGTAGACATGAAATGAGCAATCCGTTACACTGTAAATAATGTGCACCAATAAAAAGTCGGAAAGACAAGCATGTGGGCGGTCGTTACTCAAGAGTAGTCACAACACACCCTGACACATACTAATCTGTTTATTTATTTATTTATTTAATTTCTTTTACTTTGTTGTTGTTCAGTCGTTTAGTCGTGTCCGACTCTTCGTGACCCCATGGACCATAGCACGCCAGGCACTCCTGTCTTCCACTGCCTCCCACAGTTTGTTCAAACTCATGTTCGTAGCTTCGAGAACACTGTCCAACCATCTCATCCTCTGTCATCCCCTTCTCCTAGTGCCCTCAATCTTTCCCAACATCAGGGTCTTTTCCAGGGATTCTTCTCTTCTCATGAGGTGGCCAAAGTATTGGAGCCTCAGCTTCACGATCTGTCCTTCCAGTGAGCACTCAGGGCTGATTTCCTTCAGAATGGATAGGTTTGATCTTCTTGCAGTCCATGAGACCCTCAAGAGTCTCCTCCAGCACCATAATTCAAAAGCATCAATTCTTCGGCGATCAGCCTTCTTTATGGTCCAGCTCTCACTTCCATACATCACTACTGGGAAAACTATACCGACCTTTGTCGGCAAGGTGATGTCTCTGCTTTTTAAGATGCTGTCTAGGTTTGTCATTGCTTTTCTCCCAAGAAGCAGGCGTCTTTTAATTTCGTGACTGCTGTCACCATCTGCAGTGATCAAGGAGCCCAAAAAAGTAAAAATCTCTCACTGCCTCCATTTCTTCCCCTTCTATTTGCCAGGAGGTGATGGAACCAGTGGCCATGATCTTGGTTTTTTTGATGTTGAGCTTCAGACCATATTTTGTGCTCTCCTCTTTCACCCTCATTAAAAGGTTCTTTAATTCCTCCTCACTTTCTGCCATCAAGGTTGTGTCATCTGCATATCTGAGGTTGTGGATATTTCTTCCGGCAATCTTAATTCTGGCTTGGGATTCATCTAGTCCAGCCTTTCGCATGATGAATTCTGCATATAAGTTAAATAAGCAGGGAGACAATATACAACCTTGTCGTACTCCTTTCCCAATTTTGAACCAATCAGTTGTTCCATATCCAGTTCTAACTGTAGCTCCTTGTCCCACATAAAGATTTCTCAGGAGACAGATGAGGTGATCAGGCACTCTCATTTCTTTAAGAACTTGCCATAGTTTGCTGTGATTGACACAATCAAAGGCTTTTGCATAGTCAATGAAGCAGAAGTAGATGTTTTTCTGGAACTCTCTAGCTTTCTCCATAATCCAACACATGTTTGCTATTTGGTCTCTGGTTCCTCTGCCCCTTCGAAATCCAGCTTGCACTTCTGGGAGTTCTCGGTCCACATACTGCCTAAGCCTGCCTTGTAGAATTTTAAGCATAACCTTGCTAGCGTGTGAAATGAGCGCAATTGTGCGGTAGCTGGAGCATTCTTTGGCACTGCCCTTCTTTGGGATTGGGATGTAGACTGATCTTCTCCAATCCTCTGGCCATTGCTGAGTTTTCCAAACTTGCTGGCATATTGGGTGTAGCACCTTAACAGCATCATCTTTTAAAATTTTTAATAGTTCAGCTGGAATGTCATCACTTCCACTGGCCTTGTTATTAGCAGTGCTTTTTGACTTCACTCTCCAGGATGTCTGGCTCAAGGTCATCAACCACACTACCTGGGGTGTACGAAACCTCCATATCTTTCTGGTATAATTCCTCTGTGTATTCTTGCCACCTCTTCTTGATGTCTTCTGCTTCTGTTAGGTCCTTACCACTTTTGTCCTTTATTATGGTAATCTTTGTATGAAATGTTCCTTTCATATCTCCAATTTTCTTGAACATATCTCTGGTTTTCCCCATTCTATTGTTTCCCTCTATTTCTTTGCATTGCTCGTTTAAGAAGGCCCTCTTGTCTCTCCTTGCTATTTTTTGGAAATCTGCATTCAGTTTCCTGTATCTTTCACTATCTCCCTCGCATTTCGCTTGCCTCCTCTCCCCCGCTATTTGTAAGGCCTCGTTAGACAGCCATTTTGCTTTCTTGCATTTCTTTTTCCTTGGGATGGTTTTCATTGCTGCCTCCTGTATAATGTTACGAGCCTCCATCCATAGTTATTCAGGCACTCTGTCCACCAAATCTAAATCCTTAAACCTGTTCCTCACTTCCACTGTGTGGAATAAGGGATTTGATTTAGATTGTATCTTACTGGCCCAGTGGTTTTTCCTACTTTCTTCAGTTTAAACTGGAATTTTGCTATAAGAAGCTGATGATCTGAGCCACAGTCAGTTCCAGGTCTTGTTTTTGCTGACTGTATAGATCTTCTCCATCTTTGGCTGCAGAGAATATAATCAATCTGATTTCGATGCTGCCCATTTGGTGATATCCATGTGTAGAGTCGTCTCTTGTGTTGTTGGAAAAGAGTGTTTGTGATGACTAGCTTGTTCTCTTGACAGAACTCTATTAGCCTGTGCCCTGCTTCATTTTGAACTCTAAGGCCAAACTTGCCAGTTGTTCCTTTTATCTCTTCATTCCCTACTTTAGCATTCCAATCCCCTGTAATGAGAAGAACATCCTTCTTTGGTGTCATTTCTAGAAGGTGTTGTAAGTCTTCATAGAATTGGTTAATTTCAGTTCTTCAGCACCAGTAGTTGGATTACTGTGATGTTAAAAGGTCTGCCTTGGATTCGTATCAAGATCATTCTGTCATTTTTGAGATTGTATCCCAGTACAGCTTTTGCCACTCTTTTGCCACTTCTCTTACTTAAGACCCTGCAAATAAAGTTGATACAAGGTAGACTGTGGCTGCTGGTGAGCTCTGCAGTGAACATTTCTGGGCAATTCATAATGTACAAAAATCAAAACAAGGCTTTTAATAAAAAAAATCTTAGTGTGAGGTGTTTGGATTTTGGCTGAGCTCAATTCCCTTTCCGCTTCTGCCACAAGCTGAGTTCACATTTATGGTGCCTGCCACAGAAACTCATGGAAGTGGTTGCAGGGTTCACAGTCACAGCAAGGCCTCTCCATCAACTCTACCAAAGACCAGCTCCATCAGGCTTCTCCTCTCTCAACCACCATCTGCCACAGCCATTCCATCAGGCTATGGGAGAGAAAAGAGACTGCAAGTCTGCTGAAAGACTAGCAACATTTGGCTCCTCCCTTTCCAAATTGCTCAATTCCAGCTGGCTCATTACACTATCTGTGTAACTAAGAACTAGTATATGTCTGCCACTGCAGAAGCTTGGGGGTGGCAGGGAAGAAGGGTGAGATTAAAATGTTTTCAAATAAATAAATTGAGGTGCCATTTGTAAGAATTTTGCAAGAGCACAGTGGCCCAAAAGAGAGCTTTTATTATTAAATATATCACATGTCCTGCCCACCCTACACATAGTGGGGCCAGTTCTCACTACAGTAATAGCACCTCTGCACGAGTGGTGCCCAGCCACAAGCCCAACAGCCTGTGGCACTGCCTCAAGTGTGAATGGGGCAATAGATTCACTGTGGAGCCTTCCTTCCTGCTCTGTAAATAGTAGCTGTCTGCCTCACAGGGCTGCAGTGAGGTTAAACGTACTAAAGATCTACAGCTTATTAGAAAAAGTGCCAGATAAATAAGTAGTTGACACAGTACTCAATTTGCTAAAGGGCTGGTGTTTAATCAGGCAGAGTATAAAAAGGTACCTATTATGCAGCAATAAGGAAAGTGAATTTGGTTATCACTGCAAATATTTCCAGGCACTTCAGACAGATTGTAGACTAATCACAAAATGTGCAATTCCGTAGGGAATAAAACTCTTTAATTATGTGCTTAAATCCCACTGCGGACTTGGGCATCTCTAGCATTCTCTAGGTTGGACAAGAAAGTTTAGCACTCTTTACACGTAATGCACACTGACAAGCACTGTGGGATGCAATTGCCAACTCTGTTGTAGTGACCCAACAAGACAACTATTCAACCCATCATTTAGTGCTACAGGAACAAAACTCTGCAGGCCTCAGTTCTCAAATGCTTCCTCCTTTCCTCTCCTCCACCAGCACAGCTTCAGTCACTTTAGATACATTTGTATCTAACTACCATTTGTTGGTTTTAGTTTTAACTGTGGTTTATCAAAACAAGTCAAGAACGTAAACCATGGATTGCTACTCCTTCTTTTGCTCAGAAGTCCTCAGTTTACCCATGCAGGTCAGCTGAGGAGGCGGGTTGTTGCCCCCTCTCCACTCATCAGATGTTCAAACCAATGACTGGGAGGCTATTTTTCATCTCCATAAAGGCATTGGGCTCCACACACCCTAGTGCTCCACCCACTTTATTTATTTTAATTTTTACTACTCTCACCAAAATAAGTCAGTTCATATGGGGACAGCAAAAATTACTGTGGTGTGTGTGTGTGTGTGTGTGTGTGGATCAAGCTACCAAACTGAGGATTAGCTACCCCAATATAAACCATTGTTCAAAGTTGGCTTGTTCAGACAAACCATGGTTAAAACAAAGCACAATTTGTCTCAGTTCAAGGTAACAACAAGCCACAGAGCAATTTTAAAAGAGAGACAAATGCCTTCATAAGCCCCAACAATGGTTTAGCATTACATTGAAGCAAGGTCATGGTATCCTTTATGTGCCTGGGGCAACATAAGGGCGGAATATAAATCAAAAAACATGGTTGTTGTTCTTATTCTGCTAAACAAGCCCCCTTCAGACCTTCTAGGAAGGTCAGAAGTGGTGTGGGTGCACCTGACATGCATGAAGGCACCTACTCCCTTGTGTGAGTGTTCACACATTCTTCTGAATGCTTCAGTAAGGGCTATAGGGTGGCGCTGTGGTCTAAACCACAGAGCCTAAGGCTTACCAATCAAAAGGTCGGTGGTTCGAATCCCCGCAGGGGGTGAGCTTCCATTGCTCGGTCCCAGCTCCTGCCCACCTAGCAGTTCAAAAGCACGTCAAAGTGCAAGTAGATAAAAAGGTACCGCTCCGGCGGGAAGGTAAACGGTGTTTCTGTGCGCTGCTCTGGTTAGCGGCTTAGTCATGCTGGCCACATGACCTGGAAGCTGTCTGCAGACAAATGCCAGCTCCCTCGGCCAGTAAAGCGAGATGAGTGCCACAACCCCAGAGTTGTTCGTGACTGGACTTAATGGTCAGGGGTCCCTTTACCTTTACCTTTACCTAATCTTAGAACAACACTGTAAGAAAGGTCACTGTTCCCATATTTCAAATGGTCGGCAAATGCCACTTACAAGGCTCATAGCTGAAGGCTTCAGGATTTCCACCAGGGACTTCTTTACCACCACCACAGTATGTTCTCTTTTGTATTTGTATAATTTCTAACAGAGATTCCCAACCACATTTTGTGGGGCGATTCCCCCCTCCATACCAGGTTTCCTCTGACCCCAAAATCCCAACAAAGAACATCATTTTTCTTTACATGTCTTCAATAAGCAAGTGTGGCTTTTATCTGCAACAAATTACCTGGATCTATATTTAACATGTTATTTATCATCTCCTGTCACAGAGCTTCTAGGACAACCTTTTTCTGTCTAGTCCAAACTGTATTTTCGCATATTCTGCAGCTGGAACTCTAATGGAGGTCACTAAAACTGTCTTTGCCTCTCTCTCCCCTGTGCAAGTACTTATTTCTTTTCATGCCTAGTTAGTCTAAAGGTTCTTCAGTGGTGAGACGGCTGTATCTTGAGCCTCCTATACACCATCATTCTTGACAAAACTTATATCAGGTTGATAGCAGTGACCTCACACACCAACAACTTACATCCTAGTTTTAGCATCTGCTCTAGCTGCCTCTAATAGTCTTTCAGGTGTAGTTCAATAGTGGAGTGGTTCAGCTGAAAAATCATGCACTTTGGGTTAAAACTATGAAACTTAGCACACACAGAGATTGACCTACACTAAATAATTTTATATGGATTTTTTTTAATGAAATGTTTATTTAAAAGTGATGTTATATGAGTTCCTACTGTGGAAGACACAGTCAAACCTAACTATGCTAGTTAGTATGTGAAGGAATTAAGGACCACAGAGTTCTGATTGCTAGTGTAGGCTCAGTAATGTCATATCCCCTCTTCTCCGGAGAGGGAGGAGTTAGGGTTTGTTTCCTGTTCCTTCTCTCTTTCTCTCTCTCTCTCTCTCTCTTGCTTCACATGATGGAGGAAAATATGCCTCAACATATGTCTGTACCTCAGATATGTGTCTGAGGACGCCTTTGCTATAGTTTTCAACTAAGAATATTTTACCTGCAATTTATCATTGCTAAGGGCAATGCATGACTGTAAGTAAAGTATATTTTAAACTTACTTCAGTGTGTAGTCTATTTCTCTGCAGGTGGGGTAAAGCTGGCCAGCTACCTCAAGGAGCTGGAATGTATTAAAAGAAGGTTTAAAAACCTATTCCTATGCTTCATTAAATATGCCTAACGATGAGATTTAAGATTTGCTACTGGGGCCCTTTATGTGCAAGCCCTACATTTTTTTTAAAAAACAACAACCAAGCACCGGCTGTTTTTCTTTTGTTTGCTAACCCACACGTGTGGGTCTGTAGAGGATTAAATATAATTAATATGTCCTCTTACTAATTCCTATCACATACAACATTGTGAAATATGTTTTGTGTTTGTTTTCTTGTTTTGCATTTATTGTCTGGGTATATCCATTTTATATTTGTTATCTAATTCAATTGGGACCTACCACTACCAGTGGGAACATTCTATTGATGCAGAGAATATTTGTTTATAAGCAAACAGTGTAAAATTAAAACTCATTTATTTTGAAACAGAAATATACATGAGGGTGGGTCTGTGTCAGGAACTGTTTAGGCATTATCACTGCATGCCATTCAGCAGTAATAGGTAGCAGTAATAGGACTATTGCTGGGTGGGAGGTGAATACCAACTTTAGGCCACCCTTTACTGCACCTGCTCCTGTTCCTTTACCTGAAGATCTGCAACCTGTTGAGAAGCCAGAAGGCTGAGTCAGCTAGCCCTGCCCTGGAGGGCAAGTGTAAGAATTTTGCTGTTTGCAGGAAGAAGCCTATTGTATTGTCAGTTGATAGCTGTGTTTGTGGTGAGAGCACAAATGCAACTCGTGAATGTATAAAGTGTGATTCATGGTGTGCTTGTGTTGTTGCTCTTTTATGTTTTTATTGATTTGCTGTATTGTACTTTTTATTTGTATTTACTGCTGCTTTCTTGTATTTTCTTTTGTATTAATCTGTTCACTCCTTTGGGGGCCCTGGCCAAAAACTGGTATAAAAATAAACTGATGATGTCCATGGCAAGTTTGATGCTTTTAACCCAAAGTGCACAGTTTGGTCAAAAAACCTGACTTAATTGCTCCACCACAGGAAAACAGTTTTGACCCATAAAGCCAAAAAGGTACGATCACTATTTAGCTTACATTTAATATCTATAATTAGCTGGTATTAACTTTTCTTTCCATTATGATGCATCCAAGCCCTGCTTTCCATGCTCCCCCTTCCATATCTATGGTCAACCCAACAGAGCCTTTTGGTGGCACCACCTTTTGCTGTTAAGATGGCATCACTCCAATCCCAAACTACTTTTCTGCCATAAACCTGATCAACTGTGAGTCTGGTTGACTTTTGGTAGCTGTACATGAACAGTGTGATGCCAAGTGTGTTTACACAGAGGTACATCAATAACTCTAGTAGGCGAATTTGGGACCACAGCTAAATTTGGAAATGCATTTAGTGGCCACAAGTAAGATATCCAATGATTGCCCCCTAAATACTGTAAAACGAAATAAGTTACCTAACAATATCTCTGTCCAGAAAAGTCACATCAGCTGCTTCCTCAAAACCTGCTTGAAAAGCTAGAAGCACAGGGCAATATCCAAAGGAATACTATTCAGTAGTCACAATCTGCTGGATACACTTTCTTACATGAGGTTATATTAATTCCACTTATATCATCAAAATGCTAACTTAACTGATCTCTTGATCAGTGATCTAAAAAATTACTTAGCAGTAATCACAGGATTCTTTTGATTAGACTGCAGGATCCAAGGAGGTCCCTAGATGGAAAAAAGTGGTGCTCCTAGTTGAAATGAATTTACATAGGCCCTTTCTGCTGCCTCACCATTGACTTTCCCCTGTGCTGATTTGTTGATATTTCTGCACAGTGTGGGTCACTGCAATGTCAGAGCTTACTGGCAACTACATCCTGTCTGCTAAAGAGAATGTGGATATATTTGGTTTAGGGTAAAGGGGGAGGTCAGGTTAAAAGTTTGGCAAGCAGACTAATAAGCCACATTTCCTCCATGGGCCACTGAAATCCTGCCTTGAGAACTCCTACAGTGCTGCTTTCTCCTCCCAGCTCCCCGCTGCTGGTTTCGGGCCATACGTTCCCATCTCCCATGTAACTTTGCCGTTTCCTAGGAGATGGCATGCTGCTAACCCCACACCTCATCTCCGATGCCTGTGTGACATCACCAGGTCAGCACAGCCATAAAACACTACAACTAAGGCACTGGAGTTATGGCTTGACTCATTGCAATATTAGCAAATCCTAAAGGACGTGTGAACCGGACGATGGACTGCGAGGTTTGCTTTTTCATTAGACTTGTTTTGATGAGAGCTAGACATAGTGTCATTGAATGCAGACATCCTTTAAAAAAAAAAGAGTCCAGAAGCTACAGCTATAGAGGGCTTCACACAGGGCAAAGAGAGAACGACATTGCTTCGAAAATCAAACAGTGCTGTTTGCTGACACAAGCTGACCTTTTAGTTGCACCGTAACACCAAATGGGTTCTGAAGATATGTTTCATCTCGTAGCTTCTGTTTCAAGGCTGAACTGAACACAGAGAGCTCTGAAGCAAATCACAGCACAAACAGCTCAGCCCTGCCTGCATGTTTCACCTCAGAGAAGAAGAGGGGATCCTGCCATGAAAAGGTCCTATCCTTCTGGATTCAGCAGAGTTCAGCTCCCATTCACTTCCAAGCTCCTCCTATCAGAGAGACAACATTCTACCTCTGCTGGCAGTTCGAACTACAGTGGTACCTCGGTTTATGAACACAAATGGTTCCGGAAGTCTGTTCATAAACTGAAGCGTTCATAAACTGAAGCGAACTTTCCCATTGAAAGTAATGGAAAGTGAATTAATCCGTTCCAGACGGTCCGCGGAGTAAGCGTTCATAAACTGAAGCAAACTTTCCCATTGAAAGTAATGGAAAGTGGATTAATCCGTTCCAGACGGGTCCACGGAGTACTTAAACTGAAGCGTTCATAAACTGAAGCATGGGTGTAATTGGTTCCGGAAGTCTGTTCATAAACTGAAGCGTTCATAAACTGAAGCAAACTTTCCCATTGAAAGTAATGGAAAATGAATTAATCCGTTCCAGATGGGTCCACAGCGTTCATAAACCGAAAATTCATAAACCGAGGTGTTCATAAACCGAGGTTCCACTGTACAGAAATTCCATAAATAAACCTGACAACTGGAGGCTCTTTTTATTGCTTGCAATCCTGCACACAGGTAAAGATGGAAAGGAAAGGTAAAATAAGGCTAGCAAAGCCTACTGGTCATAATGTCTACATTCCGCTTCCACTGTGGGAGGCAGTATGCCTCTGAATGCTAGTTGCTTGGAATAGGGAAGGGCAAATTTGACAATCACTAAGATGCAATAATGCATGTACTAGGGTAAAAGTGTGCATATAATGCATATTTTAATTCACATTCTACCCTACCCAGTCCGCCTATGAAGTGGATCCAGCCACTGCCACCACCAACCACTCCTCGCCAAGAGATTCTATTCTGTCGTGCTAGGAGCATGCTATAACAAACCAAATGTGGTACAAGCATTAGAATAAGCAGCCCCAGAAGAGCAGCTCTTGATAAAAAAAAAGATTTGTTCCCTTCCACAGAAGCTTCTCACACTTCCAGGCCAGAATGAGGGCCGTGTCTCTCTGAGCCTGACAGTGTCAGCAGTCAGATCAGCAGGCTCTTCATCCAGTCTATGGTCCTCTGCTATTTGAACAGCTGGAGATGAGGTTGAGTGAAATGGATTATTTCCATATATCTCTTTCCCAAAAAAGCCATTTAACGGAAACTCTTCACATTTTTGGACTGGTTTAATCTTGGATCGAGATCAAAAAAGATACAAGTGCTGGGATTTTCCATGATAGAGATCCAACCAATCCCAAAACAAATCCCACCGCTGTAGAAAGGTGGGTAGCCCTAGCTGACTTGCTACAATATCCATAACGTTCTTCTCAACAAATCTGCAAGCTCTCCTCTGTTTGAGAAACATGGAAACTTGTGGTATATGTTCCATGAAGCATCAGGATGATAATATTATTACTGGTTTGATTATTATTAGATTTATTACCCTCCCTTCACCAGAAGGTTCTGGAGCAGGTTACAGCAATACAAAATACTGCGTTTAAAACAAATTACAATCACAACCAGAGCAGGTCCTAAAAATCTCTCTCTCAAGTGTCAAAGAGCAGAGAGGTGTACCTTCAGCACATGAGGACAGCTGGACAATGAAGTTGCCGGAAGCACCTCTATGGGGAAGGACTTCTATCTGCATGTTATCCTACCTATTCCTTTGTTGCACTTGCAGGTGTGTGTGTGTGTGTGTGTGTGTGTGTGTGTGTGTGTGTGTGTGTGTGTGAGAGAGAGAGAGAGAGAGAGAGAGAGAGAGAGAGAGAGAGAGAGAGAGAGAGAATATTGGAAGCTGCCTTATACTGAGCCCAATGGTTTGCCTATCTAGTTTAGTATTGTCTACGGTGAGTTGCAGTGGTTCTCCAGGAAGGAGCCTTTCCCAAATCCTCCTGGAGATGCCAGGGATTGAACCTGGGATTTTCCTGCCTGCCAATCATGTGGCCCACCCCTTCCCTAATCCAGGGCCGAATCCCCAAGGATGGGGAGAAATGTTACAGAAATTACAGAAATGTGAATTACTGGCAATTCTACAAAATGGTCCCTACATGAATGATGACACAGCATAATCGTCACTGAATTTTTTTTTAAAAAAAAATAACTAAAATGTACAAAGCACTGTACAACATTTTAAAATTAACAGCAGGTTTAAAATATAAAAAAGCCAACAAAGGCCTAGGCAAAGCCTCACTAATCAGGAAAGAGCCCCCTGTCACTAATAAGAGTTCTCTGATATGGTACATTCTACAAGGAATCGACCACGGTCTGCAAAAGCTAAAACAAATGGTGCTGTAAGTGATGTTATAACTGTGATGCCATGCCACTTTGCTCCCAGCAAAGGGGAGTTCCTGGCAGGTGGTAGCAGACCACCTCTGAAAATATCTGATTTTATTTTATTTTATTAAAAGAATTATCCTCCTCCCAAAGGAGCCCAGGGCAGCAAAAAAGTGGTAAAACAATAATAATAAAAAATATTAACCATTCCAGCACAGTTGCAGATCATGAAAGATCTCCACTTAAAATGTGTGTTGAAAGAGGAGGCAAGAGAACAGTGATGGTGTTTGCCTAATAGTGGGAGGGAATTCCATAGGGTAGGTGCCACAACATTAACGGCCAATACCTACATGCACTGTAAAGAACAGACCTGCAGTGGGGTATTTACCGGTAAGAGATGGGGTGATATTTCAGGTCCCAAACTGTATAGGGCTAAATACACCAGAACCAGCACTTTGACCTTAACATGGTAGCTACTTTAAGCCTGCTGTTAGTAACTTCTGTATTGGAATACACACAGCTGAAATTGGTTTCGACTTGCAGCAAATATAGGCGACTAAATATCAAGTAGCCATGAGAGTAAACAACACCAAATATCACTTTTGAATATCATATATAGATAAATAAATAGTGAGAATAAAGAAGCAGCCAAAACTCCAACTTTAAAACCAGGGTGCCCAACCTTCCAGAGTGAGAGGTCAGCTGTGGGCATCAGAAAGATACCCATTCCACAGATGAAAAGCAGGCGATGCTCAGAACCCTCTCCCTAAAGCAGGCAAAACACAACCCAAAACAAGTAAAACGCAAACAAACAAAACAGAAGTGTTGAATTGCAACCCTATGCATGTTTGTTGTGTTCAGTGGGGCTTACTCTCATGTAAGTGTTGTACAGAACTGCAGCATTGGAAATCCATGATACCTGCACTTAACACTTCCTTTTAATGTCAAAGTTTTCTCCTCCCTCTCGCCCACCCTCAATCCCTTTCCCTCTGCCCTGCTGTGGTTGCAGATTAGCCATATTTCATAGGAGGTCGTTCACCTTACCTACAGAGTATTTTGGTCAAGGTTGCCGCTTGGAATCTCTCCTCTCCCTCTGCTCTTTCTTCCTTTGCCAACAGAACTGCCAAAACAATAAAAAGAAGGGAGTCAACATCAATCTGACAAGTTGTCTCCTGCTACTCTGATGATAAAAATGATCTTCCTTACACTACACTTTCCTGAACTTGACATCTGTCCTAAATCTCAAGTCATACATACTCCTCTTCCATTAATATGAGTCATCCTACAGATGTCCTTTTGCTACTCTTAAGAGTCACGTCAGAAACAATCATTGACTTATTGTCAACGGGCTCAGCCTACCATGTTAATGGTGCCTTCAAAACCTCTCTTTCACCAATCATCTTGTCCTCGACTCAGAAAATCACTATAAAATAGCTTAACAATGTTCCTGGATGTGAAGAGCAGGGGGCAGGGGGCTTACTGTACATGCTTGCTGTTTTGCATGCAGGTGATTCAGGAGAAGGACAGAGAAATCTGCCCTACATAGAATTCCACTTTCCCAAAGAAAACATCAAAAGTCAGTGTAGCCTCATCTCTCTTATGCATCCACCCGTTGTTCCTTCGATTGTATCTGCCGCTCATTCTTACAAGGATTTATGCTGAAGCCCAACACTGTTCATGTAAAATATCAATAATCTCTGTTCATTCAGAGATTTATTTTTAAATTGTGTTGTTTTTCTGCTTTGTCGTTTGCTACCCTGGGCTCCTTTGGGATGTAGAGTGGGGTGGAAATTTATTTACTTATTTAGTATTCAAGGTTAATGTATATGTTGCAGTCTCCCCATGGTTGGATCCACTCTCCTCCAGTAATTCTTCAGACCAGATACAGATTGTGTACACACACACCTGTAAAGCACACTGGAAGCACATTTTCTGCCTCAAAGAACGCTGGGCACTGTAGTTTGTTAAGGGTTGCTGGGAAATGTATTTCTGTGAGCGATAAACTACAGTGCCCAGAATTATTTGAGGAGGAGTGGAACGTGCTTCGGATGTGCTTTAAAAGGCATAGTGTGTACACAGTCTTGGTCTGAAGGCACATGAAACCACCACCTTACCAAAGCTAAGCAGGTCTAGATCTGGTCAGCATCTGGATGTGCAACTGAATGAGAACCACATGTATACTGCCTTGAGTTCCAAGACAGAAGCAAGGTGGAAGATAG
This sequence comes from Zootoca vivipara, assembly GCF_965207765.1. NCBI lineage: Eukaryota > Metazoa > Chordata > Lepidosauria > Squamata > Lacertidae > Zootoca > Zootoca vivipara. The sequence goes on along the minus strand of NC_142584.1, from coordinate 63,871,659 downwards.
GGAAATAAATAAAATTGAATGACAAAATCACACATTTTACATTGTAAATGGCCCTGTAATCCTTGGATGAAACCCTTCAGAGTTTCTATATTGAATTCAAAACATAAGGTACCCCTACTCAAGATTTGATTCAATCTTTTTGCTAGAAGACACCCCCCCCCAAAAAAAAAACCCTCAGAAAGTGTTTTGCATCTTTTGCAGCAACAGAATGGGGCACATTGTGCATGTTTTGTTGGATAGTGTGGATCTTGGACCCAAGACGCCTGTGGTGGAATTCAGTATCATTCTATCACAAATGTTCCATCTGCACAAACACTACACTTTGCCAGATGGAACTTACCCTCTCTTCCCCCTGCATGGTGTTATGGAGGAGAGGGTTCTCCTGATACCCTCCCAGGTCAGTTGGGGGGGGCACACAGGAGAAGAAAGGGGTAAAGCCCTGTTCTGCAAGCAGAAGTCCACTGATGGGGTTCATTAGGTGAGTCCTGTCCTGGGTTCAGCAAAATGTGGAGGGCTCCCAGAATGCAGCAGGGCTGGCTTACCACAATCTGAAGTAACTAAAGTTAGGTGTATTATTTGTGAAGTGACAGACATTAACCATATATAGAGCCCCTCCCTTAAAAAAAAAATTAACTCCGGAGTCTACAATCACTTAACTTTACCACAGCAGATGCCTCAGTGAGGTTCATGAAACAGTTTCTATTTAATCCATAAAACAGTTAATTCCTAATCTTTGCACATTGGCCTAGCATGGTTGATGGTGACTGATAGGCCTCAGTCTCCATGTTTGATGGTGTTTTCGTTCTCTGTCATAACACGTTCCTCACACTGATTCCCTATTTCATGAAGAAATACTTTTTGTGTCCTAAAGCCAGCAAGACCATGAAAGCTGGTCTTCCTTCAGCAGGCATCCCCAAACTGCGGCCCTCCAGATGTTTTGGCCTACAACTCCCATGATCCCTAGCTAACAGGACCAGTGGTTGGGGAAGATGGGAATTGTAGTCCAAAATATCTGGAGGGCCGAAGTTTGGGGGTGCCTGTCCTTCAGTGTCCTCCTAACTCTGCACCTGTCAGGAAGCCACCAGACCTTATGACCTGCTTCTCAAATATGGCCCCTTCTCTTTGTGGAATAGCCAGAATTGCCTTGGTTCTTCGGTGTGTCATGCTGTACCCACCTCAAAGCTGCCATTTTGTCAGAGGTGGTGGGTGGTGGTGGTAACACTGTGACAAGCTAAGTGGGTCAATCAGCACCAACATGGAGCTGTTGTGGACAACGCGCCACAAGCGCTGCAACTTTGCAGGCGAAACAGACAGCGACCTCAGCCATAATTAAAACTAATTATTCAAATCCACTCCGCTTCGTGGTGCGTTGCTCAGGAGCTCCCTGCGATGAGCATGTAGGCAGCAGGGCTGTTTTTCTTCATAAAAACTTATGAGGAGCACCGAACAGATTAACAGCTTTAATGACAAAAATTACTGCTTACAACACCGACTTCAAATCAAAGAACAATATCCGCAGACAGATATTTTCATGGTTTTCATAACAATTCATTATAGGTGGCACCGAGGGATTACATTTTTATTTCCCTTGTGTCATTTCTCTCAGACTCAGGTTCATTTCTCTTAATGAGGCAGCGGAAGATAAAGGGCAGTGATGGCTCTTCCAGTGCCGCTGCCGAGTGTGAGGAGTTTAGGGGCACGGCGATAACTGATACTCCAAAGGATGGCAGGGAGGAAGGAAGGAGGGGGGAGCGCGAGAGTGATGGGAGGGGATGATCTCTCTGCCGTAATGAACTAAAATTAAGACATAAATTCTCCCACCTTTGTTCTGACCAGATCTAAGGCAGGGATTCGGCTTTTATTTTTTTGAAATGAGGAATAGATCAGTAGCAAAATTATTAGCTAATTAATTGTAAAAGAAACGGAGAAGAAAGGGAAAGGGGTAGGGAGAGCAAAAAGAGTTCTCATTTACAAAGCCTTCCAAAAAAAAAAACCCAATCCCCAAAACCCAACAATCCCAATCAAAGGCTTCAGATTTGAATCTGGAGCTGAGGGGAAAAATAAGGATCATGTTATAGATAATGTACATTTTTATATATGTTAACTTAAGTCCTGTCAGCATCGTACTTGACTACTTAGGTTGGCCTCAGAAGCTAGCCTGCAGGTCCCATCCCACCTGCACTTTCAGATGTGAGGCACTGAGGCAGGGATCACTTGATATAGAGCCTCTGTGATTGTGCCACCCCAGGGAGGCTCTCCTGGCTCCAACTCTGATACCTGTCGGAGACCAGATCAGATCAGCCGACAACTCCTGATGGTGTTGCTGGACTACAACTCCCATTATTCTTAACCATTGACCCTGTTGGCTAAGGTTGATAGGAGTTGAAGTGCAGCAGTTTCTGGAGGGCCCCAAATCAGCTACTCCTGAATTGGGCCTTAAATATTCTATGTATAATCTGGCTATTGGCTTTTCTGCTACTCTTGTTTTATGTTGTTTTTATGTGTTGTTATTGTGTTGTTTTTGTTTTGTGTTAGCTGCTGGGGAATCATTATACAGACAGGCAGACAGATGGATAGATATGCATACTGATATAGGGAATTGGAACTGACTGTGAGAGTATATGTGGCATATTTAGGAAGCTGTATGCCAGGCATCCCCAAACTTCGGCCCTCCAGATGTTTTGGACTACAATTCCCATCTTCCCTGACCACTGTTTTGTAGGCCAAAACATCTGGAGGGCCACAGTTTGGGGGTGCCTGCTGTATGCAGTGTGGATACAATATATAAGGATAGAGAATGTGATATAGGAGATTGTATTCTATACATGGGATGGAATATATAAGATATGCTGGCCTGGTGCGTAACATACAAAGGAGCTGTGAGATGCGATAAATATTCAGGATACCTGTTTCAGCCCACTGTGATTTAGGTTGATTTTAAGTATCTGGAGAAAACATCCTATGTAATGAGATGGAACAACCATATTGTGTCTTTCTGACCCAGGAACAATGCAGGTCACTTGGAGTGGTAACAGTAATCAATGAAGTACATCACTGCGTGTGAAATCAGAATCAAATTCTAGTATACGCCTGAGGAAAGGACTATCAAAAACAAACCAGGTTTCCACAGGACTGGAAATCCATTTTCATTTATTTGTTTTTAAGGAGCAGCCCTGGTGTGCATAAAACAATAGAGAGTATATCTGAGTGTAAGCCAAGTGCTTCTCCCTTAGTGCTAACTATCCACACCACAATTAACCAACCTCTCTCCCACACCCACCTATGTGATGGCTAAGGGCTTCTGGATCAGGCCTGCTTCTATTACAAATTAACTCCAACGGCTGTCTAAAATAGACATGGCATCATGTTTAAGAGGTCCCTAAATTTTGTATGTTGCAATCTTTGGAGTGTTTCTGTATGAAACACACCCGCTATCAAGCAAGATGGCCCACCTTTGTAATATTCAGCCTTTCAGTCAGTTAAATAACTTACCCAGGGGTAGCCAACCTCCTGGGCCAGGACATTGCCAGCCCCTCACACATCAGCACTGGTGAACATACGCTTGAGTTGGTAGACAATTTTGTCTATCTGGGTTCCACCATAACCAGCAGCCTGTCCATCAAAGCCGACCTGGACAAGTGTATTGGCAAGGCAGCTACAGCAGTGGCTCGCCTCATAGAATAGAATCATAGAATGGAATCATAGAATCATAGAGTTGGAAGAGACCACAAGGGCCATCCAGTCCAACCCCCTGCCAAGCAGGAAACACCATCAAAGCATTCTTGACATATGGCTGTCAAGCCTCTGCTTAAAGACCTCCAAAGAAGGAGACTCCACCACACTCCTTGGCAGCAAATTCCACTGCCAAACAGCTCTTACTGTCAGGAAGTTCTCCAAAAGGGTATGGGAGAATATGACACTAATATCCAATACCAAGATGGAGGTCTACCAGGCTTGTGTGTTGACTTCAGGCACCAGGTTTGTTAGCAGACCAACTCTGCATTACAAAGAGGTCTGCAAATGTAGTGTAATAAACCCTGCAGTTTGGAAATCCCTTGCAAATGACTGCAGTGCCTGGAGACATGCAGTCAGGTTGCGTATCCATAGCAGGGACCAGAGGAGAAATTGCTGGGGGGAGCAGAGAGAGAAGAAACGCCATGGTGCAGCTGCAGCTGCACAAGCGGATGCCTACATCTGCCCCAGCTGCAACAAAACATGCCTCTCCTCTATTGGTTTCTACAGCCATAGCAGGCGTTGCAACCTTCCAACAGTTTGACTTCACGCTCAAAGGCACACTCCTCCATTGTCCCCTGAGATGGACAGATGCAAAGAAGAAGAAGAAGAAGAGGAAGAGGAAGAGGAAGAGGAAGAGGAAGAAGAAGAAGAAGAAGAAGAAGAAGAAGAAGAAGAAGAAGAAGAAGAAGAAGAAGAAGAAGAAGAAGAAGAAGAAGAAGAATTATTGTTGGATTCCAGCTCTCATCAGTCCCAGCCAGCATGACCAATAGCAAAGGATGATTGGAGCAATAGACCAGCAACATTTGGAGGGCGCCATGTCATTGACCACTCCTGAGTACTAAAACAAAAAGTGCCATAAAGCTCTGGTTGGAATGAAAACAAAATTAAACATCTCTCTTGAGGCCTTGCAGTCACATCAGGCCACTCCAGCCCTAGATGATGCTGTTTCTCTTCCTTTTCCTTTCATTCAGTTTTTCATGATGACAGGCAGAATGGACTGTGAGATTTAATGATTGGCTTACTCTTACCACTTATATTCTGCATAATTTGTCTTGTGGCAGACAGATCTGTAGCCTTAAAAAAAAGGCAAGACTTTAGAAAGGCAAACAGTTAACCCTTCAATAGCACCTTCAATCCTACTGGCACTATCAGGTAAAGAGATATGGATTGGTGCTGGGTAGTAAATTCACTCTTTGAATAGCTTCAATTCGTTACTAGGTATTTATTTCAGGAGTTTCAACCTTAATTTGATTGAGATGCAGGCAAAAGCTAGAAATGGAGATCCCACTTTGAAAATTTGTCCTTGGAAGTCTAAAGAAATTCTCTGTGCAATCTATATCTCATCAGATGGTGGGAGGCTAAGTGTTTCCACTGTTCCTGCCAGAAACCTGCGTTTGTCTTTCCTGGACAAAAGTTATTGCCACCCTGTAATCTCGCTCTGAAATACAGCACGTGGAGCCTACACTGAACCCAATTTACTCTGGCAGATGAATATAGCCAAGGTGGTGGTCTGAATGTTTGGCCTCAAGGCACAATCCAATTTTCAACTGTTTCAAAGCTATTATGTCAAAGGCTATTTGCATAAACATAACAATAGCTGTGGATCCAGGCTACGGGATTCAGGCGCGGGAAAGCCTGCCCTCTGGTGCCTAATCTATTTATCACAAGAAAGAAAGAAAGAAAGAAAGAAAGAAAGAAAGAAAGAAAGAAAGAAAGAAAGAAAGAAAGAAAGAAAGAAAGAGCAACGGGACTATTTGGAACTGTAAACACTTCGACAGATAATGCACTTTCCCATAATCTGGTTAATCCCCTTAGTACTGTACCACCAACATTAATTAAAGAATTTTGCTGCACGCTCACCTGAATCCTCTGTTTGCAATCCCAGGATGAAGGCAGATATGCATTCTAAATGTAGTGGCAGTTTTACTATATAAGACCACTCGGGATGGGTACAATCCTAAGCAATTTTACATGGAAGTAAAAATAAAATAGGGCTTTACTTCCTGATAAATGTGATTAGGATTTGGCTGGTAAAACAGACCTATTCAGGTGTTCAGTGCTTATGCTAGAGTGTGACCTTCTGAAGCAGGGAGCCTCCTGTGCTCATTGAGACTCACCATGTGATTTAGAATATTGCACAATCCCTGGTCTAATCTGCCCAGGGAATTTTCGCAATTACAGGAGTTCACCCTCCATAAGACTACAAGAGCCTGCTGGATCAGACCAAAAGCCCGTGTAGTTTAACATCCTCTTCAAAGCAGCCAACCAGATGAAGGGCTGCAAAAAAGAAGATCGGGACATGTTGCTGCAGGAGGGAGGGGGGTGACAGGATGCCCCCACTCTTGTAGATACTAAATACTGGGAAAGGGCTTCTATGAGTCACATATTATCTTTATATACCTCCGCACACAGATGCATTTAAACAAATACAGATAGTGTTTGCAATTGCATATATATTTACAGATGTGGGGTCCATTACATGCAAACATCTTTCTTGCACGGAGGCTGATAAAAACATAAGTATGCAGTGCCAACAAAGGAAATTTAAAGAATTTTAATAGCTTTCTAAGTTTTCTCATGTTAGAGAAACAGATGTGATTATTCGGCTTATTACGAAAAGGTCTGTCATTCATTTGATGAGCTGACTTGCAGTGTGGGAATCTATAATAAAGCTGTTTCCCTTCACGGAGCTGGAGATGTCTCATCCCCAACCATATCCTTACTGACACCCTGAATTCATAATTTGCACATGCATTCATCCTATTTCCAAATATTCCATTTCAGAGTATGGCTTCAGAAAAAGTGATGAGTATTTATTTTTTTAAAAGGCCAGATTGAAAGACCTCTGTTTTGGAAGAGCTCAAAATGTGGATGGAGACCTTCCCAGTTCTGGTAATACTGGTTCCATTTGTGATGGATCACAAATGGAACCCTGGAGAAAATAGTGAGTTCTGTGCTAGTTGCAAAGCCAAACACACTTCTATTTGTCAAAAGTGTATGTAACCCAAATTGCAGTTGCTATGCTTAGAGTCCTGTGTACTGTTAAATATGCTTCTGATTCATGAGACATAACTTGCCTAATTGTGAGCAAGATTAAAGCCAGAGGCAGGCAGGAGAGTGAGGGGGTGGGATGGGAAATAAATAAATAAATAAATCCCAGGCAACCCAAGAGGAGCTTAAAAGATCAGCAGATTCATCACATCAAGTCATGTGATTCCTTAATGCCCTTTTTTTCATTTGTTGTGCTCTCCAACCCTTTGGGGTGAGAAATCCTAATTTTTATCTTCTTCTTACCTTCTTCTTTTTATTTATTCTGTACAGCATGATTCTCCATGCATTCATACTAGCAGTTTGCCCTGCCATATAAAAAATAGGGTGTGTTTTTTCACACTTCCCTGACTTTACGTTTCCTGTTCTTAAACTTACATCAGATGTGTTATTGTGTTATATTGTTTTTATAGGTTTTTAACAGTTCTAAGTATGTTCGTTTCTAACTGCAATTTTATTCACATAAGTGCTTGGGCACCTTTGGGAGGGAGGAATATAAATTTAACGATTAAATAAAATGAAATAAATTACACTGCATTCCTAAACCTACTTGCTACGGTATGTATTTTTGTAGTTTTATATTGTAAACCTCAGATATTGTGATCCACGTATGAAGGGTGGTATATAAATTTAATAAATAATAATAGGAATAAGAAGATTCATTTATTCCAAGAACACCTGCTGAGGACTGAACCGTTACTGAATCCGAAAAGAGATAATATTAAGGAAGCTTCTGAAATAACTGAAGAGCATAATACCCAATGGAAGCTGCAAAAGGGGACCCAAGTTCTCTTACTGAATTTTTCCTCTCTACCCCGTGAGTCCAATTCTTAAAGCACTTAGGCAGGGGGGAGTTGTCCTTCAAGCCTTTTTCACAACTCCCTCCGGTTAGCAAAATAGAGATGTGTAAATTCACTTCCTTCTCCAATCACCAGTGAAGCACTGTGTAACAACTTATAATGCATTTAACTGAAGGTGACCAATTTAAAAGCCATTAGACGTAGCTTTAGGCAGTTATCCTAAGCACATTTCCTTGGAATTTTCTATTGAAATCAATGGGACTTGTCTTCCTTGTCTACTTCAGCTCAAGGTGTCGCTGGCAGTCTCTTCCAAAAATGCAGCTTTCTTTCCCACTGTCATAGCTAAAGCATATTCCTAGGACATGCCAGTGGTACACAGAGGAGAATATCAATCCCATTTTTTACTGAGGCAACTGGGAGCTAGAGGTACATGCATCTTTATACCTTGTCTTTTCTTCCTAAATTGCAAGCATTGCAAGCAAAAATCCTGTTGGGGAGCACAGGGAGTGAAGAGGGGAGGCTCTCCTTACTCAGCATGATTGGAACACCTCTTCCCTATACAGCTAGTCTCCTAGCCATGTTTAAGGTGTGTGTTTTTCCAACCATGCTTTGGGGAACAGCTGTAGCTCAGCGGTAGAGCATCTGTTTTGAAGTCAGAAGGTCTCAGGTTCAATCCCCAACATCTTCAGGTAGGGCTGGGGGAAACTGTTGCTTGAAACCTTGGACAGCAGCTGTTGCCAGTAGGTGTAGTTAATACTGTACGAAGCTGGATGGAGCAATGTTTGATTAGGATAAGACAGCTTCCTATGTCCTGCGGAAGGAAGAGATAACCCTCTCCTGCCCACCCACTGTGTTCATTCTGAGAAGTATCGTTGCAAGACCCACAGCTGTACGCTGCATCATCTAGTCTAGTTTGGCTAATGTTATAAGGTTGTGCCCGCCCAAGAAATCAGGAGACTTTGAATCCTTCAGACAGAGCAAATAAAACGCTTCCTGCCTTTTCCTTCGATATACTGCATCAGTACAGCTGTTCATCGGATCAGGACCATGTTTGTTTTTAGCTTTGGAAAATTCTGTATTTTTCATGCCTGTTTACTTACTTTAATTGTATAGTCCTTGAATTTTATAGGCTCGGGTTATATCGTTTGATAGAGATCAGGATGTTTGGAATGCCTTTCTGTTGCAATGATCCAGCCATAACGATCCAAGGAGAGATAAATAAAATAAATAAACTCCAAAATTACTCTCACATTCCTACCATTGCAGCCAACAATGTTTTATATCCCAGTTCAGCAAAGATTTTGAGAATATGTTTAACTTCTTGGATGCATGTTTTATGCCCTGGAAATAAAGGTTTGAGCAGATTACTGAATGGTTTAAATTTCCTAAGGAAGAGTTTTGTGGCATTCCAAAGATTCCGATCACCGCAGAGAAGAGTAGAAATCTGGCCTAAATAAATAGCTATGATCTTGGAATCACATTGCACAACCCACTAATGGCTTTGGCAGGGATTGTGGGTAGGGCAACAGGCTGCCAGAAGTGAGTTTCAGGGACCAGTGAACAATTATATTACTACTGCAATTCTTGATAGACAAATAGATCCCTCTAATCCAGCCATAAGTGCAAGATTTATCACTAGGAGGTGCAGTACAAGCCTATGCATATTTACTTAGAATTAAACACCATTGTTTGTAAATGGCCTTACTCCAGGACACATAGGATTGCATCTTAAAAGTGAGCCACAGTCTGGGTTCATCACAGTAAACCACAGTTTAGCATGAGTACATAAGACACAGAGGGTCTAGGAATCAGACATTTCCCCCTTCCTGTTTCCTTTCCCTGCATGGCCAGAAAGAGGACTTTGGAAGCTTTTTAGTTAGCCAAACCTTGCCATGTTATCCAGAGCCATAATGTAGCAAAGACTAACTATGGTTCATTGAAGCTGACCACAGTTGAGTCTTAAACCACAGTTTGTTGTACGAGATAACCCAACAAACTACAGTTAATACCAAAAGTAAAAGCTTATGAAGTCCTCTTCCCAGCCATGCGAGGATGTGGGGAGCAGAAGCACACAATTCGGAGGCATGCTGTAGGTCATGCACATTGGACTAAACTTTGATTTAGTGTGATATGTGATATGCAGCCACTGACAAGGAGACTTAGCCTGCTTCACACATGTGCATATTTCACTTGGTCTTTTATTGCTGGATGCCTCGTCACTGAGATACTCAAAGTGAACATATGAACTACTGTCTCTATTAAAATAATTATGTCTGAGTCAGGTAACATGAACATTGTACCTGTGGTACTTGTGAACAATGTACTTGTGGTAACTAATCTATTATACAGTTGTTGAGCTTTTGGGGGGGCAAAGTTGGTTAGTTTTTTTATTTTTTATTTTGCCCAAAGATCTTGCATTTTTTGGCAAGATTGCAAAAAGAAGAAAGAAAGAAAGAAAGAAAGAAAGAAAGAAAGAAAGAAAGAAAGAAAGAAAGGCATTTTTGAGCTATTTTTGTGGGAAAACGTCAAAAACGGCACTGCCGACATGGGCTGCCATACATCTGGATATTTCCCGTACATTTTGCCGGACACTGCTAGAGACGTATGGCGACCCTACTACTGTGGGAATTTCAGAGTCTTTGAACCAAAAAGGACCAGCAAGGGTGTACTGTATAACTAAACACACCTTTGAGATAGCTGGACTTCTCAGAAAATTTTGGTGGATCCAGCAGTTTGATTGGTAAAATTAAACAAGGTATTACTTGGCGATACACAATGAGAGAAGAACATGGACTCATTGAATAGGTTAAGTGACCTAGATGCCAGCTTTGCCACTGACACCAAGCAGTTATAATTTTTCAAGATTCCATTAAATGTAGTGCTACTTTTTTATTCTTATGAATTGTTTTACAAATCAAGACAATTAAATACTTCTATGATTCCCCCCCCCATACCTCTGTTTACTAATCTGTATACTAATATCAGCTACTAAGAGTATCAATGTCCCATTGTGAAAGATCCCTACTGACTTAACGTCCAGAACTTACATGGTGTTTGTGAAGTCCTTTATGGTTCTGGGATGAAAGAATCTACAGGCGCACAAAGTAGCATTGTTCATTATTGCTGTAATCAAGTCTGTTCACTGTAGCACTACTGTAAAATGCTAGCAGGCCTCCAGCTGGAGAAAAAAAGTGGGGGGGGGAGACTAATTTCTCCCCTTTCACCCATCACTCTCAGATTAACAACTTTCCCTTGTTTGCTAGCACTCCCCTCACTTGCACCGTGTGCTGTTGCTGAATTCTTTGCAGATGCTAAACATTAGTAAAGCCTGCCATTCGGCATCCTGTTTTTCCAACCCCTCTTCCAAACTCCTCCACGTTTCTCAGAGGCTTTATCAGAAAGGACGTTCCTCTGAAACATTGCAGCAAGAGGAACTGACAGCTCTTCAAACCCCAGCTGAAATTCATTTATTTCCCACTGCTTCCTGCATTTACAAAGTTCATTAATGTTTCATCAGGAGGGACTGATTAAGAGTTTCAGCAGTCACGCAGAATGTGACCATTACAACGCTGCAAGTACTGCAAACACACCTGCATATTAGCATGCACCATAAAATGTGCTCACATACATGTCAACTATGTCAGGCAGTAATTTGGTTTCCATCTAAACATCCAGGTCATCCTTTAGAATTTCCATTCAGAATGTTTATTCGGCTTTACGCCCATCATAAAACACAACACAACAAAATAAATCAAATAATGAATTGCATCTTCCCTGTGCATTGTGGTGCACAGGGAAGATGCAATTCATTCAGAGCCTATAGTTGTAGGGTTGGTAGTTTATTCGTGGTGAGGGATGATAAGTAACAGCAACTCTACAATGGGAATCTAGCATGAATGAGTTTTGTCTGTCCACATTGTTCAAGAGATACTACCTGAAATGCATAGGTGTCAGGCTGGAAGGAATCTGAAGGAGCAGGTGATTTTTTTTCAGTCCAGTACCGGTAGCAACAGCCCATAAATGAAACCAAAATTCACATGTTTGGGTGCATGACACCTCTTATGCCTTCCTTTCCACTCCAGCACCAACTTCCCTTGAAAAAAAAAGCATGTGCTGTAGCTTTTTACCAGCCTTAATTGCTGCCGAGAAGGAAAACCTTCACAGAGACAGCCACTGAGAGAGAATGGTTAGCTCCAGGGCCAGGCCAGGATGTTTTGCTGCATGAGCCAAACAAAACAGAAAATGCTACCTCCCCACCTCACCCACTGAAGCTTCCTCTCCTGCAGAGCAGCAGGAGGAGGCGGAGGCAGCAGCAAGTGATGTGGCACGCTCCTTGGGGCCTGGATCTGCCACCACTCCCAACTGTCCCCCAATGTGCACGCTGGGGAGACTGCTTCCCTGGGTGTCCTGGGTGGGCTGGCCCTGGTTAGCCCTTCCTTCCCCAGCTGCAACCTCCACAAAGATTGACACTCTGTGATGCAGCAATTGGACTCTTAAACTGGCGATAATAGTAGGCTGTTTTCTAGTGTGATTGCTGTATGGGTGGGTGATTTTTGGAAGAAGGGTGTGTGTGTCGTGCTGCACAGGGTTAACTCCTCCCTCCCTTGCTGCAAAAAAAGACTCCCATACCAAAATACCTGCCCACTGTCAGCATTTAGGCTCAAAAACAGCAGAATGGTTTCAAGATTACAGCGGAATCGCCACTTATGCAGGGTTTCTGTTCCCAGCCACCACATGCATCACTGGGACATGCGCAGGTGGGGATTGCCCCATTCCACCCCCACCCCACCCACTTTCAGAGCCAAAAGTGGCATGTGTGTGTGGCAGCATGCGTCTCAAACCTGCGCAAGTGGAGAATTGCCTGTAATTGTTGTGGGGCTGTGGAAGGGAGTCTCTGGGCTGGGTGTGGAGGCTCCACCCCTGCCATAACACTCCCTTTATCAATCTGGTGCCCTCCAGACATTTTGGAGCACAGCTCCAATCAGCTCTAGCCAGCATAGCTTCGAAGGGTATGAGTTCTTATGAAAATAGCCTGAGGTCTGTCATATTATAATACAGTACAGACATCAAACTAGCAACCCTGCATTACTAGAGGAGCTCAAATGATTTAAAACTGGAGTCCTGAGAGCAAGCCACCATTGAACACAGTGAAATTAATTTCAAGTAAACATGCATCAGAATGCCACTCAGTTAAAAGAACAGGAGAACAGCCTTGCTGGATGGAGCCAGTGGCCCATCGAGTCCAGCATCCTGTTGGCAGCAGCGGAGCTAGCCACTCGGGCAGCACATGCCATGCACCTGAGGGTGGGGCTATCCACCCACAGAGGCGAAGCAATCCACTCACTCGCTCCTTCACCCAGGTCCTTTCCCACCCAGCCCTCTTCTGTCGCGGGGGGCCTCTCGCTGTTTCCCCGCCCTGCAGAACGGAAGGGCCAGGAGAGCTAAGCACCCTGTCTTCGCAATGCTTTCCGCCCCTCTAGCAACTCGCGGCCGGCTCCGCCTCCCACACATGCGCACACGGTGCTCGCCGCCATTGGCAGATTTATGCCGAAGCTTCCTGGGCGGAACAGGGCCTCCGTGGCCCCTCCCAGCAGTAAGCTTCAGCATATCTGCCGAAGGGGGCGGGGAGTGCCATGTGCATATGCGGGAGCCGGCCGCGAGTTGCTAGAGGGGCGGAAGGAAAAAGAAGCAAAGCAAGCTAGCTGCCACCGTGCCGAGGGCAAGTGAGGCTTTCTACCAGGCGGCACCACGGCGGGGCTGGCTTGGTAGTCGCGGGGGCCAAGGGAGGCATGCCGAGTCTCACTCCCCTCCAGAATGGCACCCAGGGCGGACCGCCCCCATCGCCCCCCTTTGCTACACCCCTACCTGTTGGCCAATGCGCAAACCAGATACTGATGGGAATCCTGGAAGCAGGACCCAAGCTCAGGAGCCCTCTCCCCTCGAGCAACTATTCTTCAGCTGCTGTGAATTGTGTTCTTCACCAATTTTAGTGTTGGCTGTCATCTTCCCCACTCGCCATGCTCTGCAACAGTGCTAGGTGGAGGATGCAAAATAGTGGTCAGTCTAGCAACACAGATGACGCCCCTGTAAGCTGCAGCAGCAAAACTACGAAGACTTCAAGGAAAAGGAAGAAGATGTGCTACTGTCACTGCTGATGGTGACCCTCCCCACCCAGAATCTGTTGGGAGAATTTTTCCTTCCCCTGGAGAAATTCAGTGAGATAATTCGTTCCCCCAGCTTCAATTAAATGAATCACACCTATGCCCAAATGATGTACTATTAGGTACAAGATGTGATTGAAATCAAAACCATAACACACCATGATTCATCGTTAAACCCACTTCAACCAATTTAAGACCATCAACAAGGAAACAGAGAAAATATATCAGCTATAGTTCAGGGGACATAATAAAAATAATATGTGCTGATCCTTTCATGCAGCCTTATAAAGCTAAGAAGCACGGCTCTGTGATGGAGAAACTAGAAGTGCTTGAATATCTAGGCTTTTAGTGTTATCAGCTTTGTGCATTAATATGCTAATGGCAAAATAAGAAATGTGGAACTAATTCCATGTAATGTAAGACTATCCAAGTAGCGCCAAGACATGGCAGTATCAAAACAGACATGACTGCATCCTTTTTTATATGTATACAGCACTATGGAATATGTTGAGTTTAAATGGATTAACAACAAGCTGCTCCAATGTAACAACACTGTGATGATGTAACAACTCCAAGTCTATTTCTAATTTTCATACAGAGGCTGCTTAGCTTTACATTTATCTTTCTTCTCACTAAGGAGGGGAAATTAGACGAGGCGGTGGTTGTTTGATTCTAAAAACAAAACAAGGCCATGCTTTCCTTTGTTGATTAGTCAAGAGAGCCTAAAAGAATGGTCCATATTTTTTCAAAACTTTTGCTTTCAAAGTATTTTTTTTTTAATTGAACCATCTGGTGGTTGCCAACAACATTGTTTCAGCTCTGGTGGCATGCTTTATGTGTGTTTGATGTGTCGGCTGATGGAAACCACTTGTGATATAATCATGAAAGGCACTGGGCAGCTCGTTAGGCTGCCTTACACATTCAGTCTATGATCACACACTTGAGTACGGAGCTTTCTAGTTGGCTGCAGAGATAAGAAATATTATAAAGAGCCATGGTGTACTTGGATTTTCCCTGCTTGAGCGTGACAGAGTTCCTCCTAAACTCTCCTGGTGTTGGCATTAGAGCAAAGCTACACCAGATAATAAATTTTGCTGCTGTGGAGATAGCCTTGTGCCAGCAGCAGGCTGCTGCCAGTGAGGATGGAAGTGGGTAGAACTGTGATGTGGTGGGGAAGAAGTAGGCCAATCCTAGGGATGTGGTGGGGAAGAAGTAGGCCAATCCTAAACTTGGTCAGGGGTTAATCCCACCTCAATAGAGGTGTAATGTTATACTCCCCCCAAGAGGTGGAACAAGTGAAGGCATTCCTCCTGATGAATCTCATCCCCATCTCCTCCCTGTCCACAATGGAGAATAGACTTCCAACTAACCCCTCAGCCAATCACTGCACATCATAAGAATGTAAGAACATGGCCCATCTAGTCTAGCATCCTGTTCTCACTGTGGCCACCCAGGTACCCATGGGAAACCTTGAAGCGGGATCTGAGCACAAAATCAGATCCCTTTCTGTAGTTTCCAGCAACTGGTACAGTGGTACCTCTGGTTAAGAACTTAATTCATTCTGGAGGTCCATTCTTAACCTGAAACCTTAACCTGAGGTACCACTTTAGCTAATGGGGCCTCCCACTGCCGCCACACTGCTGGTATGCGATTTCTGTTCTCATCCTGAGGTAAAGTTCTTAACCCGAGGTACTACTTCCGGGTTAGCAGAGACTGTAACCTGAAGTGTTTGTAACCCGAGGTGTTTGTAACCCAAGGTACCACTGTATTTAGAAGCATCGATGCCTCCAACCATTTGGGTACAGCATAGCCATTTTGGCTAGTAGCATTGATGGCCTTATCCTCCATGAGTACATAAGAGTCGCAGTGTACAGATTTCACATCAAGATACACAATTGGAGTTCTGCCCAAGGACATGGAAAAATAATACAGTCTACTACCCATTTTTATTTACTGGGTAAGCAGTCTTAACCTAACACTCAACTCTGCACACAAGCAGTTTCCAGGCTATTTTCTCTTATGAGGGCAGCTGCAGCTTCTGCAACAAATGCAACTGCTAATTAGAGTTTACCTCACACCTTTTCCTGTGACTCTGCCTCGGGGCAAGGAAAAGGCAAATGAAAGAAGATAAAAGAGTTCTTTCCAAAGCCTAAGACTGCATTCACAGAGCAATAGATGACAATCTTCTGTTTATTTAATCTATATACGTATTTCATTAATTTCTAAACTGTCCTTCATCAAGTATTATCCCAGTGTGGTTTATAGCCCAAACACCAACAGAATTAAGAAAATGACCAGCAATAATTAAAGCCAATATTAACATGTCTTCAGCAGCCTAAAGGGATGCAAACAGCAGAGTTTCTCTACAGCACAAAGGACGAGAGATCTAGTGAAAGTACTGGCTCAGTAATTGACTAGAACTCAATCAGCACTCAACTGAATCCATCTAGTGGATTTTTTAAAAAATGCCTTACCCTGGAGACTGTTCTGTAAGTCACAAACTCTGAGTCACCACCTGCTCACCTAGGGAGCAATTTCTCAGTGCTAGTGGTGACCAGGGACTGACAAGCCTGGCTGTATGTCAGTCTTGTGTGAAAAGAATGTAATTTATTTGGATTTTTTCCTATAGATCCAGCCACCAAACAATTTTTTTCTCTCCTCATCCCTCTGCAGACCCCACCAATTTGGGCAGCAGTGGCAAAAATGAAGATATATAAAGATATCTGTTTTTCATTTGTTTTTTGTTTTTTTAAAACCTCTCCAGCCAGCCCAGTACCCTGATGGGAGATCCAAACTGCCCTTTCCTAGTTATCAGGCTGATCATTTGATGAGCAGTTCCATATTAATCTCCCGAGGGGGCACTCTCTCTGTGTGTCTCTCTCTGTGTGTGTGAGAGAGAGGGGGGGTAAGCTATGTACAAATTTCTGCTCCCACCACTGACTTCTGAAGCTGAATACACATGACATTAGCCACAATCCATAGGTCTCGTGCAGCTTTTTGAGAAATACTCCAGTCTCAGTTTAGAACATATTGTTACATGCCACCCCAAGCTCTGAGTGGTGTGAGAGTCCAGGGGTTCCAGGCATGCTTATCAGGGTCTGGGTTTCCTTTTACAACAAGAAGCATGGCGGAGACTGTGGTGTCTTTATTATATATGGTTTATTTACACGCATGGGAAACAGGTGGCACTGTGGGTTAAACCACTGAGCCTAGGGCTTGTCGATCAGAAGGTCGGCGGTTCAAATCCCTGCAACGGGGTGAGCTGCCATTGCTCGGTCCCAGCTCCTGCCAACCAAGCAGTACGAAAGCACATCAAAGTGCAAGTAGATAAATAGGTACTGCTACAGCAGGAAGGTAAACGGCGTTTCCGTGTGCTGCTCTGGTTCACCAGAAGCGGCTTTGTCATGCTGGCCACATGACCCGGAAGCTGTACACCGGCTCCCTCGGCCATTAATGCGAGATGAGCGCTGCAACCCCAGAGTCGGTCACGACTGGACCTAATGGTCAGGGGTCCCTTTACCTTTTTATTTACACGCATATACAACCTGTGTCTACTAGGACATTTATGTTGTTGGCATCCATCTGTCTCAGGAGACAATGGAGTGCCCCTCCAGGAATGAAGTCAACCCTAGTAGCAATGCCCTAGCAGCATTGAAGTGACTTCCCCAGGGTGCAAGTCTGGGCAGTGTGTATGGAGATCCTGGGCTGCCTAGATGACAAGACACCCCCCCCTCTAGGCCTCTCTAATGTGGTCCAAAAGAAAGCAGAGCAATACATTGGGCACCAGCTTAGCAGCAGGAGTTGCCAGAAGGAGGCATACAAGAGGCATAGGGTTTACTCCTTAACCTTTTCTTCTCCCAAAGATATTCCACAAGGCATCAGAGGTTTAGGATCAGAGTTTTCCTTCTCCTAGTTGGGCTACCTTCCCAGGTTGATGAACCCCATAGGCCCCTCACTTCCCTCTACAGCATGTGCAGAAACCTCCTTCTTGACTGTTGGACCAACTCCTGGTCTCATCCACTCAATCCGCTAGAGCTTCCCTTCACATGCAGGGCAAGTCCCTAACCCACTAAGGGTTTGAGACCCATCAGCTACCCTCACCTGGTTTAGCCAGTCGAAGCCGATCCTGGGGTGTGGCCACTGTTGCATGCTGACAGCTTCTAGGAGCCGCAGGTGAGAGCTGAGCGCAGGGTGGGAACCAAAGGTGAACCAACTACCCCAGGAGGAGTGTGATGTGTCCCCCACCAGAGGTACTACCCCTACCCTAGCACCCCATACACCCCAACATTTATGTCAAGCTCTGGAATCCCATTTTTAATTTTCACATATTATTATGTATTTCTGTCCCACCGTCCCCCCCCCAACCTTGACCTTCAAGAGAGCTTACAATCCATACAGATGCCAAAATTAAAAGTGCATACGAAACCAAATTAAGACTGGTGGGAAGTCACTGGCCACCTTGTGCTTCTTGATCCATGATATCAGCAGCAATGCCAGCGAGTGGCTACTGTTGCATCCAACCTGGCAAGAGAGGCAGAGCCATCTGGGCAAACCTCTGCTAGTTTTTGCTGCTCTAGTGAGCCCAAAGGCAGCAAAGGGAATACTAAGCTTAAGATGGCAGGCTTTGGCACTGAAGTGCGTGTGTGATGAGACTAAGAGTCCAGAATTTCTGGACATCGTAAAGAATCTATTATCATTTCAGTCACTTTCAGCTACATTGGTTTCATTACCATCTGTCTTCACCCACTGATGCTTCAAGAATTAATACAAAGATGGAGAACATTCCCCTCCCCCACCCTCTGAAGACAAGTCATTGAATGCAGGCAGGGAAGCAGCCCTTCACGTCTATGATCCCAGAGCACCATAGGATGGGAAATAAGATAAGATCATTAGGTCCACTGAGTTGAAAATAAGGGTTCGTTTCTCAGTTGAGCAATAATTCTCTTTTCAAGATGGGCGATATTTAAGCAATCATCCCTACAAAATTGGTCATTACCATTGGCTAATGACCGATTTGTCAGCTAATAGCCCAAGGTGAAGCCAAGGGCAGCAAATGCTCTGGCAAACCACTCGCTGATGGCAGTATGAACAGATTTCAAGGGCATCATTCCTATTATAAACCATGTTCATTGATTTACAACAACATTATTATGGGGGGGGGGTTAAAAAGCAGGTGCAGTAAGCTGGAAAAATTAATGGCTTCCTGCTGCTTCACAGCTGATTGTCCACCATACACAGTCGGTCCTAGAGTAAAACACCAAGTCTTGGATCGTTTAGACTGGTAAGCCAAGAAGCACAGAGGGAAACTGAACATGCAGCATATTGGAGTTAAGTCTGTTTTTAAAAACCTTCACTCACAAAGTAAGCTCCACCCACCAGAGGCTTTCATTCCATAAGATATCGCATACAACAAAGTGATGGTCCTTTTGCCTTTGTTCAAATTATTCATTTCAGATGCTCTCCTCCATAACTAAAAGCCATTGTTACAGGCCTAGAAATATTATTATTATTATTATTATTATTATTATTATTATTATTATTATTATTATTACAGAACTACGAAGATGAACCAGTTTGCTGTACTGCCACATATCTGCTTCCCTATCTAGTTCATTACTTGATGGGGGCAAGTGGAGGATAGAAGAGAAAACCAGTCGTAAGCATGAGACAATTTGGTCCATAGTAACTATCAGGCATGCCAACTTTAGGGGGCCGAAGTTTCTTCAGTCCCCTCAATATTTGTTGGAAGAGTAGTGCCATAGCTACAGGGGGTCTAGCCAGGATTTTTTGCCCCAGGTGAAGCTTCCAGAGGCTCCCAGCCTGTGTGTATGTGCTTGCTCATTATAATGATTGTTTTACTATGTTGATTGCATTTATATTTTGTGATATTGTTGCACACCACCTCAATATGCCCACACTACAGGGGGTGTATAAATGTTTTTATTAATAAATAGTAACATTCAGATATATTCAAATACATGATTAAAACAAAGCAGCAGCTTATGACACTTGTCAAACTTCTAAAAGTGACCAGTTTCATATAAGGCTTCCAGTTCGCATTAAGATTTCAGTTTTCAGTTTTCCTATTACAGTTTTCCCGGTAGTAGACTTTGACAAATGGCCATGAGACCATTGGCCAATTCCTATATACTTTTTTCCACAATGTTGTAAATTATTATTGTTGTTGTCATAGAGGAAATTCAAACTCCATTCAAATTATTTGCATTGGAATCATGGATTAGATTTCATCACAGCCATTTTTGTTTGAGTGTAAATAGGAACCATTCCAAGAAAAGTACAGGTTACAAGAGGCTATTTCTCCAG
The DNA here is from genome assembly GCF_965207765.1 of Zootoca vivipara. NCBI lineage: Eukaryota > Metazoa > Chordata > Lepidosauria > Squamata > Lacertidae > Zootoca > Zootoca vivipara. The sequence goes on along the minus strand of NC_142584.1, from coordinate 63,851,591 downwards.
ATTAGCATCACAACATGGCGTGTCGGTATTTTGAGTGTTCTCAGGGGCCTCTTGCAAAGGATCCATCATCATGTCTCATGAAAAGTCCATCAGGAAGAGTATACAGAAAGAACATCAACAAAAAATATAGACTTTACAACATTTAGTCTTTCTTCACTTGGCAGATTGATGTATTTTGGAAATCACTGCCATATTTAACACAGAGAGAAAAGAAGAAATATTTGAATCAAGGATGATTGCTTACATGACTACTTTTACGTATATATTTGCTGCAAATAACTCAGTTCTATTTTTATACCAACTCTTCAAGCCAGATCTAAAAAAGCTCAGAACTGGGAAATCCTGGCCTGCAGCTCGCATGTTTGCTACCCCTGAATTAAAAGAAGGAACCCAATCTGAGAACTAATTAAATCCCACCATCTGTTCTCCAGACCACCAAATCCATAAAACCTTGTTGTGATACAGTAATGGTTCCTACAAGTGCAGGGCAAAAGTCAATGGCTATGAGATAGATGTCCATTATCTCAGCAGCTGATTGTTTATGACATAAAGAAGTGAAAAGAAATCTATGGCCTTAGCCTGAACTCAACATAATGCGAAGGAAGGCCAGTGAGGGAGCAAATGAGACCAATGAACTGCTGACAGGGAGGGAAACAAATGTTTCCTGTTGTAGTTTTCTATAAACTAGGAGGTTGTTTCTAGGTGCATTCTACTCTTATCTAGCCCACTGGACTGACCTGGTCTTGACCCTCAGTGGCTTTTCCTCATTCTGTGTGGAGCCTTGCCTGTTCTATGGTCTCATATTGTACCTGAACCTTCCCAAGTGAGGATCAGTCTCCATGGACACAAAGCCAATCCAACTGAAGCAAAGTAAAGTGGACCCTCAACCCCTTTTTTCTGAGATGCTTCAGGCACTAGCTCTTGATATTCTACATCTCCAAAATCTAAGTGGGTAGAAGAGTTTGGATTTGATATCCCGCTTTATCACTACCCTAAGGAGTCTCAAAGCGGCTAACATTCTCCTTTCCCTTCCTCCCCCACAACAAACACTCTGTGAGGTGAGTGGGGCTGAGAGACTTCAGAGAAGTGTGACTAGCCCAAGGTCAACCAGCAGCTGCATGTGGAGGAGCGGAGACGCGAACCCGGTTCCCCAGATTACGAGTCTACTGCTCTTAACCACTACACCACACTGGCTCTCACTGGGTAGGCAGTATCTAAAATTACAAGGTATTCAGCCAGCACTGCTCTTCTTTCAAGTGAGAGAGCGAGCACTGCATGTCACTAAGGAAAGTCTGCCTGAAGTCCGGATTCCTCAGAAACATTAGCTGGCATGGATCCCATCACCAGGGATGCTGTCGCTGCCTTTCAAGTTACTGGGATGAAGCAACTTACGCTACAACAGTGATTTCCAGGTCCTTTCTCCTTGACCTGAAACATCCTTTATATCCCTGTCTCTGTAACTTCCACAAGGCAGGGACATCCATGGATCCACCAACCAAAAATGGAGGTGAGATGAATTGTGGGCAGGTGTGTTCCAAGGAAAGGTGCTCTGGCAACTGAAACACTAGCTGCTGCTCTTGTGACCATCATCGGTACTTATTCTATTCTGGCATTCTGCTTTTGCTCTCCTCCTAGTTCATTTCCCCCAAGAGTAAAGCTACAGTTAAGAGGGAAACAGTAGATTAGTACCAACCACATGGTTCCCTTGCAATGCTTATGTGACTGTTGAGTTGCAGGGAAGACAATGGCTTGCATTGAATATTTAGTGGGTGGGAGAGGAGTACTTCTCTTTTCCTTCCTTCTTAATTCTCCCCCACCCTTCTTTCCTAAAACCTTTTTAATTGGTTCCCCCCACCACCACTACCAGGTCACTGCTAACTGAGATTCAAAACTGCAGGTGAGCTGGAGTGTGTGTGTGGAACAGACCTGTGAGGGTTTGCTGTGGAGAATCAGTAGGCATGGGAGGGGGCAAAGAACCCATTGACTGCCACCCAGATATTTTCCTTAGGTGAATACCGTATGTGTTCCAAAATAACAATTATTTAAATGTATTTCTTTCCTGGGTCTTCATTGCTGAACAACTGTGACTAGCTCACTTTGATTCACTTAGGCTATGATCTTATGTACCTGGGGGAAAGCCCTATTGAACACAGTGGGACTTTACTTCTGAGTAATGATGAATAGGATTGTGCCAATAATCAGACTCATTCTGGCCTTTATACTGGACTGCCAGTTTAGGTTTTGAGGAAACAATATTTATTGCTACATCTAACTATGCAAGGGTAATGTTCTAGCACTCAATAACCCTTAAAGAATTTGCTGTTCCAATTAGGTTGTGAGACAGGCCAGCTCTCCTGTACCATACACTTTCCTGTACTGTAATACAAAAAGAATTCACCACATGTAATCCTGTATGGGTCTGCTCAGATGAAAGGTCTGCTGAGTGCAAGAAGGCTTGTTCCCTGGAAAGTAGGATTGCCACCTCAGAGAACATTTTTGCTTTTCTACTTAGAAGCAAGTTCCACTTTATTCAGTAGGGTTTTGTCCCTAAGAGATCTGTTTAGGATTGTGTCCTAAGGAATGTCAGGGCATGAGAAAATTAAGTTTACATGATCACCACATGGTGATCTGCAGTAACCCCATAATGGGTTCCACATGGACTCTGGATTTGTAAAAAGACCAGCCATGCATAACTCTTGATGAACTGTGTTAAAAGTTCCTTGTACTTCCACAGCTGATGTATTATATAAGAAATCATGAAAGAGTTGCAATGAAAAACAAATTCATACAGAAATTAACACTGTTTATGTTATTCTGGACTGCCAGAATTTAAGGATAGCATTAGACTGTTGCACTTTTTTAGCTGATTTGATGTGGATTGTTTCCTGTTTTGAATAATTTTGGTTGTTAAGGACATACAGTTTTGTTTTTTTATATATGATTAACAAAAGGTTATTGTAATTTTCCCCATGAGATAACAGCAAATAAAAAATCATGGTGGAAGATAGTTACCAAAATTTAAAGCCATACAGAAAGAGTTTGGCTTAAGCCTTAAACTGGCCCTTGATAGATTTGCTCAGCCTATTACAGCTTATTACTATCACGCTCCTGATATTCTGATATAGCCAAAAGTTTTGGCATGCATTAACATCAGTCAACAAATGGAATCTCAGGCTCAATTTCACACTAATTTGAAGGTCATCTGGTGAGTGGCCACTGGTGTCCTGTGGTAGTTGCTCTTACTTCTCCCTGACCTTGCATCTCCTAACACAAATCTCCAAACTGGGATTCCTCCAAAAGAGACAGACTGTTTAACCAGAGATTTCAGAATGTATATTTTGCCTGTAAATACATATCAATCATAATAAGAATTCCAAGTGGACATTTCAACCCAGTAATTTTAATGGAAATGAGGCTCTAAATCTGTATTATCGTGCCAAGAAAAATGAAGCTATTTTCACATTTCAGTTACCTAATGGACTAGATACACATTTTCCTTTGTCTTGAGGAATGAGCTGCAAGCGACAGGCTTTGCCTTGGTTGTTAATGGTGTTAAATCCTATTGGCTAATTCATGACAGTCGATGGTGAGGCCTGCATGAGGGCTTATTTGTTTATTTATTTATTTAAGAAATATCTAGCCCCCTGTTTATTAGAATAATCCCAAAGCAGCGGTACAATGTAATAACACGACTCGTAAGAAAACCAAAGTTCCATAAAACCTGGATCACCTAAAAATAATAATAACTAGCAAATATGGCAAGGGCTTTCTGCAGAACTGTTATTCTGCAGAACTGTCACACTCTAAGCAATGATTCAGTAATAGCTGCAGACCAGGAGATCTACAGGCATAAGCAGGGTTGGGCAGCCCATGAGGCAAGGTGAGATGACCGCCTCAGGCAGCAGGATCCATAGGAGCAGCAGAACCAACCTCCAAGGAATACATCACCTGCTGTCACAGTGGCAGCAAAGCGTGTTCTCCTTCATGGAGAGCATGTGTTGGGGTGGGGGCAAACAAGACATCCCTCTGTTGCTGGGCGGGTTAGTTTGGATGGCCATGAATCTTATTAGGCACCTCTTGGTCGTTGGGAAGAATTTGATGTTGCAATTTATGGTTGATGGCCAAGGGGCTATTTATTCCCAGAAAGCGTGTGGATAGCGCAGTGGCCAAGAAGGTCCTTGCCTTGGGAGGTGCGGTTATATGCCATGCAGGCCAGGAAGCACACTAATAGTGCTGTGGCTAAGAAGGTTTTAGCCTTTGGGGGGGAGGGGTGCCTTGATTTTTGCACTTGGACATTACTTTCAAAGCTGCTGCCCCTTTTTAGGGATGACGGGGTGCACCTTTCTTCGGTGGGTAATGATACCTGGTTGAATGCTGTGTCACTGGGGTTGAGGGATTGGTTGCAGATGTGAGTGGTTTGGCGGCGAGCTTCAGGCGCTCGATTGGCGATTAGCACTGGTTAAATTTGGTTGGTGGAGGGGGTATGGTTGGCTGTGCCTGCCCCTCCAATGCTGCTGCTGCAAGCGTATTCCGCTAAAGGAATCCAGGAGCTTGTCATGCTCTTGTCCGAACCCCTGTCAAGGGGCTAGGGCCATGCAAGAGCCCCTGGGAGCATTTGGGGAGAGGTGAGGGCCTGGCACCCAGCTCTATTTTCTCCCCAAAATGTTTTCCCTTATTGACTTTCGCAGGCTTGCGGATGTCAGTTCTGTTCCTACCTCTAGGTGGGAACAGATAGTTGCGAACCAATGCCTAAGCAACCACTCACATTCTGTAATCAATAAAGTTGTGGCCAAAAAATTATGCCAAAAACCTTAAACAAAAATTCTGTGTGAATTGTGTTTTATTTGAGGGTGGCTTGGGGACTCCTTGGAAGCCTGATCTCCCATCTCAGCAGCACCCCCTACAGGCTGTCTCTGAAGCAATTTCTCATTGAATAGGAGCCACTGCTGGTCTCCTCTCAGTCCTGGGGAGGAAATTGTGAGGTCTATGCCCACCCAGCATGATTCACAATGGGCCCCTTTCCCACATGGATGCCACTGCCACTTGTCTCTGAATCAGCCAAGTGCTGAACCTGATTTATTTAACTTTACTTGAAGTTAAATATTTGTTGTGGGGTATTGCATGTGCTTAGTCGGCCCCAGTCTTAAAGGCAATGCCCGACTATGCAAATTCCACTCTCCTTTTTAACCCTGGAAACTTTGATCTCAGGGGCTGTGTATGACAGCAGGCACCATATCCACAATTTTTACCCATAATCAAGTTGATGCTTGAACTGAAAACAGCAGAAACTCTGCCTGAACTGAGGCTGAAGCATCTGCTCACATTTGGGTGAGAATGGAAAGTGTGTATGTAGGCAGGCCCCTGAGAATGATTGCACGAGGTGCTCTAAAACTGGCCCCATCCAACAAAGCTAATAAAGGGTGTCGAGTGCAATTAAGGAGCTTTGACGAGGAAGGAAGACAATTGGAAACATAAATTCATTCTGTTGATCCCGGCTGGCACTCCAGCAAACGTTTACTGGTTTTTATTCTTCCTTTCTCATGGAGTGCTTGTTTTAAAAAAGAAAAATGGCAAAGAATTAACTGTAAGCTTGCAGTTTTATTGGGTTTGCTAGAATTTATTGTAGTGCCAGAAATTAATTTATGGATAATAGCAAGCTTGGGATCAGAAGGACCTTGATGTGAGAATGAAACAACAACAACAAAAAATCTACCCTTGAAAATGTTCTAGCTGGGGGACGGGGAAGAAGAAGAAGAAGAAGAAGAAGAAGAAGAAGAAGAAGAAGAAGAAGAAGAAGAAGAAGAAGAAGAAGAAGAAGAAGAAGAAGAAGAAGAAGAAGAAGAAGAAATGCCCTGAACTGTCAGTGGCAATGGCAAAAAAGGAGAGCAAGCTTTGCATACAGTATTAGAAATATGTTTTGCCTATAATAAATTGGTAATGATTTAAATTTTACACTGCCAGATCCTAGAGCCTGTTAGACTTTGCCCTATTGGCTGCTATAGACATGGTTGACCTTGTTTTTTACTGTGTGTGGAGACTTTTTCAATAACTTTCCGAAAGAAAACAGTTGGTTGCTCATTCTTCCTTTGCCTCTCTTGAGTGCCCTGTTTTTGTGACAGTCAGAGATGAGAGATCAACCCCACGTGACAACTGGCCTGAAACTCAGTGTATTTACTTGCACTTAATGGATTGCATCCACTGTTTGAAATGATCAGATGAAGAGGCTAGTCCTAGTTAGCAACTTTCTTCTTTTCTCTCTCCTGATTTTCTTTTTTAGAGCCTAGATCTACACTCTCTGGTGCTCTTATTTGGTCAGTGGGCCAGCTTACTTTTCTTGCCGGAGAAACTCATTCAAGTTAATCCCAGAACTTAAGTCCTAATTCAGAGAACTCTATTGAGGGAAAGGTGTTTTACACACACAAGACATTCATGCATGCATGCAATGCTCCAAAATCGTGTGTGTGATGGCTTGTGAATATTTCAGACGTCTCCACTTCCATGAACACCCATGTCCTACTCCCATCATAAAGGAACATTCTAATTGCAGAGGGATTCTGAAGATTCTTATGATGCAGAAAACAATATTGATCCGCAATTGCTAACTTTGATGGATGCTTTACTGAGCTGCGAAACAGCGAGTTTATCTCAACCAGCAACATAGAGGCATTTCATATTGGATGTTTGGATGCCAAGATGGTAGCACAGCAGGTTCTCTTTAGGGACCTGACACTGCTGAAATAGGATGGTAATATATTTCAGAGGAAAGGTAATTTGTTCTTTATTTGAGCAAGCATCTGGTGTTTTTAATATTCAAAAATGCTGCACGTTGCCCTCAGTTTTTGAGTAGAGGAATATATATCAAATTAAATAAATACATACTGGAATTTTACTTCTGTTTATCATTAAGGGATGCTATGTGCTAACTTTCAGGAGCTTTCATTTTTTAAAATAAAAAAAAATTGTAGAGTCTGTAAATGCCACTGAGGTTTTGGCACAGAAAACAAAAGTTGCTTTGACTTGACATGCTTGTGATGTCCTGTTCTTGCCAAACTCCTCCTTCCCATCTCAGTGTGAGCATAGTAGGGGTCCAGATCAGAAGAGAAACATTTTTATAGAGGAGTGATAGAATATGGAACAACCACTCCAGAAATAATCAGCACAAATGCCGCTGAAAGTCTTAGGTATGCCATTTACTTTGCTGAAGTAAGTGCTGCATTCCTGATTTGTGTTTTCATTAAAACCTGGTAATTCCTTGAAGGTAGGGGTTTGACTGATGAAACAACTGATGAAGGCACCTGACCCCTCAAAGGCTGTGTACACATTACTAGCTTAAAATGCTAATCCTTGTCGTTATATATTTTACATGGCTGTTTATTTGTATACATTTTAAATTTTTATATATGGATGTTTTATGATGGCCTATACTTGTAATGCCTAAGAAAGGTCTGGCAAAGCAAGGAAGCTTAAAATGCAGCTGTGTCATTCCTCTTCTCAGTTCACATTAAAGCTGGTTTGGGGGAAAATGAATTTGAATGTGGGTCTTTCTCACATCAAAATGGGAAATGTCCCATTGTACTATGGATTCTGTGATGACTTACCAGAAAGAGGCAGCATGGTGTAATCTACCGTTTAAGGGTTCCCCATGTTACAGAGACCCGACTGGCCACAATGAAAAGTTGGGCATTCAGTATTTCCTTATGCTATGGAAAACTATTCCAATGGAGATTCAGCAGGTGCCCTCACTGGTGACTTTCAGATATTTCTTAAAAGACTGTTTTATTCCAACAGGCCTATTCACTTAATTGTTTTTTCTTAGGATTAACTAGTCATTTCAATAATTACCTTGTATTGCTTTTGTGGTACTTCATGTTTTATTGTATTTTTATATAATGTTGTACACCACCTTGATATTTTACATGAGATGGTGCTATATAAATAAATTATACACACAATTACAAACACACACACACACACACACAAACCACAAAGAAAACTGATGGACATTGGTTGGTGAGGCCTGATCTATGCCACACTTCTTCAGGCCATAGCTGTCAACCCTCCCTTTTTTTGCGGGAAACTCCCTGATTCCAAGCCACAGCTGTCAGCCCTCCCTTTTTTTTTTTTTTTTTTTGCTGGAAATTCCCTTATTCCAGCGCCGTTTCCCGCTGCTATCCTGGATTGTTAGATATACCGTAGAGTAGACTGTCCCCGGGACAGGTGAGGCTGCTGCTGATCCCCTATTTTCAAATCCGAAAGTTGACAGCTATGCTTCAGGCCTTAAGTCAGAAAGGAAAAGGGGGGGGGATTTTATAATCATAGAATCACAGAATGGTAGATTTGAAAGGGACTCTGAGGGTCATCTAGTCTGGCACCCTACAATGCAGGAATCTCAACTAAAGCATCCATGGCAGATGGCCATCCATCCCCTGCTTTAAAAACCTCCGAGGGAGGAGAGTCCCCCACCTTCTAGGGCTGGCCGTTCCACTGTCAAACAGCTCTTCATTCATATTCATTAAAATGTGGTGATGGTAAAGTTGATAAAACATACTTTACCACAATAATTAGGTACTTTTTGTGACCCAAATGCACATTGGTGTTCTGAAATAAAGTTATTACCAATGGAAAGAATTGCCCAGGGCTGTCATCATATGTTGGGGCTGGCCATGGATTTTAACTTGGATCTTAGAATTATCCTAACTTTCCAATGCCTTCTAGAAAACGGGAGATAATACTTCATACACATTTACTGTAGGGCATTGTGTTCCTTTCTGAGACCTTTTACATGCAAACGAACAAAACTTGGAAAAAGAAGGAGGGCCTATAATAGCCTTTGATGTAAGGCATTCCAGTGTAGTTATACATCTGTCAGAGTCATAAAGGAGTAATGGAGCAATCCTGCTTTTGCCCAGATGAATTTCCCATGACAGATGATACTGGCTCATCTTTTGTGCTAATGTTCGGACTCCCAGTATTTTCCTTTCACCAAAGCATGGGTAAAAAAAGCAAAAGAGCTCTTGTTTTCCTTGGGACATTTGTTTCCAATTTTGCAAACACCATGAATGCGGTTATTTTTATAGCCCTGTTATGAAAGCATGGCATTTGAGTCTTCATCTTGTAGTTAATTATAAATCATTTCAGAGCTGTGCTGCCCACAACAAAGTTCTCAGACCCTGAAACTGAATCGTTTGTGATTGCTGCTCTCTCAGCCCCCTCCTCTCTCATGCTGTCAGATCGTCTTTGAGGGAGGGAGAGGGCGTTATTTTAAGATGTTGTTATTGGCTTGGAAATACATAAAGTGTCAGTTCCAAAGTCTTTTTTTCCCAGAGCAAGATAAACTCCTTTGGATCATCCATCATTAGGCTTTTGCCTTACTTGACAGGACCCCACATTTAAATGCCTTTGCAGAACCATATCTGATGGATTATGGGAGGGTTGTCGTTTTTCATGAGGATGTATCATGAAAAGCCCCTTTCAGAAGCATTGGGCTTATTCCCAGGTTTGCTTCTTTTAACACTGAATAGCAACACTTCTTCTCCTCTCTATTTTTTTTTAACTCTACCTTGCTTGATCTTTACTGATTTAGGTAAAAAAAAAAAGTTTTTTTAAATGATACATGAGGTTTCCCTTGCTCTGTTTAGCTGTTTCTTTTGTTTTTAACATTTATAGTTCAGCTCTTTTGAGGATTTTGCTGCTATGTTAGGCTCACACGTGTTCTTCAAAGCAAATTAATAGGGTAAAAATTCAGGTCAGGAGATCGCATCCAGTTCCGCTAAAGGAAATTTGTTAAAGGTCTCTCCCACTTGTAACCTACTTCACGTCAGCTCTGATTTGAGAGCTCTTATGCAAGTAAGGAATTCAGTCAGATTCTATTGCTTTTATTTTAAAACATGAAAATCCAGCTTTCCCTTAGAATTTTTTTAACCATTAAAAAAAATTCAGCCAATTCAGTTGACTGGCATTGCTTGGAGCTGGGACAGGAAGGGGGAAATTGGGGGGGGGCAGGGAAGGCAACAGCAGTGGGCCCTACTAGGGGCCCAAGAATACCAAGAATAGCCTTGAACATCAATGTAAAGCCATGCTACTACTAGACAAAATGTAGAGCATTTAGCTTTGCATGCTCATATAGATAATCATGGGATTAAGGTTCTGTATTGAGGTTGGACTGATCCTTGGGTCCCTCCAACTCTATGGTTCTATGATTTCCTGTGCAGTTTTCTTTCTCAACTACTTATAATTCAAACTCTGGGATACTGTTCCAGGAAACATTTACATGTGAAAGGAAGATGAATGTCACACTCCAAAGAAAGGTTTGTAATGCATGGCAGAGAAGGTGAGGTCAGGCTGAGACCAGACCCTTAACATGGAGGTTATGGCTTGGGGCTTAGCACAATCCCCAGCAGGGACATTGAATAAAATCCCTCACACTGATGCCTAAGATTCATCCAGTTTGCTGGCAGTTTGCCCTCAGAGCCAGAAGATCCATCCCTATGAATCATAACCTCAAGCTCCAAGTTGGGCTTTCGTAACCCTTTAATGCACCCATTCATGATTACGTGGGAGAAAAGGAAAGTGGAAAAGGTAGAAATCAGTCTGATCAACAAAGGCATACCACATACTTTTTAAAAAACAGGATGATGGGAAATTATTCCCTGCACTTTCATTGACTGTATCATCCACCAGATCCCCAGCTCAAAACCAGGCATGGCTCCATGGCCGTTTCCAGCTCTTAGTTCATCGTTCTGTGCCATGGAAGTTTTACAGAATATTTTCATGGGAATGTGTTAAGCAGGCTCTACTGTGCAAACTACTTAGTCTTTTCTGACAGGGAACCCAGCAGTGTAATTCAAAAGCTGGCAGGTTCCAAAAGGAGACATGCAGGGAAGCTAGGAGAGGGCTTCCTCTAGGGACCTGGCTGGCCACTGTGAGAGCAGAATGCTGGACTAGATGGGTCACTGGTCTGATGCTTCAGGGATCTTCTTACCTTGCTTTAAAAACAAAGACAAGAAGCTATATGAAACCAAAAACTCATTCATTGGTACACATATGGCTCCAAAACAACATGAAACTAGTTCTGTGAGCCCCAGGAAACTAAGTTTGTTTTTGGGTGTTCAGACCCAGAAACCTCCCCCCTAAACAAATTCACACTTGACTCAAATTTTAGTTTGGTTTTGGGCAGAATTTAGGCCACAACTTTATTGATTAGAGAAAGTGAGTGGTTGCATAGGCTCTGGTTTGACTAGCTCCCTGCACCCTTGCAGGTAGCGCTGACCCAGGGCACCAGCATAGGTCAGCCAAGGGTGAACACCTGGATAGGCGGAAAGCCTGGAACAGGCTATGTCCACCACCCAGATGTCCCCCTGGACTCAGGCACGGGAACAACCCCTTCACAGGGGTTGACCAAACCATTTGAGTCCCTGGATTCCTTTAACGGAATACCCTTCACATAGGGATGGCGAGAGCGTTCTCCCATCCCTATCACCTGAACAAGTGCCTATCCGCAATCTTACAGCAGGCGAAACCCAAATGGCAACAGCCAATCAGCCAAGTGGGGGAAATTCCTGCCATGCCCCTGTCCCAACGACAGACGACACACAATGGCATAGCACGGTCAAGCGCAACAAAGCCCTAAAAGTAGGGAGAGGTGGACGGGTGTTCCAAATGCATGCACCGAAAGAGGAAGCTCTGGGTCACGTGCATGGGTATATATAGGTCCCTCGATCCGTTTGGACTGCGCCCATTGACCAGATTGAACCCAGCATCGAGGGACCTACCGATCGGGTGTTGTGGCTGACCAATCTTACCCACCCACAACACAGGAGGTCGGTCTCAAGGTCTCACCGCAACACGTGCCCTCTTTTAGGGAGGACACGATTTCTCAAACAGCATTGCACACACAGACACACACACACACACACACACACACACCATTTCAAGCTGCTTTTGGAATTGATGGAAGTTTCCAACGTGGTTTTGGAGGAGGAGGAGGAGGAGGAGGAGGAGGAGGAGGAGGAGGAGGAGGAGGAGGAGACTGAGGCAGTCCACCAGGCTCTTCTTTGAATCTCAGCCATAATTTAGATCATGAAATTTAACTAAGCGGAAAGGTATTCAGCCTATAAACCCTCAAATGCCATTAAGCTGCTTTCTGACTGCCACCCAATAATATGGTGATAAAACTCCTGAAACATCATTACAAGTTAGTGCTCTCAAAAGTAACATGCCTAGACAAAGCAACAATGACAAAGATTATCTGTTCATGCACGCTGTCATGGTGGGATCTGCAGTTGCTGTCATTTGACACAAAATAGGAAAATGGACCCCCAGAGCTAAACTACACAAACAACAAAACCGCACAGCCAAGATAAATTTCGTTCCTGCCAGTATTGTTGTTACAGAATAGCCCTTTATACCGAGTCAGAGCAACAGCGTATATCCTATACCTGACAGTACACAGACCCACTTTATTGAGGAAGTGTGTAACATCACAGCAAAATACACAGTTATTCTTTCCCAAATGCTGGAGGTTAGAAGATAGCTTAAGCCTGGCAGTATCTGATCTAATTACATTTTTATGAATGGGTTACCAAACTCGCAACATGAGCACACACACCTGTCCTGAACCCCTGGCCTACCTGGCAACATGTCAGTAGGAGGGTTGAACCATACAAGTGAAGTCCAAAGCAAGGTTCAGGGTCATCCAAGTAGCCAAGTCTGAAGTCCAGCAGTCAGGATGCAGTCCAGAGTCAAACCCAAAGCACAGCCCCGGCACATCCAATTCAACATGGGCAGTTGAGCAGACATCTCAGCTCTCTGGGAGGTGTGTGATTCCTCAGCTGGAGTGGGGTCAGGAAAGGTGAGGGTCACAAGCCTCATCCAGCCCAGATTCTGCAATCAGCATGCAGAGTATAAAAGGGCAGCGGAGCTGAGATGTTTTGTCTGCTCAACTGCCCTGAACTGCTGGCTCGCTCCTGACAAGGGGTGGCTAGACTGGTCCTTCAGATGTTGTTAGGCTCCAAGTCCCATCAACCCTAGCCAGCATGCCAGATAGTTAGGGATTATGGGAGTTGTATCCATTGACATCTGGAAGGCTAAATATCAGCCACCCCTTCTTAAAGTGTTCCTGTGTGAGCCTTAAGGAGACTAAATTTCCCACTATGCTCAGGAAGAAAGGAGCAGAAAATGAAAGCGAAAGATGAAAGTGAAAGAAAGGAGCTATAGAAAGAGGCACAATAATAAGGCAAAGTTTTGTATTCCAAGGACTACTTGGCACATTCTCCTTGCAAAGCAGACGTTACAATAACTGCATCTCCTCTAACTTTTATTATGAGAGTTTAGAAACTTTTATTAGTTTAACTGAGATTCTAACAAAACTCCAGAGGTGCAAAAGCCCCCGCTTAGGCTATATATCTCTGACACAACACAAACAGGAATTTTAGGGGGGTTTTCCCTTTGGGATGACAGCGTTCAGAAACTCACTGATGGCTTTTGCTTTGGAACCTACAAAAACCCGAGCCAGTTCTGAAGTTCCTTAGCTGCAGAACCTATGTGAGGATGCACAGACAAATGTCATGCTGCTTAGGTGGTTGGTCATGATGACAGTAGTGCAAGGGCAG